>NC_058086.1:28080009-29280009 GCF_014858855.1 Bufo gargarizans
TAATAATATAAACTTTCTTATTCTCACTCATATTGTAAAATAGGAAGACAGGAGGAATATGGTGACAGGCTTTCCACTTTGATTCTATGAATATCGTCCACAGTGGCTGAACTAACCTATACAATTTATCGAGCCGATCACATCTGTCCAACCTCGCCCACCTTAAGAGAAGCATGTGCTCCTCGGGAAATACAATTCAAGCTCTGTCCTCATTTCATAGGCTGCAATAGTCCCCAGATGGTATAGAAATGCAATATGTGCCCCTCCAGCAGCAGAAGAGGCAGACATGTTCTCTGTACATTGCCCACTTCCCATCTCTGCAGCCTGAGGTGTGAGGCCTGACACACGTGGCCTCTGCTGTCACCTTCCCTCCCTAGAACATCTGAGGCCTTTCTCACCCCTTTCTCCTCAGGAGTAATCATTGCGAACATTCTGAGAAATCATGGACTATTGCAAATTAATAAATCTATTTTTTTTCTGAGCCCTGGCACCAGATCCAGAATAGATTTACTGGATAAAATTGAAATGCACCCACACCCAGTAAGTGCCCAGTCAATGAGATGGGGCAGCCCTGATACACATGGCCTCCTTGCTTCCACAGTAGAGCCCCAGGTGATCACCAGACTGTGGGCCATCATGGTGCTGACACCAGGGAGCACTAATCTTTTTTTTGCAGCATCCTGGCTAGACATTGCCTTACACCCTTCTGCAGAAGATCTGCCCCCATTTTGCAGACCATCTACTATATTTGTGGCCTGTGTTCCTTTGCAGGAATTAGATCGGTTTCTACTTTATAAATTACATTTTGGGTTCCAGGGGTATAAGGAGGGGGGGGGAGGGGGGGGTGTTAATATAACCAAAATAAGGAGAAGAAGAAGAAAAAAAAGTCAGATACCCAAGTAGTGATCTGCTCAGGACTCACCCTGTCTGGGAGGAGAGCAGAGTGCTGCAGACAGCTGAAGATTTGGTTTTGGTGTTTGCTCAGTGTGACTACCTGGCTGGGGCACGTTAACCCTTTGCACCCCGCGCCTCAGGATGCATAATGGATGGGGAGGATGCTGAAGGAGATCTGGATTTTATTGCGGTTTATTGCATGCATGGAGCTGCTGACCTGCAGTGGAGCAGAAGAGACTCAGCGATCTCCTATGGTGCACAGGGTCCTCTCATGTGTGCCATTGATCCCCCCCCCCCTCCCCCATATCATTATAAAAGAGTGATCCCTAAAGGTCGAGGCATTAACCCTTCATGTGCACTGGGCCTGCTTTACATTATTTCACAATGGAGAGGTTATGAAGCCGCCTAGGAGCAACAGTGCTAAGTTACCCCCCCCCCCCCCCCCCATCTCTCACACCCACCTGTAAGGCTGTCCTGCCGAATCTGTTAGGTGCATCCACATTGGTTGTCCTCTGCAGCAGGTCCTCTAGTTGCTCCAGGTCCCCCCTGGCAGCGGCTGTTGACATCAGGTCCGCAAGTGGCTCTGCCATGCTGGGCTGGGGTCCTGGGCAGAGGGTGATTAGTGCATGGCATGAACAGGCTGACAGCCTGGGCTCTGAGCTAATAGGGGGATCGTAGTAAATACTAGTAAAACAGGGCCCGCCCCCGGGCACACGTGATGAGCAGATATTTCTGCAGCCTCCCCTCTCTCCTTGCTCTAGCCCTCCTCTGCAATATCCTCTCCCTTTCCTTATGTCTGCATCTCCAGCAGGATTCCTTCTGCATCCAGACCTCTCTCCTTTCCTAACCTTCTGCATCCAGTCTCCTTCCACTGGCTCCATCACAAGATGCCCCTTCTCTTCACATGCACTACCTCTCCTCTGCCCTATCCCCTCTCTCCTTGCTCTAGCCCTCCTCTGAAATATCCTCTCCCTTTCCTTCTGTCTGGATCTCCAGCCATATGCTGCAAGATTCCTCCTGCATCCAGACATGTCTCCTTTCCTCCTAACCTTCTCCATCCAGCCTCCTTCCACTGGCTCCATCACAAGATGTCCAGCCATGCAGCCTCCCTTCTCAACTCTGCAATATTTCTTCTTTCCTTAGACCTCCATTCTGCATCTTCTCTCTCTGATCAAGACCACTCCTGTTTTCAGCCTTCACTCTCTTTCTGACCCATTATCCACCCTCTGATCACCTTATCAGGAATGGATCACCAGATTCTCCTCCTCCCAACATCTAACCCTGGTCTGGGATACTTCCAGACCTGAAAGAAACGTTACTCTCCTCCTGGTCCACAACTCTCTCATCCTCCATTTGCCCTCTCATCATCAGCCTCTTTTAACTTTCCATTCTCCTTCTCTGCAGCTTTGCCCCATTATCGATGCCCACCATAGCTAAAGCCTTCAGGCTCATATCTTGCCCACTACAACTCCCTGAAAACTGTCCGTCAGCTTCCTCAAACATCACCATCCCACCCTTTTATTTTAGGTCGTGTCGGCTGATACCAAGCCCTGCCTAAGACGAGTGGTCTGGAAATCTTGAAGCTGACGTTGACCTTGGAGTGGGAGGCTGGGCACAAGACATTGCACAATCCAGAGAAGTGGATGCAGCCTCCACGAACAGTTTCTGAGTGGTTTGAAGCAGTTTCCGCCTCCATATGTTGATGAGTCCAATCTCCAGTGTGCTGGCCTCCACAGATGATGCAACCTCCAGAAACTATTGGTATGTTTGACCCAAGCCCTAGCAGGACCCAGTAGTATAAACTCCAAAGTGGTTCAGAAAGGAAAATCCAACAATTTCCAGAACTGTTGCTGTGAGGCCCAAGAGAAGCACTCCGAGATGCTGAAGAAAGGGTGGACCTCTCCAAAAAGTCTTCAAGTCTGACACTCAACATCCTGTGTGAAATGGGAACTGAAGAGGATCCAGGATGTAGTTCTAGTGGTAACGTCCAGGTGTCTCCATGGGACAGGTATGGTTCCAGCACTATCCATGCATGCTCTCCTTCTTTCACCTCCTCCACAGCTCCTTAGAGTCAGAACTACTTCTCATTATTAGTATTTGCACCATCGTCCCCCATGCATTATTCCTACATTCACCAAAGCTGTTGTTCCCAAGCTATCCATAATGTCCCAATATTACTGCGCCTGTTCTACACTTCTCAGTGCAAACCATGGAGAACATCCCCTAGACCTTATGTACAGGCATCTCTCCCTTCTTCAGATTCCTCCATACAGGTGTGCTACCTCATCAGGCAACCATATTGCTTTCCAATGCATGCCCCCAACACTGCCCCCTTCCTCACGTCCTCTTGCACCTGTCACTGCACTCCCCTCCATGTCACTGCACTCCCCTCCATGTCACTGCACTCCCCTCCATGTCACTGCACTCCCCTCCATGTCACTGCATTCCACTCCATGTCACTGCACTCCCCTCCATGTCACTGCACTCCCCTCCATGTCACTGCACCCCCCTCCATGTCACTGCACTCCTTCCAAAGTGTCACTTTTTCTCCTCACTCCTGGCAGATGCACTCCTTTCTGTACATGCACTCTCCTCCATGTCACAGCTCTGCTCTCTCTCCTTCATGTCACTGTTTTTCTCACCTCTGTCAGTCACTCCTTTCTCTGTGTGCACTCTCCTCCATGTCACTGTTTCTCTCACTCCTTGCAGTCACTCTCCTTTCTGTAACTTGCACTCTCCTCCTGTCACTGAAGAGTCTCACAGCCACACTGAGTTCATGACAGACTCCTCGCTGCTGTCGTTGTCCTCTGTTCAGGCTCCTGCTCTCACTCCTCCACTGTCCCTACGTTCTTCCTCCTGGCAGCGCACTCTCATTGTCACACATTCCTCCTCTCCTGTCACTGCACTCTCACTGCCTGTTATCTCTCCCATCAGGGCATTCTCAGTGACGTCTCTTTCTCTGCCCTCGTCTGGTTGTGCGGCAGTTTTAGCTTCTATCCTGCACTCTCATCTGCCTCATCTTGACGCTCTCCTTCCTTATGTCACTGCACTCTCCTGCACTCTCCTCCGTGTGCTGTCTTTTCTCATTCATCCCTGACTGTATTGTCCCGCATGGGACCACTTCTCTCCCATACATAACTGCTCCCCCCTGACACTGCACTCTGCATGTCACCCACAGTCCGGCAACTGCCTTCCCTCCTGTCACTCCTCTGCCCTCCATGTGACAACCTCTCTCCTCCATGTCACATCTCCTCTTCCCCTGTCACTAGGCTTCTCAATGCCTCAACCCCTCTCCCTCCATTCAATGCACTCTCCTCCATGTCACATCTCCTGTCACTGCACTGTCCTCCATGTCACAAACACTCCTGCAACCCCCCACCTACAGTCACAACTGCTTTGCCTCCTGTCACGTCTCTGCCCTCCATGTGACAACCTCTCTCCCTCCTGTCACTGCACTGTCCTCCATGTCACATCTCCTGTCACTGCACTGTCCTCCATGTCACATCTCCTGTCCCTGCACTCTCTCCTCCATGTCACATCTCCTGTCCCTGCACTCTCTCCTCCATGTCACATCTCCTGTCCCTGCACTCTCCTCCATGTCACATCTCCTGTCCCTGCACTCTCTCCTCCATGTCACATCTCCTGTCCCTGCACTCTCTCCTCCATGTCACATCTCCTGTCCCTGCACTCTCCTCCATGTCACATCTCCTGTCCCTGCACTGTCCTCCATGTCACATCTCCTGTCCCTGCACTCTCCTCCATGTCACATCTCCTGTCCCTGCACTCTCTCCTCCATGTCACATCTTCTCTCCTCCATGTCACATCTCCTGTCCCTGCACTCTCTCCTCCATGTCACATCTCCTGTCCCTGCACTCTCTCCTCTATGTCACATCTCCTGTCCCTGCACTGTCCTCCATGTCACATCTCCTGTCCCTGCACTCTCTCCTCTATGTCACATCTCCTGTCCCTGCACTCTCTCCTCCATGTCACATCTCCTGTCCCTGCACTCTCTCCTCCATGTCACATCTCCTGTCCCTGCACTCTCCTCCATGTCACATCTCCTGTCCCTGCACTCTCTCCTCCATGTCACATCTTCTCTCCTCCATGTCACATCTCCTGTCACTCTTCTTGTCACAGCCTAGCTTCCTCTGCCACGGCAATCCCCGCAATAATCTGACCCCTTCCTCCACAATCCCCCTGCCCCATCCTCACCCCCCCCCCCCCCTCCTTCCAGCAGCGACAGCAGCACCCAACTTACTATCACTGAGTGCACCCAACTCCATGTCCAGTCTTCGCCTTCCCTCCCTCTCTGCCTCCCCCCCTCCCCCATATGTCACTCGCTGTCGGTCGGTTTTTTCCTCTTCAGCTTTTTTTGAAAATAAAAAAAAAGAGCGCTCTCCGAAGACCCCGCCCAGGACACGCCCCCCTTTAACGGCACAAATTTAAGGCAGATCGAGCCAGATTCTCTCCTGCTCCACTGAAACGTAACTCAGCTGTAGAGAATGCGAGGCGCCCCCAGGGAAGATGCGACATCAGTAGAGCTGCGACATTTTTTTTTATAACGCGTCCCTACTTAACCTCTTATATTCCCATGACCGGGAAGGTGTGCGGTATCGCGTTTTATTGTAGTGTCACCTTTACAGGCTGGAGTGAACGGTTACATAAGATTCGAACGTTCGGACCGGTAGAACGTTGACACATTGTCTGCTCTGCGCCGCCAGCCGCTGGATACAATGTAACAAGTGACAGGACGAGGAGCTCCGCCCCCTGCTGTATCCTGCGCGGGACTGCACCTGCTGCAACCTGGCCGTACACCTCGGGAAATGGCGGCAGAACGGGATGGGGTCACTCCTGTGCTGGGAGACACTCTTCCTTATAGGAAGAAAAACGTCTCGGAAATTTTTATTTTTTTAGACCTATTCTATGCTAATAAATAAATGAGGCTTGCTGTATCCTTAACCCCTTAAGGACCAAGCGATTTTTCGTTTTTGCATCTTGGTATTTCACTCCCTGCTTTACCAGACCTATAACTTTTTGTTTATTTATTTTTATTTTTTGCTCATGCACGACAAGCTACACTTTCCTATGGCACCACCGTTCCTTTTTTTTTTTTTTTGCGGACCATATGCAGAACCATTTTTTTTTTTATTGGTCCGCAAAACCCCCCCCCCCCCCAGAAGTTTGAGCTCATTCACACGACTGTGCGATCTGTCCGCATTTTGTGGACTGCACATGGCCGGCAATATGATAGAAATACATATTCTTGTTCATGGCTGCGGACAAGAATAGGACACGCTCTCTATTTTTTTCTGCCGGGCCGCAGAACGGAACTACGGATATGGACAGCAGTGTAAAACAGCAGGCACCTAGCGGCTATGGAATCCACTCTGCTCTGGATCTGGCTCCATTTTTAAAGATCCTACCACCGACATACAGTGGATATAGTCTACACACCCCTGTTAAAATGTCAGGTTTCGGTGATGTAAAAAAATGAGACAAAGATAAATCATTTCAGAACTTTTTCCACCTTTAATGTGACCTATAAACTGTACATGTGAAATCTTTTAGGTAGAGGGAAGAAAAGATATAAAAATAAAATAATATGGTTGCATAAGTGTGCACACCCTTAAACTAATACTTTGTTGAAGCACCTTTTGATTTTATTACAGCACTCAGTCTTTTTGGGTATGAGTCGATCAGCATGGCACATTTTGACTTGGTAAGATTTGCCCACTCTTCTTTGCAAAAACACTCCAAATCTGTCAGATTGCGAGGGCATCTCCTGGGCACAGCCCTCTTCAGATCACCCCACAGATTTCCAATCGGAATCAGGTCTGGGCTCTGGCTGGGCCATTCCAAAACTTTAATCTTCTTCTGGTGAAGCCATTCCTCTGTTGCTTTGGGTCGCTGTCATGCTGAAAGATGAAGTTCCTCTTCATGTTCAGCTTTCTAGCAGAAGCCTGAAGGTTTTGTGCCAATATTGACTGGTATTTGGAACTGTTCATAATTCCCTCTAGCTTAAAGGGAACCTGTCACCGGGATTTTGTATATAGAGCTGAGGACATGGGCTGCTAGATGGCCGCTAGCACATCCGCAATACCCAGTCCCCATAGCTCTGTGTGCTTTTATTGTGTAAAAAAACCGATTTGATACATATGCAAATTAACCTGAGATGAGTCCTGTAGGTGAGAGCAGTCGGGGACAGGACTCATCTCAGGTTAATTTGCATATGTATCAAATCGTTTTTTTTACACAATAAAAGCACACAGAGCTATGGGGACTAGGGATTGCGGATGTGCTAGCGGCTATCTAGCAACCCATGTCCTCAGCTCTATACCCAAAATCCAGGTGACAGGTTCTCTTTAACTAAGGCCCCAGTTCCAGCTGAAGAAATACAGCCCGTTGGCATGATGCGGCCACCACCAGGCTTCACTGTGGGGATGGGGTTCTTCTTGTGATGGGCAGTGTTGTTTTTGCACCAAACATATCTTTTGGAATTATGGCCAAAAAGTTCCACCTTGGTTTCATCAGACCATAACACCTTTTCCCACATGCTTTTGGGAGACTTCAGATGTGTTTTTGCAAAATGTAGCCCGGCTTGTATGTTTTTCTTCTTAAGAAAAGGCTTCCATCTTGCCGCTCTACCCCATAGCCCAGACATATGAAGAATACGGGAGATTGTTGGCACATGGACCACACGGCCAGGACTTGCCAGAGATTCCTGCAGCTCCTGTAATGTTGCTGTCGGCCTCTTGGTCGCCTCCCAGACCAGTTTTCTTCTCGTCTTGTCATCAGTTTTGGAGGGACGTCCAGTTCTTGGTAATGTCACTGTTGGGCCATATTTTCTCCACTTGATGATGACGGTCTCCACTGTGTTCCATGGTATATCTAATGCCTTGGACATTCTTTTGTACCCTTCTCCTGACTGATACCTTCTAACAATGAGATCCTCTGATGCTCTGGAAGCTCTCTGTGGACCACGGCTTCTGCTGTGGGAGGCGACTAAGGACATTTCAGGAAAGACCAACTAGAGCGGCTGAGCTTCATCAGGGGTTAATCAGAGGCCCTTTACATGACGGCCGGTGTCTGCCGACTGCTATCTAACAGGATTCTGAATGTGATTGCTTAATTCTGAACACAGCTACATCCACAGTTATAAGAGGGTGTGCACACTAATGCAACCACATTATATATTTTTTTTTTTTGTTTTCTTCCCTCCACCTAAAACATTTTTTTTACATCACAGAAACCTGACATTTTTACAGGGGTGTGTAGACTTTTTATAACCACTGTATATAGTCATACGGCAGTAGAAAAATGGTTAAAAATCAATGGGTATATGTGTTGTCCATGAAAAAGGTAGATAGCACACGTCCCTGATTCACTGAAATGTGAACGAGGCTTTAGAGAGACGAATATAACAAAAAATATAACAGAGAAAGGCCTCTTGCACACAAACGTGGGCCAGCCGCATGTGGGCCAGCCACTTGAATGGGGTCCGCGATCCGTCCATTCTGCAAAAGGAAAGGACAAGTTCTATCTTTTTGCGTAACGTAAGCACGGAACAGAACACCGCAGAAGCACTCCGTAGTGCTTCCGTTCAGTGGTTCTGTTCCGTTCCGCACCGTATCTCCGAATTTGAGGACCCATTCAAGTGAATGCAAACTGTGGGTGTCCCATGTATTGCGGACCCGACGTATGCAGGCCGCAATACGGCCACGGGGGACACAGGTTCGTGTGCAAGAGGCCAAAAAAGTAGGCTGCACAGGAGCAAATCCTGCACCTGCTGTAGGAAGGCGCAAGGGACAGTCGTTGACGGAAGGTATGTGTCACCGAGGTTCCTGGCCTCAGTGGAGTAAGAGACAGTTTTTATGTGTCAGCACCAGTTGCTGTTTGACACCTTGCTATTTAGTATAGCTGTAATAGCTTATCCGGGACGGCTCTTACTGGGAGTAGTCAAAGCGCTGGGTGGGTGACTACTCCCCACGTTCCAGGCCAGGTCTTGACAGGCCTATATAAAAAACCAGCCAGCAGTGTCAGCTGGTGGTAATTACCGCTCTCTCTGACAGAGGAGCTCTGGCAATCGCTGGATTGGGATCTGAGCCGTGTGCTAGGCTGGAGGCCTGTCTGCTCTGTCCTGAGCAATGCCGATCGGGTGTGAACTAACACCTAGGATAACAGGTGACAACAAATGGGGTGTCGAACTGTTTTGTTGCCATAAGTGTGAATAAAACACTGAAGTTTTTGAGTTACAAACTGGTCTTTGCCTCTATACTGCGTCCGCTTGTCCTATTTACTAGAGCGAATCCCCACACTGCCAAGATGGGGATATGTGTTTAAGCTGTGAGAGAGGGCTTATATAGGACCAGCAATTAATTATGCTAATTCCTAATTTATCATTCTAGGTGGGCTGGTCCTAGGGTGGAGTCTAAGGGACAAAATGGCCCGTTCTGTGCTACCCAGGGGCGTTGCTAGGGTCTCAAAAGATCTGGGGCCCAAGCCCCAATGCATATGGCCCAATACTCTAAGTCGACCAAAAGCACTCCCCCAACCAACCCCCCCAACCCCCACCCCGGAAAACACTAGCACTGAAGACATTTTGCTGTACTTGCTATACAGCAGCACGTACCGCTCACATCCAGGACCTCCCAGGTGATGTCTCCTCTAATGTAGATCTTCTCTGTCATCATCTTCTTAATTTGGTCCATACAACTTCTCTCAGCCGGCTCGTCTCTGTGCAGTGTGAAACAGGGACATCTTAGCTTCCTCACATTTCTATCATCATCTCCCAACCTGGAGTCCCCACTGTGTTATCCTGCTGCTGTACCCCCCAATAACCCCAAATACTATTGTAACATCCCAGAGTTATGTTACCAAACTCTTGTTCCCTGCTACCATATGTTAAGTGTAATTATATTGTCATTATTGTCATTATATATATTTTCTAGGCCTGTTTTATATATTATGCTGTAATTTCCATGTGCACCAGCAGGTGGTAGCAGTATGTAGCAGGACTGGAATAGTTCATTCCAGTTTAGTCCCCCCTCCTCTGTGAGCAGAAGTGGGCCGGTCCCATGTCCTGTCTCAGGGGGAGGAGAAGGAAGTTTAGTGAGTCTACCAGCCACCCCGGCTAGGGGAAGGTTGTGTTAGTTGAAGCTCCTAGAAAATAGGGATCCAAGACCAGGACCTTGTCTCGGTTGAGACCAGAGAACCTTCCCAGCCTGAGCCATCAGCCTCAGCTGGTTGACAAGCGAGCAGCCACCTCCAGCCTCCAGGACGAACCATTCCCTGTGAGCCAAGCTGCGAGTACATATCCAGAGTCCAGGAGAAGCCCGAATTCCTCCTCAGTTAGTCAGGCCCATTACAAGCAGAAGATAGACAGAGCAGAAGATAGATACCTGCCATATTCTCCAGGCACATAGTATAGCTCCAGAAGAGATATTGATCCCTGCCATAAATTGCCTATACCTGCTGGGACCTAAAGGACTATTGCTGTAACTCATGTGGATTAATGCTGCATTAAGTAAACACAAGTTGAATTATATTACAAGTCTAGATGTCATCCCTTACTATCAAAGTTCCTCAATTACTCCTACTAGCAACACTCATTTTATTGCAAGTGAGCCAGGATCCAGAGTCCAGCCAGTACCCAGGTAGGAGACACCGCTGACACTACACAGAGACACTATCCCCACTCTGGCATTCCTCACCGGGTACGTGAATTATTACATCTTAAAGGGCCCTGCAAAAGTCCCCTGCGCACATTGCAATTGGCGTCACGAACAAAAACTATTACCTATACCTACACCTGACCCAGTCAGCACTTAGTATTGCGCCAGTGTGCACTGGTCCCAATCCGGCTTACTGCACTATCCTGAAGGAAAATGAGTACCCCTCCATAGTAATAGTGCTCCTCATAGTCCCACCAATAGTAATTCCCTTCTAGAATGCCCTCATTAGTAATACTGCCGCCTACAGTGCGCCCAACAGTGATAGTGCTCCCCAAGAGTGCCTCCATTAGTAGAAGAGCCCTCCATTATTAATAATGCCCCTACAGAGCCCCCAGTAGAAATAAGGCCCCCTATTGTTCCCCCAGTGGTAATAAAGCTCTCTACAGATCCCTTAGTAGTAATAAGGCCCCCCCTAGTGCTCTTAGTAAAAATAATGTGGGTCTATAAGTCCCTCCTATAGAGCCCCCAGTAGTAATAAGAACATCTAATGTCCCCAGTATTTATAATGCCCCCTACTGTTATAATGCTCACCCTGAAGTGCCCCGGTATTTATATCGCCCCCTACTGTGATAACGCCCCCACAGTGCCCTAGTATTTATATCGCCCCCTACTGTTATAATGCTCGCCCTAAAGTGCCCCCTGTCCTCAGAAATTATAATTCCTTAGCCCGTCCACCATAGAGTCCCATGTAAATAACATCACACCATCTCTCCAGCCCCTTCCTATATACAGTTCCACGCAAATAACATCACCCCCTCCCAAGCCGCCTTCAACATACAGTCCCATGTAAATAACATCACCCCCTTAATATTCAGTCCCATGTAAATAACATTACCCCCCAGCCACCTCCAACATACAGTCCCATGTAAATAGCATTACCCCTCAACATTCAGTCCCATATAAATAAAATCACTCCCTCCCACAGCCACCTCCAACATGCATTCCCATGTAAATGACATCACCCCCCTCAACTTTCAGTCCCATGTAAATAACATCACTCCACCCGCTGTCCTATGTAAATAACTTTCCTCCCTTGAGCCCTAACATACAGTCCCAGTTAAATAACTTCTTCACTGCTGAGCCATCCTCTCCTGCACTGGTCACATGATGGTGACATCATCTCAGGTCCTTTTCAGCTACTGCATTTAGAACTGATCACATGGACTGTGATGTCATCACAGGTCCTTTAGCTCCTGCAGGGAATTATATTCAATTGTATTGCTGTCCTGAGGACAGTAATACAGTTGTATCTATCTGGCAGGCAGGACATTCGGGGCCTGAGACAAAACATCAGGGACCCAGGCCCCGAATGTTTTAACCTAGCAACTCCCCTGGTGCTACCTGAGGAAAAAGAGGACAGTTGGTTCACAATGTGGGTTTTCTCTGCAGAGCATGAGTTTGAGATTTCACATCTCCTCCACTTTGCAGGTGTTATAAATGCTGTGGATTTACCTCATGCAAATCCACTGCTGTAGATCCATATGATTTATGCCAGATGTGAAACCCGCCTTGGGCTCAAATTAAAGCAGTTTTTTTTTTATCCAAAAAGCCAGAAATTGACTCTTTTGCATTTACTCATGTGCTTGGTAGAACAAAGTGCAACAAAACTTGCCAAAACAAAAATCTAGCAGAAGTATAAAATATGTTTTAAAATTAAAAGAACTAAAAACAAAACAAAATAGCTCATTTGCCACTTTAACGCCAAGTATATGCTGCAGGTGACTGCTGCACCCAGCTATTGGCTGCAGTGGTTGTCATTGCTGCTTCGATGTAAACAGAGACCCTAAGACTATCAGCGCTGGGGAGGTTGCAGTTTTAACAGGTAAGTACGGGCTGTTTTATTATTGTAATGGCTCATGCACACGACCGTGGATTTTGTCTGCATCTGATCCCCATTTTTTGCAGATCGGATGTGGACCCATTCACTTCAATGGGGCAATAAAAGATGCGGCCCTGCAAAAAAGAAATAGAACATGTCCTATTCTTGGCTGTATTATGGACAGGGATAGGACTGCTATATAGTGGGGCAGGACGTTCTGTGTTTTTCGGATCCGCAATTTGCAGACTGTAAAAACGGTAATGGCAGTATGCATGAGCCAGCATTTTTTTTTAAAAGACTAGGCAATACCTTTAGACTACCTGTACACGTTGCAGATTATGCAAGGTTTTATTGCGCAGATTCTCGCAAAAAAGAAAACCTCATGATTCCTGGATCCTCCTCCTGAAACAAATAACTGGTTAGTACTTACCTGACACATTTTGTGCCGCCATTATAGTTCTCTCGGCTGCAGCGGTGATGTCATGTTGACAGCATGTGACCGCCGAAGCCAATCACTGGCCTCAGCGGTACACCTGAGAAGACCAGTGATTGGCTACAGCGGTCACGTGTTGTCGACATGATGTGAATAGAGCCTGGCTGGGAGAACCAGAATGGCGGCACAGAATTTGTCAGGTAAGTACTTACCAGTTCTATGCTTCAAGAGGATCCTGGGGGTTGCCCGGGTACCTCCTGAAACCGGACAACCCATTATAGTAGATATCTGATGGTTTTATTCATATATGCCTCAGCAGAAGATAATTTACTACATGGATTGAACACAGACACAAGTTCTTCTCTCCGGCAGCACTGCCCTCTGTGGACAAGAGCATGGACCAGAACCATAGAATCATTGGCCCAAATATATCAGGTTTCCTCTACTACTTTTGTGACACATTTTTCAACGGAAAAATCAGCATATAATTTGTGTGCTTGCTTTATTAAAGTATATGCAAAAAAAAAAAGTTTGGCCGCGTACCACACTTTTGATTCATGTGAGCCAAGTTGTTGTGGTTATGGGTGGAGTTACTTTTCAGACATTTATGAAATGAGATTTTTTACAATGTTACAAAACAAGGGTCCCATCTGCATGGTAACAGAAAGCCACAAATCTAAACCAAGAGCAAGTATAATGTAACAAATTGCGTGCAACAAGAGAGCGAAACAAATTAAGGACACAGAATAAGGCCTCATGCACTCGGCCGTTGCGGCCTGCAAATAGCGGGTCCGCAATATGCGGGCACCGGCCGTTTGCTACCCGCTTGATGCGGACCTATTCACTTGATGTTCTATTTTTTTACGGTGCGGATGGATCACGGACCCATTCAAGTTGAATGGGTCTCGATCCGTCCCGGCAGCCGCACAGATGCTGCCCGTGCATTGAGGACCCCAAATTGCGGTCTTCAATGCACGGAATGGCCATGTGCATGAGGCCTAAGTCAGTATTGATACATCGCTATGACATATAATCTATCTAGATACTGCAGTTTACCAATTTTGGAACTTTGGGTGTCCACCTCTGAAACTACTCCGACCCAACTGTCTTTCTGATACAGCGGGGCCCAAAACTGTGCACATTACTCAATGTATGGCCTAACCATAGATTTTCCATGATTTCTGTGTGTGCATTTAAGCTACCTTTTGATTGGGGGTTGGGGTTGGGGTATTGTCCCTCCTTGTGGAAAGTGCCTTAACTGGTGTGAGCAGACATATAGGCCATACATGCTCCTCTGGAATTCTAGGAAGAGGGATGCAAACGAGCTCTGCCTCTAATGCCACCAGATGTTCAACCCTTTAACCACTTCAGCCCCGCTAGCTGAAACCCCCTTCATGACCAGAGCACTTTTTACACTTCGGCACTACACTACTTTCACCGTTTATCGCTCGGTCATGCAACTTACCACCCAAATGAATTTTACCTCCTTTTCTTCTCACTAATAGAGCTTTCATTTGGTGGTATTTTATTGCTGCTGACATTTTTACTTTTTTTGTTATTAATCGAAATGTAACGATTTTTTTGCAAAAAAATGAAATTTTTCACTTTCAGCTGTAAAATTTTGCAAAAAAAACGACATCCATATATAAATTTTTCGCTAAATTTATAGTTCTACATGTCTTTGATAAAAAAAAATGTTTGGGCAAAAAAAAAATGGTTTGGGTAAAAGTTATAGCGTTTACAAACTATGGTACAAAAATGTGAATTTCTGCTTTTTGAAGCAGCTCTGATTTTCTGAGCACCTGTCATGTTTCCTGAGGTTCTACAATGCCCAAACAGTAGAAACCCCCCACAAATGACCCCATTTCGGAAAGTAGACACCCTAAGGTATTCGCTGATGGGCATAGTGAGTTCATAGAACTTTTTATTTTTTGTCACAAGTTAGCGGAAAATGATGATGATTTTTTAATTTTATTTTTTTCTTACAAAGTCTCATATTCCACTAACTTGCGTCAAAAAATAAAAAATTCTAGGAACTCGCCATGCCCCTCACGGAATACCTTGGGGTGTCTTCTTTCCAAAATGGGGTCACTTGTGGGGTAGTTATACTGCCCTGGCAATTTAGGGGCCCAAATGTGTGAGAAGAACTTTGCAATCAAAATGTGTAAAAAATGACCGGTGAAATCCGAAAGGTGCTCTTTGGAATATGTGCCCCTTTGCCCACCTTGGCTGCAAAAAAGTGTCACACATCTGGTATCGCCGTACTCAGGAGAAGTTGGGGAATGTGTTTTGGGGTGTTATTTTACATATACCCATGCTGGGTGAGAGAAATATCTTGGTCAAATGCCAACTTTGTATAAAAAAATGGGAAAAGTTGTCTTTTGCCAAGATATTTCTCTCACCCAGCATGGGTATATGTAAAATGACACCCCAAAACACATTCCCCAACTTCTCCTGAGTACGGCGATACCAGATGTGTGACACTTTTTTGCAGCCTAGATGCGCAAAGGGGCCCAAATTCCTTTTAGGAGGGCATTTTTAGACATTTGGATCCCAGACTTCTTCTCACACTTTCGGGCCCCTAAAAAGCCAGGGCAGTATAAATACCCCACATGTGACCCCACTTTGGAAAGAAGACACCCCAAGGTATTCAATGAGGGGCCTGGCGAGTTCATACAAATTTTTTTGCATAAGTTAGCGGAAATTGATTTTTTTTTGTTTTTTCTCACAAAGTCTCACTTTCCGCTAACTTAGGACAAAAATTTCAATCTTTCATGGACTCAATATGCCCCTCACGGAATACCTTGGGGTGTCTTCTTTCCGAAATGGGGTCACATGTGGGGTATTTATACTGCCCTGGCTTTTTAAGGGGCCCGAAAGTGTGAGAAGAAGTCTGGAATATAAATGTCTAAAAATGTTACGCATTTGGATTCCGTGAGGGGTATGGTGAGTCCATGTGAGATTTTATTTTTTGACACAAGTTAGTGGAATATGAGACTTAGTAAGAAAAAACAAAAACAAAAACAAACAAAAAATTTCCGCTAACTTGTGCCAAAAAAATGTCTGAATGGAGCCTTACAGGGGGGGGGGGGTGATCAATGACAGGGGGGTGATCAATGACAGGGGGGTGATCAATGACAGGGGGGTGATCAATGACAGGGGGGTGATCACCCATATACACTCCCTGATCACCCCCTGTCATTGATCACCCCCCTGGTAAGGCTCCATTCAGACGTCCGTATGATTTTTACGGATCCATGGATCGGATCCGCAAAACACATGCGGACGTCTGAATGGAGCCTTACAGGGGGGTGATCAATGACAGGGGGTGATCAGGGAGTGTATATGGGTGATCACCCCTCTGTCATTGATCACCCCCTGTAAGGCTCCATTCAGACGTCCGCATGATTTTTACGGATCCATGGATACCAAAACACATGCGGACGTCTGAATGGAGCCCTACAGGGGGGTGATCAATGACAGGGGGGTGATCAATGACAGGGGGTGATCAGGGAATCTATATGGGTGATCACCCGCCTGTCATTGATCACCCCCCTGTAAGGCTCCATTCAGACGTCCGCATGTGTTTTGCGGATCCGATCCATGTATCCGTGGATCCGTAAAAATCATACGGACGTCTGAACGGAGTCTGACAGGGGGGTGATCAATGACAGGGGGGTGATCAATGACAGGGGGGTGATCAGGGAGTTTATATGGGGTGATCATGGGTGATCAGGGGTTCATAAGGGGTTAATAAGTGACAGGGGGGGTGTAGTGTAGTGTAGTGTGGTGTTTGGTGCGACTTTACAGAGCTGCCTGTGTCCTCTGGTGGTCGATCCAAACAAAAGGGACACCAGAGGACCAGGTAGGAGGTATATTAGACGCTGTTATCAAAACAGCGTCTAATATACCTGTTAGGGGTTAAAAAAAATCACATCTCCAGCCTGCCAGCGAGCGATCGCCGCTGGCAGGCTGGAGATCCACTCGCTTACCTTCCGTTCCTGTGAGCGCGCGCGCCTGTGTGCGCGCGTTCACAGGAAATCTCGCGTCTCGCGAGATGACGCGCCGATGCGTCCAGGAGGAATAAATCAACCACCTCCCGGACGCATCGGTGCGTTAGGCGGTCGGGAGGTGGTTAAATAGGCCATGAGACAAGACTCGGATATTAAATAAGCCAGCACCTCATCTGCAGACAGCTGTTTCGGGGTAATTGCCTGCACTGATGAGGGGCAATCACCCCCAAACAGCTGTCTGCAGATGAGTTGTTGTCTTATTTATTATCCAAGTCATGTCTTGTGGCCTATTTAAAGGGTTTTGTCCAGGTTCAGAGCTGAAGCTATACATATTCCCATTTTTACCCAGGCAGAAGGCCCTCTGAGATGAGCATCGGAGCATTTCATGCTCCAATGCTCCCCTTGCCCTGTGCTGAATCATGCAGGACAAGGGCTTTTTCAGCAGATCGGGTTAAGTATCAGGTCTTAAGTATCGGTGATGTCGCCAGCACTAATAGGCGGGCTTTAGCGCTGCCCTGGCCTGTAAAAGAGAGACTGCCTGAGTAAAGAAAGGGATATGTTCGGGTTCAGCTCTGAATCCGGACAACCCCTTTAAATGGTTGAACATTGACTTAGAATTAGAGGCAAAGCTTATTAGGAGCTTATTTGCATCTCTTCTCGCCACTTTTTGATGCACAGTCTTATTTGCCTTGCCTGGCAATAGCTACTACAGTCCAGTTTGCTGTCCCCTGATATTCTGATATAACCCCTGATATAAAGGGGTCCTCTCACTTCAGCAAATGGCATTTATCATGTAAGAAGTTAATACAAGGCACTTACTAATGTATTGTGATTGTCCATATTGCTTCCTTTGCTGCTGGATTCATTTTCCCATCACATTATACACGGCTCATAACCAAGGGTTTCATATCTGCACTGCAGCAGTGGCCGGGGAGGGAGCTGCAGCGCATGTGTGCCTATGGGCACTCCCACGGTCCCGGCCATCAGAGAGGCCGGCACTCTTTCCTATAGTGTGCAAGCACGACCACCACTGATGGATTGCACAGTGGTCATAACCCCTGGAAACAAGCAGTGTATAATGTGATGGAAAATAAATCCAGCCAGCGAAGGAAGCAATATGGACAATCACAATACATTAGTAAGTGCCTTGTATTAACTTTCTCTACATAATAAAAGCCATTTGCTGAAGTGATACAACCCTTTTAAAGGGGTTGTCCCATTAAAAACGCTCATCCCCCTATCCTGTACAGTGTTAAGTGTGGTGTGTGACTGATGGGGCCCCCACTAATCACAAGGATGGGTCACCATGCTCCTCTGACTGAACAGAGAGGTGGACATGCATGAATGCTGCTGCTCCATTCAACTCTATGGCACTGCTGGAGATAGCTAAGTGTAAATGCTCGGCTATCACCGACAGTCCCACAGGGTTAGGGCTCGAGCACACGACCGTTGGATGTTTTGCGGTCTGCAAATTACGTGTCCGCAAAACACAGATACTGTGCGCATTCTTTATTTTGTGGAACGGAACGTCCGGCTTCTAATAGAACAGTCCTATCTTTGTGGACAATAATAAGACATGTTCTAATACTTTGCGGAACGGACATACGGACACAGAATGCAGACAAGTAATTTCCGTTTTCCTTGCGGCTCCATTGAAGTGAATGGTTCAGCATACGGGCCGCAAAAAAAAAAACGGAATGGACACGGAAAAAAAAACATTTCTGTGCATGAGTGGCAGCGTGTGAGCGTGACCATTGCTCTATTCAAACAGAGGAACACGGGGCCCCGATAGTGGGGTCCCCAATAGTTGGATCCTCCGCTGAACCCTTATCTTCAAAGGGGAGATAAGTCTGCAAAGGGGATAAGTGTTTGTGATGGGATAACCGTTTGCTTACCTTTAAAGTTGTTATCCAACCCCTATAATGACCCCCCAATGCCCGGATACCTCAATAGGTTGAATTTACCCGCGTCGCTCCGGATCCTCGCACGGCTGCCGCTGCATCTCTCCATCGCGCAGATCAAAACATTTGGCGATGGGGGGGCAATAGCAGGCCACGAGCCTCCCTAGTGTTACTCGCATACGGGAATCAGGAGTGACGTGGGTGCCAGGGATGGAGGTAAGTATTACCTATATGAGGGGCCCGGGCATTAAGCCCTTTTCCATATCCATTCTAGTAAGCGATTTCTATGCATTCATATTCATGGTACAGAAAACATGTCTACGTTCAGATAAATGTATTTCATGCATTACTCTGCTGAGTAAAGACTTTTTCTACAAAAAGAGGAATAGGAAGTTCCAATAAACCTGAACCATATTTCTCTTTCCGAAAAAGTGGATGTTTGTTTTACTGGCCATTCTGACACTTTCCTGGACAAAAGCAGTAGTTTTTAACTGAACAAAAAGTAAGTGCTGTAATACTGCCCCCTATGGATCAGACAATCCCAGCAAATAAAAGAATTCTATTTTCTGAACCCGACTTGAGCTGCTTCAAAAGGCGCCATAGATATTAGAGATTTGATGGCCGATTCAGGCAAGTTTGGTGGGATCTGCTGGGAATTTAACGGCTATGGACACTTTTGGGGCAAAACTTTTTTTTATTACGTTGGTTGTATTATGGGATAAATAGTTTTTTTTCAATTGCTTCTTTATTAACAATATTTCCACGTTTCTCTTCTGCAGCCTGAACACCCTGCAATGCATGAGAATAAATGCAATTTAAAAGAAAAAAAAAAATATTGCAAATATGGTTTTTTTTCATCCCACAATACAGCCAATGCTATACAAAATTGCCCCAAAGGTGTCCATAGCCTTTAAGTACTATGGCAAAAACTTTGGTTTCAATAACCAATTCTTGGTAAGGCCTCGTTCACGTTTCCGTATTTCACTGATGTGTGATGTCCGCATTTTCCGCGGACAGCACACGTACCCATTGATTTAAATGAGTCTGTTCGCATTTCAGTGTTTTTATTTTTTTACTGAACGTGGGTCAATAAAATAAAAAAAATCACAGGGACATGCACTACTTTGATCTATGATGCGGACCAAGCACGCCCCCATTGAAGTTTATGTGCCCCATTAAAAAATTATAAAAGTCCCGCCGTACCCATGCGGCTGCCCCATTCCCAGCCACTTTTGCAGGACCAGGAAGTGGCTTGATCCCATGACCGCTGTGGCCAATCATATTCCTCAGCAGTCACATCTGAATGGTATGTCTGGGACTGGTGATTTAGTTTTTTATTAATGAGGCACAGGCTAGGACCAATGAGGCTGGACAACCCCTTTAACTCCGGTGAATATCATTAGCATAACTTTAAAATTTGGCACAACCCCATTAATTGTAATATATCTTAGACCAGGAAAGTGGCACCTTCTTCACCTTCTCTACCTGCTGTCTCTCTATAAGTGTCCAGAAACCTAATATTACATGTGCACTTGGCAGCTGAAGGCGTCTGTGTTGGTCCCATGTTCATATGTGTCCGCACTGCTGAGAAAAATGATGTTTTAATATATGCAAATGAGCCTCTAGGAGCAACGGGGGTGTTGCCGTTACTCCTAGCAGCTTAGGCCCTGCTCTCTCTGCAACTGCTGCGCCCTCTGCACTTTGATTGACTTTGGGAGTAGTCAGGGCCAGGCGTGATCATGTTTACACTGCTTAGCCCTGTCAATCAAAGGGCAGGGGGAGCAGAAGTCGAAGAAAGAGCTGAGTCTCTAGGAGTAATGAAAACGCCCCCGTTGCTCCTAGAGGCTCATTTGCATATATTAAAACTTTGATTTTCTCATTAATGCGGACACATATGAACATGGGACCAACATAGATTCTTTCAGCTGCCAAGCGCACATGTAACAGGTCAGCCAGTGTCATAGGTACAGAACTGCTGACAGATGCCCTTTAATTGCACAGCGGTAAAAAACAAACAAACACTTATAGACGTTCTTCTGCAAAAAAGGGGAATATGTGTGTAAATGAGCATATCAGCAATTCGTGCACCAGCCAACATCTGAGACAACAAGGCTGACGGGAAAATGAATTCATTGGTCACCAGGTGGCGGTGGGTAAGAAATGGTATAAATCCCAGCCCTGAAATATATTTTCTGACAGGATGTGGAACCACCCAATTCTACAGTCGATGTGCAGCAGAAGATGGCAATCAGCGTGCAAGATCACGAGAGTCGTAGTAATTGATATTAGGCTGGTTTCATTCTGAAACATTTAATTTCAGCACATTTAGGCCGTATTCACACATCAGTGTTTGGTCAGTGATTTCCATCAGGGATTGTGAGCCCAAACCAGGATTGGAGCCTCCACAGACATAAGGTATAAGGGGAAGATCTGCCCCTGTTCTGTGTTTAGAGCCGCACCTGGTTTTGGCTCACAATTACTGATGGAAATCACTGACCAAACACTGATGTGTGAATGATGCCGTAATTTGAACACTGATTCATTGTGTCACTTGGACATAGCTCCACAGATCCGCTGCATGCCGGGTGCTAAAGTCAGTATTACACACCTAATGTTTTTAATGTGGGCACTCCGAAGAAAAACCCCATACATTTTAATAACCCAAGGCTTTATGGTTTGCCTCCACATCCTTTAAATTAATCATTTACGAACTATATTGCTACTATCTTCCATTCCGGGCTGTAGTCACATGACCATGTCCACGCGGCTCTTATTTCCTGTGATGTTATGTCCATTGGTGGGGCAGTGATAAGGGAGTGTCTATGTAACTAGCTGGGTGGGAGGAGCTAGAAACTATCTGGGTGTGGTTAGCGGCAGTGAGAGAGGAGTGTCTATGGAAGTAGCTGGTGGGAGGAGCTAGAAACGATCTGGGCGTGGTTAGGGGGTAGAGATGAGCTAAAAGATTCTACATAATCAATTTGTCCAATCAGCAGGGCTTCTTCATTTGCATAAGCCTGCTGATTGGACAAAATGATTCTGTAGAATTTTTTAGTGTCTATGTAGCTAGCTGGGTGGGAGGAGCTACAAACTAGCTGGGCGTGGTTAGGGGCGGTGCTGGAGCTGTGGCAGAGGAAGGAGAAGTGCATCATGGGTTTGGTTGGATACAGCAACAGGAAGTGCTGGAAGAGGAAGAGGGAAACAAACCAGAGGGATTGGTTTACATGGTGAAAACGGGTCAAGACGGTCCAAATTGAAAAAAAATACCGGACATGAGGTAAGCAACTACATGAGCATATCTGTTAAAACCCATAGTAATCCTAGAAAACACTTTAAGTAGGGGAATCTACACGATACTGCAATACATAACTGTATCTCACAGCGCCCAGTTTCCATTGCCATATAGTGCTAGCGCAACAATGAAGAATTAATCCTGCCATACAGTGTGCTACTGATATTACCACACAGTCCACAAATAATAGTGGCCTACAGTTCCCTCATCTATAACACTCTACTATGGAACCTACTCAATCCTGTCATATAGTACCTAAATCATAGTGTCATCCAGTGGCCACATCATATTCCTACGAAGCCTGGAAATAATCATGCATTACAGTCCTCGAGTCAGGGGTGAAGCTTGGGAGCATGATTGATGTGAATTAAGGGAAGCGAGAAACCACAATTCTACCCATTTTCATATGAATTAATGTTATTTAGTTCTAAGAATTTATCTTCATATCCAAAAACTAAACTTCCGACACATTTGCAACATTATTTTTGTGGCAAATCTTTTTTTCTGTGTAATGTCTTCCTGCAAACTGATGCCTCTCTACCAAGGGCGTAGCTCTAGGTTGTGCAGACGTGGCAGTTGTACCCGGGCCCTGGTATCAAAACGCCCAAAGGCTCCTCAGCCACATAAGAAAACACCAGTATTATAAATGGTGCATGGTGGGTATGGGACCCTGTTATAGATCTTGCATTGGGACCTAGGAGCATCAAGTTCTACCTCTGACCTCTAGAACAGATTTCCTCAAATTCTTCAGTATTCCTCCCGTCCATGAACGCCATAGTGCTCTCTTTATTTGGACCCAGGAGAGGAAATGTTTCTGGGGACCCACCTTCCACAATCTATACCGAACCAATACGTGCCCACTTCTAATTATTGCTTCCGTTTTCTGGGGCTTGACCTTTGGGGTCCATAATTGTGTCAGTGTCTGGGTCCACAGCAGAATGGTCTGGTGGGCCAATCCCCCCTTGCAATGGCACGTGGAGTGCCTACAAGTTAGTAATATAGAACAAGATCACCCTAGAAGAAGCCTATGGGGATCTAGGATTAATTCAGCAGACGCATTGCACCCTAAGAATGATACAAAATGCATCCGTAAACACATCCATGTGGATCTGACCTTAGGACTTCTGCTGGGCTCCATGTCCGGCACATTTCTGCTGCACAAAGACCATGCTTACATGGATATACATTCTGAATTAAGGAAGGTTAATGCTTAACTCGGTTATTGTTGCTGAAACGTGGGGGGTTGAGAGAAAATTGGAATGTCGTACGTGCCATTGGACTACCTTCGTGTAAATTCGAGGGTGTCAATGCATACACGAAAATTCTAGTTGAAGCCTTAAAGGGGTTGTTCCATTATAACATTGTATCCCCTATCCACAGAATAGGGGATAAGTGTCTGATCATTCGGGGGTCTCACCACTGGGGCCCATCATGAGAATGAGGGTCCATCCTCCTCTAATGAATGGAGCAGCAGCCACGCCTGTCGCTCCATTCATATCTATGGGGATAGCTGAGTACTAGCGCTCCGTTATCCCCGGCAGCCCCATAGAGTGGAATGGAGGAGAAGTGACCGCCGCTCCATTCAGATTGGAGAGCATGGGTCCCTTTTCTCAGGAATAGCGGGGGGCCCCAATGGTCATACCCTAGCGAGCCTATCAGACACCTATTCCCTATCCTGCGGATAGGTGGTAAATTGTCTTAATGAGACAATCCCTTTAAAGAAAACAAGTCATGAAAGCAGGGGCGTAGCTAACGGCTCATGGGCCCTGGTGCAAGAGTTCAGCTTGGGCCCCCCTTCCCTCAGTGCGTTGTGTGTCTTCTTATGTGGCACAAGGGTCTTTGGGCCCCCTCAGGCTCCTGGGCCTGGTAGCGACTGCTACCTCTGCCCCCTATAGCTACGCCCCTGCATGAAAGTATTTCTAATATCTGATATTACATGATCATTCACATCTCTGCACCTTTGTCCTGCATGTACATATAACAGCCCTATACATCTCCACAGCTCTGATGCCCAGAAAGAAACTATTTTATAGCCTCTTTCAGAAAATTGTTAAATTCCCACTGCATGACCTACGACATGACTTGGGTGAATATTGTGCGGTGTGACCTCCCTACTCTGAGTAAGGCCACGGTTAGGCTACTTTCACACTAGTGTTCATAGGTCCGTTCGTGAGCTCTGTTTGAAGGAGCTCACAAGCGGACCCGAACGCCTCCGTCCAGCCCTGATGCAGTCTGAATGGAGCGGATCCGCTCAGACTGCATCAGTCTGGCGGCGTTCAGCCTCCGCTCCGCTCGCCTCCGCACGGACAGGCGGACAGCCGAACGCTGCTTGCAGCGTTCAGCTGTCCGCCTGGCCGTGCGGATCCGTTCAGACTTACAATGTAAGTCAATGGGAACGGATCCGCTTGAAGAGGTCACCATATGGCTCAATCTTCAAGCGGATCCGTCCCCCATTGACTTTACATTGAAAGTCTGAACGGATCCGCTCAGGCATCTTGCGCACTTAGAAAATTTTCTAAGTTATTAACCTCTTAAGGACACATGACGTACCGGTACGTCATGAATGGTTCCGATCACCGCCGCTCGGCGGGCGGTGATCGGAACCCGGTGCCTGCTCAAATCATTGAGCAGGCACCTGGGGCAAATGCGCCGGGGGGTCCTGTGACCCCCCCATGTCGGCGATCGCAGAAAACCGCAGGTCAATTCAGACCTGCGGTTTTCTGCGTTTCCGGGTTATTCGGGTCTCTGAAGACCCGATAACCCGGAACAGGATGGTGATGGTGGTGTGATTTCACTCCACCAATCACCATCCAGCGATCCTGAGTGGTGATGGTGACATCACCACTCAGGATCGCTTTCTGATTGGTCAGTGGGCGGTCCGGCGGCAGATTCAAAAGAGGCAGGCGCTCCTCTCCTCCTCCTTTTGTGTTCCGGAGCCGGAGGAGAGAGGAGCTGCCTGCACGTGTCTGCTGCCGCTGCCTGCACCCGATCTGTGCCCCCAGGACCCGATCTCTGCCACCAGCACCCCCCATCAGGTACATAGGGACAGCTAGGGAAAGATTGGGTTAGGCAGGGAAAAAAAGGGAAAGTTAGTTTTTTTCACTTTTCATTGCATCACCCTAGTTAGGGTGTCTGGGGTCCACAGCACAGCTGTGTGACCCTAGACCCCCCAGGGGGACCGCCATGTTAGGGACCCTGTGGCCCAGCCTAGTACGAGCAGCTCTGGGGCTCGTACTGGTTTCCCGGCCCACCAGTTAAATCCACCGGAGCACCCTGCCGGTGAATTTGTCTGGTGTAGCCCAGAGCGATACGAGCCCGTGATTCCTGATTTTGTAGGCCAATCAGGAATCCAGATTTCCACAGTGGGCTACACTGAATATGACTTTTTTCGTCATTTTTTCAGTGACCCACTGGTAAATCTGATGGTGGAGCAGACGAATCTGTACGCCCAACAGTTCGTCGCTCAACACCCGGGCTCCTTTTTGGCCAGGCCCGGTGGCTGGACGCCGGTCAGTGCAGCCGAAATGAGGACATTTTGGGGCCTCGTGCTGCATATGGGCCTGGTCAAGAAACCCAGTGTCAGGCTGTACTGGAGTGGGGACGTCCTATACCAGACCCCACTTTACAGTACAGCCATGACACGCTCCCGGTTTGAGGCCATTCGGAAATGTCTGCATTATTCCGATAATGCAGCATGTCCCCCCCGAGGTGATCCTGCCCATGACCGTCTGTACAAGATACGGCCGGTCATCGATCACTTTGGGGCCAAATTCATGGAGGCCTATGTACCTGGAAGAGAGGTCGCGGTTGATGAGTCTCTCATTGCGT
Organism: Bufo gargarizans; assembly: GCF_014858855.1. NCBI lineage: Eukaryota > Metazoa > Chordata > Amphibia > Anura > Bufonidae > Bufo > Bufo gargarizans. Next base: position 28,105,918 of record NC_058086.1, read on the forward strand.
TCAAGGGGAGACTCATTTTCCGCCAGTATGTGCCCACCAAGCGAGCGAGGTATGGCGTGAAGCTATACAAAATTTGTGAGAGTACCTCAGGGTACACTTACAAATTTCGTATATACGAGGGGCGAGATTCCCGGATTCAACCCCCAGAATGTCCCCCCACTCTGGGTGTTACCGGGAAACTTGTGTGGGACCTTATGTTCCCACTGCTGGATAAGGGTTACCACCTTTACGTGGATAACTTTTATACCAGTATCCCCTTGTTCCAGTCCCTTGCCGCCAGATCCACGTTCGCTTGTGGGACCGTGCGGAAAAATCAACGCGGCCTCCCTGCCCTCCACCTCCAGGTACCTATCCCCAGGGGTGAGACCCGTGCCCTTACCACTGGAAACCTGTTGCTGGTCAGGTATAAGGACAAGAGGGATGTCCTTATGCTGTCCACAATTCATGGTAACGGCATCACCCCTGTCCCTGTGCGAGGTACCGCGGCAACGGTCCTCAAGCCCGATTGTATCGTCGCCTACAATCGGTATATGGGAGGAGTTGATCTCTCTGATCAAGTCCTCAAGCCATATAACGCCATGCGCAAAACCCGGGCATGGTACAAAAAAGTTGCGGTCTACTTGGTGCAGGTTGCCATGTACAACTCTTTTGTACTATCCCGAAGCGCTGGCAGCACAGGGACATTCCTCCAATTCTATGAGGCAGTCCTCAAAGACCTGATCTTTTCGGACCGGGAAAGAGCAGGCCGGAGTACCTCGGGAACTGGAGGCGCCCGGATCGTCCCTGGCCAACACTTTCCAGGTGTGGTCCCCCATACTGGAAAGAAGGGACGAACCCAAAAAAGGTGCAGAGTGTGTCACAGGAGGGGGATACGGAAGGACACCACAACTCAATGTGACACGTGCCCCGATCATCCGGGCCTCTGCATTATTGGTTGCTTCAGGGAGTATCACACTTCCATGGAGTACTAAATTTATATCCCAATTTAGGACTGACATGGGATAAAAAAAAAAAGGGTTCTCAGACTTGAGACACCCAAAAAAACTATAATTTATTAAAAGTAGACATATTAGGTATCGCCGCGTCGGTAATAATCTCCTCTATAAAAATACCCCATGATCCAACCCCCCCAGATTAACACGGTCCAAAAAAAAAAAAAAAAGTGCAAAAAAAGATTTTTTTTGTGTCACCAAACATAACAAAAAATTTAATAGCAAGCGATCAAAAAGTCATATAGCCCCCAAAATAGTGCCAGAAAAACCGTCCGCAACGTCCCGCAAAAAATGAGCCCCCACATAAGATAATCAGATAAAAAATAAATAAAAAAAATGAAACATAGACTTTAGAGATACCAAAAAAATGTTTGGGTTTCAAAAAGGATAATATAGTCAAAAACCTAAATAATTATAAAAAAAAGTAGACTTATTAGGTATCGCCGCGTCCGTAAGAATCTCCTCTATAAAAATATCCCATGACCCAACCCCCCAGATTAACACGGTTAAAAAAAAAAATGAAAACGGTGCCAAAAACTCCATTTTTGGCACTTTTTCATTTCAATCCGTTTTTTTCGGTAACAAAACAAGGGTTAACAACCAAACTAAAGTTAGTATTTATTACCCTGATACTGCAGTTTACAGAAATGCCATATTTGTGGTCGTAAACTGCTGTATCAGTAAAAGGGAGGCCGCAAAAGGAAAGGACCGACATGGTTTCTGGAAGGCCGATTTTGATGGCCTTTTTTATTGACACCATGTCCCTTTTGAAGCCCCCCTGATGCCCCCCTAGAGTAAAAACTCCCTAAAAGTGACCCCATCTAAGAAACTACACCCCTCAAGGTATTCAAAACTGATTATACAAACTTTATTAACCCTTTAGGTGTTCCTCAACAGTTAATGGCAAATGGAGATGAAATTTCAGAATCTAAATTTTTGGTAACCTTGCCTCACAAAAATGTAATATAGAGCAACCAAAAATCATATGTACCCTAAAAATAGTCCCCCAAATAATGCCACCTTATCCCATAGTTTCCAAAATGGGGTCACTTTTAGGGAGTTTCTACTCCAGGGGTGCATCAGGGGGGTTGAAACAGGACACGGTGTAAATAAACCGGTCCATAAAAATCAGCCCTCCAAAAACCAAACGGCGCACCTTTCCCTCTACGCCCCGCTGTGTGGCCGTACAGTAGTTTACGGCCACATATTGGGTGTTTCTGTAAACGGCAGAGTCAGGGCAATAAAGATACAGTCTTGTTTGGCTGTTAACCCTTGCTTTGTTAGTGGAAAAAATGGGTTAAAATGGAAAATTAGACAAAAAAATGAAATTCTCAAATTTCTTCCCCATTTGCCAATAACTCTTGTGCAACACCTAAAGGGTTAACGACCCTTTAACATCCCCAAAAAATAAAATATCATTCCCAAAATGCTACAAACATGAAGTAGACATATGGGGAATGTAAAGTCATCACAATTTTTGGGGGTATTACTATGTATTACAGAAGTAGAGAAACTGAAACTTTGAAATTTGCTAATTTTTGCAATTTTGGGGTAAATTAGGTATTATTTTGTGCAAAAAAAATAATTTTTTTGACTTCATTTTACCACTGTCATGAAGTACAATATGTGACGAAAAAACAATCTCAGAACGGCCTGGATAAGTCAAAGCGTTTTAAAGTTATGTGCACTTAAAGTGACACTGGTCAGATTTGCAAAAAATGGCCTGGTCCTTAAGGTGAAATAAGGCTGTGTCCCTATGGGGTTAATGCAGACGGATCCGTACTGAACGGAGCCTCCGTCTGCATTAATATGATCGGATCTGTTCAGAACGGATCCGATCAAGCGCTAGTGTGAAAGTAGCCTAAGTATTTGTAAGCCAAAACCAGGAGTGGGTCCAAAACACAGAAGAGGGACATATATTTTTTTTTACACCTTTTCTCTGTAGGTTCCACTCCTGGTTTTGGCTTACAAATACTGATGCAAAATACTGACCAAATACTGACCATGTGAAACAGGCCTGACAGAAGGGGAGCAGGTTAAGGCTGCAGCCAGCGATTGGCTGCAGCGACATCAAAACAGACGTTTGCAGTGAGGAAGCCCAGGACTGGAAGTGAAGTAGCGGGGAGCCAAGCACTGGGAAGCAGGTAATGGTCCCTTTAGGGCACTTTCACACCTGCGGCAGAGGATTCCGGCAGGCAGTTCCGTCGCTGGAACTGCCTGCCGGATCCGTCAACACGTATGCAAACTGATGGCATTTGAGACGGATCAGGATCCTTCCTGATCTGCATGACATATGCATTGAAATGCCGGATCCGTCTCTCTGGTGTCATCCGGAAAAACGGATCCGGCATTTATTTATTTATTTTACATTTTTTGCAGTCTGAGCATGCGCAGACCGCAATGCCGGATCAGTTTTCCTGAAACACTCGGGGCCGATGGATTTCGATGGGAAAAAATGCCGGATCCAGCATTCCAGAGTTTTGGATGAAGATAAAACCGCAGCACGCTGCAGTATTATCTCCGTCCTGAAAAGGCAAAAAGACTGAACTGAAGACGTCCTGATGCATCCTGAATCGGATCGCTCTCCATTCAGAATGCATTAGGATAAAACTGATCAGTTCTTTTCCGGTATTCAGCCCCTAGGACGGAACTCAGCGCCGGAAAATAATAACGCTAGTGTGAAAGTAGCCTTACACGGGACGATGTACAAGTAGATTGTCGGGAAGGAAGCATTTTATCCCGACAATCTGCTGATCGCTATGGGAGGAGACTGGTGCATTTACATGCAGCGATCGCCTCCAGAATATGAGGATTGATCGCTAATGCCGTCGCTCTTCCCCATACTGTCTCGTTGTTTCCCGGCAGCAGTTCGTGTTTACACAGCACCATCTGCCGCTAGGAAACACAAAAACTACAATTACCCAATGAATGAGCGTTTTGCTCGTTCATTGGGTAATCGGCGGTGCATTTATACCGCCAGATCATCGCCAACCAGCATTACCAGTAAGACTGGTTAGCGATGATCTGTTCAATTGTCGGCCCCTGTAAAGGGCCCTTAAAGGGTTTGTCTCACTTCAGCAAATGACATTTATCATGGAGAGAAAGCTAATACAAAGACCTTACTAATGTTTTATTAGTATTTGTATTATTATATTATATAATTTTTATCCATATTGCCTCCTTGCATTACTAGATACATTTTTCCATCACAGTATAAACTTCTCATTTCCATGGTTATGACCACCCTGCAATCCAGCAGTGGTGGTCGTGCTTGTACACTTCAGCAAAAAAAATGCTGGGCTGTGCGCAGTGTGCAAGTATGGTCACCGCTCCTGGATTGCAGGATGGTCTTAAGGGTCCATTCACACATCCGTGTGTGTTTTGCGGATCCGCATAACACAGACAGCGGCAATGTGCGTTTCGCATTTTGCAGACCGCACATTGCCGGCACTAAGAGAATATGCCTATTTTTGTCCGCTTTTGCGGACAAGAATAGGACATGTTCAATTTTTTTCAGGATCGGAATTGCGGACCTGGAATTGCAGGTCCGCAATTCCGATCGGTGCCGCACGTCGTGCGGCCCCATAGAAATGTATAGATTCGCAATTCCGTTCCGCAAAATGCGGAATGGAATTGCGGATGTGTGAATGGAGCCTAACCATGGATACAAGCAGCGTGATGGAATGTGATGGAAAAATGAATCTAGTAAGCAAAGGAAGCAATATGAACATTCACAATACATTAGTAAGTGCCTTGTATTAACTTTCTGCACATGATAAATGCCATTTTCTAAAGGCTGACAACACCTTTAATGGTACTTTGACACTTGCGGCAGAGTGATCCGGCAATCTGCATGCAAATGGAGAGCATTGCAAGAACGGATCCGTTTCAATTTTTTGTTCCACATTTTTAAAGGTCTGCGCATACGCAGACTGGAAGGACGGATCCCGCATTGCGGTATTTTTAATGCAGGATCCAGCACTAATACATTCCTATGGAAAAAGTGTTCAGTTTTTTTGCTGCGGTATTATCTCCGTCCTGAACAGTTAAAAAGACTGAACTGAAGACGTCCTGATGCTTCCTGAGCGATCACTCTCCATTCAGAATGCATGGGGATATGCCTGATCAGTTCTTTTCCAGTATAGAGCCCCTAGGACGGAACTTTGCAAAAAAAAAAAAACACCCCACACTTGCACAGCCCATTTAAGCAAGTCATACAACCCCCCCTTAACATGTTATTTAATTTGGACAGATAGATATCTGTGCGGTTGATGGGTCCCAGTACAAGCCAAGACTCCTCAAGCTGTTTCTGGGATGATGCCTGCAGCCATGCATGACGCGAGGGCGGTCTTCATCTGTACGCGGGGGGTAATACTTTACTATTTAATAGAGAAGCAATGGAATGCAAGGTTAATCAGACACTAACCTTTATTATTTCTGTGCTTAAAAGGGTACGTCCATCTTCTAACGTGATGATATAGCGTCCTAAGAAAGCAGGGTCTGCAGCGCTATTTTCGCACTGTGCCCCCTTCACTGTTTTCCCCGGACAGCGGCACCAGTGGGACTGCGGTACGGCTCCATTAAAGGGACCAGTGGTGGCATTAATGCAGGGGGACGTCATTTGTGTAGGGGGCACATGCATCACTGTAGACCCCCTGATGTTTGGACCAGGCAGTCAAGAAGGTCCATCACATAATCTGGAAGCTGCTTGGGAAGGAAGGTTGTGGCAGGGGGGCAGCACCGGGTCCTTCAAGGGGACTGCCAAAGTAGATGGGTCATCAGGATAAAGATTACAGCCTGGGGAGGGGGTGGCCTCAGATGAAAGCGTGCAGGAAAATGGGAGCAGCGCTGTAGTAATGAGCTCTGCATGCTGTGTAGTTCCGCTACCGACTAGAGGTGACAGAACTATGGGGGTGCAGGGTGTTGGACCCCCACTGCTTATCCTGAGGACAGGCCATCACTTAGTAAAGCTTGGACAACCCCTTTCATTTCTTCCTGCCCTGCACCATACCATTACATCCAGCAAACTGACATGATAGCACTGCACAGTGACGCCCTGCAGCGCGGCAGATCTTGTTTGTGTTACCATTTTAGATGCCGCATTAAAGGGGCAGGGCGCTGTGGAGGTCACTGTTAAAGGGGAGGACACTGTGGCGGTCACTGTGGATGTTACTGTTAAAAGGCAGGCCACTGTGGAGGTCACTGTTAAAGGGGCGGACACTGTGGCGGTCACTGTGGATGTTACTGTTAAGAGGCAGGCCGCTGTGGAGGTCACTGTTAAAGGGGCGGACACTGTGGCGGTCACTGTGGATGTTACTGTTAAGAGGCAGGCCGCTGTGGAGGTCACTGTTAAACGGGGCGGACACTGTGGAGGTCACTGTTAAAGGGGACGGACACTGTGGAGGTCACTGTTAAAGGGGCGGACACTGTGGTGGTCACTGTGGATGTTACTGTTAAAAGGCAGGCCGCTGTGGAGGTCACTGTTAAAGGGGCGGACACTGTGGCGGTCACTGTGGATGTTACTGTTAAGAGGCAGGCCGCTGTGGAGGTCACTGTTAAACGGGGCGGACACTGTGGAGGTCACTGTTAAAGGGGCGGACACTGTGGAGGTCACTGTTAAAGGGGCGGACACTGTGGTGGTCACTGTGGATGTTACTGTTAAAAGGCAGGCCGCTGTGGAGGTCACTGTTAAAGGGGCGGACACTGTGGAGGTCACTGTTAAACAGGGCGGACACTGTGGAGGTCACTGTTAAAGGGGCGGACACTGTGGTGGTCACTGTTAAACGGGGCGGACACTGTGGCGGTCACTGTGGATGTTACTGTTAAAAGGCAGGCCGCTGTGGAGGTCACTGTTAAAGGGGCGGACACTGTTGCGGTCACTGTGGATGTTACTGTTAAAGGGATTCTGTCACCTCTCATAACACAAATTCAGATTTTAACCAGTCATGCTCCACAGATTACCTTGAATCGGCTTTGCTCTTCTATACTGTGATCCGTCCAGTAGTTTTGCTGAAAAACGACTTTTATAATTAGGCTAATAATCCTGAAGGTGCCCAGAGGGGCGTTATGTCCCACTTTGTGTGCCCAGTAACGCCCCCCTGCAGTGCCCAAAAACGCCTTCCTCCTGAATCCCTAACCGCCCACAGCCTCTCATCCCTCTCCTCCCCCTCCCTGACGGCCGAGCGAAGTCTCGCGCAGACGCAGTACCCACTGAGGGCTGCGCCTGTGCGATCAGCTGGAGACTGAGGGCAGGAGCTTCATTGTCGTCACTGGGCATGCGCCGAGCCCAGTGACGTCCGATGCTCGCTCTTCCTTCACCTTAGGCTACTTTCACACTTACGTTCAGAGCGGATCCGTGTGAGACGGATCCGCTCATATAATGCAGACGGTGGCTCCGTTCAGAACGGATCCGTCTGCATTATATTGTAAAATAAATTCTAAGTGTGAAAGTAGCTGCAGACGGATCCGTCCAGACTTTACATTGAAAGTCAATGGGGGACGGATCCGTTTGAAGATTGAACCATATTGTGTCACCTTAAAACGGATCGGTCCCCATTGACTTCCATTGTAAGTCTGGACGGCTCTGTTTGCCTCCGCACGGCCAGGCTGCAAGCAGCATTCAGGTGTCCGCCTGCTGAGCGGAGGCCAAACGCTGCCAGACTGATGCATTCTGAGCGGATCCGCGTCCACTCAGAATGCATTAGGGCTGGACGGATCCGTTCGGGTCCGCTTGTGAGAGCCTTCAAAACGGAACTCACAAGCGGACAGCCGAAAGCTAGTGTGAAAGTAGCCTAAGAGGCAGGGCGCTGTGTAGGTCACTGTTAAAGGGGCAGGGGCCACTATTCAAGGGGCAACCGCTTTGGAGGTCACTGTTAAGGCAGCGGGGTACTGTGGAGGTCACTATTAAGGGGGTGGGCCTCTGAGGAGGTCACTGTCATGGGAGTTTGGTGCTGTGAAACTCACTGTTAAAGGGGCGGGCTGCTGTGAAGGTCAAAGTTAAGGGGATGGGTTGCTGTGGAGGTCCCATTTTAAAGTGGCGGGGCACTGTGGGGGGTCAGTGTTAAGGGGTGAGGGACTGTGCAGTTCACTGTTAAAGGGGCGGGGTGCTGTAGAGGTCTGTTATGGGGGATACTGTTGATATCTTCTAACGACATTAAATGAAATAGATGAAATATACCCGCGCGAGGCCGGGTCCTTCTGCTAGTGCTGTATAATATAAATGTGATGTTGTCATTGTAAGGCCTGCTTTACATCTGTGTTATGCCGATCCGTCACTGCCAGAATTCCATCCGATCCCATTTACTATAATGGGGACCGGCGGAGATCCTGCCGCAACATGGCGAACATGCCAAGAATTGGCCGGATGAATACCGCTGTGCGTAGTGGTTTTCGTCCGGGCGATTCTTGGCATGTTTGCCAGGTTGCAGCCGGATCTCTGCCAGTCCCCATCACAGTTAATGGGGCCGACGGGTATCAGGTAGCATGCGGCGGTGCCGGATCCAGATATCTCCGTCATTCTGCTGCAGATGTGAAACAAGCCTTACAACCGTAAAGTTATCATGTCATTTATATCAAAACACAATGGTGACATAGCTGTGTTCTTCTATACACCAAACATGATTGTGTTTCATGCATGTACCCCAAAATACCATTAAAAATACATCTTGTCCCGCCCAAAAAAATCAGGAGGTGTGCCCTTTCTCAGGGGACGTGTCCTTTCTGCTGCCGCTCTCTTCCTATAACTGTATAAGCAAAACTTCGTGGCACTCTGCCGTCCGTTTGCCGCTGGAAGTCGGGTTCCCACCCCGTTTCAATAGTAATGTAAAAACTCCAGCAAATAGCGTTGCAAAAAAGAATCTTTTAATAGACATATGCGGCTGTGTAAAATTCATGACGTTTCGGCCATACATTAGCCTTCATCAGACTACAGCAAAACAAAAGAAAGAAAAGAAAATAATATGAACACATCTTATATATACATATTTATAAAGTGTGCCATGGCAAGTGACATAGAATGTGGCACATAAGTATAAAGCAGTAAATCAGGTAAAAAACAATAATTAAGGTCCAGAGAATTCTGTAATTTTGTCCAACAATCCGTGTTCAGACATATCCTTGGTGCGGGTAATGTATTCCGATCCCATTTTCAATGAGAACATATTAAGGAATATAATGTTCATGTGAACAGCAGTCCATAGAATGCTTACAAGTCCGTGGGCATCAGCAGCGTTATAGAAATGGAGCACAAATATTGTCATGATAAAAGATAATTTCAACAGTACTAAGATAAGATATCCCTATGCTGCAATTAAGTGCCAGTATATGGATCTGACCTGGATAAAGTGAATTGGCAGTGGATCCATGGATAGATGGGAGGGAACGGAGAAGGGGGAGAGAGAGAGTGAGAGCACAAGGCTGGAGATAAGGTAAGTAGAATACATACTATATAACGCATGGCTACAGGTCATATATGCAGTTTGTCATAAGTGGACTAGTATTGTCCTACCTTCTGCCGCTTAGGGATGGATGTCCAGGATGTGGGCGTAGTGTGAAATGTGCAGTAGCACTATCTGGGATGCGCCTCTGAGATCCAGGATGCGCGCCCTTATTTGAAGGAGTGTGTCCAGTAATGAGGGTCATGGCGCATGCGCACTGGGTGCCGTTGCGTGTCACGTCTCACTCCTGTTTATAGGTAGGATCCGGTATGACTGGTATGAATGCGCCTCAAGCCTCGCTTGAGGTGTTGGTGTTGCGCATGCGCAGATGGTATAGGTGCGTATCAAGCCTCGCTGTGAGTGTCATTATGAGTGTACGGGATATTTGAAGAGTACAGTATCGCAATACCTGATGTAGGGTAAAATAGGATAGAATGAAAACGGACTAATCTATGGGGGAGAATAAGACATAGAAGATAAAAGATAAAAGGACATAAGGGACATAAATGCGGATAGATGATAATGATATAAGACATATGGACATATAGACAAAAGACATTAGACAGTCATAGGAAATATCAGGAAGATAACCTATAATAACATGAAAACATGGATACTATACCATAACGTGAAAAGGATACTATGGATGACCCAACGTAGTGAAGGGTAGTGCGACTAATTCATCTAAAAAGGAACAACAGAATACATCAGAAAGTGGTGGAGACCATGTTACCACATACTACTGTTGATATAGATAGACATATATTGAAATATATTGAAATATAGAGGTGTCTAGGTATCAAAGTAACCGGACGTGGGGGGAGGGTTTTTATAAAAAACGGATTATAGTGGTCAAATGGGAAGTAAGGAGGGACAACTTGGGTATATACTGCTGGGTATCAAGGTCTGGTATCTGTTATTATGTAACGGTTCGTTCAGATAAGGCTATGTATTTCATAGTCCCTATTTAATCCTTTGGGTTCCAGACTGTCAAGTGTATGAATCCAATATGCTTCCCTCTTTTTCAATAATTTGATTCTATCACCTCCCCTCCTACTGGGTGTCACCTGTTCGATTATTTGATATTTGAGTTGTGAGAGATTGTGGCCTGCTGATTCGAAATGTGCTGGTACCGGAAGTAATAGATTTTTTCGTCTGATATTAGATTTGTGTTGGCATATGCGATCGCGTATTTTTTGGGTTGTTTCCCCTACATATATCTTACCACAGGGACACTTCAATAGGTACACTACAAAGTTGGTTTCACATGTAAAGAAACCGCGAATTGGGAAGCTTTTGCCTGACTGTGGGTGATGAAATTGGGGTCCTTTTAATACATTCGAGCACTGGGAGCAATGTATACAGGGAAAAGTTCCTGTCTTCTGTTTCTGTATAAAAGTCTGTCTAGGGATGGTCTTAGTCGGGCCTATATCAGCCTTCACAATTAGGTCCCTTAAATTTTTGGGCCGGCGTGTACAAGGTAGTATAGGGTTTTTAAATTCACTAATGTCTGGGTAGGCTTTTTGTAACAGGGGCCAGTGGTTCCTAATGCTATTGATTATTTTGTTAACACTTGGGTGGAAGGTGTGGACAAATGGTATCCTATTGGTTATTCCTGATTGTTTTTTTATTTTGGGTTTAATTGTTTCATGGAGAAGGTGTTGTGGATAGCCACGTGTTAGAAATCGCTGTTTCATTTCCGTTAATCTGATTTGTTGAAGTGGGACTGTTTTGACTATGCGGCGTATCCGTTCAAATTGAGAATGTGGGAGTGATTTTTTTGTATTTATAGAGTGGAAACTGGAGAAGTGTAATAGGCTATTACGGTCTGTTGATTTTCTATATAGATCTGTGGTAAGGGAACCATCTGGAAGTTTGGTAACCACGGTGTCAAGGAAGTTGATGGAATCAGAATGGTAGTGTATAGTAAATTGTAATTCCGGGTGAATGGAATTCAGAAATGTGTGAAATTCCACTAGGGAGTCCAATGTGCCATCCCATATGCAAAAAATATCGTCGATATAACGTTTCCATGTAAGTACTTGTGTAAAAAATGAGTGTGGGTAAACATAGGTCTCTTCAAAATCTGACATATATGAGTTTGCATAAGGGGGCGCCACATTGGACCCCATAGCGGTACCCTGTTGCTGTAGGTAGTAGTTGTCCTGAAATAGGAAGAAATTATTCAGTAGGACGAGCTCAAGTAGATCCATATAGAAATCAATTAACTTGGGTTGTATGTCTTGTGAGGAAAGGAGTTTACGAGCTGCATGTAGGCCTTTTGAGTGTTGAATGGATGTGTATAGACTTACAACGTCCCATGTGACTAGGAGGGTATTAGTGGATAGTGGGGGTAGATTATCAAGTAGTGTTAAAAAAGAGGATGTGTCGAGTAAAAATGATTTAGTATTTCTAATGATGGGAGTGAATACTTTTTCCAGCAGGATGGATAGGGGTGAAAGTACAGAGTCGGTAGAGGCCACTATAGGTCGGCCTGGGGGATTCAACAGATCCTTATGTACTTTGGGTAGTACATAAATGACAGGCATAATGGGATTAGGTTTGGATAGAAAGGTCACTATCGACTCGTCAATTACCCTCAATCCAAGGTAATGTTGTAAGACTGATTGTATTTTCTCTGTCACAGATTTGGTCGGGTCTTTGGTTAATTTAATGTATACGGATTGATCATTGAGTTGACGATTGATTTCGTCAATGTATTTGTGTTTGTCCATGACAACCAAGGCCCCTCCCTTGTCCGCTGGTTTGAGGACAAGGTCTTTCTTCCGTATGAGAGTTGAAAGAGCTTGTCTTTCCGTGTTATCTAGGTTGTGCATAAATTTATATTTGCCCATAGCTAGGTTTTTCCTAAACTGGGACATGTCTCGTTGGATGAGGGTAATAAAGGTCTCAATGGCTGGTTGAGTCTTAGGGGGTGTATAGTGACTTTTATTGCGTAACCCTAGATCACGGATAGATATCCCTGATTTAGGTAACCGGTCTTCTCTGTTAGTGTTGGTAGGATTGCCAGAAAAATGGACCTTGAGTCTAATGTTCCTAAATAGTCTCTGTAAATCTATATCAAGTTGGAAAGTATCCAACTGATTAGATGGACAGTAAGAGAGCCCTTTCTCTAATAGGGACATTTCAGCCGGCCCTAGTGTGTGTGAGGATATGTTAATCACTAGTGATTGTACCTGTGATCTTGTGACGATGCCGGAATTTTCTCGTGTAGTGGTGTTGGTTTGTCCTCTTTGGCTTTGACTTTGGCCTCTTCTGCCCTGGGATCGCCGTTGTCGGTTGTCTGGTCTGTACTGGAAGTTAGTGTCGCCACTAGAGCCCGACTGAGCTGAATCCCTGGATGATGACCGTTTGTTGGTGTAGTTGAACCGGTTGTTGGTGGTATCTGACCATCTGTAGACTCGGTTGTGTCTGTAGTCTTCAGTATCCCTGAAAAATTTGTTCCTTTTTGTTGTCTCCACTTCTTTTCGTTGCTGTGCCAGGGATGTTGTTATTTTTTCTTTCAGTTGATTGTAGTCTTCTGGTGTTATGATGTCTTGCAGTTGTTCTTCGATTGTATGAATTTCTGTTTTAGTTGTACTGATGGCGTTATGCAAATATGAGAGAGTAAGAGTCATCAAGTCGAAGGAGCACTTATTTAGTATTTGTTCAAATTTTTCGCAGAATTCCTGATTTTCTTTGAAAAATGTTGGTCTAGTGCGTATGCGTAACCCACGCGGGATGCGTTGTACCTTCAGGTATTCGGCTATTGTGACGCTGTGTAATTCATAGTTGAGCAATCGTCGAGATTCTCGCTCTAGGTCTCGTGCCTTGAATTCGGAAGGCGGTGTTTGTAGAAAATTCCCGGAAAGTTGTACTTGGGACAAGATTTCAGAAATCTCCTCCTGTTGGTATGATAGTGTGCCACTTGCCATGGTTATGCAGGTGCACCACTCCGTCAGGGAGAGTAAATGTATAAGCAAAACTTCGTGGCACTCTGCCGTCCGTTTGCCGCTGGAAGTCGGGTTCCCACCCCGTTTCAATAGTAATGTAAAAACTCCAGCAAATAGCGTTGCAAAAAAGAATCTTTTAATAGACATGTGCGGCTGTGTAAAATTCATGACGTTTCGGCCATACATTAGCCTTCATCAGACTACAGCAAAACAAAAGAAAGAAAAGAAAATAATATGAACACATCTTATATATACATATTTATAAAGTGTGCCATGGCAAGTGACATAGAATGTGGCACATAAGTATAAAGCAGTAAATCAGGTAAAAAACAATAATTAAGGTCCAGAGAATTCTGTAATTTTGTCCAACAATCCGTGTTCAGACATATCCTTGGTGCGGGTAATGTATTCCGATCCCATTTTCAATGAGAACATATTAAGGAATATAATGTTCATGTGAACAGCAGTCCATAGAATGCTTACAAGTCCGTGGGCATCAGCAGCGTTATAGAAATGGAGCACAAATATTGTCATGATAAAAGATAATTTCAACAGTACTAAGATAAGATATCCCTATGCTGCAATTAAGTGCCAGTATATAGATCTAACCTGGATAAAATGAATTGGCAGTGGATCCATGGATAGATGGAAGGGAACGGAGAAGGGGGAGAGAGAGAGTGAGAGCACAAGGCTGGAGATAAGGTAAGTAGAATACATACTATATAACGCATGGCTACAGGTCATATATGCAGTTTGTCATAAGTGGACTAGTATTGTCCTACCTTCTGCCGCTTAGGGATGGATGTCCAGGATGTGGGCGTAGTGTGAAATGTGCAGTAGCACTATCTTCCTATAACTGTCACAGCTTCTAACAGTAGATCCGGCTGGTGGTAGCTGAAGGATGGAACTGAGTATCTGTGACCACTTGAGTACGTGGACGTGCACATAACTATACAGATTAAACACCAGGGGGCGCTATTACAATGTTAAAAAAAAATCGCTCACAACTGGAGCATTTTTGTCACAGGAAATACAAAAAAGTATTTCGATTTTCATGAAGACTTTTATTAAAATAACACACAACCCCTTTAAGGTTTGTCACCACCGGAGAGGGGATAACTATTAGGTCCCTTTCACACGAGCGAGTTTTCCGCGCGGGTGCAATGCGTGACGTGAACGCATAGCACCCGCACTGAATCCTGACCCATTCATTTCCATGGGTCTGTGCACATGAGCGTTGTTTTTCACGCATCAGTTGTGCGTTGCACGAAAATCGCAGCATGTTCTATCTTCTGCGTTTTTCACGCAGCCCTGGGCCCATTGAAGTGAATGGGGCTGCGTAAAAAACGCATTGCATCCGCAAGCAAGTGTGGGTGCGATGCGTTTTTCACTGATGGTTGCTAAGAGATGTTGTTTGTAAACATTCCGTTTTTTATCACGCGCGTGAAAAACGCATCAAAACGCATTGCACCCGCGCGGAAAAAACTGAACAATTAAACGCAACCGCAGACAAAACTGACTGAACTTGCTTGCAAAATAGTGCGAGTTTCACTAAACGCACCCTGAACGCATCCAACCCCAATCCGCAACGCCCGTGTGAAACCAGCCTTAGATCTGTCACCGGCCGGGTATGCATGTAGCCACGCCATCCATTTCTATGGGAGTTCTGGAGATAGTTGAGCGATGTACTCTGCTGTCTCCGGAACCCCCCTATAAATGAATAGAGCGGGTAGGCGCATGCAGGGTACGTTCTCATGGGGGGTCCCAGCCGTAGGAGCCCCACCAATCTAATCGTTATCCCCTATCCTGTGCATAGAGGATAACTTCATATAACCGGAATACCCCTTTAAGTCCTGGGTTATCATGATATGATCCTTTAGCATCTTCTTGTCATCATAGTCTTCACGGCAAGGGACTGAACAGACGTACTTAACATGGAAGCAGACCACGCCACCGCTACGGGACCCGCATCCCCACATAAATCCACTGCATTTTCCCATAGCCACCACTAGAGGGAGTTCACGGCATAGAGATTTTACAGGTTCTATGGAGTTCAATGGTAGCTGTATACCTTGCACTGAGCTCCCCCTACTGGTGGCTGCTGGCAGTCAGTTTTATATTATATTGTGTGAAGGCGAGCAGGAGATAGTCTACAGTAAGTACAGTGAGCACCAGATTTATTCTGCTCCACCATAGCAGTAGGGTAAATTGCCTCAATGAAAAAAAGCTGGTAAATTAGCCATTACTGCGCTGTACCTTCTGAAGTCCGGATTGGGGGGGGGGGGGGGGGGGAAAGGTGTGTGTCATATGTCACATGACCCAGCGGTGACATACCGCTTGGGGACACATCAACACATGTGACCGCACCTGGAAGTTTACAGGCCAGGAGACCGGAAGGTGCGTGGATCGGACCCCTGCCGGTCAAATGTCCACTTACCAACATTGCGGTTGGTAAAATTAGGGCCCCAGGAACGGTCAGCCCCACCCAAGACTGCCCATTTATGGATAAACCCCGCCCATTTATAGATAAGCCCACCCATTTATGGATAAACCCCACCCATGTATGGTTAAGCCCCGCCCATTTATAGATAAGCCCCACCCATTTATGGATAAGCCCCCCAATTTATGGATAAGCAACCCCCATTTATGGATAAGCCCCCCCCCATTTATGGATAAGCACCCCCCATTTATGGATAAGCAACGCCCATTTATGGATAAGCCCCCATTTATGGATAAGCCCCGCCCATGTATAGATAAGCCCACCCATTTATGGATAAACCCCACCCATTTATGGTTAAGCCCCACCCATTTATAGATAAGCCCCACCCATTTATGGATAAGCCCCCCCCCCCCCAATTTATGGATAAGCAACCCCCATTTATGGATAAACCCCCCCCATTTATGGATAAGAACCCCCCATTTATGGATAAGCAACGCCCATTTATGGATAAGCCCCCCATTTATGGATAAGCCCCGCCCATTTATGGATAAGCTCCCCCATTTATGGATAAGCCCCCCATTTATGGATAAGCCCCCTATTTATGGATAAGCCCCCTATTTATGGATAAGCAACGCCCATTTATGGATAAACCCCGCCCATTTATGGATAAGCACCGCCCATTTATGTTCACCTGCAACATCCCAAACTTGCCGGGACTGTCTCTGAAAAGATCTATAAAACTGGACAATTCTGTCTGTGCTCCTATACAAACACGACCCTGCCCCAAAGAGCTTACACTCTAAACACACTACTGATGCGTTATATATGGCGAGAGGCAGGGAACCCAATCCTCACTGCCGCTCCATCCAGCCGTCACCGCGACTCCAGTTACCATGGTGATAGCAGCAGCCAGGCTGGAGCGGAGCACGTGACCGTGGCGGCCGCAAAGCGCTCTCCTGTCAGCGCGACTGTAGTGACGAGCAAAATGTGCGACAGCGCCGTGCGGCGGCGGAGAGAGAGGAGACAGCGGCTGGCAGCAGAGACACAGAGCAGCAGCAGGCCTCGGGACCAGGAGAAGTGAACGGAACCCGGACTGTCCCCGTCACTGAAGCCTGGTACAGGCCCCGAGGGGCCCCAACTAGAGTTCATGATCTGCTAACCGGGCTCCCTTCACTGACACCCACAAAGCGGCTTCTCCGGGGGTGACATGGCTTCCAACACTGACAGAGAGATGATCCTGGCGGACTTCCAGGTACAAGGGGGTCGAAAGGTGTATAGGGTGTAACTGGCGGGGGGCTCATCCTCAGGGACCCCTAGAAGTTGCTGATTACATTATTATGGGGGATGACAGATCTGACATCAGCTCATTGATAAGCACTAAGGTTCTGGGGACCCCCAGCGATGCCGAGAATGGGGTCCCCTGTGTGAGCGGAGCGGTAGTGCGCCTGTGTGACCACCGCTGCTGTGGGCAGAGCTCTGGTGTCAGTCCGATAGGAGTCCATGGAGCAGTGGTCACACGCTCACACTACCTCTCCAGCAGTGGGACCCCCAGTGATCATACTTTTATCACCGATCCTGCCGTAAATGTTTTTTTATGCCCCTTTAAAGGGATTGTCCAGCATTTTGATAACTTATCCTCACTGTAGGTCATCGATATCTGGTCGGTGGGGGTCCGGCTTCCAGCGATCAGCTGTTTAAAGGGGCCACAGTGCTCTGGTGAGAACACAACAGCCCCTTCAGACAGCTGATTGACGGGGGTCCCTGGAGTCGGACCCCCACCATCTCATATTAATGATCTTGGGGATGGATCATCAATATAAAAATCCTGGACAATCCCTTTAATACACCTTTCGAGAAGATGATCTCAGGGGCTTCAACCGTGTTGCGTTGCCAGCAGTAGTTGTCCGAGGCAGGACCCGAGACTGTGTACAGACCATCAGAAGCAAGTCTGGGCATGCTGAAAGCCACTGTCTCGGTCCTAAGTGAAGGGCATCACTTCTGGAGGATGGGCCTCACATCCAGGCGGCTACAGCTCCCCCAGACATTGGACCAAGGATCTGTACAGCGGGTGCTCTGTGTCCGGTCTTCTGACTATGCTCCGACACCTTACAGCGTGTCTGATCACTGGGTCACACTGAGGAGTGGAAGTCCCAAGGGTCAAACCTGAGGACGAGAGAGCCCAGTCAGTGGCTATAGCTACTTCTCTGTCTAGGCCACTGCTGTTCTTGATGGGGGTCCATCATCCGATAACTATAGTCTGCCAGAGTTAAACCTCTTTAAAGGGCATCTGTCAGCAGTTCTGTACCTATGACACTGGCTGACCTGTTACATGTGTGCTTGGCAGCTGAAGACGTCTGTGTTGGTTCCATGTTTATATGTGACCGCACTGCTGAGGAAAATGCTGTTTTCATATGCAAATTAGCCTCTAGGAGCAACGGGGGCATTACTGTTACACCTAGAGGCTCTGCTCTCTCTGCAACTGCCGCGCCCCCTCCACTTTCATAGGCTCAGGTGTGATCACGTTCACGCTGTCTGGTCCTGTCAATCAGTGCAGGGGTCGCGGTAGTTGCAGAAAGAGCAGAGCCTCTAGTAGGGGTGGGCGATATGGCCTAAAATCTATATTGCGATATAATTTTAAGCATGTGCGATATGCGATATATATTGCGATATATTGTTTTCTATATTGGGGGGGGTGTTTAAATTTTATTTATTAACTATTTGCCTCCTTAAGGGCTAGAACCCTTGTCATATTCACCCTAATAGAGCTCTATTAGGGTGAATAGGACTTTACACTCTCCCTGCTGCCCTGTGCATAGTGCACACAACAGCAGGGAGCTGACCATGGCGCCAGCCTCTCATGTGCTCCCCCAGCCTCTGATCTGCCCCCCCCCAGCCTCTGATCTGCCCCCCCCCAGCCTCTGATCTGCCCCCCCCAGCCTCTGATCTGCCCCCCCCAGCCTCTGATCTGCCCCCCCCCAGCCTCTGATCTGCCCCCCCCCAGCCTCTGATCTGCCCCCCCCAGCCTCTGATCTGCCCCCCCAGCCTCTGATCTGCCCCCCCAGCCTCTGATCTGCCCCCCCCCAGCCTCTGATCTGCCCCCCCCCCCAGCCTCTGATCTGCCCCCCCCAGCCTCTGATCTGCCCCCCCGCAGCCTCTGATCTGCCCCCCCGCAGCCTCTGATCTGCCCCCCCGCAGCCTCTGATCTGCCCCCCCGCAGCCTCTGATCTGCCCCCCCGCAGCCTCTGATCTGCCCCCCCGCAGCCTCTGATCTGCCCCCCCGCAGCCTCTGATCTGCCCCCCCGCAGCCTCTGATCTGCCCCCCCGCAGCCTCTGATCTGCCCCCCCGCAGCCTCTGATCTGCCCCCCCGCAGCCTCTGATCTGCCCCCCCGCAGCCTCTGATCTGCCCCCCCGCAGCCTCTGATCTGCCCCCCCGCAGCCTCTGATCTGCCCCCCCGCAGCCTCTGATCTGCCCCCCCGCAGCCTCTGATCTGCCCCCCCGCAGCCTCTGATCTGCCCCCCCGCAGCCTCTGATCTGCCCCCCCGCAGCCTCTGATCTGCCCCCCCGCAGCCTCTGATCTGCCCCCCCGCAGCCTCTGATCTGCCCCCCCGCAGCCTCTGATCTGCCCCCCGCAGCCTCTGATCTGCCCCCCCGCAGCCTCTGATCTGCCCCCCCGCAGCCTCTGATCTGCCCCCCCGCAGCCTCTGATCTGCCCCCCCGCAGCCTCTGATCTGCCCCCCCGCAGCCTCTGATCTGCCCCCCCGCAGCCTCTGATCTGCCCCCCCGCAGCCTCTGATCTGCCCCCCCGCAGCCTCTGATCTGCCCCCCCGCAGCCTCTGATCTGCCCCCCCGCAGCCTCTGATCTGCCCCCCCGCAGCCTCTGATCTGCCCCCCCGCAGCCTCTGATCTGCCCCCCCGCAGCCTCTGATCTGCCCCCCCGCAGCCTCTGATCTGCCCCCCCCGCAGCCTCTGATCTGCCCCCCCGCAGCCTCTGATCTGCCCCCCCGCAGCCTCTGATCTGCCCCCCCGCAGCCTCTGATCTGCCCCCCCGCAGCCTCTGATCTGCCCCCCCGCAGCCTCTGATCTGCCCCCCCGCAGCCTCTGATCTGCCCCCCCGCAGCCTCTGATCTGCCCCCCGCAGCCTCTGATCTGCCCCCCCGCAGCCTCTGATCTGCCCCCCCGCAGCCTCTGATCTGCCCCCCCGCAGCCTCTGATCTGCCCCCCCGCAGCCTCTGATCTGCCCCCCCGCAGCCTCTGATCTGCCCCCCCTTCCCCAGCCTCTGATCTGCCCCCCCTTCCCCAGCCTCTGATCTGCCCCCCCTTCCCCAGCCTCTGATCTGCCCCCCCTTCCCCAGCCTCTGATCTGCCCCCCCTTCCCCAGCCTCTGATCTGCCCCCCCTTCCCCAGCCTCTGATCTGCCCCCCCCTTCCCCAGCCTCTGCCTCTGATCTGCCCCCCCCTTCCCCAGCCTCTGCCTCTGATCTGCCCCCCCCTTCCCCAGCCTCTGCCTCTGATCTGCCCCCCCCTTCCCCAGCCTCTGCCTCTGATCTGCCCCCCCCTTCCCCAGCCTCTGATCTTCTCCCCAGCCTCTGATCTGCCCCCCCCTTCCCCAGCCTCTGATCTTCTCCCCAGCCTCTGATCTGCCCCCCCCTTCCCCAGCCTCTGATCTTCTCCCCAGCCTCTGATCTGCCCCCCCTTCCCCAGCCTCTGATCTTCTCCCCCAGCCTCTGATCTGCCCCTTCTGGTAACGCAACCCCCCCCTCCCTCCCCCCCCCCCCAGTATTAATCATTGGTGGCAGTGGCCACAGGGTCCCCCTCCTCCCCCCCATCATTGGTGGCAGTTTGCAGTTCCGATCGGAGCCCCAGCAGTGTAATGCTGGGGCTCCGATCGGTTACCATGGCAGCCAGGAGTCACGCTGCTGAAGCCCTGGCTGCCATGGTATGTTAGTGAGCAGAGAGCAGCGCATTATACTCACGTGCGCTGTGGCCGCCGGTCGCTCCTTCTTCTCATAGGTCTGTGCGGCGCATTGCTAATGCTGTAAGCATTAGCTATCCGCCGCACAGACCTATGACAAGAAGGAGCGACCGGCGGCCACAGCGCACGTGAGTATAATGCGCTGCTCTCTGCTCACTAACATACCATGGCAGGCAGGACTACAGCAGCGTGACTCCTGGCTGCCATGGTAACCGATCGGAGCCCCAGCATTACACTGCTGGGGCTCTGATCGGATCTGCAAACTGCCACCAATGATGGGGGGGAGGAGGGGGACCCTGTGGGATATGGCCGGCACATTCATTGGTAGCGCAGTGGCCACAGTCCCTCCCCTCCTCCTCCTACTCTGTCCTCGTTGGTCTTCAGCGGCAGCCGCGCACAGTGGGGAGGGAGAGACTCCCTCCTCCTCCCTCCTCCCCCCTCCTCCCTCCGCTGTGACGGCCGGCTCAGGAGAACATGATCATATCGCGGTCCGGCGATATAGGCGATATGGCGAAAATTCATATCGTGGCCCAAATTCATATCGCATATCGCCTATATCGCCTATATCGCCCACCCCTAGCCTCTAGGTGTAATGGCAACGCCCCCGTTGCTCCTAGAGGCTCATTTGCATATATAAAACACCATTTTTCTCAGCAATGCGGGCACATATGAACATGGGACCAACACAGATGTCTTCAGCTGCCAAGTGCACATGTAACCGGTCAGCCAGTGTCATAGGGACAAATCTGATGGATGCTCTTTAAAGAGGTCTAACTTTGGCAGACTAAAGTAATCTGATGGTGGAGGTCCGACCACTGGGACCCCCATCAAGAACAGCAGTGACCAAGACAGAGAAGTAGCTATAGCCACTGACCAGGCTTCCTTGTCCTCAGGTTCGACCCCTGGGACCACCACTAATCTGCAACTGTGTTTAGAAAGAATTGTGGACTTGTGACCACCTGCTCCAGTGATCAGGGGGGATCCCAACGAGTCTATTTTCATGTATTTCATGAGATGACCCCTTCAGCTTTGCTGTGGGCATGGTGATTTTTGTGCGACCTGGTGAATGGCCTCTTATGATAATAACACTTACGTTGGTACCCTAGTGAGTGGATCCATCCAAAAGCCTTATTCAAGTGAATGCGAACAGCGCTGCGCTAACCTGTTTCCGGTGCTGGACCTGCTGCAGAACAGCTGATTGGCAGAGGTGCCGGGAGTCGGACCCCCACCAATCTGATATTGATGACCTATCCTGAAGATAGCCCATCAATATAAAGATGCTGTAGAACCCCTTTAATATTGTTTGATTGCTGGTGGTACTGGGTCAGTTGGAGGATTGTATGATTATGGCGGTATTTCCCCTGTAAAGATTGCTGCTAGGGGAGGTCATCAGCAACATACGGTGTTGCACGGAACTCCTTACAGGGTACACAAGACCCCATGTACCTTCATAGAACGCAGCTGCAGTAGCTCCTGTCACAGGAGTTAAAGGGGTTGTATGAGTTATTTTTTTGTTCTTTGTATGTTTCTAACTAGGCAAATGTAAGGACTTTACAATTCACTTACTTTATCTCCAGTTGCTGCTTTCTCAGCTTTCACTGAGGGTCACATGACCTGTGATGTCAGCTTCTCTCCCTGCTCTGATGATGTTTGGTGCACAAGCCTGAGAGAGCAGATATGTGCCTGTACACCAGAGGTCACTGTGCTGGCTGCGCCCCCCTGCACTGCCTCTGCTGCTTTCTGCTCTCTTCCTGGATTCTTGAGGAAAAACATTAACCCCCTCAGTAGCACAGACTCGGGGCTGAAGCCTTTACTGAGTAGCTGCAGGCAGTGAGGAGACAAATGCTGGACACAGGAGCTGACAGACTAGAGGAGTTATGCAGAGCATTGCACAAGAACAGGTAGGGGGGGGATCCTGTGTGTATCAGCAGTGTCATTATACAGCTGGGACTTGTAGTCCTACACGTACAACATGCTGCTGAGTCTCCCAGCAGTCAGACATGTCACTCAACTTAAGGCTACATGCACACGACCGTATGTGTTTTGCGGTCCGCAAATTGCGGATACTCAAAACAAAAACGGATGACATCCGTATGATCCATTGTAACAATGCCTAAAACAGACAAGAATAGGAGATGTTCCTGTCTTTTGTGGCACGGAGGCACGAACCTGTGGGCTTCTGGTTCCGTGCCCCCTCGCCACAAAAGACAGGACATGTCCTATCTTTTGCCACATCTTGTGGACTAGTTGAAGCGGATGAGTCTGCACCGCGATGCATAGTTCACACGCTCGATGCCCGAGGTCCTCAACACGGGTGTAAATGGGTTAGGCCTCCTGCACACGTGGCCGTGCTGCGAATTGCGGGCCTCAATGTACGAACACCGACCGTGGGGCAGCCACAGCGGATTGCAGACCCATTCACTTTAATGGGTCCGCGATCCAGCCGTTCCACAAAAAGATAGGACATGTTCTATTTTTTGCGGAACGGAAGTTCCGGGATGAAACCCCACGGAAGCACTCCGTAGTGCTTCCGTAGGGTTCCGTTCCGCACCATTCCGCATATCCGGATTTGCTTACCCATTGAAGTGAATGGGTCCGCATCCATGATGCGGAATGCACACAGAACAGTGCCTGTATATTGCGGATCCGCAAGTGCGGTCCACAATACGGCAATGGGACACCTACGGTCGTGTGCAGGAGGCCTTAGACTGTGTAGTGATATACCCCATGGATGGTGTGTGTGGTAACACCCATTTATGATTATATTTTTTTTCTTACATTTCTAGGAGTTACATCACAACACAGAGTTATGGGAAAAAATGCTCGAGAACAATCATTTATGGGGGACGCAGATATTTACTAAAACGGACATATCAGGGTTGGGGATGGGTCCTCTTTAAATTGGTTGCTCTGTCACTACCTCCCCCTGATCATAGGGGAGTCTGCTGCTGGGCCCGTCTGTGATCAGCTCCTATGGGTTGGCTACATGTACACGACCGTATGTGTTTTGTGGTCCGCAAAAAAAAAAGGATGCCATCCGTTTTTTTTTGCGGATCCATTGTAGCAATGCCTAAAACGGACAAGAATAGGACATGTTCTATTTATTTATTTTTTTGCAGGGCTACGGAACGGACATACTGATGCGGACCCATTGAAATGAATGGGTCCGCATCCTATCCCCCCAAAAAAAACCGGAATGGACGCGGAAATAAACAATGTTCGTGTGCATGTAGCCTAAGGCCTCTTTCACGCGGGCGAGTTTTCCACGCGGGTGCAATGCGTTAGGTGAACGCATTGCACCCGCAATGAATCCGGACCCATTAGTGTTTTTCATGCATCACTTGTGCGTTGCGTTTACGCAACGCAGGCCCCACAGAAGTGAATGGAGCTGCGTGAAAATCGCAAGCATCCGCAAGCAAGTGCTGATGCAGTGCGATTTTCACACACGGTTGCTAGGAGACGATCGGGATGGAGACCCGATCATTATTATTTTCCCTTATAACATGGTTATAAGGGAAAATAATAGCATTCTTAATACCGAATGCTTAGTAAATTAGGGATGGAGGGGTTAAAAATAAAAAAATTAAACTCTCTTTAATCCACTTGTTCGCGCAGCCAGGCTTCTCTTCTTTCTTCTTCTTTGAGCAAAAGGACCTTTGGTGACGTCACTGCGCTCATCACACGGTCCATGATCATGAGATGGACCATGTGATGAGCGCAGTGACGTCACCAAATGTCCTATTCCTCAAAGAAGAAGAAAGAAGAGAAGCCGGCTGCGCGAACAAGTGGATTAAGGCGAGTTTAATTTTTTATTTTTAACCCCTCCATCCCTATTGTACTATGCAGTCTGTATTCAGAATGCTAATATTTTCCATTATAACCATGTTATAAGGGAAAGTAATAAAATCTACACAACACCTAACCCAGGGTACCAAACATGCCAATTTTATTTTATTTTTTTCACCGCGTGCAAAACACATTACAATGCTTTGCACTCGTGCGGAAAAATCGTGCATTTTGCCGCGACGCACCCG
This sequence comes from Bufo gargarizans, assembly GCF_014858855.1. Taxonomy (NCBI): domain Eukaryota; kingdom Metazoa; phylum Chordata; class Amphibia; order Anura; family Bufonidae; genus Bufo; species Bufo gargarizans. The sequence continues at coordinate 28,130,745 of NC_058086.1, forward strand.
CTTTCTATCCGGCCCTCACATGCGACGCCCGTATGAAACACTGAGCGACTTTCAGGGCTGTGATCAGGAAAAAATATTCCTCTGAACACTTGTTCCTAATAATCGGCCAGTATAATCATGCAGCTGAGCAACTGATAAACCAGCAGACACTCGTTTTGCTGATTTGCATATTTCATCAGAAGGAAAAATGCCTCATTATCAGCGCCACATCTCCCTGCGCAATAAGGCACGTCCTGCCGATAAACAATAGAACTGAATGGGGGAGGAACAACTGCGATCGTTCCTCTCCTGTGTACTTTGCTTGTTATAGGGATTTATATGTGTGTTATATACAAACGATTGCTGTGTTTATTGGCAATCGGGCAGTGTGATGGGTCCCTTAGCATTACACTGTGCCCATTGAAATCAGTGGGTTATCCTGTAGGGTAATGTAGTGGAGCACTAGGTCCTCCAGAGCTGCAGGACCTGGATCTGAATACTTTTGTAATTACATGTACCGTATTTTACATGACAGAGAGTCTTATAGTCCAAATCCTAATGACAGGAGGCGCTGGGAGGTGAGAGAAGTGCTGCGCTGGCTCTACTCACCCTGCCTGGTCTTCTGATGGGAGGGGGCCTGAACTGAGGCTGAGGGGGGGGGGGTAGGGGGCGGGGCCTGAACTGAGGCTGAGGGGGGGGGGGGGGTAGGGGGCCTGAACTGAGGCTGAGGGGGGGGGAGGGAGGGGGCGGGGCCTGAACTGAGGCTGAGGGGGGGGGGAGGGGGCGGGGCCTGAACTGAGGCTGAGGGGGGGGGGGGAGGGGGCCTGAACTGAGGCTATGGGGGGGGGGGGGGCCTGAACTGAGGCTGGGGGGGGGGGGGGCCTGAACTGAGGCTGGGGGGGGGGGGGGGAGGGGGCCTGAACTGAGGCTGGGGGGGGGGGGAGGGGGCCTGAACTGAGGCTGAGGGGAGGGGGCCTGAACTGAGGCTGAGGGGAGGGGGCCTGAACTGAGGGGGGGGGAGGGGAGGGGGCCTGAACTGAGGCTGAGGGGGGGGGAGGGGCCTGAACTGAGGCTGAGGGGGGGGGGAGGGGCCTGAACTGAGGCTGAGGGGGGGGGAGGGGCCTGAACTGAGGCTGGGGGGGGGGGAGGGGGCCTGAACTGAGGCTGGGGGGGGGGGGGAGGGGGCCTGAACTGAGGCTGGGGGGGGGGGGGAGGGGGCCTGAACTGAGGCTGGGGGGGGGGGGGAGGGGGCCTGAACTGAGGCTGGGGGGGGGGGAGGGGGCCTGAACTGAGGCTGGGGGGGGGGGAGGGGGCCTGAACTGAGGCTGAGGGGGGGGGGAGGGGGCCTGAACTGAGGCTGAGGGGGGGGGGAGGGGGCCTGAACTGAGGCTGAGGGGGGGGGCCTGAACTGAGGCTGAGGGGGGGGGAGGGGGCCTGAACTGAGGCTGAGGGGGGGGGGGGGAGGGGGCCTGAACTGAGGCTGAGGGGGGGGGAGGGGGCCTGAACTGAGGCTGAGGGGGGGGGGAGGGGGCCTGAACTGAGGCTGAGGGGGGGGAGGGTCCTTTACTGAGGCTGATTGGGGGAGGGTCCTGAACTGAGGCTGAGAGGGGGGTGGGGGGAGGGTCCTGAACTGAGGCTGATTGGGGGGACCTGATTTTGGGCTGATTGGGGGGGGGCGGGGGGGGACCTGATTTTGGGCTGATTGGGGGGGGGCGGGGGGGGAACTGATTTTGGGCTGATTGGGGGGGGGCGGGGGGGGGAACTGATCTTGGCCTGATTGGGGGGAAGGGGCCTGAACTGAGGCGGCTGGGGAGGGTGGAGGGCTGATCTGAGGCTGTTGGAGCTTGGGGGTCTATTTGTGGGGTCTGATGAAGATTGGGGGTCTGATTTGAGGTTTATTTTCCTCCTCTAAATCCTGCGTCTTATAAACTGAAAAGTACGTGGTCACTGAAATCTATCTGTATAGCGCCACCTGCTGTTTGGTCTTTTTTTTCTTCTAATTTCTCTGTCAGCACACTGAGATGGAAGCACATGCTCACTTTCACACTTGCGGCAGTGTGATCCGGCGGGCAGTTCCGTCGTCGGAACTGGCCGCCGCATCCGCCGATCTGCCGCTGACTGAAAGCATTTGTGAGACGGATCCGGATGCGGATCCGTCTCACAAATGCATTGCAAGGACGGATCCGTCTCTCCGCTTGTCATGCGGACCGACGGATCCGTCTTGTACATTTTTTCTCATTTTTACCGATCTGCGCATGCCGGAACGACGGATCCGGCATTCCGGTATTCTGAATGCCGGATCCGGCGCTAATACATTCCTATGGGAAAAAATGCCGGATCCGGTGTTCAGGGAAGTCTTCAGTTTTTTTCGCCGGAGAGAAAACCGTAGCATGCTGCGGTTTTCTCTTTTGCCTGATCTGTTAAAACGACTGAACTGAAGACGTCCTGATGCAAACTGAACGGATTACTCTCCATTCAGAATGCATAGGGATACGTCTGATCAGTTCTTTTCCAGTATAGAGCCCCTGTGACGGAACTCTATGCCGGAAAAGAAAAACGCAAGTGTGAAAGTGCCCTAAAACAGGCATGCCCCCCGAGAAACGGCACACCTTGAGCTGCCAACTTGAAAACAATCTAGCAGGGCAATCAATGGGGAAATTTCTGGATCCATGTGAGGTGCAGGGCTGGGTCAGAGACTGTTATGTACTGTATGATGGCTGATTTTTATTTTTTACATTAATCATGGTATAACCCCTTTAAAAGGCTATGTACAGCTTTGGGGGCAATTTCTGTTTTACTATTGCATGGAACGCATTTTTAGCTAAAATCATTTTGAACCACTGTCTTTGTGCAGCCTTGAGTTTGTCTACTAGTACCAGGACCTGTTCCCTGATGGCTCCTTATATCTGATCTCTGACCCTATAAACTCATTATAGCTCAATTTTACTGATAATAATGTGGCTTAAAGGGGTCGCCTCACTTCCGCAGATAGCATTTATCATGTAGAGAAGTGAATACCAGGCTCTTACTAATGTATTGTGATTGTCCATATTGCCTCCTTTGCTGGCTTCTTTCATTTTTCCATCACATTAGATGGGTCGTTTCCAGGGGTTACGACCACCCTGTATTCTAGCAGTGGTGGACGTGCTTCCAGCCTTTCTGGTGGCCGGGACTGTGGGAACGCACACAGACTGGTGCTTTTTCCTATAGTGTGCAAGCACAGCCACAGGTGCTGGATTGCAGGGTGGTCGTAACCATAGAAGCGAGCAGTGTATAATGTGATGGAAAAATGAATCCAATATGGACAATCACAATACATTAGTAACTGCCTTGTATTCACTTTCTTTACACGATAAATGCCATTTGCAAAAGTGAGAGGACCCCTTTAAATAAGTGTTTATGACCTTTTTAGAGATAAGGTTTAGGCACAAAGTGAAAGTAAAAAGTACCAGTCACATCTAGACAAACAGTTAACCCTTTGTGACAAAACGGCTGAATATTTTTAATAAAGATCAGTTGAAAAATGATTTTTAGCCCAAAATGAGTAAAAACTTAACCATGAAAAAATTGCTCAGAAAGGCGTACATAGCCTTGAAAGGAGTTTTCTGCGATTTTTATATTTTTTTAATTTTTTTTTTTTATTATTCATGATGAACAGGTCGTCAGTATGTGACCGGTGGGGGTCCGACACCTGGGACCTCCGCTGATCTGCTGTTTGAGAAGGCACCGATTCCCGCAGTAGTGCCGCGGCCTTCTCCAGCTTTTCCTAGGCCAGTGACAACACGTTCATCAGTCACATGACCTAGGCGCAGCTCAGCCTCATTTGAATGATGTCATCACCGGGGGCTTTTGTTTACCAGTAAAAAAACGCAAAAAAGTGTTTTCCTTCTTTTTGCTGCCGATGGGTTTTGCTGTGAAAATGATCACTGGGTTATCCGTGAAGATGTATGTGAAGGATCCGTTTTGTCCATGTGTCCATATTTTGTCCTCTGTATTCCACATACACTGCTGGGCTATAACATTAGCTTCCAGAGCATCTCCCGCCAATGGTCCGTGAAAGCCCCAGCCAAACACGGATGGCATCCATATTGTGTCTGTGCTTTTCACGAACCCATGGGGCGAAATTTATCTTGAGGGGAACATTTGAAGTCAGTTTTGCTGTAGTCTGCGTTGGAGTGCTTTATGCCACATTTATCAAATGTCACGTGATAAATTTGTATTATCCATGGGCCTTAGGGTCCATTCACACATCTGCAATTGCGGACCCATTCATTCCTATGGACACGGAATTGCGGACCCGAAAAAAATAGAACATGTCCTATTCTTGTCCACAATTGCGGACAAGAATAGGGATATTCTATAGTGGCGGCAATGTGCGGTCCGCAAAATGCGGAACGCACATTGCCGCTCTCCGTGTTTTGCAGATCCGCAGCTCCGTGGATCCGCAAAACACATTGCGGACTTGTGAATAGACCTTTATACACACAAACGTATTTTCATTCCATGTCCGTTCCGTCTTTTTATTTTTATTTTTTTTCGCTGACTGTATACGGAACCATTCATTTAAATGGGTCCGCAAAAAAAAAAAAAGAAGGTACTCCGCGTGCATTCTGTTTCCGTGTTTCGGTTTGTCCGTATTTTCGTTCTGCAAAAAAATAGAACATGTCCTATTATTGTCCGCATTACGGACAAGGATAGGACTGTTCTATTAGGGACCAGCTCTTCCGTTCCACAAAATATGGAATGCACACGGATGTCATCCGTATTTTTTTGCGAACTTCAAAATACCTACGGTCTTGTGCATGAGGCCTTAGACCTAAGGCCTATTGCACATGACTGTGTGGCTTTTTCAGTGTTTTACGGTTCGCAAAAAACGGATCTGGAAAAAATACGGATGACATTGGTGTGCATTCTGTTTTTTACGCAACAGAACATCCGGCCCCTAATAGAACAGTTCTATCCTTTGTCCGTTATGGGAGAAATAATAGGACATGTTCTATCTTTGAACGGAAATACGGAAATGGAATAGATACAGAGTACATTCCGTTTTTTTGCGGACCCATTGAAATGAATGGTTCTGTATATGGACCCTATACGGAACGCAAAAACGTTACGTAAACGGAAAAAAAAACGTGCGCAAGAGGCCTAACACTTTTTGTCTAGAGGAGGTGATCCAGTTTTCCTGCTCCACCCCCCTCCTGGAGTGACAAAACTCTCAATGATAAATCTGGAGTGAAGCTCATTTACATAGCTAACCACGCCCAGTTTCCCACCCACATTACAAAACTGGAGTGAGTGGTGTAAAAAATATAAAAGTTGCAAATTTTAAAGCAAAAAAGACAGTAAAAAAATTCGCCAAAGCCCTATTTTTGCAACTTTTTTTATGCCAGAATTTTTGGAGTGAAGGTTTAATAAATCAGGGCCATAGACTATAATGTGCAGAGGGTAATCGCGGACAAATAGGGCATGCTGCAGTGGTGTAACCCCAGACCCAGGGTCCGTGGTAAACCACTGATGTGCTAATATACTCATTAAAGTCAATGGAGACCACGGAAAGCACAAGGTACGAATCACTGACGAGTGAAAGAGGCCTTGGTATAAAGCCTGATGGCACAGAATGCGCCAAATGTAATAAATTGTACAGGCCTCTTAACCAATTTGATGCATTTGCAGCCGTATCATGCGGCAGAAATTCGAATGTACACGAGCCACGAGCCGTTGTACATTGAACTATCATTTACACTGGTTTCTGGCATAAATGATGCATTGGGCATCACGATATGAAAGTTTTTACTGCCACTGCCATTTTTTGGACGTTTTTAAAAAAGAAGGTAGAATGACAAAAAAAGGCACCAAATGAAGAAAAACATCATCGGCAAAAAAACACTTCTGTGTTTCATATTTCTCATGCATCTGGAGCCGGCGTTACTGCAAAAAACACAGCAAAAAGTGCTGGCGCAATAAACGAGAAAGTACAGAAAAACTCCACTAAAAGTACCCTTTTTATGGCAAAGAAAAAAAAGGAAAAAAGAAAAACTGTACATAAAAGCTCATGCACACAAGCGGTGTGCATTCCATTTTCGTATGTCCGCATGGCCATTCCGCAAAAAATAGAACATATACTATTATTGTCTGCATTACGGACAAGGATAGGACTGTTCTATTAGGGGCCAGCTGTTCTGTAAAATACGGACATCTGTGTTTTGCGGATCCGCAATTTACGGACAGCAAAACATCCAGCGGTTGTGTGCATGAGCCCTAATTGATATTGCTGCTGAACAGATTTTTTTTTTTTATCTTGTATAGTGAACCCAGAAAACAATCTCAGAATTGCCAAAAACAAGACAAAAAATTGTGTGTGTCCCGAAAAAACAAGCGCCCGCACAGCTTTGTTGGGAGAAGAGTAAAAATGTTTCGGGTCTTGAAATGTTGAGTCAGAAAAAGAGAAAACTGATGTTTTACTATATGCAAATGAGCCTCTAGGGCAGTGATGGTCAACCTTCTAGAGGCCGAGTGCCCAAACAGCAACCCAAAACTGACTTATTTATCTATAATAGCCTGCCTACATTCAGTGCGCTGCCTGTGCTGTCCATAGTGCGTCCTGCGCGGATGAATGTCAGGAAACGTCTAAGGGTCCGTTTACACATCCGTAGTGTATTGCGCATCCGCAATACACCCGGCTGCCACCCCCATAGAACTGCCTATTCTTGTCCACAATTGCTCTATTTTTTTGCGGAGCTGCGGAACATAAGATTGGAGGCGCGCTCCGGCAAATGCGCATGCGGAGAGCACATAGTGTGCGTTCCGCGTCTCTTCCGGCCCTATAGAGAATGAATGGGTCCGCACAATTGCTGAATGGGTGCGGACAACACTTGCGGACATGTGAATGGAGCCTAAGGCATATTGGTACACCATAGACTTTTCCTGGGTGCGGATGCCCACAGAGGGCTCTGAGTGCTGCCTCTGGCACCCGTGCCATAGGTTCGCCACCACTGCTCTAGGGCCTTTGACAGAACTAGGCCTCTAGGTGTAATGACAACGCCCCCGTTGCTCCTAGAGGCTCATTTGCATATATGAAAACATAATTTTTCTCAGCAGTGCGGGCACATATGAACGTGGGACCAACACAGGTGCCTTCAGCTGCCAAGTGCACATGTAAGGCTCCTTTCACACTGGCGTTTTGGGTTTCCGTTTGTGAGATCCGTTCAGGGCTCTCACAAGCGGTACAAAACGGATCAGCTTTGCCCTAATGCATTCTGAGTGGAAAAGGATCCGTTCAGAACGCATCAGTTTGCCTCCGTTCAGTCTCCATTCCGCTTTGGAGGCGGACAAGCAGCGCTTTGGTGTCTATCTTGTGAAACTGAGCCAAACGGATCCTTCCTGATAATACAACCGTCTGCATCCATTCAGAACGGATCCATTTGTATTATCTGTAACATGGCCAAGACGGATCCGTCATGAACTCCATTGAAAGTCAATAAAGGACGGATCTGTTTTCTATTGTGCCAGATTGTGTCATAGAAAACGGATCCGTCCCCATTGACTTTCAATGGTGTTCAAGACGGATCCGTCTTGGCTATGTTACAGATGATACAAACAGATCCGTTCTGAATGGATGCAGACGGTTGTATTATCTGAACAGATGCATTTGTGCAGATCCATGATGGATCTGCACCAAATGCGAGTGTGAAAGTAACCTAACCAGTCAGCCAGTGTCATCGGTACAATTCTGCTGACAGATGACCTTTAACATATTAGGCTATGTTTAGCAGCGTTCCCGAGATATCAGCTTTTTTTATTATGCAAATTAGCTCTTTCACAAGCCAGGGGGCTGGCCAGAGGCCTTGGAGCACCTCTGTTTTAACACCCAACCCTCTCTGGGCACCCCCTCCATCTAGCTGTATATTTTCATACCTGGGCCTTGGCTCAGTGACTCGGCCCTTGTGAACTCAATCTACTGCTGCTTCCCAAGGACCAGGGAGGAGCACGTACTCCCCTCACAATTCTTTCAGCTGCTGCGCGCTTCTTCTGTCAGCGAAGCTGCTTGTGTCTCCTCTCCAAAGTGGACTGACGTGTCCTCGGCGCTTGCACAGTTGGAATCTGCACTGCTCGAGTCACTGAGCCACAGATCAGGCACGAGGGCTAGCCGGGATATCTGGCTCTAAAGTAGGTTGGAGGAAGATGGGCGTTATAATTGCGGTGCTCCGAGGCTTCTGGCCAGCCCTTTGGTGTTCGAAATAGCTAATTTGCTTAATAATAAAAGATGGATATCTCGGAAACGCTTATGTATGCAACAATAACTAAGGTATCGTTTTAATCAACATGATCAACCCTACCAAAGAATATGGGTGGTTTAATAGGGTTGATCATGCTGACAGAGGCTTTTTAAACCCTCGCTAATCTATAGGCCGAGGATTGGGGCAACTATAGGGGGAATGAACATTCGTAAGAATTCTCGCTCCTGCGTAAATGTGCCGGCCGGTCCTGCTGGACTGGTTCCTTCGACACCACCTCTCACCCCTTTGGGTGTTATCTAGCCGTTATTATTGGTTACCTTGAGAGTGGCGCTTTTCTTCTCCTCCCTTTTCCCGATCCATCCTACACCAAATGTGACAGTCGGTAAATGTCTGGCGAGACGTTTGACCTCCGACTGTCATCATTTTGTTTCTCTCTGCCTGATCAGTGTTGAGCAGCGCTAACGCTATGTGTAGCTGCCTTCTCTGTCACCCGCTACCCTCTCTTCTCACTGTATACAGCCCTTCATTGTCTCCTTCATTCCATCACTGTTGACGCCTCTGGTTCCGTATTTCTTCCAGGGTTGCATTCACCCTAGGAACATTTGTGTCGCCTCCTCCTTCTCTCTCTCTTCCACGTGTCCACTGATTATCACACAGGCAGTTCCAGTTTTCCGTGCTGCTGTATTGTACAGGGAGTTCTGCGCAGTGTGACAGGTTGTGCTGACTCGTCCATCAGTTATTGCTATGACTCAGCTGTTCCCATGAGTAAGCAGAAAACTGCCTAGTTTTTTGGCTCTTTCATGAAACCAGCTGCCGCTCCCCTTTCTTTTGTTCGTCTTGGTTGTCGGTGATCTGTGTAGAGGACTCCTCACTACTCTATGGCTGTAGCAGCGCGCCTATTATCTCTGTCCCTTTAATATTAGACATGATATAATCTTCATTCTTATATCTCAGCTCTTCCTGCATTTCAGTCAGCTTGCTTTTTAAGTTGCTAACATCACATTGAAAATAATAATAATAATAATAATATAAAAGGCATATGCCTAGAAAATACAAATGTATCTAAATAGTGCAAAATAGAAAAATAAGGCAGCACATTGTAACAGGCGGTATATTGCCACATCTGCATGGCTTCCCTTGACTATAACTTTCCCTTCCCATCCAAGACTATATAACCCTTAAAGGGGTTGTCTAGGATTAGAAAATGCGTGTCTGCAATCTTCCAAAAACCAGCACCACCCCTGTCCCATGGGTTATGTCTAGTATTGCAGCTCAGTTCTATTTGAAACAATTGGCCTAGCTGCAATACCACACGCAACCTGTGGACAGAGGCGGTGCTGTTTTTGGAATAAATTTTGGCAACCCCTTTAAGGCTACTTTAACACCTGCGTTCGGTGCGGATTCGTCTTGTATCTGCACAGACAGATCCGCACCAATAATGCAAACGCTTGTATCCATTTGATAACGTATACATTTGCATTATTCATTCAAAAAAAAGTCTAAGTCAAAACGGATCCATCTTGACTTGCATTGAAAGTCAATGGGGGACGGATCCCTTTTCAATTGCACCATATTTTGTCAGTGAAAAACTGATCTGTCGTCATTGACTTACATTGTAAGTCGGCACGGATCCGTTTGGCTCCGCATCGTCAGGCGGACACCAAAACGCTGCAAGCTGGATTTTAGTGACCGCCTAAAAAACGCAACGGAGACCAAACACAGCCAAATTAATGCATTCTGAACGGATCCTTATCCATTCAGAATGCATTGGGGCTGAACTGATCCGTTTTGGGCCACTTGTGAGAGCCCTGAAACGGTTCTGACAAGCGGACCCAGAAACGCCAGTGTGAAAGTAGCCTTTTATACTAATGACCTATTCTCTGATTGGCGGGGGTCCGACACCAAGGACCCCCGCCAATCTGCTGTTTGAGAAGGCTCCAGCGCTCGCAGTAGCACCGCGGCCTTCTCTCAGCTCATCAAGCACAGTGCCGTACATTTATAGTGGTATCGCAGCATAGCCCCATTCACTTCATTGAATGCACCTAGGCCTTGAGACCAATGAACGTGACGTCCGTGGCCTAGCTGAGAGAAGGCCGCAGTGCTACTATGAGCAAAACAGCTGATCGGCAGCGGTCCTGGGTGTCGGAGGATAGGTCATCAGTTCTAAAAATCTTGAAAACCCCCTTTTAAAGAGGTTTTCTGGGTGTGGAATATTGATGACTTATCATCGGGATAGGTCTGCATTATCTGATCTGTGGGGGTCCGACACACCCGCCGATCTGCTATATGAAGAGGCCGTGGTGCACTGGTAAGCATGCCAGCACAGCGCCGCACTTTGTGTAGTGGCTGTGCTTGGTATTGCAGCCTACACCCAGTCGCCCGGAGTTATTAGAAGCCACCAAATAAGGTAGTGGACCACGTACGTGTTGCCGCTCCATTCAGCTGTATATGACTGCCAGAGATAGACGAACACTAGCACTCCGCTAGGTGACTGCCGCTCCATTAAAATGGGGCAAGACAGGGCCTTTGCTAGCGCTATTGGTGGGGGCTCCAGCAATTAGACCCCCTACAGATCAGACACTTAGGGGGTTATTTATTAACAGAAATATGTCTATATTAGGCGTATTACTGTTGCAGATTGCGCACAGAGGTTCTTTGCTCCGCAATATGAGACTTTTCACTGCTCATGCCAGATCTACAAAAGTGGGCATGGTGGGGAAGGGGACGGGCCGGTAGTCTATACCAGGCATAGAAAATGGTCTAAATCTACACTGGCGCCTCTACACAACTTTGGCGGATCCACCGCCAGCGCAGGGCCTTATTAAGACTGACGTCTAAATGGCGGTCTTAATAAATGACCCCCGTATTCCCTATCCACTGGATAAGGGCTCATGCACACGGATGCAGCCTGTGTGCTTTCTGCAATTTGCGAAACGGAACGGGCCACCTGTAATAGAAATGCCTTTTCTTGTCCGTAAAACGGACAAGAATCGGACATGTTCTATTTTTTTTGCGGGGGCCACGGAACGGAGCCATGGATGCTGTATACATCTCCATGAGCCGTCTGCATCTTTTGCGGCCCCATTGAAGTGAATCGGTCTGCAACCGAGCCGCAAAAAATGCGTCTCGGAAGCGGACCCAGAAAACGTTTGTGTGCATGAGCGCTAAGAGTTAAGTCCTTGTCTTGGGACAGTCTTTCAGTGGCCCAATAAATGCTTATTCTGGAAACTATCTGGACTATATATGTTGCAGGTGTCCAGAAAGTGAGCATTGTCAGTTCCGGGCCCTCTCCCGCTGATTATATGCATAGACATGAGAACACGTAACATATGTGTTTAGGTTTCCAGTCAGTAAACACTTCATGATGAGTGGTACACAAGCAACCCTTAAAATATCTCCCGCACCTGCAGCTCAGGGAATAGTTGCTATTTTAATCACGTACCCCATCGCCAGCTCCCCGGCAAACTCCTTCCAGATGTGAGCACTTCTGCCTAAAAGCCAAATATTGTAAATCTAAACCTTCAAGTCCTCCGCTTACGTCAAGTTGTTAAAAATCCCATTTAGGGCTCATGCACACGAACGTATTTTCTTTACATGTCGTTCCGTATTTTTGTTTTTTTGCGGACCGTATACGGAATCATTCATTTCAATGGAAAGTACTCTGTGTGCATTCTGTTTCTGTATGTCCCCGTATTTCGGTTCCGCAAAAAAATCTAAAATGTCCTATTATTGTCCGCATTACGGACAAGAATAGGACCCTTCTATTAGTGGCCAGCTGTTCTCTTCCACAAAATACGGAATGCACACGGATGTCATCCATATTTTTTGCGGACCACAAAATACATACGATCCTGTGCATGAGGCCTTAGATGTTCCATAGTCCCTAATGGACACTGTCACAGCTCTCGTGGGACTTGCCATCTGGTTTTACTAGACTTCTGAATAGCCCTTCTCCCCTCTGTGATAACCAGACATGGATTGTATCGCTGGGTAAATAAGCACATTTTCAGTTCAGGCGTCTGGAAAAGTTAGCAAATCAGAAGAAATAGTAGTTATGGTCATTTCAAGTTCAGCTACTCCTGGGGCTAAGAAATTACTGAACATAATATGTATAAGGGCTGTATAGATCTAAACCATGGTGGCATAGGTTCATTACTGGAACAAGTAGTCTGCCTCTCCTGATGAAACTGAAATGTTTTAATTTCACACCCACACATGGAGGAAGCCTGCGAGTCCTTCTTTAGCCCACCTACACATGGAGGAAGCCTGTGAGTCCTTCTTTAGCCCACCTACACATGGAGGAAGCCTGTGAGTCCTTCTTTAGCCCACCTACACATGGAGGAAGCCTGTGAGTCCTGCTTTAGCCCACCTACACATGGAGGAAGCCTGTGAGTCCTTCTTTAGCCCACCTACACATGGAGGAAGCCTGTGAGTCCTGCTTTAGCCCACCTACACATGGAGGAAGCCTGTGAGTCCTTTTTTAGCCCACCTACACATGGAGGAAGCCTGTGAGTCCTGCTTTAGCCCACCCATACATGGAGGAAGCCTGTGAGTCCTTCTTTAGCCCACCTACACACGGAGGAAGCCTGTGAGTCCTTCTTTATCCCACCCACACATGGAGGAAGCCTGTGAGTCCTTCTTTAGCCCACCCACACATGGAGGAAGCTTGTGAGTCCTGCTTTAGCCCACCCACACATGGAGGAAGCTTGTGAGTCCTGCTTTAGCCCACCCACACATGGAGGAAGCTTGTGAGTTCTTCTTTAGCCCACCCACACATGGAGGAAGCCTGTGAGTTCTTCTTTAGCCCACCTACACATGGAGGAAGCCAGTGAGTTCTTCTTTAGCCCACCCACACATGGAGGAAGCCTGTGAGTCCTTCTTTAGCCCACCCATACATGGAGGAAGCCTGTGAGTCCTTCTTTAGCCCACCTACACACGGAGGAAGCCTGTGAGTCCTTCTTTAGCCCACCCACACATGGAGGAAGCCTGTTAGTCCTGCTTTAGCCCACCCACACATGGAGGAAGCCTGTGAGTCCTGCTTTAGCCCACCCACACATGGAGGAAGCCTGTGAGTCCTTCTTTAGCCCACCCACACATGGAGGAAGCCTGTGAGTTCTTCTTTAGCCCACCCACACATGGAGGAAGCCTGTGAGTTCTTCTTTAGCCCACCTACACATGGAGGAAGCCTGTGAGTCCTGCTTTAGCCCACCCACACATGGAGGAAGCCTGTGAGTCCTTCTTTAGCCCACCTACACACGGAGGAAGCTTGTGAGTTCTTCTTTAGCCCACCCACACATGGAGGAAGCCTGTGAGTTCTTCTTTAGCCCACCCACACATGGAGGAAGCCTGTGAGTCCTGCTTTAGCCCACCCACACATGGAGGAAGCCTGTGAGTCCTTCTTTAGCCCACCCACACATGGAGGAAGCCTGTGAGTTCTTCTTTAGCCCACCCACACATGGAGGAAGCCTGTGAGTTCTTCTTTAGCCCACCTACACATGGAGGAAGCCTGTGAGTCCTGTTTTAGCCCACCCACACATGGAGGAAGCCTGTGAGTCCTTCTTTAGCCCACCCACACATGGAGGAAGCCTGTGAGTTCTTCTTTAGCCCACCCACACATGGAGGAAGCCTGTGAGTTCTTCTTTAGCCCACCTACACATGGAGGAAGCCTGTGAGTCCTGTTTTAGCCCACCCACACATGGAGGAAGCCTGTGAGTCCTGTTTTAGCCCACCCACACATGGAGGAAGCCTGTGAGTCCTGTTTTAGCCCACCCACACATGGAGGAAGCCTGTGAGTCCTTCTTTAGCCCACCTACACACGGAGGAAGCTTGTGAGTTCTTCTTTAGCCCACCCACACATGGAGGAAGCCTGTGAGTTCTTCTTTAGCCCACCTACACATGGAGGAAGCCTGTGAGTCCTGTTTTAGCCCACCCACACATAGCGCCTGTCTGAATCCTTTATCACCTATCCACTGGATAAATGTTAAATTGGCGGGGATCTGACTGCTGGATCCCCACTTCTACATTTGCCTCGGCCACTAGACTACAGCTTGGTGGAGTATGAATGGAGCAGTGCTTGAGTATATGCTCCCTGCTGCTCCATTTAAAGTCTATGGCACTGATAAATAGCTGAGTATAGTACTCGGCTGGTCAAGGCTTATACCCAGGGGGGTGCACCTCCATAATATAACCTAATGGAAAATGCCTGAAAGTCAGAGTTAGAGTATGGATCCAAAAGACATTATAGGCTGTCATTGCAGCAATGTGCGCAGGTCATGTCAGTATCGGTCCTACTGGTTGTGCATGCAGATAGCACCTGTATATTTGCTGTGCCCATCCACTGTGTGGATTAGATATGTGCATAGGCCACGCACATAACAACAGTGATAGGTCTAATGTGTATGGGTCAGTCCGACTGTCGGTTCAAATCTGCTATCCAGGGAAGGCAGGACCAGGCATATTAGTTTAAAACATACCCGATCCTTTGCTCCCTGAGCGTTGCCCCGTGGTCTGGTATACATGTGCATGTTTGGTTAATCCGAGCATGGATGTTACATGGGTAAACAAGTGTGAACTCAGCCGAAACTACTCTCCAAATGAACAATATATTAAAGGTGGGTCATACTGAGGTGACTGGTTTTGTGGCGCACACAGTGAGTCATTGTAGTAATTGTAGCCTTAGTGATTGCATCTTTATGTACACTGTAATTTGCTAATTGTAATATTTCTTGCTGCCGCGCCGGTCTTGTAGCGTAACACCTCATGCATAACAGGGCTCTCGGACGGAAGCATTCTTCTGGAAAATATGGGGGTTCTGGTGAAATAGCTACGTACTGAGTAAAATTGCTTTATTTCAAGCTCAGTGGTACTTTATTTGTTGTTGACAGATTATCAGACGTTGAATCACAGGGACTCTGTAAACAGTTTTGACCATGACTAGGTGGGGTTTGGGGAGAGCGGTACAAACATACTTGTTGTGAAGTTTTTATCATCAGGGGTAGTGTGAATATGAGTTTTTATTCTGCTCCAGCAATTGCACTGGAGGCGGAGCTTCACCGGGAAGTGCTCTCTGCCTCTCCTCTGTTCTGAGTGACAGCTGTAGTATCCAACCAGGAGACCACAACAGTTGTCACTTCATATAGGACGTTTTTTTTTCCGTCTAAAACAACGGATCTTGGACTGAAATGGCTAAAACAAATGTGAATAACTGAGCCTAACGGATGCGCGGAATATAGGATCCGGTTTTTAGTTTAATTTTCTGTTCTTCTGATAGATCAGGAGAACGGAAAATGGAACGGTGATGTGAACCTGGCCTTAGTCGGCACATCTCCCAGCCTATATGTGGGACGTGTACATAGGGACACATTGACCCGACATATGCTATAAAAGCATCTTGGGTCAGTATAGCATTTACTTGCAGCATTGAATAACGTAATAGACTATATATACTATTCCATTCAAAGGTATAACCGTACAAAACAATCCTATTAGCGATACATGGATCCTATGCGTTACATGACGTCATATGACACAACGGTGACATGAACCCGGCCTAAGAACACAATAAGATGCGGACAGGTCCTGATTATCAGGGGTCACTTTTAGGCCCCTTTCACACGAGTGAGTTTTCCGTGCATAGTGAACGCACAGCACCCGCACTGAATCCTGACCCATTCATTTCAATCGGTCTGTGTACATGAGCGTTTTTTTTTCACGCGTCAGTTCTATATTCCGCGTTTTTCACGCAGCTCTGGTCCAATAGAGGGGAAGGGGCTTCAGTGAAAAACAAGCAAGTCCGGATGCAATGCGTTTTTCACTGATGGTTGCTAAGAGATGTTGTTTGTAAACCTTCAGTTTTTTATCACAAGTGTGAAAAATGGATTGCACCTGCGCGGAAAAAGCTGAACGACTGAACGCAATTCCAGACAAAACTGACTGAACTTGCAAAATAGTGTGAGTTTCCCTGAACGCTTTCTGAGCCAATCCATAGGCCTCTTTCACACGGGCGTCCCGGATTTGCTCCAGATACGTTGCATGTGCATTGCGGGAAAACCGTGCGAGTAGGCACGCAATTGCACTCAGTTTTGACTGCAGTTGCGTTCTGATCAGTTTTTTCCGCGCTAGTGCAATGTGTTTTGCACGTTCGTGAAAAGAAAATTAATGTGGTACCTAGACCCAAACCCGGACTTCTTCACTGGAGTTCGGGTTTGGGTTCCGTGTTCTGTAGATTTTTTTTTAAAAAATTTCCCCCCTTATAAGGCTACTTTCACACTAGCGTTCGATCGGATCCGTTCTGAACGGATCCGCTGATATAATGCAGACGGTGGCTCCGTTCAGAACGGATCAGTCTGCATTATATTGTCAAAAAATGTCTAAGTGTGAAATTAGCCTGAACGGATCCGTCCAGACTTTTACATTGAAAGTCAATGGGGGACGGATCCGCTTGAAGATTGAGCCACAGTGTGTCATCTTCAAACGGATCCGTCCCCATTGACTTAGGCTACTTTCACACTAGCGTTCGGGCGGATCCGTTCTGAACGGATCCGCTCATAATAATGCAGACGGAGGCTCCGTTCAGAATGGATCCGTCTGCATTAAAATGGCAAAAAAAAAGCTAAGTGTGAAAATAGCCTCGGACGGATCCGTCCAGACTTGCAATGTAAAGTCAATGGGGGACGGATCCGCTTGAAGATTGAGCCACATTGTGGCATCTTCAAACGGATCCGTCCCCATTGACTTACATTGTAAGTCTGGACGGATCCGCACGCCTCCGCACGGCCAGGCGGACACCCGAACGCTGCAAGCAGCGTTCAGCTGTCCGCCTGTCCTTGCGGAGGCGAGCGGAGCGGAGGCTGAACGCCGCCAGACTGATGCAGTCTGAGCGGATCCGCTCCATTTAGACTGCATCAGGGCTGGACGGCTGCGTTCGGGTCTGCTCGTGAGCCCCTTCAAACGGAGCTCACGAGCGGACCGACGAACGCTAGTGTGAAAGTAGCCTAACATTGTAAGTCTGGACGGATCCGCACGGCCAGGCGGACACCCGAACGCTGCAAGCAGCATTCAGGTGTCCGCCTGCTGAGCGGAGCGGAGGCTGAACGCCGCCAGACTGATGCATTCTGAGCGGATCCGCTCCATTCAGACTGCATTAGGGCTGGACGGATGCGTTCGGGTCCGCTTCGGGTCAAACGGAGCTCACAAGCGGACAGCCGAAAGCTAGTGTGAAAGTAGCCTAAGATGGTTATAAAGGAAAATAATAGCATTCTTTAATACAGAATGCTTAGTAAAATGTGGATTGAGGGGTTAAAAAAAAATAATAAAATAAATTAACTCGCCTCATCCACTTGATCGCGCAGCCGGCATTGTCTTTTTGCTTCTTCTTTCAGGACCTGCAAAGGGACTTTTGATGACGTAATCTCGCTCACCACGTGGTGAGCGTGATTACGTCATCAAAGGTCCTTTTCAGGTCCTGAAAGAAGACGATGCCGGCTGCGCGATCAAGTGGATGAGGTGAGTTAATTTTTATTTTATTTTTTTTAACCCCTCAATCCACATTTTACTAAGCATTCTGTATTAAAGAATGCTATTATTTTCCCTTACAACCATGTAATACAGTGAATACACTTTAATGGGGTCCGGGGGTTGCTCATCCGTATCATCATCTAGCAACCATGCGTGAAAATTGCACCGAATCCGCACTTGCTTGCGATTTTCACGCAGACCCATTCATTTCTATGGGGCCTGCGTTGCGTGAAAAACGCACAATATAGAGCTTGCTGCGATTTTCACGCAACGCACAAGTGATGTGTGGAAATCACCGCTCATGTGCACAGCCCCATTGAAGTGAATGGGTCCGGATTCAGTGCGGGTGCAATGCGTTCACCATATAGTTTGTGTGAAAGAGGCCTTATACACCGACTGACGTCCAGATTACTGCAGTTAGTCCTCTCCTGGACTGTATTTTTTATTTTTTTCCTTTCTTTTAGTATCCAGACATTAAGGACTTCTGCAGACGAGAATTTTTCTGGTCGCATTAGTCATCTGGCTCCTGAGATGAGTCCTCACGTAAGGCCAGATTTGCTAACATCACTGCCGAGGAAGTTGATGATTGTCTTAGAAGAAAATGCCCGTCTTCTGCAGCGCCCGTCGTGCACATCTCCCCCTTGTGGTGCGGAAGGGGTAACTGCAGGGTCGGTTTATTTGTGACAGTCATTGTCGTCAGCACTTGCCTGTCTTTGCAGAGGTAGTGTCAGGTATCCGTTTTTCACCTGACTTCATAGACCGGTTGTAGTGATTGCTCTTTGTCTCGCTCTCCTGTGTTTAGTGGGCTCTCACTTTGAGAATTTGTTTTGTCAACCCGATGAGGCATAGGCTGCTTGTCTCGGAGACAGCGCCGTGTCTGCGCACGCTGCACCTTTTGTATTCGGTGTGTATTTTTCACACCTTTGCAAAGTTTTTGCTTGAAAATTTTTCTGAAATGTAAATGAAAAAATAAAGGAAATATACTTTAATGATCATTTTATATTTATCTTTTATTTTATGCTTTTATGTAAATCTGCAAATCCTTCCATTTATTTTTGTGCTCTAGTTCACGAATATCGTCCAAGAATTATAAACTGGGTTGTCCAAGCTGACTAAAGAGAACCTGTCACCTCGGATATGCTGTCTAAACTGGGCACAGTACCTTATTCATGTACTTGTGGAGGTCTGAAAGTAGTTCTTGCTGAGTATTTTTTAACTATTAAATGCACCAAACATGCTCTTTTAATTTTCTTCCTGTCATATGCAAATCAGTCTGTTCAAGTCAAGGAGGCTGGGGTTTTCCTTCTCAGAGTCGAGGTTTCCCGCATGTCCCTGCCTCCTGCATCTTGATGGACATTCTCATAAGATCCCTACCTGACAGAACATCAATCAAGAGGCGGGCATGGAAACCTTGACTCGGAGAAGGAAAACCCCAGCCTCCTTGACTTGATTTTTGGGACATATTGTCACGTTAGGGAACAGTGAACCCTGAATTCCTGCCTAAAAAATTGTCCCTACCTATTGCACGATCTTGCCCTAGCAGCGGCCTACAACTGGACGACAGTCCCTATCTAGATATGTGCAGGGGACAATCGGGGAAGGGTCACAGGGGACAAAAATAACAAATAACTAGTGACAGGAAGGCACAACAAAACAATAGAAAAAATTTGAAATGTTACCAAGCTGAAGTCTAAACCAGGAGAATCCAACAGTCCCAAATCGAAAAACCGTAGGTGAGAGACCGTACAAGTCCAAAAGTAGGGCACAGCGGCAATGTGCGTTCCGCATTTTGCGGACCGCACATTGGCGGCACTAAGAGAATATGCCTATTCTTGTCCGCTATTGCGGGCAAGAATAGGACATGTTCTATTTTTTTCAGGATCGGAATTGCGGACCCGGAAGTGCGGGTCCGCAATTCCGGTATGGGTCCGCAATTCCGTTCCGCAAAATTCAGAATGGAATTGCGGATGTGTGAATGGACCCTTAGAGACAAGAACTACTTTGAGAGCTCTATACAAACAGGAGTAAGGTGTTGTGGGCAGTTTAAATGGCATATGCAAGGTGACAGGTTCCTTTTAAAAATTTCGGAAACCCCTATAATCGCTTAAAAAAACCACATAATCTCTTTTTCCAGTGCCGTTCCCTGTGGCGCTGGTTCTGTACTTCTGCAGCTGTTTGTTTTGAGACCGCAGTGGCGGTGTACTGCACGTGACCATTGCAGCTAATCAGTGCCCTCAATATCTCAAACACTCCCTTTAAAGGGGTTGTCTCACGAACAATATCATACGTTTTTTGTATCGGCACCTGCATCCGACTACTTTTGTAATTGCATGGAATTAAAAATTTAGTATACCCGCTGAGTTATTCAATAAAATCTACCTGTATAGCGCCACCTCCTGCTTGTTCTCTGTCCACCTCAGTAACATCGCTCAGCTGGTCGCCCACGCTCAGTTCCATCTTTCAACTGCCACTGCCACCTGCCACTGTTAGAACCTGTGAAAGTTGCAGGCTGCCCGTCTGCCTCTGAAATAAGGATGCTGATGCCGACCCGTGCCGCAGGCCTAACCGGCTCCCTTGAACAGCCTTTTGTTATACAGCGAGTTATTTTTTATTTTTTTGTTGTTGCAGGAAATGGAAAACCCCTTTTAAGTAAATTTGCTTATTAGAGAAGCATTTAAAAATCTTTCCATTGTGTGGTAGGGCGGACGAGGTCCGCTGCTTGCTGGATGTGGTTAGAAGAAAGTTCACATATAGTTCAAAGTTTGGTAAAACATTACCTTGGACCACAGCGAGCTGGAGAAGGTGACACAGTTACGAGACCCGGTACTGCTGCCAGCCTGAAACCGGAGACCCTGCCGCTCTGTAACTCTTTGTATTCTCTGCTCCTCTTCCAGGCATGCACCGGCATCGAGAATATCGATGAGGCGATCACCCTGCTCGAGCAGAACAACTGGGACTTATTAGTAAGTGGATTTTTCCCATTCGTTCTCAGTCTATAGATCTGATATAATAAAAATACATTTCTACTGCGCTGATGTTTATTTTGTCATCTTTGGCCCTGTTTGTACCTTTTACGTTACTCGCTTCTATATCGCTGACATATTCTGCATAGACTTGAGCATCACACTGTCCCGCATGGGGCTGACAATCTAGTATGTCTCTGTTCACACTTTCAGGATCCTGGCAGAGTCATTCTCATGTAAGTGGGAGGCGTATTTTACATCCCTATTCACTTGCTGCAGAAAAAAAATCTGCGCAGAATGACGTGAACGCTGCGGATTTCAAAATCACAGGCATACATCGGCTTTAGAAGTGGATCTGCCATGGCAAAGACCAGAGCGTCAGAGTCTATAAAACATCTACAGTGGATTTGCCCATGGCAGATCTAACATAGGTTTTCTCTTGAGGCTACTTTCACACCAGCGTTTTTGCTGGATCCGGCAGGGCTCAGCAAAAACGCTTCCGTTACTGATAATACAACCGTCTGCATCTGTGATGAACGGATCCGGTTGTATTGTCTTTAACATGGCCAAGATGGCTGCGTCATGAACTCCACTGAAAGTCAATGGGGACGGATCCGTTTTCTATTGTGTCACTGTTTTTCTCCGCATCCCAGGATGGAAAGCCAACTACAACATGCTGCGGTTTGCTCTCCGGTATGGGAACGCAGCTAAACGGAAAGGAGTGCATTTTGGAGCGCTCCGTTCTGTTCAGTTACGTTTTATTCCCATTGACAATGAATGAAGCGTCTTCCCCTCGTATTGAGACCCTATGACGCTAGTGTGAAAGTAGCCTAAATGATAAAGTACATGGAAGATATACTGTATTGGCATTCAGGTTAAATTGCCGTGTTGGCACTTTGCAATAAATTAGTGGGTAGTTGGTTGCAGTTTGGGCACTCAGTCTCTAAAAGTACACCCTGCTTCCACTGCTCACGCGCAGGGGCACCCTGCTTCCACTGCTCACGCGCAGGGGCACCCTGCTTCCACTGCTCACGCGCAGGGGCACCCTGCTTCCACTGCTCACGCGCAGGGGCACCCTGCTTCCACTGCTCACGCGCAGGGGCACCCTGCTTCCACTGCTCACGCGCAGGGGCACCCTGCTTCCACTGCTCACGCGCAGGGGCACCCTGCTTCCACTGCTCACGCGCAGGGGCACCCTGCTTCCACTGCTCACGCGCAGGGGCACCCTGCTTCCACTGCTCACGCGCAGGGGCACCCTGCTTCCACTGCTCACTGCGCAGGGGCACCCTGCTTCCACTGCTCATGCGCAGGGGCACCCTGCTTCCACTGCTCATGCGCAGGGGCACCCTGCTTCCACTGCTCATGCGCAGGGGCACCCTGCTTCCACTGCTCATGCGCAGGGGCACCCTGCTTCCACTGCTCATGCGCAGGGGCACCCTGCTTCCACTGCTTCACGCGCAGGGGCACCCTGCTTCCACTGCTTACGCGCAGGGGCACCCTGCTTCCACTGCTCACGCGCAGGGGCACCCTGCTTCCACTGCTCACGCGCAGGGGCACCCTGCTTCCACTGCTCACGCGCAGGGGCACCCTGCTTCCACTGCTCACGCGCAGGGGCACCCTGCTTCCACTGCTCACGCGCAGGGGCACCCTGCTTCCACTGCTCACGCGCAGGGGCACCCTGCTTCCACTGCTCACGCGCAGGGGCACCCTGCTTCCACTGCTCACGCGCAGGGGCACCCTGCTTCCACTGCTCACGCGCAGGGGCACCCTGCTTCCACTGCTCACGCGCAGGGGCACCCTGCTTCCACTGCTCACGCGCAGGGGCACCCTGCTTCCACTGCTCACGCGCAGGGGCACCCTGCTTCCACTGCTCACGCGCAGGGGCACCCTGCTTCCACTGCTCACGCGCAGGGGCACCCTGCTTCCACTGCTCGTTCCCTGTCCTCGGGGACGTCAGGCAAGCCTGGCCATATGGATTGAGGGTATGGGCAGCCGGAATTCTATCTGCATTGTTTTAAATGGGGAATACATGCTCTGATGCACATGGGAGCATATTTTTAACCGCTGTTTTAAAAAAGTTTCCGAAGGGGCATTTTTGACTATGTGTTCCAAATCGAATTGAATGAAAAGGCGGTAAAATACACTGATTTGCGATTAAACCTCCAAAAACGGCTTATCCTCAGAAGCAGATTACCTTCTAATCTGCCACCGATTTTTTTTTTTTTTTTTTTTTTTGCCCTGTGAACATAACCTTAGGGCCGGGTGGCCAACCCGTGGCTCTTGAGCCTCATGCGGCTCTTTGCTGTGGAGCCGGGAAGCAGTCAGACGGCCTCACTCTCCACCCCAGGCTCAGATCTCTTTTCCTGATCGGGCTCTGTTGCTTCTCTGCAGCTCCAGCTCACTCTCCACTACGTCCTGATACACACAGTGTGAGAACGTACTACGTGGAGACACGGACTATGACCTGACGTTGTGCTCATCAGGTCACAGTGGAGAGTAGACCTGCAGAGTAGCAGGTGCCTGATCAGGAGAGGGCAGAGATTTTTTATTTATTATAGAACTGAGCAATGGGGTTCTGATCTGAGCATATGGGGGGGAGGGTCAGATCTGAGCATATTTGGGGGGGGGGGAAGGGTCAGATCTGAGCATATTTGGGGGGGGGGGGGAAGGGTCAGATCTGAGCATATTGGGGGGGGGGAGGGTCAGATCTGAGCATATTGGGGGGGAAGGGTCAGATCTGAGCATATTGGGGGGGGAAGGGTCAGATCTGAGCATATTGGGGGGGGGAAGGGTCAGATCTGAGCATATTGGGGGGGGAAGGGTCAGATCTGAGCATATTGGGGGGGGAAGGGTCAGATCTGAGCATATTGGGGGGGGAAGGGTCAGATCTGAGCATATTGGGGGGGGGGAAGGGTCAGATCTGAGCATATTGGGGGGGGGGAAGGGTCAGATCTGAGCATATTGGGGGGGGGAAGGGTCAGATCTGAGCATAATGGGGGGGGTCAGA
Source organism: Bufo gargarizans (assembly GCF_014858855.1). NCBI lineage: Eukaryota > Metazoa > Chordata > Amphibia > Anura > Bufonidae > Bufo > Bufo gargarizans. Next base: position 28,154,447 of record NC_058086.1, read on the forward strand.
TCTGAGCATAATGGGGGGGGGGGAAGGGTCAGATCTAAGCATAATGGGGGGGGGGAAGGGTCAGATCTAAGCATAATGGGGGGGAAGGGTCAGATCTGAGCATAATGGGGGGGAAGGGTCAGATCTGAGCATATGGGGGGGGAGGGTCAGATCTGAGCATTGGGGGTCTGACACTGGGAGTCTGATTTGTGTTGTCTGATCCGAGCATTGCGGGTCTGATTTTGAGGTCCGATGAGGATTGGGGATCTGATTTAGGAGTCTGATCTGAGGTCTGATGAAAAATATATTTTTTCATTTTTTCTTTGCTAATGATGCTTATATACTATGTTACTAACCTTTTTTTATCTTATTTTTCTTTGTTAAAACCTAGGTGCACCTTGTAGGGCGAAAAATACGGTGACTCGTGTGTAAATGTATAGTTTGTGGCTCCTGGTAGTCATGTGTTTTTTGTTTGGCTCTTTGTGTCGGTAAGGTTGGCCACCCCTGCCTTAGGGCATCTCCTCACAAGGACGCAAAGTGGACAGAAATAAAATCAGCCTTGGATTTTGTCGTGAGTCTGCAGCAAAATGTACACGAGTTAGGCTACTTTCACACTGGCGTTATGGCTTTCCGTTTGTGAGATCCGTTCAGGGCTCAGCTGTCCAAAACGGATCAGTTTTGCCCTAATGCATTCTGACTGGAAAAGGATCCGCTCAGAATGCATCAGTTTGCCTCCGTTCCGTCTCCATTCCACTTTAGAGATGGACACCAAAACTCTGCTTGCAGCGTCTGACCAAACTGAGCCAAACGGATCCGTCCTGACACACAATTTAAGTCAATGGGGACGGATTTGTTTTCACTGACACAATAGAAAACGGATCCGTCCTCCCATCGACTTTCAATGGTGTTCAAGACGGATCCGTTTTGGCTATGTTACATATAATACAAACGGATCCGTTCTGAACCGATGCAGACTGTTGTGTTATCTGAACGGATCCGCACCAAACGCAAGTGTGAAAGTAGCCTTACATGCATAAGTCTTACATTTTGCTGCAGATTTGCAGTGGATTTCCCCCTGTTCATTGCAAGCGGTAAAATCTCCGGTGGGAATCTGCAATGTGAATTGGCGCACTGCGGATTTAGAATATCATCCCCTTTGCTGGTGCTGTAATACACTGCAGATTTTCTTCTGTGGAAAAGGAAAAATAGCAGCGTATCCTCTCCGTGTGAGCATATCCCGAATCTCCCAGCGTGAGCTGCTGCACAGTATGCCTGGATTTCTCCGTAACAAATCTTCTGTCCATTTATTTTTTTGTTTTTCTTTTACAATTTCAGAAGGAAATGCCCTTTTAGTTTTATAACGGAGTATTGCATTTCACCCTGTTGCAATCATTTGAATTGCACTTGCAGTCCGCAGACTCGGCTGCTTTCACAAGATCCCATTCATGATTTGCACCCCCCCCCCCCCCAGACTCCGGTTCCTGTAGCTGTCATTCCCCTTTCATATTTTCGTTGCCTGTTTATTGAGGACCTGAGGGGAGATAACGTCAGAAAAACAGTTCCCTCAGAAAGCTCAAAGCCTCCCAGGTGCTCGGGTGACGCGTCATCCGGGCGTGAAAGGGTTTACGCGTGTCTTGGTTTGTAAGTGAGCTCAGTGTAGTGTGTGGCCAATTTAGGTGGTGCCATCCGTCGTGTGATGTGTGGGAGGAAGCATTGGTACTCCCTCATTGGCGTCATGCATTATTTTTAAAGGCGTTTGTGCTCATTCACCCACAGACTCTATGGGCGTTATTCCTCATTTCTGATAGGTGGCACACAAGGGGTTAACCGCACGGCCGCCTCCGCCTACCTGGATTTCCTTCTTTTAGAGCAGAGACCTTTTTCGCTGTCCTTGTGATGTTGATGTCCTGAAGGGGTCGTTCACACCCTGAAGGTAGAAATGGGTATAAATGCATTTCCTGTGGAGGTCCGACCACTGGGGGGCCGCTGTGGAAGATAAAAGGTTGAAGCTGCTGCACCCACCGACGAGGGGATCGCCCGGCACGTGGGTCACAATTGGGGACGAGCGAATCGACTTCGGCTGAAGTTATTGCTTTGCGAAGGTTCGTGAGACTTCGGGTAATAACTGCATAAATAAATTTTTACTGTAAAAAAACATTTCCCGAACTCGGGTTCGGTTCCAAGTTACCACTTAGAACCGAACCCGAAATCAGGAAATGGTTTTTTACAGTACAAATAAATTTATGAAGTTATTGCGCGAAGTCTCACGAGCCTTCGCAAAGCAATAACTTTGGCTCATTGGAGCCAATACATTATAATACTGTACGGAGCTCCTCTGTACAGTATTAGGCCTCATGCACACGACAATTGTGTGTTTTGCGGTCCGCAAACCGAGGATCCGCACAACACGGATGGCGTCCGTGTGCATTCCGCAATTTGCGGAACTGCACGGACAGCCATTAATATGACTGCCTATTCTTGTCCACAAAACGGACAAGAATATGACAGGTTATTTTTTTTTTGCAGACCACGGAATGGAGCAACGGATGCGGACCGCACACGGAGTGCTGTCCACATCTTTTGCGGCCCCATTGAAGTGAATGGGTCCGCATCCGAGCCGCCAAAACTGCGGCTTGGACCAAAACAATGATCGTGTGCATGAGGCCTTAGAACAAAGTTTTATGTGAATCGACTTAGGATGTTTTAGGCTCATCCCTAAAAAAAAAAAAAAAAATTATTTTACCAGCACATACAAAAGGGGTGTTAGGCCTCATACACACGACTGTTGTGTGTTTTGCTGTCCGCAAATTGCAGATCCGCGAAACACGAATGGCGTCCGTGTGCATTCTGCAATTTGCCGCTCAGCACAGCGCCGTACATTGTATAGTGGCTGTACTAGGTATTGCAGCTCAGCTCTATTCACTATAATGGGACTGAGCTACTCCTAGGCCGTTTGACTGATGAACGTGACTTCAGATGTCCGAAGCTAAGCAGCAAGAATGCCGAGGCGCTACTGCGAGCACCGGTGACTCTCAAACAGCTGATCAGTGGGGTCAGAACCCACCAGTCAGGATAGATCAACAGTTCAAATATCTTGGAAAACCCGTTTAAAGCATGGTGTACACAAAAGTACGAAAAGCTTCTGGTCGTTAAGGGGTTTTTCCAGGATCTTTAGGATAGGTCATTAATATCAGATTGGTGGGGGTCTGACACCCTGTTCCTCCGCTCATCAGCTCTTTAGGGCAGCCCCTGGCTCCAGATACTATCCGGTGGGCTGCCTTGTTCCGTTCGCTGTGTAGTGGCCGTGGCGGGGTACTGCAGCTCATTCAAGTAACTGGACGCTGAGCTGTGGTGCTCACTGGGGATGGAGCCCTCCGTCCACTGTATAGTTTTCAGGGCCGGGGGCTGCCTGATGCAGCTGATGACTGGGGGTACAGGTCATTGGCCCCCACAGATCTGCAGGATCAGGCTAGATGGGATGTGTATGTAGTCTGTATCCTCCGAGACACACGGGTCTGCCTAGGAGCCATGTCTCACTGACCCATCAGCTGGTAGAGTCTCTAAAGGCGCCTTCACATGCGGCAGATTTTGATGCAGATATTTCTGCGAAACTGAGAAACGGCGTTCAGTCGATCGGAATGATTCTTGCAGAAATCCATGCACGTGTCGCCAAATCAACCCCGTTCACATTGGTGGAACTGACTTTTAAAAATTTCTGCTAAATGGGGTTGTTCCTGCAGAAAATCTGGTCAATATCAAGAACTGACACTTGATCTATAGATTTCAAGGACCTTACAAGGGACCGCGGGGGAATCATTATGTGTGCAGGAAAGGCGATGTAAGGCTACATAGAGGTGTTAGTCGTGAGGCCAGTGATCGCAGTATGACGCATAATCAAAGAACGTGGTCGCATAATTGACTGTATTTCTGTTGCCTTGTGTCATGGTTGCGATATCTTGCATGTTGGATGCACTCTTATTATGCTGCGATCTTTAGCCGCACGCCTGTAGTGTCCAGTCTTCCCTATTACAGAACCATAACGATCTCATGTAGTGGTACCTGGAGTTCTACATTATCTACAGTGCTGTGTGTTCTGTTATAGTACTACAACCCCCAGCATTCATAGTACTTACCTACAGTGCTTTGCCACCTGTGGTTCTTAGCTGTTATAGCACTACAACCCCCAGCATTTATAATACACTTAACTACAGTGCTCGGGCACCTGCAGTACTTAGCTGTTATAGCACTACAACCCCCAGCATTCATAGTACTTACCTACAGTGCTTTGCCACCTGTGGTTCTTAGCTGTTATAGCACTACAGCCCCCAGCATTTATAGTATGCTTAACTACAATGCTTTGCCACCTGTGGTTCTTAGCTGTTGTAGCACCACAACTCCCAGCATTTATTATACACTTAGCTGGGCTCTGCCACCTCGGCACTCTGGTAGCTTTAGTCACACGGCATCTGCAGAGCCCCGGGGGCAGGCCGCCTCTGTGTGAATGCGCACATGCCTTTGGTATGTTATGTACACGGATGTCATTACATCCGTGTACACATTCATGCGTGTGTTTAGCCCTTGAGACGCAGGAAGCCGTTCGGTCTCTAGCAAACATCAAAGTTCAGTTCTGCAGATTTATTTATGGAAATGTCGGTGATTGGAGCCCCCCCCCGCTCTGTTTCCTTTGCACATTCGCCAAGTAGGAGAGAGACAGAAGTGCGGAGTCATCGCTCCGGCTCCAAGTGACCCAATCGGCTGCTTTGTGCGGGGAGAACGGGGTTTTATTCTTGGCCATAGAGAGCTCTTTGTCTCAGACACGTCTTGGAAGAAGTGTCATCACAGGTTAAGAACGCACGCACGGCTCATATGCGTGCGACACGTGTAATCGCTGCCCTGATCTTACACGGGCGCGAGACGCTCACCTGACGCTGGTGCGCGGCGAAAGCTCAATGCAGGTGTACATGTGATGTACGAGCAGCGCAGTTTTTGACAAAGCCTCTGACGCAGGTGTGAACAGAGCCCGAGCTGTAGTCGCAGACCTCAGCTCTGCCCTAATGGAGCTGAGCCAAAACACCCGAGGGTGCATACACGGGCAAATAAAAAAACAGCAGTTAAAAACGGACACACTGTTAGTTTTTCATGACCAGCTTGTATCCGTGTGTGCATCCATTTCCTGGACGCCTATTGGTTTTAACATCAGTTTTTCGGCCATTTTGGATTAATTTAATCGGCTTTTGTTTAAAAACCCAACCCCTGCAGGGCCCACCGTATGTATTATGCCCCCTACAAAAAACAAAAAGAAAACTACCAAATAACTCCCCTCCCCACAGGCACGTGGGACCACTTGCTCTTCACTGGAGGCAGCAGGACCCGACACCCCCAGAGTGATCATGTGAAGTCACAACGCTGGGAACGTCGGGTCCTCCTGCCTCTAGTAGGTAGCGAGTGTTCCCATGCGTGCCTGGGGTGAGGTGAGGTTTTTTTTATTTTTATTTTTTGTAACATTGTGTACCCGTTTTTAACAACCGTTAGATGGGTGCACTCCTGTCTAACCGTCCTTTAAAAACGGGTCCATTGATTTTCATTAGGGCATGTCCTATTATTTTGACGCCCGCTATTCACTGGCTGTTTGGATAACCCCATAGACCGTAATGGTTCTGAGAACGGCCATGTGAATGTACCCTAAGGGGCAAGCACTGAGGAACAAAAAAACAGCGGGTAACTGTCCCCTGTAGAGTGATTTAAAGGGGTTGTCCAGGATTTTGATATCTTTAGAATAGGCCATCCGTATCGGATCGGTGGGGTCTGACATCCCGCACCCATGCCGCCCAGCTGTTTCCTTGGAGCTCTGCCCATTGTGTAGTGGACAGAGCTGGTAACGGCAGTGCTGCCCCCATTCGCTTTAGTGGGAGAAGGGCTGCAATACCCAGCTCCATACGGACGGAGTTACAGTATGTACGCTCATTGACGACGAAAAACAAAACACACCCAAATGTCGTATTTCTGAAGAACTTAGCATGCAGTTATGTCCCAGGCAGATATGTAAATTATTACAAGTGTGGTCTGATTTGACACTAGTTTTCGCCACAGGAGGGTGTAAAAGTGCTGCCCAATTTAAAAAAAAAAAGCTCTCAGAGGCCCCTTTTGGGCGGTGTACCTTTTGGTGAGATATTGCTAACTGCTAGACATGACTCTATGATGTACTCGGACATTTTGCCCAGTTGATAGACTTTGCGAGGGGGTGCATCACAGAACTGAGAGAAGCAGGATGGTCCTTTCAACGAATTGCCTGCCATCTAGACTGTTCCGAAGTAAGTGTTAGGAGGTGTCGGGAGCAGTGGTTACCCACTGTCCTCCCCCCATAAATACAGCAGACTGATGACCATGTAGCAGCTTCTTTCACAGCTTCTATTGGGCAAACTGCACGCTATATGTTGTGCCATTTGGGCAAATATGAGAGCAGACTTGTCCTTTGGGTTGGCATTGGTGGCATGTGATGTTGCTGGAGGTGGAAATGGGGCGCAGTGCACATGTGTAGCCAACAGGGGCCCTCTATTCTTCTGATGCATTGGTACCCAGAGATCTATATGGCCCCCAGGTGTCAGGGTTTAGACCCCTGCTGTAGTCTATAGAAATATTTTGTAAAACCTACATACGCATCATTTTGTGAGTTGTAATTTTTGTAGTGTTTTTTTGGGGGGTTACTGTTGTTTTGTTTTATTTTCATAATCCAGGATGCACTGGGTGTTCCGTCAGCTTCACTATGGGACTTCTGAAATGTCAAACCCTGCCCCAAAAAAACAAGCAAACGTAAAAAAAACCCATCTCTACCAATTGTTTAAAATTGCAAAATTCACAGCAAAAAAACTCTTAGGTTTACTTTGACAAAAATAAAAAATAAAATCAGTGTCTTGCAAAGCTTTCTGGATTTCCCTAAATTTGCTTCCTTAAAAGTAGGCAGCAATGTTACAGATTAGGAGTGGCTTAAAGGGGTTGTCTCACTTCAGCAATTGGCATTTGTCATGTAGAGAAAGTTAATACAATGCACAATCCTGCAGCAGTGGCCGTGCTTGTACACTATAGGAAAAAGCACCAGTCTTTGTGCGCTTCCATGGTTCCGGGCACCAGAGAGGCTGGCGCTTGTCCTATAGTGTGCAAGCACGGCCACCACTGCTGGATTGCAGGGTGGTCGTAACCCCTGGATACGAGCAATGTATAATGTGATGGAAAAATGAATCCAGCCAGGAACGGAAACAATATGGACAATCACAATACATTAGTAAGTGCCTTGTATTAACTTCCTCTACATAATAAATGCCAATTGCTGAAGTGACAAAACCCCTTAAAATGCTGCACACCAGTTTTCCGGTATGCTAAAGTCATTCATTTTTGCTCAAGTCCTTTGGATGGGTCATCAGTATCTGATCGGTGGGGGTCTGACACTCGGGACTCGCGCCGATCAGCTGTTCGAGAAGGCAGCGACTCTCCGCTTTCCCTAGACCGAGTGACAACGCATTCATCGGTCACCGTGACCTACGTGCAACTCGGCCGCATAGAAGTGAATAGGGCTGAGCCGCTATACAATGTACGGCGCTGTGTTGGTAAGCACGGAGAAGGCTCTGGCGCACACAGGAGCGCCGGTGCCTTCTCAAACAGCTGATCGGTGGAGGTCCCGAGTGTTGGACCCCCACCCATCCTGAGGATAGATCATCAGTATTAAAATCTCAGAAAACCCTATTAATTAGGACTGAGTGGCACCTAGGCCATGTGACAGATGAATGTGACATCACTGGCCTAAGAAGAGGAGGCTGATTGACGGGCATCGCCAGCAGTTGGACCCCCACCTATCTGGTATTGATGATCTATCCTGAGAATAGTCCATAATTATCAAAGTCTCTGCACCTCTGATACATTAGGTGCGGCTCACTCCAGCACCCACTCTGCAGCCTTATTCCCACCATAATATAGATATTCAAGGATGAGGTTTTTCAGACCACTTTTTTGTTTGACTGTTTAAATTACCTTCAGTGCAGCTTCACTTGGACATAACATCAGTCCTTTACCATCTGGACTCCATTCTCCAGTGTCGCGAATTCCCAGCTGATTGTCATTACTGTGTTAAAGGGGAACTCCATTTTACAATTCTAATGACACATTTGGGAATGTAATGCTCCTTTCCTGATCTTAAACTACACACTCGTGACCCGTCATGCTTCTGTACACTCGTCTTTACATGCAATGGCACAGTCTTGAACTTCACTGGTTAGTAGATACTGTGATGTCTCCTTTGCGCCCTCTTGTGGTGGTTCTTCAGTATTACAGCAGGTGCTATTTCTGAAATACATTTAAGTCTACTTTCACACCTGCGTTTGGTGCGGATCCGTCATGGATCTGCACAAACGCATCCATTCAGATAATACAACCGCATGCATCCGTTCAGAATGGATCCGTTTGTATTATCTGTAACATAGCCAAAACGGATCAGTCTTGAACACCATTGAAAGTCAAAGGGGGACGGATCCGTTTTCTATTGTGTCAATGAAAACGGATCCGTCCCCATTGACTTACATTGTGTGTCAGGACGGATCCGTTTGGCTCAGTTTCGTCAGAAGGAAGCAGCGTTTTGGTGTCCACCTCCAAAGTGGAACGGAGACGGAACTGATGCATTCTGAGCGGATCCTTTTCCATTCAGAATGCATTAAGGGCAAAACTGATCTGTTTTGGACCGCTGAGCCCTTACCGGATCTCACAAACGGAAACCAAAACGCCAGTGTGAAAGGAGCCTAACTTGTTCCAAGGGATACACAAATATTTAGTAATCTAATCAAGGCAGAGAAAGGGCACACAGCGCGTCTCGTCCGCTGAAGGGAATGAGCTATTATGCTAGACCAGGGATCAGCAACCTTCGGCACTCCAGCTGCTGTAAAACTACAACTCCCAGCATGCGCAGTTACTTAGCTATTCTTGCAACTCCCCTAGAAGTGAAAGGAGGTTTCTGGGACCTGTAGTTTCAGAACATCTGCAGTGCCGGAGGTTGCTGATCCCTGTGCTGGACCCAGCCATTTGTATGAATGTGTCTCTGTCCCTGTGTAAATGAAGGGGTTGTGGCACTTGCAGGAGTGCGGCTTCTCCTTACTATGTCCCGAGAAGTGGACCCTCATCTATTGTATAGTCCGGGAGGATGATTTTAGGACTTCTAGATCTTATTCTGCATACGTCCGTACACAGGAGGGTCCTCTTTGCTGCCCATAATGGTGTAATGAGGTTAGTATGGATGGGAAGCACTGGGAAGGTCAAGGCTGTCAGTCGCTTGCAAAGATTTTTTTTTCTGGCGCAGTTATGGATGGAGTGTACTGATAAGAAAACGTAAAGCCTATGTAATAATTATGTCCCAGAGGAAGAGATCTAGCTCGTAGGTAGGGGCACTTGTTAGCGGAGGGTCGCAGTTACATCAGAGTGTCTTGTCATCTCTTCTTGCTGTGCTGAGCATCTTTTTCTTTCTTATTCTGACAGGCAGCAATAAACGGCGTGATACCACAAGAAAATGGCATTTTACAGAGGTACGTGCTATATTGTAGTCCCCCTATTCTTATGCGTTTGCACCCTGTATGTTATAAGTTACTGTACGCTTTCCAAAGACCCTTTTGGACAAATTGTCTTTTAGAGACGACCGTCTCCATTTCATACTTGTGCTGTTGTCTTAGTGACCCTCTAGGGTTGTGATGGCTAACCTCCAACACTCCAGCTGTGGTAAAACTACCACTCCCAAGATGTGCACTTACTTGGCTGTTCTAAGAACTCAATAGAAAAGAATAGAGCGTGCTGGGAGTTGTAGTTTCACTGCAGCTGGAGTGCCGGAGGCTAGCCATCACTGATGTAGAGTTGCGCCTATTCTGTAAAGATCCTGTACTTGTGCATCACGTCTGCTATTGTGTGTGACCCACCTTCCTGGGCACACTAATGTTTTAAAGGGCATCTGTCAGCAGCTTTGTACCTATGACACTGGCTGACCTGTTACATGGGCACTTGGCAGCTGAAGGCCTCTTTGTTGGTCCCATGTTCATATGTGTCCGCACTGCTGAGAAAAATGATGTTTTAATATATGCAAATGAGCCTCTGGGAGCAACGGGAGCGTTACCGTTACACCTAGAGGCTCAGCTCTCTCTGCAGCTGCCGCACCCTTCGCACTTTGATTGACAGGACCAGGCATTAAAAATGTCAAAGTGCAGAAGATGTGACAGTTGCAGAGAGAGCTCAGCCTCTAAGTGTAATGGCAACGCCCCTGTTGCTCTTAGAGGTTCATTTGCAAATTTTAAAACTTAATTTTTCCCAGCAATACGGGCACATGTGAACATCGGACCAACACCTTGAACACCTTAGCACAGGATTATTTTTATTGTTCATTTGTTTCCAAAATGCAATATTAGGCAACTACCATTTCGCTACTGCAGAGTGTGTGCGAGTCCTTCACCTAGCTGCTGGCGCTGCGGGATCTGCCATAAATCTGTCAGAGCTCTGCTATAGTTACTGGATCTATTGATCTCTCTGCTCTACCTTTCAACTCACATTTTGTGTTAGATATAGCAGCAGGGAGGGGGAAGAGGTAGTACATGGCAGTTCAGGGTGTGAAGAGGGAGAACAATGTCCAAGGAGGACATCTCACACAGGCTGTAGATTGGGAGGGAATTTCCGGGGGGAGAGGTGATGCACATAAAGAGGAGAGAACTCGTGGCAGGCTCTGCTAAGTGAGGGAAATCACATACTCTTCAGCACAAGGAACCTCAGGAACTATAGATGGAGAAATCAGTCCAGTGCTGTGCTGATATGTGATAGCTGGTGAAGACAACATCAACCTGGGCACACAGATCTAGAAGGCATTAGTCAGAGAGACATGTCCAAGTGAGAAGAGTCTGAAAGTAGGAGCAGGTTGCCTACTGAATATAAATTGAAGGAAATTTTGACTTCAGGTAACCACTAATGTATATAAAAAAATAATTGTCCCATGTCGAAGGTGTCCATAGCCTTTAAAACACGACCTATTAGTGATACTTGGGCTGCTCTAAAGGACTCCCTTATTGCACCTTTCTTGGGGAAATCAGGCTTGTGTGCACTTTACATATTTTTAAGCTTTGGTGCTCCTACCGGTCCTGTAGAACCTCCTGGTTTTCTACATGATTGTTTTGTGCCCCCTCCCTTCCACCTCTGCCGTCCCAGGGCAAATCTTCTTTGCTCACAGTTGTATGGGTCAGATTCCCATTTCCCTCCACCCCACATTCCCCCGGCCTGTATTCTGTGTATCCTCAGAAGTGATCTTCCCTATGCTCCATCCCTACAAGTTAGGGTTTATTACTGAACGATTATTCCATCGGGTGATCTCTTCAGACTGTCCCTTGTGACTTGCAGAAGAGATGGAAGCTATGACGCTGTATAGTCATTGCTGTATTTTTGCATTTCTTTGACTGTTTCTATCGTTTCAGTGAATACAGCTCAGAAAGTGTACAGAATCCTGTGTTTGGTCCGACCGCCTTGCCCACCACCTCCGCCTCCATTGCTTCCTCCTCTTCAGCCTTTCGCCCAGTAGTTCCAAGCCGACCGGTTGTGGAGCATCCGAGCCGCATGTTGGACTTTAAAGTGGAATATAGAGATAAAACAGCGGATGTGGTTCTTGAAGACAGCTGCACTGTTGGTAAGATTTCCGGCTTGTGCAGTTTTCCACGCGTTTCACCCCGATTATGATCTCCCAAGTGTTTTATACGGTGCTTTGCTCAGTTTACGCTGGTGTGTGTCTGAGCTTGATGCTAACCTACACCATGCACCACCTATCGATCGCACATCTGGGCTAGGCAGTATCTCGTCTGTCTAGTTGGCGTTTCTTGAAAGAGAAGAATCAGGTGTCTCTTTATTTTTTTTGTTTAATTTTTAACAGTAATTGGCACAGAGCAGGTTTCCTTCCTGTTTGTATTGGGACTGCATAAAAAAAGCACTTTGTGTACGAGTGAGATTAAAGGGCTTTTCTTTAATGTCAAATAAAACTTTCCGTTCATTAGGCTGAACCTTTATCAAACAATAAAACGAGTTGCAGCTCGAGCTTCGTTCGAATACATTGCATATGCTTTCCAGAAAACTTCTTGAACAGTTTGGTTATATTTGGTGTAAGTTTTTTTTATTTTTAGTACTGCTCCTTTGATAGAATTCACTGGATATTTCAAGGACTTTTGTCCTCACAAAGGTTGCAAATTACCTCTCCGGCAAAAAGAAGAAACGGCCTCTGTAGTGCCACATGTAGGTCGCTAACATGTAAGTCATTGTCCAACTCATAAAAGATTTAAATCGGTTATCCAAGACTTATAATGCCCCCCATATGCCCGGGCTCCTCACACAGATTATACTTACCCCGCTCCCCATCACCCGCGCCGCTTCTGATGCCGGCATGGCCACCGCTGCATCTCCCCGTCATGTGGATGAAAACCTCCGCGGGGTGGTCGGGGCATCCAATAGCAGGCTGCAACGAGGACAAGCCTCCCTAGCTTTGCGGGTGACGCTAGGGAGGCTCTTCCCCGTCGCGGCCTGCTACTGGCTTAAAGATCCCCTACCGATGCCAGATGTTTTCATCCGCGTGACAGGGAGATGCGGAGGCTGCCGACTTCAGAAGTGATGCAGGTGCCTGGGGAGCAAGGTAAGTACAACCTCTGTGAGGGGCCTGGGCATTATAGGAATGGGGTTCTGTGGAGGTCACTAATAAAGGGGTGGCTGCTGTGGAGGTCACTGTTAAAGGGCCGAGATGCTATCCAGGTCACTGTTAAAGGGGTGGGCGCGGTGAAGATCTCTGTTAAGGGGCACATTTTAAGGGAACAGAGCTCTGTAGAGATCACTGTTAAGGGGGCGGATTTTTGTGGAAATCACTCTTAATGAGACGGGTACCGTGGAGGTCACTGTTAAAGGGGGGGGCGCTGTGGATGTTACTGTTAAGAGGGCAGAGGCGGCTGTGGAGTTCACTGTTGAAGGGGCAGGTACTGTAGATGTCTGTTATGGGGATACTGTCTATCTTTTAACGACACACACAAACATTAAATGAAATAGATGAAATATGCCCAAAGCCGGGTCCTTCTGCTAGTATAAAATAAAACAATGGCGTTCCAGTCCAGTCCACAGAGTTAGTGCTGTAAGACGTGCCGCTATTTGTCACAGTGATTTATTGTACCAATATGCAGTATAGATATAATATAGCGGGCATGCTCAACCTGCGGCCCTCCAGCTGTTGTAAAACTACAACTACCACAATGCCCTTCTGTAGGCTGTTCAGGCATGCTGGGAGTTGTAGTTTTGCAACAGCTGGAGGGCCGCAGGTTGAGCATGCCTGTAATATAGTATGTTGCAGCCCTAAAGTAATCAATACAGTTCTTTAAATAGCGCCATATAACTAAATCCGCCCTCCCCTCCCTATGTTTCCACATGGTAGTAGTCTGATAACAGCAATCTCGGCACCTGTGTATTGAGCTCTTGATGCTCTGGAGCGCCTGTTCCGTCAGTGTCGGGGACTCCTAGTACCACAGTTTGTTGTCAGCCTTATTGAAGCACAGTAATTTACTGAAGATCCGTTATATATATCTACTAGCAGAAGGACCCCGCTTTGCACGGGTATATTTCATCTAATGTTTGTGTGCGTCATTAAAATATAATTACTGTATCCACTTTAACAGTGACATCTACAGTACCCCGTGCCTTTAACAGTGACCTCCACAGCGGCCTGCCCCCTGAACAGTAACATCCACAGCGCCCTCCCCTTTAACAGTGACCTCCACAGCGGCCGCCCGTTTAAGTGACCTCCAAAGTACTCCGTCTCGTTAAGGCCTCATGCACATGACCACAGTTTTGGCGGCTCGGGTGCGGACCCATTCACTTCAATGGGGCCACAAAAGATTCTGACAGCACTCCGCGTGCTGCTGTCCGCATCAGTTGCTCCTTTACGTAGCCCTGCAAAAAAAAATATAACATGTCCTATTCTCGTCAATTATGCGGACAACAATAGGAATTTCTTACAATGGGCTACCGGTTCCGTTATGCAAATTGCGTGGGGCACACGGGCGGCCTCCGTGTTTTGCGGATCCGCAACTTGCGGACTGCAAAAAACTGAATGGTCGTGTGCATGAGGCCTTACAGTGATTTGTACAATAACTTGCTCCCTTAACAGTGATCTCTTCAGAGCTCTATTCCCTTAAAATGTGACCTCCACAACACCCCGCCCCCTTAACAGTGACCTCTACAGCACCCCGCTCCTTAACACTGACCTCCATAGCGGACCGACCCCTTAACTGTGACCTCCACAGTTCCCTGTCCCCTTAACAGAGACCTCCAGTGCGTCCGCCCCTTTATTAGTGACCTCCACAGCACCCCATTTTCTTAACGGTGATTTCCACAACATACCGTCCCCTTAACAGTGACCTCTACAGCAATCTACCACCTAACACCTCCACACCACCACAGGACCTGGACGGACACAGGAATGTTCTTTTGAACAGCTCACTCTCAGACAGCAGCACAGTGCTGTCTGAGCGTGAGCTGCAGGGAGAACGTCACCTTCCCTCCCACCCCTGAAGCTGACAGAAGTTGATTTTTACCTTAATTTGTTCAATTCCCATAGTCTGTGGAGTGGGAGGGGGCGTGGTTTAGTGGGACCTAGGGGTGGGGTTTTTAAGTCCGTCTTTTGAAGATCACCTGAATAGTCACCCTACCTGCCCCCTGAATTGAGACATCCACAGCACTCTGCTCTCTCACACATCCGCATTTTGCGGAACGGAATTGCGGACCCATACATTTCTATGGGGCCGCATGACGTGCGGCCCCGATCCAGAATTGCTGATCCGCACTTCTGGGTCCGCAATTCCGATCCTGAAAAAAATAGAACATGTCCTATTCTTGTCCGCAATAGCAGACAAGAATAAGCATATTCTCTTAGTGCCGGATCCGCAAAACGCACACGGATGTGTGAATGGACCCTAACAGTGTTATCCACAGCTCCCTGCCTCTTTAAAGCTGACCTGCAGCAGTGAAGAAAAATGGCTGGGTTGTTATGAAAACCTTGTGTAAAACTGTGTGTATGTGGAGACTAAGGGCCTGCGAGCTTCTATTGGCTGATAAGGGTCATTTGACCATGTGTATGGCAGTTGGGATATGAAAAGAGAGACTTGCAGGCTTGTATTGGCTAATGCAGGTTATTTTTTGGGAATATCTCAGGAACGGTACCTCCTAGAGAGCTGAGACCCCCACAAGATTTCTTTCCAGGTAGCAAGGGATGTGTATACCAAGTTTGGTTGAAATTGATGGTTACGTTTTTTTAATTGATCGCGGAACATACACACATACCGTACATACATATATGTCCATATACAGTCAGGTCCATAAATATTGGGACATCGACACAATTCTAACATTTTTGGCTCTATACACCATCACAATGGATTTGAAATGAAACTAACAAGATGTGCTTTACCCGCAGACTGTCGGCTCTACCCGCCGACTGTCGGCTCTACCCGCCGACTGTCGGCTCTACCCGCCGACTGTCGGCTCTACCCGCCGACTGTCGGCTCTACCCGCCGACTGTCGGCTCTACCCGCCGACTGTCGGCTCTACCCGCCGACTGTCGGCTCTACCCGCCGACTGTCGGCTCTACCCGCCGACTGTCGGCTCTACCCGCCGACTGTCGGCTCTACCCGCCGACTGTCGGCTCTACCCGCCGACTGTCGGCTCTACCCGCCGACTGTCGGCTCTATTTTGAGGGTATTTACATCCAGATCCGGTGAACGGTGCAGGAATTACAGCAGTTACATCTGTGCCTCCCACTTGTTAAGGAACCAAAAGTAATGGGACAGAATAATGATCATAAATCAAACTTTCACTTTTTAATACTTGGTTGCAAAGGATTTGCAGTCAATTACAGCCTGAAGTCTGGAACACATAGACATCACCAGACGCTGGTCTCATCCCTGATGACGCTCTGCCCGGCCTCTACTGCAACCGTCTTCAGTTCCTGCTTGTTCCTGGGGCATTTTCCCTTCAGTTTTGTCTTCAGCAAGTGAAATGCTCAATCAGATTCAGGTCCGGGGATTGAAGGCTTTTTTAGATGTCATTTGGCAAACTCTAATCTGGCCTTCCTGTTTTTGAGGCTCACCAATGGTTTCCATCTTGTGGTGAACCCTCTGTATTCATTCTGGTGAAGTCTTCTCCTGATTGGTGACTTTGACACACATACACCTACCTCCTGGAGAGTGTTCTTGATCCGGCCAACTGTTGTGAAGGGCGTTTTCTTCACCAGGGAAAGAATTCTTCGCTCATCCACCACAGTTGTTTCCCGTGGTCTTCCGGGTCTTTTGGTGTTGCTGAGCTCACCGGTGCGTTCCTTCTTTTTAAGAATGTTCCAATCAGTTGTTTTGGCCGCGCCTAATGTTTTTGCTATCTCTCTGATGGGATTGTTGTGTTTTTTCAGCCTAATGATGGCTTCTCTGATAGTGACCGCTCTTTGGATCTCATCTTGAGAGTTGACAGCAACAGATTCCAAATGCAAATAGCAAATAGCAGACTGGAAATGACCTCTGGACCTTTTATCTGCTCATTGTAATTGGAATAATGAGAGAATAACACACACCGGCCATGGGACAGCTGAGAAGCCAATTGTCCCATTACTTTTGGTTCCTTAACAAGTAGGAGGCACAGATGCAAACTGCTGTAATTCCTGCACCGTTCACCTGATCTGGATGTAAATACCCTCAAATTAAAGCTGACAGTCTGCAGGTAAAGCTGACAGTCTGCAGGTAAAGCTGACAGTCTGCAGGTAAAGCTGACAGTCTGCAGGTAAAGCTGACAGTCTGCAGGTAAAGCTGACAGTCTGCAGGTAAAGCTGACAGTCTGCAGGTAAAGCTGACAGTCTGCAGGTAAAGCTGACAGTCTGCAGGTAAAGCTGACAGTCTGCAGGTAAAGCTGACAGTCTGCAGGTAAAGCTGACAGTCTGCAGGTAAAGCTGACAGTCTGCAGGTAAAGCTGACAGTCTGCAGGTAGAGCTGACAGTCTGCAGGTAGAGCTGACAGTCTGCAGGTAGAGCTGACAGTCTGCAGGTAGAGCTGACAGTCTGCAGGTAAAGCTGACAGTCTGCAGGTAAAGCACATCTTGTTTGTTTCATTTCAAATCCATTGTGGTGGTGTATACAGCCAAAAATGTTACCATTGTGTCGATGTCCCAATATTTATGGACCTGACTGTATGTGTATGTGTATGTATATATATATATATATATATATATATATATATATATATACAGTACAGACCAAAAGTTTTCTTTATTTTCATGACTATGAAAATTGTAGATTCACACTGAAGGCATCAAAACTATGAATTATCACATGTGGCATTATATACATAACAAAAAAGTGTGAAACAACTGAAAATATGTCATATTCCAGGTTCTTCTAAGTAGCCACCTTTTTCTTTGATTACTGCTTTGCACACTCTTGGCATTCTCTTGATGAGCTTCAAGAGGTAGTCACCTGAAATGGTCTTCCAACAGTCTTGAAGGAGTTCCCAGAGATGCTTAGCACTTGTTGGCCCTTTTGCCTTCACTCTGCGGTCCAGCTCACCCCAAACCATCTCGATTGGGTTCAGGTCCGGTGACTGTGGAGGCCAGGTCATCTGGCGCAGCACCCCATCACTCTCCTTCATGGTCAAATAGCCCTTACACAGCCTGGAGGTGTGTTTGGGGTCATTGTCCTGTTGAAAAATAAATGATGGTCCAACTAAGGCTACTTTCACACTAGCGTTCGTCGGTCCGCTCGTGAGCTCCGTTTGAAGGGGCTCACGAGCGGACCCGAACGCAGCCGTCCAGCCCTGATGCAGTCTGAATGGAGCGGATCCGCTCAGACTGCATCAGTCTGGCGGCGTTCAGCCTCCGCTCCGCTCGCCTCCGCACGGACAGACGGACAGCTGAACGCTGCTTGCAGCGTTCGGGTGTCCGCCTGGCCGTGCGGAGGCGTGCGGATCCGTGCGGATCCGTCCAGACTTACAATGTAAGTCAATGGGGACGGATCCGTTTGAAGATGCCACAATATGGCTCAATCTTCAGGCGGATCCGTCCCCCATTGACTTTACATTGAAAGTCTGGACGGATCCGTACGAGGCTATTTTCACACTTAGCTTTTATATGCTAAAATAATGCAGACGGATCCGTTCTGAACGGAGCCTCCGTCTGCATTATTATGATCGGATCCGTTCAGAACGCTAGTGTGAAAGTAGCCTTAACGCAAACCGGATGGAATAGCATGCACGCTGCAAGATGCTGTGGTAGCCATGCTGGTTCAGTATGCCTTCAATTCTGAATAAATCCCCAACAGTGTCACCAGCAAAGCCCCCCCACACCATCACACCTCCTCCTCCATGCTTCACGTGGGAACCAGGCATGTAGAGTCCATCCGTTCACCTTTTCTGCGTCGCACAAAGACACGGTGGTTGGAACCAAAGATCTCAAATTTGGACTCATCCGACCAAAGCACAGATTTCCACTGGTCTAATGTCCATTCCTTGTGTTCTTTAGCCCAAACAAGTCTCTTCTGCTTGTTGCCTGTCCTTAGCAGTGGTTTCCTAGCAGATCTTCTACCATGAAGGCCTGATTCACACAGTCTCCTCCTAACAGTTGTTCTAGAAATGTGTCTGCTGCTAGAACTCTGGGTGGCATTGACCTGGTCTCTAATCTGAGCTGCTGTTAACCTGCGATTTCTGAGGCTGGTGACTCGGATGAACTTCTCCTCCGCAGCAGAGGTGACTCTTGGTCTTCCTTTCCTGGGGCGGTCCGCATGTGAGCCTTTGTAGCGCTTGATGGTTTTTGTGACTGCACTTGGGGACACTTTCAAAGTTTTCCCAATTTTTCGGACTGACTGACCTTCATTTCTTAAAGTAATGATGGCCACTCGTTTTTCTTTACTTAGCTGCTTTTTTCTTGCCATAATACAAATTCTAACAGTCTATTCAGTAGGACTATCAGCTGTGTATCCACCTGACTTCTCCACAACGCAACTGATGGTCCCAACCCCATTTATAAGGCAAGAAATCCCACTTATTACACCTGACAGGGCACACCTGTGAAGTGAAGACCATTTCAGGTGACTACGAAGCTCATCAAGAGAATGCCAAGAGTGTGCAAAGCAGTAATCAAAGCAAAAGGTGGCTACTTTGAAGAACCTAGAATATGACATATTTTCAGTTGTTTCACACTTTTTTGTTATGTATATAATTCCACATGTGATAATTCATAGTTTTGATGCCTTCAGTGTGAATCTACAATTGTCATAGTCATGAAAATAAAGAAAACTCTTTGAATGAGAAGGTGCGTCCAAACTTTTGGTCTGTACTGTGTATGCATGTATGTGTGTGTGTGTATGTATATATGTATATATGTATGTGTGTATATATATATATATATATATATATATATATAAAATATACTTTTATTCATCTTTATCCACTTTAATAATGTTGTGCAAAAAATGATAATAAAACTAAAAAGTTTAAAAACATGAATAAAAGAAAAGTTGCAACATATGGCAATCGTATCAGTTATGGTATGGCACAATGGGCTAAATAGGAAGGTGAAGAAAGTGAAAAGGCCATCAAAAACGGCGCCAGATTCCCTTAGTAATTAATAAGTGCCGAATATTTAATCCAATCTGAAAAGAGTAATGGTGATGGTTTAGGGATTTTTCTGTAATGGTGGGATGGATGGACCTTTTTGAACGGTATGTCCTAGAATTCAAAAAGGTAGAATAAAAAACAGAACCTATGAACAGGACTCGCTGTACTGAGGAGGAGGAGGAGGTCTAAGGGATGGATACGAGACACCCAATAGATGCAAACCCCCCTGCCCGGATTGCTCGTAGGATAATTTGGACGTCGTAGTCAGATCAGTTTTTAGTAAGCGAGGATAGATGCAATAAAAACAAGTAGAATAAAATGACTCCCTTCACTGAGGAGGAGGTCTATGGGGTAAACTCAAGATACCCGAATAGACAGGATAGAACACGGCAGTATCCAAGATGCACTTCAGGTGATTTCCTTTAATGAAATCTCAGGTGAGCCCACCTCCCCGCAACCCTGACCTTCAGCCGTGGCCCGCAGCCGTGTAAAGCGTTCTCTCTCTGAAAAGTCGGGTACCCTCCAGTGTCCCACCCTCTGCGTTTGGGATGCTTGTATTTCCTTCTTGATTTGATTATTTTCTATAGCTGATGTACTTGCATACGGTTCAGTCTTTTCTCTGTTTTCTCTACATTTTCCTTGCCATATTTAATGTGTATTTTAATACTAAATATCTTCCTGTGTTTCCAGGGGATATAAAACAAATCCTAGAAAACGATCTTCAGGTCCCTGCATCCAAAATGCTGTTAAAGGGCTGGAAATCCGGAGATGTGGAGGACAGTGTGAGTATAAACGGCTTTTGGCATGGTTCACCACTCTTTTCCTTTTGTGAAGGTTCATGCCATAGAGTTACCTGGGAAGCGTCGGGTTGCTGGAAGCTGTTTTTCAGGAGCTAAACTGGTTGCTCTCGGCCAAATGCCACAGAGGCTCCAATATAACGGGTGGTCTGTATTAGGGCTCATGCACACGACTATGTATTTTCCGGTCGTGTGCATTCCGTATTTTGCGGAACGGAACAGCTGGCCCATAATAGAACGGTCCTATCCTTGTCCGTTATGTGGGCAATAATGGGACATGTTATATTTTTTTTGCGGAACAGACATACGGAAACGGAATGCACACAGAGTATCTTCCTTTTTTTTTTTTTTTTTTTGCGGACCCATTGAAATGAACGGTTCTGCGTATGGTCCGCTAAAAAAACGGAACAGACGCGGAATAGAAATAAGTTTGTGTGCATGAGCTCTAACGATGAGAAGCAAGTAACAACCAAGGAATGCAACAGGACATGAAGGGGTTGATCTGATATTGATGACCCATCGTGAGGATAGGTCATCATTAGGAAAAAGTGGACAACCCTTTTAAGGTGGATTTACGAAGCACAATTGTTGGGGAGATTATCGGGAACAAACATTTGTAGGAACGCCCATTCCCAATAATCTGCTCCTGTAAAGGTGCCGCAGGTTACCCGACGAACAAGCAAAATGCACATTCCATCGGATGAATCATTTTTCCATTGTTGTTTTTGGCCAGCAGATTGTCTTGTGCGAACAGAACTCTGCTGCGCAGAAACAGTGAACGGTACGTGGATGAGTGACCGTCCCCATACAATGGAGGGGATTACTGAATGTAAATTCAGCTCTTTCCTCCACTCACTCGCCGGTCCCTTCCCGAAAATTGCCTGCTCGGTCAGCGTGTGTAAATCCGCCTTTAGGCTAAATGCACATGATCGGGATTGCGTGCGGATTTTCTGCACAGATTTGCGTGCGGAAAATCTGCACCATAGGTCATGTACATTTTAAAATCCGCAGCATGTCAATTTTTTATTTTTTTTCCTGACCGGATTTTCTTAATTCACTTAGTAAAATCCGCATGCAAATCCGCACCTAATTGATGCGGATTCTCCGCATATGAATCCTGAACTTGTGCATGTCCCCTTAGGGAGCAAAAAAGGGCTTTAAGATGTATGACAGACTTCATTGCTAGTAGCCCCGCCTTGTCTAAAGGGGAACTCGCAATCGAATCCATATCACATTTCAACAAGTGCACTCAATCCATGTGTGTTCAGAGAACCAAAGAGGCTCTTCCTTTTGGGTAATTTCACTTTATCTTTCAAAGTAAGGTTACATGCACACGACCGTATGTGTTTTAAGGTCCTCAAATTCCGGATCCGCAAAAATAACCCAAAAAATGCCTGATCCGTTGTAACAATGCCTAAAACGGACAAGAATAGGACATTTAAAAAAAAAAAAATTTGGGGCTACGGAACGGACATACTGATGCGGACAGCACACAGTGTGCAGTCCGCATTTTTTGCTGACTCATTGAAATGAATGGGTCTGCATCCTATCCACAAAAAAACCCACAAAAAACGGTACGGACACGGAAACAAACAACGTTCGTATGAGTGTAGCCTAAAGCTTTTCCCAAGACAGTGCCTGCCGAAATCATTGGGTGGCCATTAAAATCAGTGGATAGGAGTTGTCCAAAGTAAAGGAAAGGTCAGGATAGAAGACGTAAGTAATGTATGACTTAAAAATTACACTCAACTAAATTTACTCAAAACTTAGTGTTTAGTTGGCAACTAACTTTAAAGAGGCACTCTGTGTATGACAAAAAGCATTACAAAAACATCAAGGAGATTATCCTAGAGTCTTTTTCTGCCCCTTACTCCCTGCACTAGTTATAACATGGCGCATCTATTGTACTTGACGTTGCTGGTAACTGCAGCACTGCTCCCCTTGAAGCACACTACACAGTGGACGGAGCTTTGCAGTTCCACATCCCACTTCTGGCACCACCCCGGAATCAGGGACCTAGAACTTGTGTGGAAGAGGTTTTCTGGTGTAAATACATTGAGAAATATGGTATTTAGAAAGAGCACCATATTCATAAGGCACCTGATATGGTGAAGTGGCTGAGGAAGGACTGCAACTTAATTTTTTTTTATAAAAAAAATTCCTTCACTTTGAAAACTGCCATGGGGCTGTTTGCCCCTCCCGAGATGCCAGCGGCATGCCTGATGAACGCAATGGGGGCAAGATATGGCCACGGACTCTGGATAAATGTGGTTATCCACCATGCCTTTGTAGTTCATTTCCAGCATGTGGCCGTCCTGAGCTGTTCACCTGGTATCAGCAGTGATACGGAAGCCATATACTTGCACACAATTGTAGTTTCACCTGCCCACATGAAAGATTCACTTTGTTGGGTTTGCATGACACAACTTCTATACATAAGATATCTCAGATGAAAGAGAATTCTCAGGCGAGGTACGTCAGCGAATCTGGAAATCCCCCTGAACTTACTTCCTTGACCGTAACATAAAAGATCTGTCTGAGTGCCATATGTGGCCACAAGGCTACGCGAAATCCGGTCCTGTCTGTTACAGTCAATAGATCATCTATGAGCACTGTTCCCCCAATGCCAGTCCTCGGGACCCACCTACCGGTCATGATTTGAGAATATCTCACAGAATAAATACCTGCGGTAAATCCTGATGCATTGACTCTAATTATATCATCTGCTGAATACTAAGGCTACTTTCACACTAGCGTTCGGGTGTCCGCTTGTGAGCTCCGTTTGAAGGGGCTCACAAGCGGCCCCGAACGCTTCCGTCCAGCCCTGATGCAGTCTGAATGGACGCGGATCCGCTCAGACTGCATCAGTCTGGCAGCGTTCAGCCTCCGCTCCGCTCAGCAGGCGGACACCTGAACGCTGCTTGCAGCCTGGCCGTGCGGAGGCGTGCAGATCCGTCCAGACTTACAATGTAAGTCAATGGGGACGGATCCGTTTGAAGATGACACACTGTGGCTCATTTTTCAAACGGATCCGTCCCCCATTGACTTTCAATGTAAAGTCTGGACGGATCCGTCTGAGGCTACTTTCACACTTAGAAATTTTTTAACACTATAATGCAGACGGATCCGCTCTGAACGCAAGTGTGAAAGTAGCCTAAGGAAGTCCTGAAAACCTGACCGTTAGGTGGGGCCTGAGCACTGGAGTTGAGGAACACTGATCTATGAGACAAGATTTCATGATGTAAGTAGTTCAGCCAGAAAGCTTCCATACTGGGGGAATTGTAACTTAGAAAGAAACAAGATGCGATATTAGTAATGTAAACCAAAGTATGGTTTTCTGTGAGGACTTGCAAGAAAACACAGATCAGGACAGGTCCACACCTATCCCAAGAAGTTTGACCACTTGAATGAAAGGTCCTACAAATTTTGAATATACAGTATAGCCATGACATTAAAGGCACCTGCCCGATACTGTACTGGTCTCACTAGTCAAGCCTTGTACTGCAACAGACCTCTGAAGGTGTCCTGTGCCATCTGGCCCCATGATATTAGCCGCAGATCTCCATGGATTGGTTTCATGGATTGGCCTCTTTTTTTCCAGCATGCTCGATCAGATTGAGATTGGGCATTTGGAGGCCAAGTCTACACCTTGAACTCTTCGTCATTTTCCTCAAACCTTTCCTGAACAATTTTTGCTGTGTGGTCGGGACATTATCTTGCTGAAAGAGGCCATTGCCATTAGTAGATACTGCTGCCATGAATCCGGGTATATGTCTGTATGTGTAGGTAGGTCACGTCCACCTAAATTCCAGGAACCAAGTTTTCTCAGCAGAATATTGCTCAGAGCATCACACGGCCTGCTTTTTTATGATCCTGAAGCCATCTCTTCTCCAGGTAAGTGATGCACTCGCACCAGCTGTCCATATCATGTAAATGAGAGCGTGATTCATTAGACCAGGCCACCATCTTCCATGGCTCCATGGTCCAATTCTGGTTCTCGTGTGCCCTGTCAGCAATGGTCTGCAGGTACATGGGCCACATATTCAGCACCTTTCTATCACAGCCACCAGGAACTTTTTCAGCTGTTCTTCTGCATTAGCTTTCAGCAGGTTCAGACCACACGGGCTAATCTTTGCTTCCCTTGCACATCAGAGAGCCCTGGGTACCCTATTGACAGTACACTGGTAGTCCTTTTCTGGACAGGTACTAACTACTGCATACTGAGAGCACCCCACAATCAGACCTGCCGTTTTGGAGACGCCATGACCCAGTTGAGAATTTGGCCCTTGATTTAGGCCTCATGCACATGACCGTTGCCCGGCCGTGGCCATATTGGGGCCCACAAACAGCGGGTCCGCAATATGCTGGCACTGGCCGTGTGCTCCCCGCATCATGGATGCGGAACCGTTCAGTTGAATGGGTCCGCAATCCGGAGCTGCGGTGCGGAACGGAGGCACGGAACCCCACAGAAGCACTACGGAGTGCTTCCGTGGTGTTTCTGTGCCTCCGCTCCGCAAACAAATAGAACATGTTTTATGGTGTGGATGAATCAAGTTGAATGGCTCTCGATCCGTCCCTGCCGCCACACGGATATTGCCCGTACAAATTACGTTTCACAATAGCGTTGTATGAATTTGGCGGGCAAGTCCGTCGCCGGAACTGCCCGCCGGATCCGGAAAAATGTGTGAAAACGGATTACATTTGAATCCTCATCAGGATTCTGATCACAATGAAAAAATGCATTGGAAAAAACGGATCCGCCATTTATGGACTTTATCTTTTCTTCACATTTTTCGGGTTTAACATGCAAAAGCCGGATCCAGTTTGACGGAACACGCGGCGCCGGATCCGGCATTAATGCAAGTCAATGGGAAAAATGCCGGATCCGGCTTTCAGTCAAAGTGTTCCGGATTTTTGGCCGCAGGTAAAAATACAACATGCTACGGTTTTCTGAAAAGCTTGATCAGTAAAAAAAAGACTGAACTGGATGCATCCTGAACGGATTGCTCACCGTTCAGAATTCATGAGATAAAACTGATCAGTTATTTTCCGGTATTGAGCCACTAGGACGGAACTCGGCGCCGGAAAAGAAAAATGCTAGTGTGAAAGTACCCTTACAAATGCCCATTTTTTTTTTTTTCTGTTTCCAACACATCAAGAACTGACTCGCTCTCCTCAGCAGTCCAAAAGAGTCCAACGGAGCAGCAGCAGCATGCTCGACTTCCACTGTATTCACATGAGGGGGACACAGGACCCCCGCTCCTAGCAATCTGACCTTTGTTCTCTATCCTGTAGATAGAGGAGAAGTTAAAACCTTGGGACAAGCCCTTTAAGTCATCAGGTTGCTTTATTTCAGAGAGTTGTCAGTTTGGTCTTACTAAAGCTTTTCAGCCATGAATTGGTTAATGATCTCTCAACACTCTCCCCTCTTCCAGTTTAATGGCCTTTTGGTGCGTGCGGAGGAACAGAGGCTCAGTGTGCAGGCCTATCATTTGAGCGGACAGTCGGACTATTTTTGGACGGTTGGGGCTTTAAATAGCACCAGGCCAGTGAATAAAAGCGCTGTTCTCTGCCATGATACATGCTGTTCCTGAAGGCTTCTCCTCTCAGCCCTGAACAGGTCTTAAGTTACCAAAAGAAAGAAAAACACTCATCTGGGGGGAAAGGCCCTTGAATACAAAATGCATGAGCGGAGGCCCTGACCTAGTACTGGGGTCGCACTGAGATTCCCATACATGTGTTGTGCTTAGTGCGCAGAAATCCGACCGCCGGGACTTTCAGCTCTTACTTTCATGCAGTGCATATGGATCCAAGTTATTTCCGTTTGTAGCTAGAAAGACTTTGGTTTAAGAGTTCAAAATACCATGAAAAGAACATTTCTCCCACTCTCCTCCTCCTACCACGATATCGCATCTGAAACCATTCTGCGAGTCGTAGTCTCAGTGACTTGAAGGCCACAGCTTGTGTTTCTACCGCTCTTTGGTCTCGTGCACACGACCGGATTTTTCGTACATCCCTGTACTATGGCCATTTTTTGCAGATTGCATACGGACCCATTTTTTCTGTGTAGAGTAGTCCCAAGGTTCGTATATCGAAAAGCAAGAAATTGAGGAGATATGGTGGCATCTACAAGAGGATGTGTCGCAATAGGTATCAAATCACAGTAAGGGTAATTGTGGTGGTACACTTTCTGTGTGTGTACATATATATATATATATTTTGCGTCTCAGCCTGAAAGAACATTAAAAATGAAAATAATAAAGATTTTATTAGAATCAATTGAAAAAGGGGGGTATAGAAAATTGATCTAAAATCAGGCATACAGGAGATCAGAGATGTGGAGAGGGATTGGTAATTGACCATCCACCACTCTGATAGCCTGAATAATAGCCTGTTGCTTGCTAACACTCAGTATATTGTAACACTGATATAGGTGAAGTCTACAGCAGTGTTTCCCAACCAGTGTGCCTCTAGCTGTTACAAAACTACAACTCCCAGCATGCCCGCACAGCCAAATGCTGTCCGGGCATGCTGGGAGTTGTAGTTTTGCAACAGCTGGAGGCACACTGGTCTATAGCAACCAGGCTAAAATACCTCTACACAAATAGCAGGGACTCGCATGTGCAGACCTAATCCTATGTGCGTCTATCCCTATGCTACTTGTGATGAGCCATAGAGCGGAACGTCTGCACAGCTGATATGGGTCTGAGTGCACCCTTAGACGCTGCCCTGCCTAGTGAGCGATATGGAACACATCAGATCGCTCAACGCGTTTCTACATGACTAGGATATGCCATGTGTCATCAGGAGGGATACATTAGTATAGAATATCAGATGTGAATAGAGATGCCGCTCTGTCGCATGCATACATCGGCGCTGTGATGGTCGTATGCGGCCGAGCACACGCCGAAAAGAAATAATCTAAGACCCGCCCCCAGGAGGTGTGCGCCATCATGGAGCGTTAATCGGGGAGGAGGGCGCGTCTTCCGACACGCCCCCTGACGCGGCCACATGGAAATGGGGCGTGATACACTCTGGGGGAGGAGCGCAAGCGTCTGGGGGAAAGAAATATATGCGATCTACATAGTTGAGTGTCAGGACTGTATGTGGCTCTTTGGGATATACAAGGAGGGTCTAACTAGAGAGGACTACACGGTATAGTGGTAAACTAAACCACCACACTGTTACCCAAATGGAAAAAGGCCACTGTGATAGAGCAAGACAACCCATATATAATATAGGATGTGGATGAATTCATAAGTAAGACCACCTGGTGCATATATCGCAACGCAAATCTGTGGTCATCTGACACTGATGGAACACCACACACAATAGGACCACGACAACCGTCCCAATGACCTGCTATACGAAGCGGGAAAATGAGACCGCCTCGTTAAGTCCCTTGGGGTGTGCGGTGTCTAACTTGAAAATCCATTCAGTTTCTTTGCGGAGCAGCGACACCTCAATGTCCCCTCCACGAACAAATTTGACAATGTGTTCAATTCCTTGAACCTTGAGTACATTTGGATTGCCGCCATGATGGTCGTATACATGGCGTGCCACAGATGTATCGCGATTGTTTTTGATGTCAAGTAGGTGTTCGCTGATCCGTCTCCTTAATTCGCGTCTGGTCTTCCCTACATATTGTAGACCACACTGACAGGTCAGTAAATGCACAACTCCAACTGATGTGCATCTAATGAAGGATCGGATAGAGAATCTTTTCCTCCGTCACTTGGCTAGTGAAGAATGTCCCTTTCACAGATGACACATGCCCCGCATGGAAAAGTCCCAGTCAGTGTATTTTTGAGCCATGTATCTACTGTAGGATGTAGGTAGGTACTGTGAACCAGACGGTCGCGTATATTAGAGCTGCGACGGTATGTAATAGAGGGACGGTCTGACACCAAATCTCCAATGTCCGGATTGGACTGCAAAATGGGCCAGTGTTTCTGAAGGATCTTGCGTACCTGTTTCTGCGCTTTATCGTACGTGGCTATAATCCTTGGAGTATTCTGACCCTGTATTTTTTGCTTAGGGACCAGTAATTGTTCACGGCCAATGCTCATAGAGTGATGGTATGCCTTCTTCAGCGTATGTTGAGGATAACCTCTATTCGTGAACCGGGTCCTTGGATCATTTGCGGCCACCCTGAAGTCCCTCATTTCCGAGCAATTCCTCCTAGCCCTCAGGTACTGGCCTTTGGGAATGCCGCTCCTGAGGGCTAGTGGATGGCCGCTATCCCACCGCAACAGGCTATTCGTGGACGTCTGCTTGCGGAACATATTTGTGATGATCTTTTTACCTGTCCCCACAGAAATGGTCAGATCCAAGAACGTAATTTCTCGTTCATTGATATCTGACGTGAAGAACAGACCTAGCTGGTTGATATTAAGCTCAGCTACCAATTGGAGGAAGCGATTTTTGGTCCCTTTCCACAGCAGAAACACGTCATCGATATATCTGATCCAGATTAATATCGATGACGTGTACTGAGCCATACCTTCATTAAAGACAACCTCTCTTTCCCACCAGCCCAGGTAGAGATTTGCGTAAGTAACACGGACTGCCCATCGCAATAGGTAATAAAAAGATGAAAAATAAAAATGTACCAAACTGCTTTTTTCCATGTAAAAATGTTTGGGGTGTAAAAAATCCCCAAAAAATAACTTAAGATACAGAATAAAGAGGGTTCATACATATATGACATTAGAGAATATATAACATGCAACAGTCGGGGGTAATATATGGAATTATAAGCGCCTGCAACAAGGTTTATATCTGACGTACAGAGAGACAATTAAAGAAGAGAATGGGAGAACATGTGTATAACATCCAGAGAACATTTCAGGGGCATCAAGGCATTATATAGATAAACATGAAGGGAAGTTTGAGGGGTCAATATTTTATGGGTTGGAAGTGGTAAAGATAGAGGAACCGGGGGGGGGGGGGGCGCGACATTACATTAATTGCATGTCAATAACAGAAACAAAGTGGATTTTTATTATGGACACATTGGCACCGAAGGGTCTAAATCTGGAAACATTGCTGTTTGGTTTTGACTAAATGAGAGAGATGTATGTATAATAAGAAGAACCGGACTGTTGAAAGTAAGGCGTGGTACATAAAGAGTTAAGGCAGGTAAATTAAGTAGGTATAAAAAGGTGGTAACGATAAGCGCCAGATTGATTCCCTGATGAAGGACAATGCAGTGTCCGAAACGCGTTGGAGCTTTGACACTTGTAGTGATCCGTAGCTTGTATAGTAACGCCACTGGCCGGGGCGTACTCCAGCGAAAAAGATACCAGACCCGCCAAATCCTGAAATCAAGCCTGCGATAGGAGTTGAGTAGAGATCACGGAGGAAGTTTCAATAGCAAGGTAATCTTGATTTATGTATTGACACGTAACTGTGCTCTCTCTGGCAGGGTTAGCAGGGAAAGTAGCGGGGAAGGTAGTGCGCGGTATCTTGTATTGCAGTGTTTTATTACTTCCATAGAATTTCTGTTATATTAGACTGTATATTACAATGCTATGCATTATAGCAAACACTTCTTCAGTTAAGGGTTACTTAAATGAGTTTGGCTACTTTCACACTTTCCGTTTTTGATAATACTACCGGCCGCACCTGTTATGAACGGAGATGGTTGTACAATCTTTAAAATAGCAATGACGGATGTGGCATTAAAACCGATTGTAAGTCAGTGGGTGCCGGATATGTTTTCTATTGTGTCCGAGAAAACTGATCCGTCACCATTGACTTACATTGTGTGTCGTGCCGTATCAGTTTAGCTCCTCATCCCATACCGGACAGAAACCCGCTGCTTGCAGCCGTTTTCTGTCCGCTATGGGAATGCATTCTGGTTCGTCCCGTTCAGATTTGTCCCCATTGACAATGAATGGGAGAAAATGGAAGCGTTTTTCTCTGTTATTGAGATCCTATGACTGATCTCAATACCAGAAAAGAAAAACGCAGATGTGAAAGTAGCCTGAAATTGACGGCCAGTCCTCAGGAAAGATCATCAATGCCAGACTGGCGGGGGTCCAAGTCCCGGCATCACTGCCAATCAGCTTTTCGAAGAGGCCTACGCGCTCACAGGCGTCAATATTTAGAATATTCTGGAATATATTGTAGTAAACCTGCTTTATACCTGGGGCTGGTGTGTGTCAACAGACATATCCAGATATTTGTCGCTAAAGCTATGATGGCCTAGTAATTTAGGAATTGCAGTGCATGGAGCGGTCTGCTTCCAGCTCCACACACTGTATAGTCATCAGTGCTGGTGGCTGCCTGAAACGGCTGATCGGCGGCCTGCCAGGTATCTGAACCCCCGCCGATCTGCTATTGAAGATCCTGAGGCTAGGTCATCCGTATCTTTTACCCTTTTTAATTTTTTGCTCACAGAATGTGTTTTATATGCAAGGCCGCAGCTGATGTTCTGGTTTGATATAGTGTTTGTATCTTACGGAGACCCTATGTTAATCGATATGCTATCCGATTTTTCTCTTTAGACCGTCTTGAGGACTCTGCACTTGCCAAAACACAATAACCTTTATGTCCTGACGCCAGACTTACCGCTTCCATCTATGTCCGGCCAGTCCAGGTAATGCATTCATTTCTGTTATTGCCTGTCTTCAGATTGGTGAAATTGTATATATGGGTCTGTACACATCCTTCGGAAGGCGATTCGCCAGCCTTTGGGTATGGCATCATGTTTTTGTTTGTACAAAAATGTTGTATAGAACCCAAGGACCATAGTTAGAAGATGCTCTGCCTGTGTCTCACATCCTATAAAAAGTATCACTGGGGTTTTTACAGTGTCACATCAATCCGACATGAGAGTTTAAAAGGCCCCCTCACTGTACACATGAATGCATTGTTGGCCGAACCCGCTCTTTTCCATAGGACCGGCCGACATTGTAATGTCTAATGGGGATCTTCTGACTATCCCCCGACAGATTATGTGGGTGCAGAGCAGGATCTAGCAAATTGATTTTTTTTTTTCCTTTGGCTCTTTTTGTTCTTCCAGGAGATGCTTATATTCCCTATGAAATAACAATTTTGGATAACTCAGAACTTTGTGTTGTGCTGTTCCTCTGCTATTCTTCCTGAATACTGCCAAATAATTTAGCAACTGGATTTTACCTTCTCCCTTGTTAAAAAGGTGTAACTTTCTATAATCTGGCTTTGTACTGTTGAGCTGATTGGACAATGTCAAAGTGTGCAGGGACCAACCCCCAGGTGGTAACACCCCATTGCCAATTAATTTGGCAACAGGACAGCACAACCAACATTTGTTAGAAAAGATGTTCCAAAATTATTATTTTATGGGCAATACAAGTATTTAGTAAAAAGGACATAGGGAGAGATTTATCATAGACTGACATTTTATGCCAGTCTATGACATCCTCTGCATTGTCCAGTGGTAGTTACTAATTTATGACAAGGCGCAGGGGCATCCTCCGTCTCTACATGCACCTAAACCAAAATCACTGGCAGCTCAGAGCTGCCAAGGATTTCTGTCTTCATTTAAAGGGGTTGTCCAGGTTCAGAGCTGAACCCAGGCAGCCCCCCTGATATTGGCATCGGAGCTTCTCATGCTCTTATGCGCTCCCTTGCCCTGTGCTAGATCGCGCAGGGCACGGGCTCTTTTGTTTACAATAACACACTGCCGGGCGGAGGCTTCTGCCCGGCACTGTGTTCGGTGAAGTCACTGGTTCTGATGGGCGTGCTTTAGCGCTGCCCTAGCTGTTTTACTGGCTAGGGCAGCGCTAAAGCCCGCCCATCAGTGCCGGTGACGTCACCTGGCTTCCTGGCAGCCCCATGGAGAGCCCGGTACGTCACCGGAACTCCTGAAAATGCCTGAGAGAGCATCGGAGCATGAACTGCTCCAATGCTCAAGTCAAGGGCTGCCTGGGTGAAAATGGAGGTATGTCCGGGTTCAGCTCTGAACCCGGACAACCCCTTTAAGTCAGTGTAAATTAAGGTAACTAGGCCCTCTCTATGCCTTCTTTTCAGAAATTGTCGAGTGTAGCATAGAAGCACCAATTGCGACAATACTTGTTGCATCTGACGTTGAAAAATTCAGAATGATTAGTTCCCCCATAATGTGAGAAATGGTGACCTCTCCTCTTTGACCCCTTAGTTCAGGGATGGCCAACCTTAGGCTATCCAGCTGTTGAAAAACTACAACTCCCAGCATGCCCTGCTGTAGTTTTACAACCGCTCCAGAGCTGCAGTTTGGCCATGCCTGCCTAAGTCCAAAATGATATACATGTACATTATCCGTGGGGTGCGTCTCTTGCAGAATACTGTGCATGTACGCTGTTATGATTGCACAAGCTTGTGATCTCTGTGGGAGCCTGACTTTGACATCTAAGGGAGAGTCCAGTTGTCGGTCACTGTCAACAGCAACCCCAAAATCTAAATGGCTACACATCATCCATCCCTACCGTTATGCGAACATGGCTTGTGATAGGTTGCTGTAGCAACCAAGAGCCGGACAATGGCCCGCAGGTATGCCATGTTAGTGCATCTATTAGGACCTGCCAGTGGCCAGGCCTAATATTTTTGTCAGCATCACTCTTACAGGTATAATATATTGCAGTAAAGAAGTGTATTTTATGAACACTAAAGCATATAAATGTTCAAGTCTCCTGGTGGGACAAAAGAAAAAATAAATACATTTAAATGTTTAAAAATGATTGCAAAAAAAAAAAATGGCACAAAAAATGCTTTATGTTGAAAAATAAAAAGATGAATAACAAAAGTACACATAATTGGCATCGCCTTATTCATAACAAATCACAGTTGTATTCAAACTACATAGTGAATGGCATAAGGCTACTTTCACACTTGCGGCAGGACGGATCCGACAGGCTGTTCACCATGTCGGATCCGTCCTGCGGCTATTTCGGCGTGCCGCTGGACTGCCGCTCCGTCCCCATTGACTATAATGGGGACGGGGGAGCATCTCCGGCGCAGCACGGTGGTGCACCGCGAAAGGCCGCCGGACTAAAATTACTGCATGTCAGGCTTTTTAGTCCGGCGGCTTTCGCCGTGCTGCGCTGGAGATCCGCCCCCGTCCCCATTATAGTCCATGGGGACGGAGCGGCGGTCCGGCGGCACGGCGGAAATAGCCGCAGGACGGATCCGACAGGGTAAACAGCCTGTCTGATCCGTCCTGCCGCAAGTGTGAAAGTACCCTAAAAAAGAAAAAACTAGAATTGCCATTTTTGTTCATGCCGCCTACCAGAAAAAGGGATAAAGGGATATAAAGTTGTAGCATTTTGAAAAAACGATGAAAATGCCAATTCACCCTGCAGAAAAAATCTTTTACAAAGCTTAGTTGAAGGAAATGTGAAGTTGTGACTCTCAGAATATGGAGACATAAGAAACAAATTATTAAAAAAAATATATACAAATCATACTGACCTAGAGAATAAAGGTAACACAGTGACATAGTCTAAAACGCCGGTCTTAATAAACCTCTAAGCTGGCGGTGGAGCCGCCAGGAGTTATGAAGAGTCATCGGCCTCCTCATAACTCTCCCCCTGTTACAAATGTAAGACGGCTTCCTTGTGCGATTTTGTGTGCCTAAACCAAGCGTAGAAAAATGTTAAATAAGAAGGGCCTGCCTGTCCCCTTCCCCATCCACTTTTGTAGACCTGGCGTGAGCGGGGAAAAGTCGCAGATTGTGGTACAGAGGACCTTTGCGCTGCAATCTGTGCCAGAAATACGCCTAATATAAGCATCCATCAAGTTGATCCACAGCAAGGAAAAAAAATAAAAATTTAGGGGGAAAAAAATTCCTTCCCGATCAGCAACCACTCCAGAAATCTAGTAGCTATAGCCTGTAATATTATTACACTCCAGAAATACATCCAGGCCCCTCTTGAATTCCTTTATTGTACTCAGCATCACCACCTCCTCAGGCAGAGAGCTCCATAGTCTCACTGCTCTTACCGTAAAGAATCCTCTTCTATGTTTGTGTACAAACCTTCTTTCCTCTAGACCATGGGTGCTCAACCTGCGACCCTCCAGCTGTTGGAAAACTATAACTCCCAGCATGCCCTAATAGCTGTAGGCTGTCCAGGCATACTGGGAGTTGTAGTTTTGCAACGGCTGGACTAGGGTTGTCACAATACCAAAATTTTGATTCGATTTCCGATACCATAAAAAAAGTATTGCGATATTCGATACCACGCAGAAAAAATAAAACGCCCAAAAAGCCGCCTGCATTTCCGCATTTTATGGAACGTCTAGCCCACAATAGAACAGTCCTATCCTATATTTGGGGGGACAAGGTGACTAAAAATGACGAATCGCTCTGTTTTGATTTTTTTTCTGTTACGGCGTTCACTCCATAGGAAATATTTTTCTTTTTAATATTTTGTTAGATCACACTTTTTCAGGCATAGCGATTTATGTAATATGTGTATTATTTGTTATATTTAAAATTGGGAAAGGGGGCGATTTTAAACTTTTAGTATTTTTTTTCCCCCCACTTTTTTTTTACTTTTTATTTACTAACTATTAGCCCCCTTTAGGGGCTAGAACCCTTGTACTATTCACCTTATAGAGCTCTATCAGGGTGAATAGGACCTCCCACTCTCCCTGCTTCCCTGTGCATAGTACACACAGCAGCAGGG
Source organism: Bufo gargarizans (assembly GCF_014858855.1). Classification (NCBI taxonomy): domain Eukaryota; kingdom Metazoa; phylum Chordata; class Amphibia; order Anura; family Bufonidae; genus Bufo; species Bufo gargarizans. Next base: position 28,189,544 of record NC_058086.1, read on the forward strand.
AGATTACCATGGCAGCCAGGGCTTCATTAGCGTCCTGGCTGCCATGGTAACTGATCAGAGCCACAGTTTTACACAGCTGGGGCTCCGGTCGGAACTGCCATTGCCACCAATAAAGATGAGGGGAGGGGACCCTGTGGCCACTGCCACCAATGAATATAACAATTGGGAGGGGGTGGTGGTGCCTGTGGCACTGCGCCACCAATGATGCTAATTCTGGGGGGGAAGGGTGCACTGCGCCGCCAACAATACTGAGGGTAGGGGTGTAACAGCGAGGAGCGTTCCTTCCTGCTATTGGATTGGAGCTGCGAGGTTTTGCATTATTGAGGTTGCAGGGGGTTAACAGTCTCTATGTAGAAATGCGCTGCAGTTTAGACTCCGGTGAGATCTGAGACTCCTTCCTGAGGTTCGGGTGACCCTGTGATCACAGCAGCATTTATTACCTGTCATGCAACGTTACATGGCGACCTTTTAAGGGGGTTTCTGGGATTATTTTTTTAACTTATGTCCTATCCTGTGGATAGGTAATCGGTATCTAATCAGTGGGCGTCCGACACCCAGGACCCCCGCCCATCGGCTGTTTGAGAAGGCACTGGTGCTCACAAGTAGCGCCGCGGCCTTCTCTCAGCTTTTCTTAGGCCATGTGACATCACATTCATCGGTCACTATAGAAGTGAATGAGGCTGAGCTGTGATACCAAACATGACCACTATACAATGTACGGCGCTGTGCTTGGTGAGCAATTGCCTTCTCAAACAGCTGATCGGCAGGGGTCCCGGGTGTCGGACTCCCACCGATTAAGTACTGATGACCTATGCAGAGGATAGACCATCAATTAAACAATCTCGAGAAACCCTTTTAAGATGAACGCCAGGATGTTGGCCTCTGCTTGTCGGCATCTCCACTTGGGCTCATCTTGAGTGGATAACCCCATCCCCCATGTGATGAGCATATACTCTTATAGGACATATGGACAAGGATTGTCATGATGGAACAGCCCCTTTACGGGGTTATCCCATGATTTAAACAAATAAAAATATCTGGAGTAATACAGACCAATTATTTTTAAAGGGGTCGTCTCACTGCAGCAAATGGTGGGGGTCGTGCTTGCACACTGTAGGAAAAAGCGCCAGCCTCTCTGGTGGCCCGGACTGTGGGAGTGCGCATAGTCTGGCACATTTTCCTATAGTGTACAAGCACGGCCACCGCGGCTGGATTGCGGTGTGGTTGTAACCCCTGGAAACGAACCGTGCATAATGTGATGGAAAGATGAATCCAGCCAGCAAAGGAGGCAATATGGACAATCACAATACATTAGTAAGTGCCTGGTAATAACTTTCTCTACATGATGAATGCCATTTGCTGAAGTGAGACATCTCTGGTCTCCATTTTCTGTGGGTAGGCAGAAGCTCATCATATGACTTGCAGTCACCCCTTCCTTCTCTGCATAGAAAATAGTCCCAAACACACAGCCCCAGCGATTCCACTAATAAACAGCACTATGGAATATGGTAATGTCCTCACAATTTCTTTCTCCACTGTCTAGAGAGAGACATATATTTGGTGGCTCAGTGGGTAGCACTGGTGTCTTGCAGCGCTGGGGTCCTAGGTTTGAAAACGACCAAGGACAACATCTGCATGGAGTTTGTATGTTCTCTACGTGTTTGCGTGGGTTTCCTCCGGGTTCTCCCGTTTTCCTCCCACACTCCATAGACACACTGATAGGGAACTTAGATTGTAAGCCCCATTGGAGACAGCCCGATGCAAATGTCTGTAAAGCGCTGCGGAATATAGTAGCACCATAGAAGTGCATGAAAAAATAAATAAAAAATTTATTTAGAGATGGGGACGAATATGATAGGTGTCTGGGCCGCTTCACTATGAGATCACTACGCCGGCACTGAGAGCAGGAAAGATACGGAGCATGTCAGTCCACCTCTGAATGTAGGAGAAGGTGGACCAGATTTTTCCACAGGAGAAACAGCAGGGGGCGCTGACAGAGAGGAAAACGTAACAATCGTAAAAAATAAATAAAAAACTGACAATATTTTTAACACCTATATATTGCCATAATACTTTATTGCACCCCTCCTGACATGTCTGCATCCCTCATGTAATAACAATTCTGGAGCTTCCTCATGTAAAATTCTGGAGCTTCTTTTCATATAACTCTTTGTTATGCCAGTCCTCTAGTCTATTATTCCTACTAGAATTTTATGAATAAATTGCCAGCAGTCTGCAATAAAGGTCTGACACGATCCAGTCACTGGTTGTATAATGTCTGTGCAGGGGTTATTGTTATTATATATATATATTTATTAAAGATTTCTGTTTATGCAGGAAGCTCCTTATCTGTGTCTAAGGCTTCATGCACACAACCGTTCCGTTTTTTGCTGTCCGCAAACCGTGGATCTGCAAAAAACGGAAGCCGCTTGTGTGCCTTCCGCAATTTGCGGAACGGGCGGCCCATTGTAGAAATGCCTATTCTTGTCCGCCAAACGGACAAGAATAGGATATGTTCTATTTTTTTTGCGGGGCCACGGAATGGAGCAACGGATGCGGACAGCACACGGAGTGCTGTCCGCATCTTTTGCGACCCCATTGAAGTTAATGGGTCCGCATCCGAGCTGCAAAAACGGCGGCTCTGATGCGCACCCAAACAACGGCCGTGTGCATGAGGCTTTAGGCCGCATTCACACATCCGTGGATTCTCGCGGATTATGGTCCGTGCAAACCCGTCCTACTGAGTGCACAGCATCATTGGTTGCTATGACGCCGTGCGCATTGTGCCACCGCAGTACAGTAATACACTCTTATAGATCATATATTACTGAGCGGCGGCGGCATGAAGCGCACGGCGTCATAGCAACCAATGATGCTGTGCACTCACCAGGCCGGGTTTACATGGACCATGGGCTGCGAAAATCCACGTAAGGCTCTGTTCACATTTATCATGTGCAGTTTAGCAATAATATGTCGGTGCAGTCTGTCCTGACAGAGCGATTCGGTTACCCTTTATAATTATACAAATGATTAAAGGTTTTGTCCCACAAATAATATTCTACAGTTTTCAAAGGAGCCCCTGGATCTTAATACTTTTGTAATTCCATGTGATTAAAAATGTATAGTTACTGAGTTATTCACTGAGATCTCTCTGTATAGCGCCACCTGCTGTTTGCTCTTTTTCTATTTTCTTTGTCGTTCAATTCTATCCTTCAGCTGCCAATAGCTTAGGGTACTTTCACACTTGCGGCAGAGGATTCCGGCAGGTTAGCCATCACAGGGATAGGTCGTCAGCGTCGGGACCCTGCCGATCAGTTTGAGTAGGCCCAGCGTCCCTGAAATGTGAGGAGAACATGTAGACTTTAGGCCTCATGCGCACGACCGTACGTATTTCACTGTTTGCAAATTGTGAATTTACAAAATACGGATACTGTCTGCCCTGCATCCACATTTTTTGCAGACCCATTGACTTCAATGGGTATGTGCTCCGCTTTTTGCGGCCAAGTATAAAACATGTTCTATCCTTTTGTGGCATGGACATATGGAGGCGGAAAGCAGAAGGAGGATCCATGTGCTTTTCGCCTCCGTATGTTCATTCAGCAAAGATAAGATACGGATAGTGTTGAGCGAGCTTGTTTTTTCAAGTTTGGTGTACAAGGTTCGGGTTATCTAACAATTCTGTTATGGATTCCGCTACCGCGGACCAGAAGTTATGGTCCGTGGTAGTGGAATCCATAAACGAAATTCTTAAATAACCTGAACCTTGTACACCAAACTTGACAAAGAACACAAGTTCGCTCATCCCTAGATACCATGGAAGTCAACAGGTCTGTAAAAAAATAAAAATAAAAAATGTAGGCAGCACACGGACCACATCCGTATTTTGTGGATCCACGATTTGCAGACCGCAAAACAGATACTGTCATGTTCATGGGGCTTTATAGAGGATCTGTCACCTTCCGTAGCAAATACTTGTATTCTCCATGTATTAACACTTCTGTCATCAATATCTGGTCAGCGGGGGTCCGACACCTGGTACTCCTGCTGACCAGCCATTTGACGAGGAGGCGGCGCTCTGTGCGGGTACCGCTGCACTTCATCTTGGAAGTGCAGTGCAATACAAGTACTCATTGAAGTGAATGGAGCGAGTACTTGTAATTACACTACGCCACTGCACACAGAGCACCACCTCTTTGTCTCGCAGCTGATCGGGGGGTCCCGGGTGTTGGACCCTCACTAATCAGATATGAATGACCTATCCTGATGATAGGTCATCAATATTAATGGCTGGACGACCCCTCTAATTGAACACTGGGTGTTACCTTTCTCCCTGTCAAAGGGGTGAGCACTGATTGGACAGTGTCGGACTGTAAGGCCTCCTGCACACCAACATGTGCTGCCCGTTGAGGGGATCTGCAATACATGGGCGCCGTTCCGTGGGCATCCTGCATCACGGATGCGGACCAACACTTCAATGGGTCCGCAAATCCGGAGATGGGGAATGAAAGCATGGAACACTACAGAGTGCTTCCTTCGGGTTTCGTCCCATACTTCTGTTCTGCAAAAAGATAGAATATGTCCTATCTTTTTGCGGAACGGCTGGATCGCGGACCCGTTAGGCTAATTTCACATTCGTGTTTTGGCTTTCCGTTTGTGAGATCCGTTCAGGGCTCTCACAGGCGGTCCAAAACCGATCCGTTTTGCCCTAATGCATTCTGAATGGAAAAGGATTCGCTCTGAATGCGTCCGTTTGCCTCCGTTTCATCTCCATTCCGCTCTGGAGGCGCACACCAAAACGCTGCTTGCAGCCTTTTGCTGTCCGCTTGACGAAACTGAGCCAAACGGATCCGTCCTGACACACAATGCAAGTCAATGGGGACTGATCTGTTTTCTCTGGCACAATAGAAAACGTCTCCGTCTCCCATTGACTTTCAATGGAGTTCATGACTGATCCGTCTTGGCTATGTTACAGATAATACAAACTGATCCATTCATGACGGATGCATGCGGTTGTATTCTTGTAACGGATCCGTTTTTGCAGATCCATGAGGGATCCGGCCAAAACGGGAGTGTAAAAGTAGCCTTAAAGTGAATGGGTCCGCGATCCGCTGCGGCTGCCCCACGGTCGGTATTCGTGCATTGCGGCCCACGTTCATGTGCAGGAGACCTAAGGGACACACCCCTCACTGGTAAGAGCCAGTAGTCCATTCATTCATACCTTTCTAGGAGGAGTAACAGAGGAATGCAGAGGGCTAAGAAATGATGCTATGGCGTTCTTATATTATGGGGACTACAATTCTTTACTAAAACAGACTTCTCCTCTTTCAATACATATCCCTCTCCTGAACATGCTGTGCATTTGTACTATATGAGCATTTTCCTCTATGGACAGCCCTCTACAAAAAAAAAAAGACCCCCCCCCCCCCCCTCTTTCCGGTAAAAAGAAAAAGCCAATTAAAAGCCACTTTAGCCTTATTGGATATCCTCTCCTATTGGAAAGCCACCATGTAGTCGAGTAGCAGCGCAGTAATTCGTCCCATGGAGTTGTTGCAGCATAATGTAAGTTGTAGTCTCGATCCCATTCCATCATTGGGATTAGTGCCCCGTATTTGCTTTCCGTCTGTAAGTCGGGCCTGGCGTGCTTCCGTGCTGCACAGGCTGGGGAGATTTGCATACTTTCCAGCTTTTTAAGTGGCGTCTGTTTGCAGCAAATGTGAAATCTCCGGCAGCTTTAGCTACAACAAACACTACATCTCCATACTGATTCCTTATTTTGTGTTAAGGTAAATAAGCTGTAATTACTGTAAATGTGATCCGTAGCTGACATGAGCCGCCGCAAAGCTGCAAGCTTAAAACGGGCAGATTTAATTGACAGGTTTGGCAGTGTTTAATCTCAAATCCCGCGGCACTTCTATAAGAAAATAAAAAGCGAGCCATCGTGGGCCGCGCTGCAGATGAGGCATCCTGCGTCTCCCGGAGTTAGCATTCGGAAAGCAGTTATTTAAGCCAAAAACCTTTTAAGTGGTTAAATGGGAAACAAGTCGTAAAGTTTAAATATTTTTTGGCAAATTATGGAAGCTCACATAGTATGCACGCTTGCCAAATACATTTATCATAAGCGTTAAAACCATAATGCCTGCATAATAGGGAATTGCATGTACAGCAGTCGCATAATTATAATCCTGGTATCACAGGCTCCTGCTTGTAAAGGAAGCTGGAGGCGCTGGTAATATCTGTGTGGCTTCCATTCATACAGCCGGCTTTGTTATGCTTTTTCTATAGGTAAAATACAGGCTGTCGTTGATGGTAGCCTGTATTCTGCTGACAGCGTTCTAAGGCAACTCCTTAAAGGGCATCTGTCAGCAGACTTGTACCCATGAAACTGGCTGACCTATTGGCAGCGGAAGGCCTCTGTGTGGGTCCCATGTTTATACATGCCCACACTTCTGAGAAAAATGATGTTTTAATGTAAGCAAATAAGCCTGTAAGAGCAACGGGGGCGTTACCCTTACACCTAGAGCCTCTGCTCTCTCTGCAACTGCCATGCCCTCTCCACTTTGATTGACAGGACCAGGCAGTGAAAATGTGATCACACACTGGCCCTGTTCATCAAAATGCAGAGGGTGCGGCAGTTGCAGAGAGAGCACAGCCTCTAGGTGTAATGGCAACGCCCCCGTTGCTCCTAGAGGCTCATTTGCATATATTAAAACATAATTTTTTTTCACAGCAATGCGGGCACATATGAACATGGGACCAACATAGATGCCTTCAGCTGCCAAGCCCACATGTAACAGGTCTTTATAGGTACAGAACTGCTGACAGATGCACTTTAACATTGTTGTGGCTTCCCCTTTTGGGCTCTATATGTTATTAAAAAATAAATAAATAAAAGTCGAGTTGGATGGGAAAAGTTTTGAGGGGAGTCACTTTCCAGACACTTCTTGAGAAGGGTGTTTTAAAAGAAAAAAATGTAATAAAAAAAATTGCTGCAACATTTAAAAAAAATGATCATGACACAAAAATTGGACTCCAATTGAAAAAAACACCATTATTCAAACAGCAAACGTCCTTTTCTCTGTCGGTCATGTGATCAGAACGGTAAAGCGTTTCTCTGCGGATTAGCCGCTCCCTGAGACCATGCCCTCGGTGCCGTTGCTATCCAGATGACGCACATGACAGCTGAGCCTTGGGCTGTTGCCTTCGATATCTGACGAGAAGGACCTGCAGAGTCCCACGCTACACTATGTGGTGCAGGAGGACCTGTCGGCAGTCACATGGGGGCAGGATGTCGGCTCGCCCCCTTAACCTGGGATTGCCTAGCGGCAGTAGTAGACTTGGAGGACTGTTATAGGTACCATGTCCACTTTCCTAATTTCATCCCTAACCCAATTTCCCTACAAGACCCTTGATTAAGGAGGCTTTTCAGAGACAACCTTTTCACGAAGAGACTTTCTGTGGCAATCAATTGTGGTCAAATGTAGTATTACATAGTGGCCCTTTAAATGACAGCTCGAGTCCACCAGAATAGGAGCTGCTTTCTCTTGAAGTGCCATTTGCAATAAAGATCCAGATGGGTGTTACCAGTTTGGGTGTGTGTGTGTGTCCCTGCACGGTCTGACACTGGCAGCACTTATTGATTAGTGTCAGACTGTGCAGGGACCCTCCCAGCTGGTAACACCCAGCTGACCTCTAAGAATTCCATTATGGAATCCACTACCACAGACCATAAGTTATAGTCCGTGGTAGCGGAATCCATAACGGAATTCTTAGATAACCCGAACCTTGTACGACGAACTTGAAAACAGACGTTCGCTCATCCCTAGCGGTAGAGAGTTCGAGTACGGGGTCTACACGGTAGACATCTTGGAGGTGATTGTGGGAAGAGGAGAGAAGGAGATCGTGAAGGTGGTTAACTGAATGTATGTATACGTGTATGTCGGTGCCTTTCCGCGTCCTTTGGGTGCTGACAATGTGATGTGTGTGTTAGCACTTCTTGGTGGATTTGTGTGGTCCTGGGCCCTGCGGAGACGCTGCTTGTACGTGTTTTAACTAATTAGATATAATAATTATGTGAGTGCTAGCTATGTGTCTGCGAAGTAACAGGCTCATAGGACACCTTGTGTATGTTTGGTCAGTACAGTAGCAGCTCCTTTGATGGGAGTAAGGTGTGCCCGGGCTTGTCGGGCTGCCAGTCCCGGGGGTCCCACAAGGATGAGCGCTCCACCGGAGCACGCCACTACTTGTCTTCTCTGACTCTGTCTCTATTTCTATTCCCTCAGCTCTCAACAGGAGTCATTAAACCAGAACTATATGCTGATCATCACTCACCGCGAAGTCAAGAGGGAATACAACCTGCAATTCTCCGGGAACTGCACTATCCAGGAGGTGAGAGCTGTCGCCATGATGTGGGCTTTAACTGCAATAGCGTTTTTAATGTAAAATGATTACTAGTGTTCCTTAGCACGGAGAATCACAAAGACCTGTCCCTCGTCTGGAGATTTGTAGGCACCTGCATTCACCTGGGCGGACTATGAGGGTCCCAGACTGGTGTAAGCGTCCTGAAAGCTATCACACATAAGTAACGTGTCTCAAATAGCTCAGGAGTCTCAAAGCTCCTACTGACTAGAGATGAACGAATGGGCGATACACAAATTTAATTCTCCAAAAGACCCTAATTTCATTAAATCTGATACTTTTGTGATTCATCCCATACGAATCGTTTAAAATGGCGGCCACTGATTTACAGATAGACGAGAAGGCACCTGCCACCAAAAAGGATGAATTCCGGACTGTTTGTAATAAAAATAATAATAATCTGGCAGTGCAGTGTGTTATTACAGGGCATCTGTCAGCAGTTTTGTATCTATGACACTGGCTGACTTGTTACATGTGCACTTGGCAGCTGAAGACATCTGTGTTGGTCCCATGTTGATATGTGCCCACATTGCTGAGAAAAAAGATGTAATATATGCAGATGAGACTCTAGGAGCAACAGGGGCGTTACCATTACACCTAGAGGCTCTGCTCTCTCTGCAACTGCTGCACCCCCTGCACTGATTGACAGGACCGGGCAGTGTAAACATCATCACACCTAGCCCTGTCAATTATAGTGCAGAGGGCGCGGCAGTTGCAGAGAGAGCAGAGCCTCTAGGTGCAATAGCAACGCCCCCGTTGCTCCTAGAGGCTCATTTGCATATATTAAAACATCATTTTTCTCAGCAATGCGGACACATATGAACATGGGACCAACACAGGCGCCTTCAGCTGCCAAGCGCACATGTAACAGGTCAGCCGGTGTCATAGAGACAAAACTGGTGACAGATTCCCTTTAAACAGGCTGTTACCTCCTCCGGCTACAGTCCATTTACCCATAGCCGTATGTTGCTGTCACTAACATTACTAATGCCGTCTTGGCATTAAAGAGCTTGAAAGGATTTGGATACAGTCGTACTCTACTTTTCAGGGCAGTTGGGGTTCTTGCTTTGCACCAAATATATTTAGTCTGAATCAGGTCTATCCGGGCCTGAAACAATTTCTGGTAAATTCGCTCATTTCTACTAGTGACCTGTGAGCCATTTACAGTTATTATTATTATTATTATTTTTATATGATAGATGATGGGCAGATGAATGCGATGATGAGTTGGCAGACATATATTATCCACATGTTATTTTTCACATTTGCAAGATGAATGCACCCTGTCCTTCATACAGGGCAGCTCTCCGTTTACATATGGTGGATCTACACTGCGCCCCATGACCCCCATTGAACATTATTAGGGTAGTTAAGGGTTCCATTGAAGTTGCCGTGACTTTGATGGCAAAAATAGTGCTCCATATACTGAAATACTGCAGTCAAAATGGAGAGAACCCCCGACTGTGGCTCGGACACCTCTGTGAATAGAACCTTACAATCCCAAGGATGTGCCTCCCTGCAAAGTGTCTGCAGGCCTATACGCTACTCGTGACACGACGACGTCTCCCAGGAGTTATGTCTCGTTTGCAAAGCCAAAGAGATATGGTAAAGGATTTGCTGTCAGTTTCACTTTAAAGAAAAACTTTCTACTGCTAAGACAGGGCCGAAAAATGTACAAGTTGCAGGAGGGCGCAGATGTAAAGACCTGGGAGCTTTTTTTTTTTTTTTGAACTTTAGAAAATACATGAAATTTTGTGTTTGTATTAATAACCATCCCCATAGTTCTTGATTGATGTACAGCTTCCATTGTGTTATGGCTGGATTAGGTCCTGAGTCTATACACTATTTCAGGCTGCATACAGTATACTGGGAATTCCAGACAGAATCAATCCCTTTATAGAAAATGATAGCCTTTAAGATGCATTCACCTGAGCCATATTTTGTGGTCCGCAAAAAAATACGAATGACATCCGTTTTTGTTGTTGTTGTGAACCCATTGTAATGATGTCTATTCTCGTCTGCAAAATGGACAAGAATAGGACGAGTTCCATCTTTTGGTTGGGTTGGAGGATGACTATGGCATGGGGCTGATGGTGCTGGCTGGGGGACATGGAAGATGATGATAATAATAATAATGGGGAAGAAAATAATATATATCGCGATATATAGTTATCACACATAGTTCAAATTATATCGCGATATAGATTTTAGGCCATATCGCCCAGCCCTAGGTCTGGATGCAGACTAAAAATATGGTTGTGTGAATGGGGCCTTATTTGCGTTTTAATGATTCATTTACCTTTTTTTGATACGGTTTAAACTTTTTATGTTTCAATCTCTATGTATTACTATGATATGTATCTATGGAAATTTGCCATTGACATGCGTAAATAATATTTGTATAAAAAGTGAAGTTTAGTGGCTCACTTCCTGGATTGTGGTGCGCTATCCTAGGCGTACCCCTCGCCTAATACGAAAATTGAATAAATATCTATGGATGGCACACCCTATATCTGGAACATAGTAAAAGAATAAAACAAATTTATTAAGAATTAAAAGATAAAATTCTGCAAAGAAGGAAAAACCTATGGATAAATAGCTGACAATATAGGTAATATAGAAATAGGACTGATTGATGGAAGTAATGATGATGAATCAGGATCAGACAGAAAGGTATAAATACAAGGGTATATTGAATGGATCAAGAGTATCAGAACTCTTCGAGTAGTTAATGTCTGATGTTGATTGTGCCAATAACGCAGTAAGATGTAGAATAAAATACAGATGCGAGTCCCATATCAAGATTACTGTACAAAAAAACCTAAAAACGGTAACTAGTGTCCATTTATCTGATGTTTCTCTTGATGGTCAAGGACGGTTCCATTACCCTTAAGTATATGAAACAAAGTACGATATTAAAAGTATCTTTTTTGTTGTGACTCCTCATGTAGTACAGGTATAAAAATAATACTTCCTCAGATTGTAACACTGTCCCCACTTATAACGAGGGCGACTAATATTCCAGATGGTCGGTGGTTCGTAATCAGATCGCACTAGGGACGTTATTGTCAATGTTGGTGGTTAGTAGTAAAACCTTACAAGGAACATTATTCTCAACGTTACGAGTCCTCTGTATGATTGGACCTCCTGTCACCGCTTCAAATCGTGCAGTGAATCCAACTATTATTGTATTTGAACCAGATTGATAGTTCATAAAGGGTCCCCTCCTTATATCAGATGATATCCCTTCATAGGGTAACGCACGCTTCTGGTGATATAAACTGCCAGGCACCTCGCTCACAAACACCTCGCTCCGTTTCGAACTTCCAGCCGCGCTGTTAGCATCTCCCGTGACACGTGGCGTCCCACATAGTTGATTACGTTGCTCCTGTCCGGCTAGTTACTTTATGCGCTTGCGGTTCGGAGTGTATGGGGGGGGGGGGGGACCTTGGGGGTTAAGGCTGGAATTGAATACAGCTGTATATGTCCATATGAAGTATCGTTGGTTCGCTTGCTGGATCATAGTGTATTTTCCTGGTGTTGGTTAAGAGATCTCTGTTCAGATCCCAAACGCGTTTCGGAGAACACACGCTCCTTCTTCAGTGGGTATGAACAGTGACCAGGTGGAGTAGGTTTTTATAGGATCATCTATTAGCGAGGAGGAGGGGTATCCGAGTTTCTCGATACAGGCAGTTGACAATATCTGGTCTGGAGTCCAATAAATGTTCAATCAATTACAGAGAGCAGAGATAAATGAAAAAAACGTTCTCTGTAGAGGATGTTAGTGACATTAAAGAGTAAAGATTATTTAAAAGAATGAATACAGAGATTAGGGATGGGGGCCCTTCAAGGATGGGGAGACCCAGGTGCTTGTATGCAGCCGGACGTCGATGTCCCGTCTTCAAAAGGGCACCCACCCCAGGTCTATAGGAACCCGAAAAGTTCCATTTCAGCGTTGAGGCCTGAAGGAATAATGGTGTCAAACTGGAAGATTCTTCTGGATTCGACTCTTGACAGGTTTATAATGTGGTTGCCTCCTCTCCACTGTCTTCTAACTTTCTCAAATGCTATAAAAGTGAGGGATGTCGGGTCATTGTTGTGGGATTCATTGAAATGTTTAGAGACCGTATGTAGTTCATAACCTTTTTTAATGTTGGAAAGGTGTTCAGCTATTCTGTTTTTGAGAGTTCTTTTGCTCCGTCCTATATGCTGCTTTTTGCATAGACACTACGAAAGATAAATAACATCCGAAGAGTCACATGTTAGATGCTCTTTAATTTGGATGGAATAGGTGTTATGTGTTGACCTTACTTATTGCTGTGTTTTGTTTTTTTTTAGGAAAATTTGTGGTTCTGCAATTGTTGCACCTCCCACACCTATAGAAACCTTTTAATGTTAGCCAGCTTGTTTGGATTTTAATTCGTGGTTGGAATGTTGTGTTGGGTTTGGGTGTCTCAAAAGGAAAAAAGAATGAAAATTTGGAAACTGACACCGAAACCCAACACCATATTCCAACCACGAATCGATTTGAATCACTCTGATTACCACATTTTTTTAGACCACACCCCAGCTCACCACAGAACGAGAACCAGACAACATTCACAATACCCAAGAAGGCCCCTGAGAACCCAATCCCCCACACACAAATCCAATTTGAGACCCAGGCACAATCCCCAACCAGAGAAACAAATGAGAGACAGACCAGAGATATATTCACCGAACACCAGGCACAATCGCCACTACCAATGGGAACATTCGCAGGAGAGGAATCGGAGACCAGAGATAAGCACGACACAGGGATACAATTCCACAGGAAGACAAGGAGAGGAAGGCGGAAGAAGAAACCAATACAGACATTACAGAGTATGATAACAGATGATATCACTGTGAATCTCAGCAACACTAAGTTAACTAATGCACAAACCAATCTGTTAAATAAGGGATTAAAATTCTCTCCGACTGCAAAATTAGATAAATTCAATACTTTCATAGGGATAGAGAAGTTTGTTAGAAACATATGTCTGAAAAAATATTTTGTGAAAAATGCTATCACAAGAGAAATAACTACTATATCCAAATACCAACATACAACACTTATAGAAAAATAAATAAAAAATACCCTGAAATAAAAAATAAAATAAAAACATTTAAAAAAAATGTAGAGATGGATATTGGGAAAATTGAAAATAATTCAAGATACAACAATCTAAATAAGGAAGAAATAAAAGCAATCAAAGAATTACAATCTTTACAGAATATAGTTATTAGACCAGCAAAGGCAGGCGTAGTCTGAGATTCGGAAAATTACAACAAAGAATGTAGGAGACAGTTAGTTAGCAGATCAATCGACATACACTATTTTAGAAAATAAACATCCCAATATAGAATTTGACAAAGAATTAGTCCACTATAGTCAGCGGGGACAGGACACAAATCTCCTACTGGAACGAGGACATAGATATAATATTGGATCACAAAAAAGACTACCAGAATGTTACTGCTTACCTAAAATCCACAAAAATCAAACAGACCCACCAGGGAGACCAATTATTTCTGGAATCGGCTCAATTACATCAAACTTATCACAGTATATAGACTGGTTATTACAACCAGTAGTAAAACCGATACCATCATACATTAAGGACACGACAGACATTATAACCCACTTGGAACAGGTTGATTTCCAAGAACACTGGCTCTTAGGTACCATGGATGTAAACTCCTTATACACTATAATTGACCACAGTCAGGGGATGGAAGCATTGATAGGACAACTACAACAAAGCAAATTATTACAACAGGATCAAATAGACTTTGTGGCAGAAGGAGTTAACCATATTCTTACACACAATTATTTTTTCTATGAGAATATTTTTTACAGACAAGGGGGACAGCCATGGGCACCAGGTTTGCCCCCAGTTATGTGAACTTATTCATGGCCCATTGGGGGTAAGCCTGGTACTCTGACGCAGATACATAGATGACATAATTTTCGTATAGAAGGATAGGATACTGAGACAAATTTCCATATTTGTTTTAGAAGAGATCAATATAAACAACTGAAACTTGAATTTTACAACTAATATAAGCAAAACACATTTTGAATTTCTTGATCTAACAGTAAAAATTGATGGAAATAGACTGGTATGTAACACATTTAAAAAACCAGTGATGACAAACAATTACATTCTATATTCCAGTTTCCATCTCCCACGTTGGCTAATCAACATCCCTACAAATCAGTTTAGAAGACTTGAGAAATTGTACAAAGGAAGAACAGTTTGAAAACAAAGCCAAAAGTTTGAAAGAACAAAATTAAAAATTACCCAAATGAAATAGAAACTTCTCTACAGGAAGTAAGAGACATGGATCGAAAATAATTCTTTACAGCTATTAAAAAAAGATACAAAAAAGATGAAAATATAAGCATCATCCTATCATTTAATACTCAATATAAAACAGTAGAAAAAAAATCAATCGTAAACACTGGCACCACCTTAAGAAAGACAAAGTAATAGGTTCACACCTACCCATTAATAACGTATAAATAAAAAACAAGCCAAAAACAAGCTGGCTAACATTAAAAGGTTTCTATAGGTGTGGGAGGTGCATCAATTATAGAACCACAAATTTTCCTTAAAAAAATCACAATAAGTAAGGTCAACACATAACACCTATTCCATCCAAATTAAAGAGCATCTAACATGTGACTCTTCGGATGTTATTTATCTTTCGTAGTGTCTATGCAAAAAACAGTATATAGGACGGAGCAAAAGAACTCTCAAAAACAGAATAGCTGAACACCTTTCCAACATTAAAAAAGGTTATGAACTACATACGGTCTCTAAACACTTCAAAGAATCCCACAACAATGACCCGACATCCCTCACTTTTATAGCATTTGAGAAAGTTAGAAGACAGTGGAGAGGAGGCAACCACATTATAAACCTGTCAAGAGTCGAATCCAGAAGAATCTTCGAGTTTGACACCATTATTCCTTCAGGCCTCAACGCTGAAATGGAACTTTTCGGGTTCCTATAGACCTGGGGTGGGTGCGCTGTTGAGGACGGGACATCGACGTCCGGCTGCATACAAGCACCTGGGTCTCCCCATCCTTGAAGGGCCCCCAGCCCTAATCTCTGTATTCATTCTTTTAAATAATCTTTACTCTTTAATGTCACTAACATCCTCTACAGAGAACGTTTTTTTCATTTATCTCTGCTCTCTGTAATTGATTGAACATTTATTGGACTCCAGACCAGATATTGTCAACTGCCTGTATCGAGAAACTCGGATACCCCTCCTCCTCGCTAATAGATGATCCTATAAAAACCTACTCCACCTGGTCACTGTTCATACCCACTGAAGAAGGAGCGTGTGTTCTCCGAAACGCGTTTGGGATCTGAACAGAGATCTCTTAACCAACACCAGGAAAATACACTATGATCCAGCAAGCGAACCAACGATACTTCATATGGACATATACAGCTGTATTCAATTCCAGCCTTAACCCCCAAGGTCCCCCCCCCCCCCCCCCATACACTCCGAACCGCAAGCGCATAAAGTAACCAGCCGGACAGGAGCAACGTGATCAACTATGTGGGACGCCATGTGAGATGCTAATAGCGCGGCTGGAAGTTCGAAACGGAGACCGGAGCGAGGTGCCTGGCAGTTTATATCACCAGAAGCGTGCGTTACCCTATGAAGGGATATCATCTGATATAAGGAGGGGACCCATTATGAACTATCAATCTGGTTCAAATACAATAATAGTTGGATTCACTGCACGATTTGAAGCGGTGACAGGAGGTCCAATCATACAGAGGACTCGTAACGTAGAGAATAATGTTCCTTGTAAGGTTTTACTACTAACCACCAACATTGACAATAACGTCCCTAGTGCGATCTGATTACGAACCACCGACCATCTGGAATATTAGTCGCCCTCGTTATAAGTGGGGACAGTGTTACAATCTGAGGAAGTATTATTTTTATACCTGTAATACAAGAGGAGTCACAACAAAAAAGATACTTTTAATATCGTACTTTGTTTCATATACTTAAGGGTAATGGAACCGTCCTTGACCATCAAGAGAAACATCAGATAAATGGACACTAGTTACCGTTTTTAGTTTTTTTGTACAGTAATCTTGATATGGGACTCGCATCTGTATTTTATTCTACATCTTACTGCGTTATTGGCACAATCAACATCAGACATTAACTACTCGAAGAGTTCTGATACTCTTGATCCATTCAATATATCCTTGTATTTATACCTTTCTGTCTGATCCTGATTCATCATCATTACTTCCATCAATCATTCCTATTTCTATATTACCTATATTGTCAGCTATTTATCCATAGGTTTTTCCTTCTCTCGGCCGCTCCATCCTCAATGCGCCTGCGCCGATGACGTCACATCTACACCCGGCGCAGGCGCATTGAAAAAAAAAAACGGTTTAGTGGGCCGACAGAAGCCCTTTAACAGCAGCAATGAATATTATTGTCTACTGCTAGGATCTTTAGGCTTCTCTGTTGCAGATTTAGCGTCTTCATCAGCAACACAAAACATCGGAGACCTCGTGTTATTTTATTGTTTAAGCTCCAGCCATGTGGCAGCTTTCATGGTCAGATTACCGTACTGTAGTGGTGAGAGCCCTGGGAGCATCATCTATGGACACTTCCAACGATCAGACTAAAAATATTTGAGTGGTAATCCGAAAATACATTTTATGCAACTAAATTTTCTCCATAATTAATAGGAGAAAGGAAATTCTGCATCCATCCTCTCATTCGTTTACTTGTTCATTATAGAAGCGTATCCTGGAAATTTTCATTGTGCAATGCAGACTTCAGCCACAAGAGGGCGATATTTGACACACTTTTACAACTCCAGCCGGGCCCATTCTGCAACGCCAAATTAGCTTCTGAAATACAAACAGACCGTAGTATAATGGCCGGGTTATTGTTTGATCAGGAGATAATTGGCACATTGCTGGAAGGAGACTTAATTTCACCCTTTTAAATTAAACAATGAGATTTAAAAAGATATAAAATATTCATTAATGTTTAGTGATTATAAAATGGAGGCACATATTTATTCTGCCATTATTACTGTTTCGACGGGGAAATACTGCAAATATATCAAAAATGGAGTTGGCCATTCTGACAAGTTGAAATGTTTAAGCAGTGTTAATGCAATCTACTCACACATGATATTCTATGCAGAAAGATTCAAAATGACTACATCAATTATTAAAAGCTGAAATTAATATTCCATAACTGTCCTCTCGCTACTCGCCATCCTGCGCCACTCTCTCTCGGCACCCATCTGTTTGTATAGTAAAATATACATAGGGAAAACACGAAGCAACAAATATAACGACCATTTAGATTTCTTGCCGACTGCAAAATTACCTTTCACTTCCCCGTGTCAGTTTCCACGTATATCAGCGAACCCCCCCCCCCCCCCCCCGTCCTTTGTCCTGTAGACTTATTGCATCTGCTCCAGTCAGAAGTCGAAAACAAGTTCATTTACTCAGAATCGTATAGATATGTCTGATCGGGAATGGGAGTAGATTTAATTGGTTACAAAAGAAAAATTCTAAATAAGAGAAACGATTCCTCACTTGTTGATGATCTCTGGAGGACTCCCCCCCATAAAGCCTTCTGTATTGATGGCAGCCTGCTGAAGTACAGGGGGGAAAAAATAATTTTTATGAAAAAACAAAAGAAAATTCAAAATCATTTGGAGGAGAGTTAGTGTTATTGGAAGTTTTATAATCAATTTTTTTTTAATGATGTAGCATTTAGAATTATCCCAGAGAGCCAGATGGATTGGATTGATAAGATTGTATAATGGATAGATTGACTGACTGTGGGGTTGGATGACAGATTAGATAGACGGAGGGATCGCGTGGATAGATAGACGGAGGGATCGCGTGGATAGATAGATGGGGGGGGATCGCGTGGATAGATAGACGGAGGGATCGCGTGGATAGATAGACGGAGGGATCGCGTGGATAGATAGACGGAGGGATCGCGTGGATAGATAGACGGAGGGATCGCGTGGATAGATAGATGGGGGGGATCGCGTGGATAGATAGACGGAGGGATCGCGTGGATAGATAGACGGGGGGATCGCGTGGATAGATAGACAGGGGGATCGTGTGGATAGATAGACAGGGGGATCGCGTGAATAGATAGACAGGGGGATCGCGTGGATAGATAGACGGAGGGATCGCGTGGATAGATAGACGGAGGGATCGCGTGGATAGATAGATGGGGGGATCGTGTGGATAGATAGACGGAGGGATCGCGTGGATAGATAGACGGAGGGATCGCGTGGATAGATAGACGGAGGGATCGCGTGGATAGATAGACGGAGGGATCGCGTGGATAGATAGACGGAGGGATCGCGTCGCGTGGATAGATAGACGGAGGGATCGCTGTGGATAGATAGACAGGAGGGATCGCGTGGATAGATAGACAGGGGGATCGTGTGGATAGATAGACAGGGGGATCGCGTGGATAGATAGACGGAGGGATCGCGTGGATAGATAGACAGAGGGGATCGCGTGGATAGATAGATGGGGGGGATCGCGTGGATAGATAGATGGGGGGATCGCGTGGATAGATAGATGGGGGGATCGCGTGGATAGATAGACGGAGGGATCGCGTGGATAGATAGACGGAGGGATCGCGTGGATAGATAGACGGAGGGATTGCGTGGATAGATAGACGGGGGGATCGGATGGATTTGATATATATATTAAGATGAAAGGAAATGTTATGGGCAGCACAGTGATATTTAAGTAAATGCGGAGTCTGGTGATTAAACGAATAGTGCCGTGTAATTTTTTTAAATTATATAATTAGATGGAGATGGTTGTCTAGATGAATTTGATGGATCTGACAGATTTTGATGAATGTAGCAGATCTATAGACATGATGGATGGATAGACAGATGGATCTGATAGAATATATATATTCTATTAGATGGATTTGATTAATGTAGTAGATCTATAGACATGATAGATTAGATTATATTGGATGGATCTCATAAATTCGATCTGATAGATTTGATATATTAGATTGACTGGAGAAGGTGGTTTAGGCTAAATGCACACGCTCAGGATTGCGTGCAGATTTTTTCTGTGCTGAAAATCCGCACCGCAGGTCACGTACATTGTATTCTATTAGAATTTGAAATTCTCAATGCACTCGATGCACATTTTTTCCGCGCAGATTTTGATCTGCGGTGCTGATTTTAAAATCCGCAGCATGTCAATTTCGTTCATTTTTCCTGACAGGATATTCTTCATTCACTTAGTAAAATCTGCACCAAATCCACATGCAAATACGGAGCAATCGATGCGGATTGACCGCACTGATTTGCCTGCGAACACCTCCGGATTTCAGTGCGTATTCTCTGCACATGAATCCTGAGCGTGTGCATGTCCCCTTAGATGGATTTGATGGGTGTAGTAGATCTATATATTAAATTAGATAATTATCATACGTATGATATATTTGATAGCTAAATAGGTTCATTGTGGTGTGTGTATGATAGATATGATAGATATGATTACAGCTATATAACGAGGAGTGACCTAGAGAGAAATAGCTATAGATCCACAGATAGATGGCTAGATATTTGCAGAGATATGGAGAGGCTGCGTATACACTATGATTATTGTGTTTGTATATATGTTATTTACACACACCAATGTTGGTATAAAGTATACTAGAAATTACAGTAGCAATCAGTTGTGTTTTATTTTTTTTAATCCCACTAGACCAAACGGATTTGCATTAATTTATTTATTTTTAAATACAATGACACCTTTTCCCTTCTAGACGCTGTGATGTGGGAGGAGCGTTGGCTCTTTTTCTGTGACAAAATTACAAGGTCAATAAGCTACAATCAGCCACATGTTTTTCAAAATGACTTCCTTTAGTCAAATTATTTGCACACTGAAGAATATGGAAAACATTCCCAAGGAAAAATATATATTTTTTCATATCTTGAACAAATGTATTTTTTCACTTCAGGACAATTTTTTGGTCTCTGTAATATTAAATTCTAATGTTGAAATTACAATACTTTATAATTTGATTGGGAAAGATAATATCAAACATTACACTTTTTTTTATATAAAAATATATTATTTTCTTTTAGTGATTGGTTAAATCACTGATTTTAGTTTATTTTTTAACAAATACATTGTGTATTTATCTCCCAATTTTATTTTTTTTAAAGGTTTTATTAGCATTTTATTATACATTTGTAGAATTTTTTTATATATATAATGCTACCATTGTATAATAAAATGCTAATAAAACCTTCAAAAAAAAGTGTGTGTGTATGTATGTATATATATATATATTATTATTATTTTTTTTTTTATATCGCCCCGTAATAAATGCGGAGGTGCGAGAAGCAAATTTGGACACATTCTTAAAACGACTGCGACGCAAGAGAACTGTGCTCAGTTATGACAACCTAAACGATACGAAGAATAAGAGATTTGGCTGGAATAATTGCAGTGACCAGTACTGTAATAATCCCGCCGAACAATATGTACTTGACAGGTTGTAATCGTGCTAATTGAAGAGGCTAATTCACACTTGCTTCATTCCATTCAAAGACAGAATCAGCAGCTTGTTTTGCTTTTGACCAGATGGTCGTGATGAACACCTACTGAGCACTTTAAGTGCTTTTGCTGGGATTACAAAGGCGGTGGGCTGAACTCATCTCAAAATGATTTGAGAATAGCGAGGAGAACAGGAGGGGGGGTTGGGGGGGACCCAGGCGCTCAATGGATTTGGAGAAGCTAAATTAATTCTAGAGGAACCATTGCACACTGAGCCCCCTTTTGATAGCACTCTCCCCCTTGTTTGTTCTGTATCAATGAGAATGTGAAGGCAGATTACAACAAACAGTCATAGGCGCTGTGAAAAGGAGAAAAGGCCTGAGAAGCCTTTCATATCATGTGTTGATTTTTTTTTTTCTTCAAAAAGTGCATTATTGTGTGAGAATCGCGGGTGTGTAGAAAGCCAATTGGTGTTTTTTTTTTAAAGAGCGCTATTAAAGAGGTATGAATATTTAAGCAAGAGCAACAGTTGACCGAGTTTAGTGTGGTGAGGCATTGTGCCCAGGGAGGAATGGCATTGATTAAAAGTGGCGCCCCCCATTTTAATATGAATGTGGCCGCTTTTTCTCCAGCCTGCTTCTGTTTACTTTGGATAATTAGAATATACTTTTTTTTTTTTCTTCTGCTTCTTATTTTTCTTTTCAACTCTATTATTACTGTAGATGTGTAAAATGTTAGCAGAAGGCTGGGTTTTTTCCTCCCTCCCCTTCTGTTTAATGCTCCAGATTCTGCAGTCACCAGGGCTTCTGCAAAGAGGAAACACTTGCTCTGAAAGAATGCAGGACGCTTTGGAATCGATTCATGAGTGGCAAATTGCACCTGGTTATTGGCCGTGTATGCCTGAGCCTGGCTTCTAACTTGCAACTGCGCGGCGCTTCTTTCTAACTTGCAACTGCGCGGCGCTTCTTTCTAACTTGCAACTGCGCAGGGCTTCTTTCTAACTTGCAACTGCGCAGGGCTTCTTTCTAACTTGCAACTGCGCGGCGCTTGAGAACTTCACCTGGACCTGTGGAATTTGTGGAAAGCTGCAGCACATCTCGGCCCTCGCAGCCGCAATGCGGTAACCCAGCTTAAGACCTCATGCACATGACCACGTCCAATTTGCAGTCCACAAACCGCCGATACGAAAAATATGGATGCAATCTGTGTGCATGCCAAGTTTTGACTTTTTGACGCGTCCACGCCCTGCAGTTTGCCTATAGGACATGTCCTATCTTTTGCGGAAAGCACACGGATGACTACAGTGGTGGATACATAAGAAAGTTAAGGTTTTTGGAAAGTGAGGATGAAAAAAAGCCTTAGGCTACTTTCACATTAACGTTTCTGGCAGATCCGTCATGGATCTGCAAAAACGCTTCCGTTACCCTAATGCAACCGCACGCATCCGTCATGAACGGATCCAGTTGTATTATGTCTTCTATAGCCATGACAGATCCGTCATGAACACCATTGAAAGTCAATGGGGGACGGATCAGTTTTCTATTGTGTCAGAGAAAACGGATCCGTCCCTATTGACTCACATTGTGTGCCAGGACATTGTGTGCACCACATTGTGGACAGAAAAACGCTGCGTTATTCTGTCCGCGATGGGAGCACAACCAAACGGAACGCAATGCATTCTGGTGCGTTTTGTTCAGTTTTGTCCCTATTGACAATGAATGGGAATAAAACTGAAGCGTTTACTTTCGCTATCGAGATCCTATGACTGGTGTGGTTACACGTGGTCTGCGGTTGTGAGGCCGGTTGGATGTACTGCCAAATTCTCTGAAACTCCTTTGGAGACGGCTTATGGTAGAGAATTGAACATTTATTGCACGGGCAACAGCTCTGGTAGACATTCCTGCAGTCAGCATGCCAATTGCACGCTCCTTCAAACGTTGCGACATCTGTGGCATTGTGCTGTGTGATCAAACTGCACATTTCAGAGTGGACTTTTATTGTGGGCAGTCTAAGGCACACCTGTGCAATATTCATGTTGTCTAATTGGCACCTTGATATGCCACACCTGTGAGGTGGGATGGATTATCTCGGCAAAGGAGAAGTGCTCACTGACACAGACTTAGACAGATTTGTGAACAATATTTGAGAGTAATGGGTCTTTTGTGTCTGTAGAAAATGTTTCAGATCTTTGATTTCAGCTCATGCAAAATGAAAGTGTTGCGTTTATATTTTTGTTCAGTGTAAAATATATATATATATATATAATTATAATATACAGGTGAAACTCGAAAAATTAGAATATCTTGCAAAAGTTCATTTATTTCAGTAATGCAACTTAAAATTTGAATTTTGTGAAAAGGTTCAATATTCTAGGCTCAGTGTCACACTCTAGTCAGCTAATTAATTCATATCCCCTGAACAAAGGGGACCCGAGATTGTGACTTTGGGGTTTTCATAAGCTGTAAGCTAGGGGTGGGCGATATAGGCGATATGCGCGCACCATGTTCTCCTGAGCCGGCACAGAGTGGAGAAGGAGGGAGTCCCTCCCCACTGTGCGCGGCTGCCGCTGACCACCAATGACAAAAGAGGAGGAGGGGGAGGGGAGGGACTGACAGTAAATCATTGAGTTTTCAGTGAGAGCGTGAAAACTCAAATCCAATGGTATATTCTAACCCCCAGGCGTTCCCATGGTGACAGGGACCCTTGCCTGGGGGTTAGAATATACAGGGCCACGCCGCTCACAGGAGCACATTTATAAACTAAACCGTAACTTTAACGTTAATCAGCGACTCTTTACTTGAATACCTTACTCTGTCTTAGCTCTGGTAACAGCGGGCGGCGCTCACTCACTGACGTCACGCGCCTGCTCCTCCCACTAGGCAGCGCAGGCGCGTGACGTCAGTGAGTGAGCGCCGCCCACCCGCACTGCCTGCTGTTACCGGAGCTAAGACAGAGTAAGGTATTCAAGTAAAGAGTCGCTGATTAACGTTAAAGTTACTGTTTAGTTTATAAATGTGCTCCTGTGAGCGTCGGGGAGGGGGATCTGTGGATGGCACTGTTTAGGGGAGGGGGATCTGTGGATGGTACTGATTAGGGGAGGGGGATCTATGGGTGTCACTGTTTAGGGGAGGGGGATCTGTGGATGGCACTATTTAGGGGAGGGGGATCTGTGGACGGCTCTGTAATGGGAGGGGGATCTGTGGATGGCACTGTTTAGGGGAGGGGGATCTGTGGACGGCTCTGTTATGTAGGGCTGCAGCTAACGATTATTTGAATAATCGATTAGTTGCCGATTAATTTCTACGATTAATCGTCAAAAACGACAAAATTACAAAACAGAGAGGTTTATATGATCTTACTTGAAAAAATATGTTCAAAGGCCATATTAAAACAAATTGTGGACGACACTATTATGGGGGATCTGTGGACGACACTTATGGGGGATCTGTGGACGGCGTAGTTATGGAGAGGGGGATCTGTGGGTGGCGTAGTTATGGAGAGGGGGATCTGTGGGTGGCGTAGTTATGGAGAGGGGGATCTGTGGGTGGCGCAGTTATGGAGAGGGGGATCTGTGGGTGGCGCCGTTATGGAGAGGGGGATCTGTGGGTGGCGCAGTTATGGAGAGGGGGATCTGTGGGTGGCGTAGTTATGGAGAGGGGGATCTGTGGGCGGCGCTGTTATGGAGAGGGGGATCTGTGGGTGGCGTAGTTATGGAGAGGGGGATCTGTGGGCGGCGCTGTTATGGAGAGGGGGATCTGTGGGTGGCGTAGTTATGGAGAGGGGGATCTGTGGGCGGCGCTGTTATGGAGAGGGGGATATGTGCACTGTTATGTGCATAACAGTGCACAGATCCCTTTCCTCATAACAGTGCACAGATCCCTTTCCTCATAACAGTGCACAGATCCCCCCTCCTCCCCATAGCAGTGCTATACACAGACCCCCCTCCCTAAAGCAGTGCCATAGACAGATCCTCCCCCCTCCCCATAACAGCCCCGGCCCCGATGCTTATAAGTCGGACTAATCACTGCATCTTTATTTTACCTTTTTACAATGACGCTCCTGTAACAGCCAGGCAGAGCGGACAGCGGCGTAACGTCACTCACTCACGTGACGCACCTGCTCCGCCCACCTCATGAATGAAGGTGGCGGAGCAGGCGTGTCACGTGAGTGAGTGACGTTACGCCACCGTCCGCTCTGCCTGGCTGTTACAGGAGCGTCATTGTAAAAAGGTAAAATAAAGATGCGGCGACCGCCCGCCCGCATAGCAACGAATCGGCGATTATTCGATAACTGGATTCGTCGACAACGAATCCAGTTATCGAATATAATCGATTACATTGATTAATCGTTGCAGCCCTACTGTTATGGGAGGGGGATCTGTGGATGGCACTGTTTAGGGGAGGGGGATCTGTGCATGGCACTGTTTAGGGGAGGGGGATCTGTGGATGGCACTGATTAGGGGAGAGGGATCTGTGGATGGCACTGATTAGGGGAGGGGGATCTGTGGATGGCACTGATTAGGGGAGGGGGATCTGTGGATGGCACTGATTAGGGGAGGGGGATCTGTGGATGGCACTGATTAGGGGAGGGGGATCTGTGGATGGCACTGTTTAGGGGAGGGGACTCAGCTCCCTGCTGTTGTGTGCAGCAGGGAGAGTGTAAAGTCCTATTCACCCTAATAGAGCTCTATTAGGGTGAATATGACAAGGGTTCTAGCCCTTAAGGAGGCTAATAAATAAAAAGTAAAAAAAAAAAAAAAGTTTAACCCCCCCCCCCCAAATATAGAAAACAATATATCGCGATATATATCGCATATCGCACGTGCTTAAAATTATATCACAATATACATTTTAGGCCATATCGCCCACCCCTACTGTAAGCCATAATCATCCAAATTATAACAAATAAAGGCTTGAAATATCTCGCTTTGCCTGTAATGAGTCTCTGATATGTTAGTTTCACCTTTTAAGTTGCATTACTGAAATAAATGAACTTTGCACGATATTCACATTTTTCCTATTGGATAATTACTGCACGGGCGATTATCTTTCAGCTGCAACAAGTTATTTAACCCCGACTGGTGCAATGAGTTGCTTCTCATTTCTTAAACAACCATGTCGAAAGCCACATCTCGTGGTCGTGGAAAAGATGTTAGTCTGTTTGAGAAGAGTCACATCATTGGCATCAAGCAGAGAAAACATCTAAGGAGATTGCAGAAACTACTAAAATTGGGATAAGAACTGTCCAACGCATTATTAAAAACTGGAAGGACAGTGGGGACCCATCGTATTCAAGGAAGAAATGTGGCGGGAAAAAAATCCTGAATGATGGTGATCGGCGATCACTTAAACGTTTGGTGAAATCAAATCGAAAAAAAAACAGTAGACCTCAGGGCTATGTTTAATAGTGAAAGTAAGAGCCTTTCCACACGCACAATGCGAAGGGAACTCAAGGGATTGGGACTGAACAGCTGTGTAGCCGTAAGAAAACCACTAATCAGTGAGGAAACCAGAAAAAAGGCTTCAATTTTCTAGGGAGCATAAAGATTGGACTCTGGAGCAATGGAAGAAGGTGATGTGGTCTGATGAGTCCAGATTTACCCTGTTCCAGAGTGATGGGCGCATCAGGGTAAGAAGAGAGGCAGATGAAGTGATGCCCCCATCATGCCTAGTGCCTCCTGTACCAGCCTGTGGGGGCAGTGCTATGATCTGGGGTTGCTGCAGTTGGTCAGGTCTAGGTTCAGCAACAGTATGTGCTCCAAGAATGAGGTCAGCGACTACCTGAACATACTGAAGGACCAGGTTATTCCATCAATGGTTTTTTTTCTTCCCTGATGGCACGGGCATATTCCAAGATGACAATGCCAGGATTCATCGGGCTCAAATTGTGAAAGAGTGGTTCGGGGAGCAGGAGACATCATTGTCACACATGGATTGGCCACCACAGAGTCCAGACCTTAACCCCATTGAGAATCTTTCGGATGTGCTGGAGAAGGCTTTGCGCAGCGGTCAGACTCTACCATCATCAATGCAAGATCTTGGTGAAAAATTACTGCAACACTGAATGGAAATAAATCTTGTGACATTGCAGAAGCTTATCGAAACAATGCCACAGCGAATGCGTGCCGGAATCAAAGCTAAAGGCGGTCCAACGAAATATTAGTGTGTGACTTTTTTTTTTGGACAGGCAGTGTGTGTGTGTGTGTGTGTATGTATGTGTATATATATATATATATTTGAAAATCGTATTCAGTTATAGTTATTTTTGCGTTCAGTATTTTACTATAGCTCTCTAAGGTGCCTGGGGGTGTCTCAGTTCTCCCCTGAAAGCAGATTGTGGGGTAAAGAAAGTTGGCCTTTCTGCCAGAGGATCTTGGCAGTGGCTTATTCCCCTCTCCCACACTAGATCGAGTCCATGATGAGTCAGGAGGAGCAACTGTCGGCCAACCAGTGGTAGCACTCTAAAACTGGCCCTACATGTTAGATAAATGTTGGACTAACCCATGGATTGTTGCAAGACTGCCTGAACACCCAAAGTGTCTCCCAAATCCTCCCTGACGGCAACGAGAAGGACGACTGTGGAGTGAGAAGGATTGGGTTGATGAATTTCAACATGCCCGATTCTCTTGTTCTCAGGGAGATAAATCGTTGCCTGAGGTGTTTGATAGCAGCTTACTCCTTAACCCGTGTTCAGGGCACATGCATGTGTGTGAAGGGGTCATGGCGGGCCATACACGTTATTTTGGCAGAACCAGACAACAGTCTAATGTGTGTGGGAGCTTTCTGCTCCCACCCCCCAATGGAAGATCTCTGGAATAGGAAGTATCAACATGCCCAATCCTTTTAGTTCCCAGGGAAGCTAAGCTACTACTTAAGGTTTATGGAAGCTGTTTTCTCCCCTCTACCCATTCCGAGCACATACATGGCTGACTGAGCACGCATGTCTGTGTGAGGGTCTTGAGGGATAACTTGTTGGTCCTTATCTCACCAAACATCTGCTGTAGGGGAGAGATTTGGCTAGGTGAAATCACCTATTTATCCCCTTCCCCCTGCATGCGTTATTGACAAAGTTATTTTTTTTCTTTTTTGATCGTCACCTTTCAAGAACTATAGCTTTTTTTTTTTTCGTTGTATGAGGCTTATTTTTTATGGAACAAGTTGCAGTTTTTAATGGTACCATTTTGATAATTTTATACTGTTGGTCAGTACAATTATAGTGATAACAAATCCATATAGGGGGGGTCATTTATGAAACAGAAATACGCCTAAATTAGGTCCTTTGCTCCGCAATCTGCTACTTCTCCCTGCTCACGCCAGGTCTTAAAAAGTGGGCGTGGTGTGGGTTTAGGCATAGAAAATGGTCTAAATGCAAGACCGCTAGGAGGCTGTATTACATTTAGAAGCTGCGGTGGATATGCCGAACTTCAGCGGATCCAGTGCAAATGTGCCCCATATTAATTTTTTTTGAAGTTTTACTTATTTTGTACAATTTATCCCCCTTTAAAAAAAGTGAAGAAAAATGCTTTTGCATTGACGCATTCCAAGACCCATAACTTTTTTCTTTTTCTTTTTACGCGGCTGTGTGGGGGCTTGATTTTTTTTTACTTGTGCTTTTCAATTGTACTATTTTAAAGTACATAACTCTTTTTGACCACTCTTTATTCCGTTTTTTTGTGACAGATAAGCATAAAACAGCTATTCTGGCCTTGCTTTTTTCTTTTTTTAAATTAAATACAGTGTTTACCGTTCGGGATAAATTACATGATAATTCTGTAGTGTGGGAAGTTACGAATGCAGCAGTGGCACATTTTTGCAATTTTTTTCCATTGAAAAAACTTTTTTCAATGGAAAAGTGTGTTTTTCCGTTTTTTAATAAAACGTAAGTGAACATTTTTTTTGACCACTTATTAGTCCTACATGGGGACTTTGATATGTGATCTTTTGATCGCTCCTATAATGAATTGTACTGGTCATACAGTACAATGCATTATTCTGACAGTGCTACACTGACAGTCGCAAGCAGGCTGCGCTAGAGAGGCGCAGCCTGATCAAAAACACTGCAGGCAGGACTGGGGCCTTCATCATGCCCTATGCTGCCATGCACAGATTGGCACCTTGTGATTTCATTTGCAGGGTGCCGATGGGGGAGAGAGAGAGGGAACTCCCTCCCTCTAAACAGCTTAGATGCTCGGACACTATTGACTAGGGCATTTAAGGGATTAAACTGCCCAGATCTCAGCTTCTGCTGGACCTGTGTGAGCTGAGCCCTCGCTCTCTGCCAAATAACATTGGCAAGGGAGCCATCACCAAGTGCTCTCTATTAAAGTATTTGAACTTCATTTCTGGTTGGAGATTTGTTACTTGGAAGCTCGGATGCAATGTTCCAGTGGTAGCGTCATTGTGCTATATGTGTGCTGTGTACTGTTAACCCCCTGTGTCTTTAATACACATGACACGACTACTTGACATACATTGGAAATTTTGTGTTAACCCCTCCAGCTTGCTGGCAATAATGACTCTTTATGGGGATGAAAGATCACAGCAACAATCATTCGTCCCCATACTGTGAGGATGATTGCTGCATGTAAATAATGATAGGCAGTTATTGGGAACAAACACTTTGCTCCCAGTAATTGCCTGTCTGTCAGCATGTGTATAAGGGTCTGTAGAGATGCTGATGATGCAGTCCAGTTATTGCAATCTAATCATGATCGGTAAGGGCGTGTTACCATTCGGTTCATGTACTGTGACTATCCGCCATGGAACTGCAGGGTGAAAAGCCGCTGCGTTTACAGTGGTTGTAAAGTTCATGCGACTCTACAAAATGTAAAAGGGTTATCCTATAAGGTAAAAAATTAAAATCAGACATCAGATATACAGGACAACCTCTTCTGTACCTCACATGGATCCAGAGATCTCCCCATTCATTTCTCTGCTAAACTTATATCAAGCTGACCGCTCAAGGGGAGTGTCTTTTCTGCTTCCGTTAAGGGGGCGTGTCTATGCTCTCCCTATCACAGCTCAGGAGGCGTGTCCATGCTCTCACTATCACAGCCCAGGAGGCAGTTGAAGAATGAAACTGGGCATGTGCGTCCACCTCAGTGAGCAGGTCAAAGAAATGAGAAGAAAAAAAAGCAAACGGCAGGTGGCGCTATACAGATACGTTTTTATTAAATAACTCAGTGGCTATGCTAAATTTTAAATTACATGCAATTACCGAAATATTCAAATCCAGGTGCTGGTTTGAAAACTGTAGAATATTTTTTGGTGGGACAACCCCAATTTGCACGACGTGGGAAAAATCCCAGCACGATTCATGTGTAAATTGTCTCAATACATAGCATGAAACCTGTAACTTTGACAACTCTGGTGTCAGTGACTGCCTGGGATTTTACAGGAGAAGATTTCCGATTCTCTCCGCCCAAAACTAAACTTTCCCTTTCAGGCTGGAGTTTTTCCTTTAAATAAAAAGGAGGCCACTAGAAAAGTTTGTGCTGTATATGAAATAGAATAGTGCATTGTGCGCGGTGTGGACTCTTAGGATCTCCTTTTGTACCAAGTCGCACATATTGCACTTTAATAGAATTACATGTCTCTGCCCCTATTCAAATAAATCTCCATTAGTGTTTCAGGGAAGCATATGAGTCCGCATTGAGCACAACTGCAATGAGTGTCAAATCATATGCTGGGATTTGTGTAGCTTCCGTGATCAGACACAGCAGAGCAGGATTTTTCTACGTTTCTACAGCTGCAAGGGAAGAAGCATCTGCTACTAGCAAAGACGCTATTGTTCCCCGGCTGATAGTTGCTCTTCTCTCCTTCTTATACCAGGCCCAGGATTAGATGCAACAGTGATGAAGTGCGCTTTTAACTTGTCTCCAGTGCAGCTGTTCCCATCCAAGGCCTAGGTAGCTTAAGTCTATCAGACAGAGCCGAAGGGACATCCCCAACCAGAGGTCATCTCCTTAAACCGTCTTCTCTGGGGGGTAGATCGCCATCCATGTGTTTGGCAGCCTGAAGATGGAAGGTCTTCTGCTCATTTCTGTTTGGACAGGAATATGATTTGCATAGTAATGGTCAGCCCTTGTCCCGCTCAATGCTTAGGGAAAACAGTAGCAAGAGTCCTCCTAAATCCCCAAACTGCTCTATGTGAATCTCCTCTGTGCCTAGTCCCGGGGCTTGCAGTATACACTATTGTTCTTTTGGCAAATTATTTCAGATTTTTTTTAAAGGGTTTTTAATGGATTCAGCAAATCCATGTTATTCTTTGTATGATGGAAAGTTATACACTTTTCTAATATACTTTCTGCATCAATTTCTCATAGTCTTCAAGATCTCTGCTTGCTGAGAGCCCTATTTTTTTTTCCCTACCAATGGATACATACTGTACACAGTCGAGTCACGTTTTTATAACCATTTCCCAGGTCAGGAAGGAAGTGTGCTGAGCTGGCTCGGTGGGTATGTAGGGTGTGTGACAGGCTGTCTGCACACGTAGCCCTCGCTGCTGTCATTGGTAAAAGGGAAGATTTATCACAGTTGCAAAAAAGGATAATTATTGGCTTTTGGGCCAAGGTTGACTGTATTTTTGAAACTGCGCAGTGTAAATTGTGAGTGGACAAATGGCACCATTGTGAATAATGGTGGTAAGTGCGGAGCATCAAGTGCCACTGATGTGGAGAGGTGAACACCACTACGAAGGTGCGCAAGGGCGGACCTACACACTACGGTTGAGCAGCTCACCCCCAAAATAAACCAGGGGCTACCGGACGTGTGTCCAAAACATAATTTCAGAGAACGCTACTGTGTATGTTGCTCTGAAGCAGACGGATGGTCACTGCACCTCTGCTAAATCAAATTGCATCAGCAGGAAAGGCCTCAGTTTTCACAGTAGTATCGGAATTGGACCTCCGCTGATTGGCATGAGTCACGTTTTGTGCTTCGCCGAACGGATGGACGTTGGCGTGTCAGGTGACAAACACCCTGCAACCATTGCTGGAAGAAAACAAGCTGGTGGGGGCCGCGTCATGGTCTTGGGAATGTTTTTGTGATATTCTCTGGACCCACTCATCCATGTGGAAGGCGCTCTCTGCTGACTTGGGTATGACCTCATCCTTGCAGATCACATACATCCATACATGCTCATTGTCTTCCCTGGGGCGGATGGGATCTTTGAGCAAGACAATGCGACATGTCACACGGCTAGAAATATCCGACATTGGAAGAGCATAATCAAGGCTTCCAGGTACTACTGTGGCATAATCGAGCATCTGTGGGACCACCTCGATGGTTGTGTTCACTCTGTGGATCCTCCCCCACACCCCTCCAGCAGCAGTGGGACGCACTGCAGTCAGTATGGCTCCAGATACCTGTGACCACCTACCAGGACTTTATTGAGCCCGTCTAGCTGCCGCACACGGCGGATACTCTGGATATTGGCTTGTCATAGTAATGTGACTCAACTGTGTATCTGTCCTGGTCAGGTAATAGAAACACAAGTGAACAGCTCTTTATACGACACAGCTCTGATAACTGTACTGTAAGGGTATGGGCACACATGGTGTAAATGCTACAGATTCTCCACAGCTGTTGGGTTGCGTGTAGAAAATCTGCAGCATTTACAGTACCTGCAAAGTGGCTGAGCTCTCGGAAATCTTCACGTCATGTACACGTTGACTTGAACTGTGTGTTTTATAGATTTGGTTTTTACAGTGTTCCCTATGTAGTAAAGCAGACCTGTTCCCTTCATTCTCCAGGTCGGTACAATTACAGGGATACCAAATTTGTATAGTTTTTTTTGTGTTTTAATACTTTATACTACGAATATTTTTGAATAAGTTAGCAGCAGTCTGCAATAAAGGTCCACCTGGGTGTTACCCGTTGGAGGCGTGTCCCCCCCTGCACAGTCTGACATTTTGCCAGTCAGCGCTGCCAGTTTCAGACTGTGCAGATACACAACCCAAAACTGGTAACACCCAGATGGACCTTTATAGCAGACTGCTGGCAATTCATTCATAAACATCTAGTAGGAATAAGAGAGGAATGGTGCAACACAGAGTCATATGTTATTACATTAGCAATTCTAATGGTTACTGAAACAGACGTGTCAGGTGTGGAGACAGGTTCTTGTTAAGAAAAGGAAACTGAGGCTGCAGCGAGCACAGGTACAACAAAACGAGAGTGGAGAACTGCAAAAGATTGCTTGATCTAACGAGCCTTGGGGGAGATTTATCAAGACTGGTGCTTTCTACACTGGTCTTGATATCCACTGCGCTGCCAGAGGATGTGCCTAATATATGATGAGGCACATGCCTTGTCGTAAATTAGGTGCATCTTCCGGCAGTCCGTGTGCCTAAACAGAAATCTACGACAGCTAAGAGCTGCCAATAGATTGCTTGCTTCATTTGCACCAGAAAACAGGTGTAAATAAAGATACATTTGTCTCTGCTGTTGACCACGCCCCTTTCCCACCTCCTTTTGGAAAAGTGGCAAAGGCGGCATAAAAAGAGGCACTTGCGACTTTTTAAAAAAAAGTCACAATTAAAAGCTCACAAACCCACAGCTCTCTCGACTTTTTAAAGCTACTTTTCTGGCGCAAGAGAGATGATAAATCTCCCCCTTGATTTCTGGAAGGATTAGAATGTGTTCTTCTGTACCACATCCTCTTCAAGCTTATGTTTGTTTTTTATAACAAGTTCCTTAAAAATATTATATGTTTGGTAATGATTTAAAAAAAAAAAATGTTTTTAGGATTATTCAAGGCTCCCCATACTAATACCAGCTGATGGCTAGGTAGGACTTTCTGTCAATTTGTGTTAGCGGAGGTACACTAGGACCCCAACCAATCACAAGAGTGAAGGGGCCATTGCAATCAATGGAGGGCTGCAATCCATTTGGCTTTCATTGCACATGAGCCTTATTTGAAGGGTACCTGTCACCATGAAAATCCAAAATAATCCCTAGGCGGCATGTTATAGAGCAGGAGAAGCTGAGCAGATTGATGTATAGTTTAATGGGAAAACATTCAGTATAACTTATATTTCATTCATTTGAATCCCTACTCATTCTGGGTTTTGAAGTCCAGGGTGCGGTCCTATCAGTGATTGACAGCTATCTGTATACACAGTCATAAAGGGAAGGCTGTCAATCACTGATAGGACCGCCTCCTGGACTTCAAAGCTCAGAATGAGCAGGGATGTAAATGTTATACTGAATCTTTTTCCATAAAACTATATATCAATCTGCTCAGCTCCTCCTGATCTATAACATGATGGCTGCAGTTCAAACACCCATGTTCAATGTCACAGATTCCCTTTTAAGTGAGTGGAAATTTAATATATATCCAAATGTGTAAATCCACTATAAGCTGGAGAGAACGTAATGTGCCCGTTGCCCTTGGACCTCTAATAATTACATCATTGCCCTGTATTTCCTGGAACATGCTCGGTGCCGCAGAGGGGGTTTCAGGCGCAGGTAATATTAACTGCACTTTTATTTGTGTTTGTTTGCCTTGACGAAGCTAATGAGGACTCGCTCTTTGTGGGTTCTTCGTGTCATCTGATCTTAATGTAATTATCTCGCATCGCATAAAGTGACAGTTCATCTGCTGTAGCGGTGACTAAGACGGCGAGATGTAGAAAACTGTTAGCATTCACTTAGCATAGATCACAGCTGGAGAGGGCGTCATCAAGACTCTTCTGTCATGTCTGCATCGCCATGTACCCACAAGATGTTGATCTTTTTAAAGAGAATGTGTCATCAGAAAAAGAACCTATTGTTTGTCACATTTTTATTTTTAACCTATTTATCACCTTTTGTATAGATATCACAGTCCCCACCATTCACAATAGATGTCACAGCTTATCTACTCCCTCCTCGCCTCTGCACAGGTCACAGAGCATGCCCAGAAAACTCTCCTATAGAAGTCCATGAGGTCCCCTCCAGTCCATTGTGTCTATGGTCGATGTGGCAATTTTCTAATTATTGTTAAGAGCAGCTCAGCCAGATGTCCGCCTCTAAAATCATGTTCAGGAAATAGAATAAAAAAAATCTGCACTCAGAAAATAAAAAGATTACAAAAAAAGGATATGTTATTTGGTTTTAAAGGGGTTATCAAACCCCTATAATGCCCCCCAAAATGCCCAGGCCCCTCACACTGGTTATACTTACCCTGCTCCCCGGCACCCGCGCCTATTCTGATGACCACGGGGGGGGGGGGGGGGGGGGGAGACGACGACTAGGGGTGAGGCAGGCAATAGCAGGCCATGATGGGGACAAGCCTCCCTAGCATCACCAACAATGTTCCCATCGCGGCCTGCTATTGGTTCCCCAGATTGTGATGGCTAAATGAGGGTGAAGGCATTTCCAAAAATGAAGGGTTTGTGGGCAGTTCTCAGTGTACAGTAGTGTGTACCTACCAAAAGTGGTCCAAAGAAAGAAAACCAGGGTCGTGGGTGCCCAGAGCGCACTGAAGGCTAAATCTGGTTTGATCCAGAAGACCTACAATAGCACAAATTGCTGAAAAAGTTATTGCTGACCTTGACCAAAATATGCCACAACGCATGGTGCTATTCAGTTTGCTACCTACAGTATATCGGCCAGAGCACTGGTAAAAGCGCCTATGAATGGGCGCATGAACATCAGAAGAGGACCATGGGGCAGTGGAAGAACATGGTATGGTCTGATGAATCATGTTCTGTCTTACATCATGTGGATGGCTGGGTACGCATGCATCATTTACCTGAGGAAAAGATGGAACTAGGGTGAGCGATGAGAAGAAAAGTCAGCGCGGGGCGGTTTGTTGCTCTGGGCAGCAATCTTCTACTTGGAGACCTTGGTCTTAGCAATCAAGTGGATGGATACATACCACCTACCTAAACATTGCACAGACCAACTACCCACCTTCATTCCCTCATGAGTGTCCTCTTTCTGCATGATAATTCACTGGCCACACTTAGAACTATTGTCTAGGAATGGTTTGAGGACCATGACTGAGAGTTCAAGGTGATGACCTGACTGCCAAATTCACAATCCGATTGAGCATCTGTGCGATGGACTGGAAAAACGGGTCCAGTCCATTAAGATCCCACTGCACAACCCATAGAACTGAAAGGATCTGCTGCTAATGTCTTGGTGTCAGATACCACAGGACACCTTCACAGAGTTTCTGAATCATGCCTCAACAGTACAGAACTGTTTTGGTGGCATAATGGGAGCCTACACAATATTAAGCAGGTGGTTCTGAAGTTGTAGCTGATCAGTGGTAGATGGAATCTCCTTTTTTTCTCTCTTCATGATGCAGTAATGCAGACAATTTATTTTCTATGTAGTGTTCATATTTTTATTTATACAAAAATAAAGTTTACGTCTTTAATGAAAGGTGTTTAAAAAAAAAAAAAAAAAAAAAGCTAAAAGTTCTACAGCCCAAAGACTTTAAAAGCTCAGGGGGGGGGGGGGGGGGGGAAAGTTTTAGAACATAGAAATCTTTGGATGTCTGTACATTCATATACCCATTTCCCTGGCCGCCTTTGTGTTTCTCAAGGGGGAGGAGGGTCCCTAGTTAAAGATGTAAAACATGAATTTCTTGGTCCCAGTGCACTTACACAGAGCCTTGCTGAGATTAGAGGAACCCTGTTGAGCTACAAATGCTTCGGGGCATCCCCAGCTCGAGAGGCATGTGAATCTGGCCATGGGAGGAAGGAAGGATCTGCTTTACGTTTAGTTCTGGGTCAACGGCTCTTAATGATAGATTAAACGGAGGCCCCCGAATAATGAAGAGGTTTGTACAGTGAGTAGGGCAAGTACCAAAAGTCCATGGTCTAGAATGGTTGCTTAAACTTCTAACACCTCGGAAGAACATGCCGGTTACTTAAAGAATTTGTGACCAACTTCTACAGATTTCTTCTGTAATATCTAACCAAACTTTTTTTTATTTATTGTGGGCCTACAACTAGAAAGCCATCTTTAAGAATCCTAAATTTAGGAAAGGCTGGATGAGGAGCTTTAATACTTTTTGCTCTTGTATTATTAGAGCATGCATGTGTTGCTGGAAGTTTAAACTCAATTTATAATTAACTTTTCCATAAAGAAAAAAAAGTGGAAAAATGTAATAGATTTTATGATTTGGAATACTGCGCATCAAAGGCAGTTTTTCTTTCATCAATCTTAGATGCATGGTCATTACACATTTACATTAATTCAGTATATTTGGTGGCAATAAAAAAAATAAACAACTGAATTTACTTTTGTAGAATTTATTTTGAGTCCCTGCAAATGCTACATGAGTGGCAATAACTCCTTTATCCATCTCCGTTGACAGCTCAAGAAAATAACTGTAGAATGTGAATTTCTGAGTTTTTAATGCCCCTCGGAACTTCTCATTACCCTTCCCTATTTTTTTCTGCTGGGCCTTCAGAATGATTGTGTGTGTTTCATGCCAGAACTTAGGCTTGGTTCACACTAGTTCATAAGAAGTTGAGAGTTGATGACTTCTCTTCGTAACTATATGTGTCCAGAATTTGCACCAAATCTGCTGATTTCAACGAGACTGGCCAACCATATGTATTGGGGTGTCCTGAATCTCCCTTGGTGGCAGATATTGGCGGGGAAAGGGGTTCCTTTATGTTTTCAAGGGGGGACGGCGTGTCTGGCATCTACTTATTCCCTGCGCCCCATAGAGAACACAATAGCGATGCAGAATACTTCCGTACCTCCAATGTCAATGCAGCCTTAAAATGTTCCTTCATAAAGATGGGTTGAGAATCAGTTCCCACCTGTCAACAGTAGGTACAAAATTGGTGCAAAGTCCCCAGTTCCAGTTATTCTTTGAACCCATAGCCTTATAATTTGAGACCTTTCCTCCAGTACCAGGCAAATAAAATATAACTTGGCTCACAGAACATGTTGAGTGCCTTACAGAATCAGTCCATCAATTTTTGATTGAATCCACAAAAGGTCACCAAAATGGTTCTAAACTGCTCCTAATAACATTTCCCACCACTTTAAGTATATGATGAGTAACCTGCGCCCTACTTGAGACGTCTTTCAGTTGCAGCTTTGTGCAATTAGCCGTGTCATGTAATTGTACTGTTTTGACAAAGGAGCCCCCAAGGTTAATTATTTTGGCTTCACTTGATACTTTTTATTTTTCTCCACATGAAAAACTGGGCAGAGAGTAAATCCAGGACACAATCTTGAGCGTACAAAGGAATTTTTAAAAAATTCCAATGGATTTAAAATGTGTAGGAAAAATGCATCGTAAGCAACTAGGCGTCATTTTATTTATACAATAATTACAAATTGGAGGACGCTCGCCAGCTAACTGGTGCCTGGCCTGCTGACCACCGCTCAGCGAAGAAAAAACCCTGTGTTTTTAGCTAAAGAGACAAATAGGCCGGTTCGCGTTCATTTGCATGTGTCTTTACTTATTCACGATTAATAAATTACGTAAACACAATTATATTTCATACAATTCATAAAATCATTCAATAAAAATAGAATTCATATATTCAACTTGGTGATCCCAGTCCTGTAATAAAAAATAGAATTCAATACAACACGTTACAGGACTGGGATCACCAAATTGAAGACATGAATTCTTTTTTTTCATTGAATTCTTTTTTTACAATGATTATGTGAATATCTTTAAAAATAGGCTTTTTCTAGGAATTGCATTGCAGATCCTAATATTTTTGAAAAATCTGACGTTTTAGCTGTATTTATATTGGTGAGAAGACTACTTTGACTGGGACTTTGCCCATTCCATGCAGACTCTAAGGCCTAACACATTTTTGAATGTTTTCTTTTGCTTTCATCTGTAAGATGGGATTAATCAAATGTGACAGTGAAGAGAAGTCAGAATTGAGCCTTATACCTGATTTTATGGCAACAGTAAAATATTTTACTGGCTTTATTCCGCAATCTAAGGCCTCTTGCACACAAACGTTTTTTTTTTCCCCGTATAAGTTCAGTTTCTTTTTGCGTTCCGTATACGGAACCATTCATTTCAATGGACCCTGAAAAAAACGGAAGGTACTCCGTATGCCTTCTGTTTCTGTTTTTCTGTTCCGTTTAAAGATAGAACATGTCCTATTATTGTCCGCATAACGGACAAGGACAGGACTGTTCTATCAGGGGCCGGCTGTTCCGTTCTGCAAAAAAAATAAAAAATGCACACGGACGTCATCCGTATTTTTTGTGGATCTGTTTTTTGAGGACCGCAAAATACTGAAAAAACCATACGGTCGTGTGCAAGAGGCCTAAGGGGGATGTTTGAAAATGAGGCCAGTTGCAAAGTAGGGCTCCCATGCTTGTCGCATAATACTGTCATGTACACGCACAGTTGTCCATAGTTATCCCTTACGCCTCTGTGGTCGCCTGCACCCATTTCTACTTGAATACAGCCACCAATGTCAGCGTAGTGTTAGGCTACTTTCACATGTGTGTTTTCGCTGGATCCAGCAGGAATCGGCAAAAACATATTCACCATGATGAGGGTTCATTCACACGTCCGCAAAATGGGTCGTCATCCGTTCCGCAATTTTGCAGAACTGGTGCAGACCCATTCGTTTTCAATGGGGCCGCAAAAGATACGGACAGCACTCAGTGAGCTGTCTGCATCCGCACTTCCGCTCCGCGAAAAAATAGAATGTGTCTATTCTTGTCCGCAGGCACGTACAAGAAAAGGCATTTCTATTATAGTGCCAGCCATGTGAGGTCCGCAAAATGTAGGACGCACATGGCCGGTGTCTGTGTTTTGCGTATCCGCAATTTGAGGACCTGTGAATGGACCCTAATACAACCGGCAGAATCAGGTATGAACAAATCTGGTTGTATTATCTTTAAAATAGCCATGTTGGATCCGGCATTAAAACCATTGTAAGTCAATTGGTGCCTGATCCGGTTTCTTTTGTGTCTGAGAAAACGGATTTGGCATGACACACAATGTAAGTCAATGTTGCTGGATCCATTTTCTCGGACTCAAAAGAAAACGGATCAGACCCGCATTGACTTACAATGGTTTTAATGCCGGATCCGTCATGGCTATTTTAAAGATAATACAACCAGATCCGTCTTGCTCAGCATCCCATGCCGGCGGTTTTCTTTTTTTGTCTGGTATGGGAACGCAACCAAACAGAAGTAAATGCTTTCTGATGCATTTTGTTCTGTTCCGTTTTGTCCCCGTTGACAATGAATGGGGACAAATCGGAAGCGTTTTCCTCTGGTATTGAGCCGGATTTCAGTAGCGGAAAGGAAAAACGCAGATGTGACAGTAGCCTCAGTTCCTTTCTGAAGCAAACCGTGGAGGACATCTGTGAAAGCTGGTACTTGTTCAAGTATGTGGTGTCCACCAGGGACTTCCTCCACCTGTACACCGGCCTCCATAGCGCTCCTTTTCATGGTCGCACCTGTCTAAGGGAGACCCGGAGCCCAAGATTAGGTCTATCATTGCCGACTCACAGGTGAGACCGCTGCCTTTCTCAGAAGGTGCTCATTATTGCTCTCCTGACAATGTGGCCTGTTCGCAGGTCGTAATGATGGGTTTAAAAACCGTGCTGGATTAGCCTGTAAGATTGTGATGCTTTGGAATGACGAGGCTGAGACGCATCCAGAGCTCACTTCCCACCACAAGGAAAAAAGAGACAAAGGATGTCAACTCGTCTAAAATTACAATTCGTCCTTTAATTGTTGTACATTTCTCAGGGCTGGAATTAAGATTCTTTAACAAAATTACAGTGTACTGCCATGCCATCCATAGCCTTCCTCGGGGGCTACCTTACTCGCTGAAGTTGCCGTATTTCTTTAATTAACATGTAATTAATCAGCTTAAGGTTTAGCAGTACCAGTAGCAACCTTAAGTAATTACCTGCAGACTCATTAAAGAAATCCTTACAGTCTGAGCAGTTGGCGGTGGAGAACTGGTTTGGCGAGCTTTGTAGAGGGCCACAAAATGATCAATTCTAAATGATCCCTTGGAAAAATATCTCCAAGTTTTTATAGATGTTTATTATAGACCCTTCTTGTGCCCGGAATGTATAAAAAGTCACATATGGTGGTATTTCGGCTCATGATTTCCTGAAGCACGCACCCTTAATCTTTGCTGATAGATTCCAAACTGGACACACTGGTATAGCTAAACCCTAGCTACAGAATAACATTGGCTCTTCCATATTTTATGGTGACTATTCCCCAAAAATCCTAATTGAAGTGGTTGCTTACTTCAGCAAATGGCATTTATCATGTAGAAGAAGTTAAAACAAGCCACTTACTAATGTATAGTTATCATCCATATTGCTTCCTTTGCTGGGTGGATTCATTTTTCCATCACATTTTACACTGCTCGTTTCCATGGTTATGCCCACCCTGCAATCCAACAGTGGTGGCCGTGCTTGCAGACTATAGGAAAAAGCACTAGCCTATGTGTACGAGTGTGGTCTCAGCCACCAGAGAGGCCAGTTCTAGTTCCTATAGTGTGCAAGCACGACCACCGCTGATGGATTGCAGGGTGGTCATGACAATGGAAACGAGCAGTGTATTATGTGATGGAAAAATGAATCCAGCCCGCGAAGGAAGCAATATGGACAATCACAATACATTAGTAAGTGGCTTGTATTAACTTTATCTACATGGTAAATGCCATTTCCTGAGGTGCAACAGCCCCTTTAAAGGGAGTCATAGGAAACAAGCCAAGGAGAGACATTGGTCATGGCACTTGCCAGGTTTGGGACCGCCCTCAGGGCACTTCAGACCTTATTTGCATAATCTATCAGAGTTCATTTTCTCTGAAATGACGTCTATCTGCCCCCCACAAGGGTATGTTTGAACATGCGTTGAAGTCCCCACCCAGTGCTGATATTGGTTTAGCAACCTTAAAGACCCTGACAGATTCCCTTTAAAGGGTTATTCTCACTAGGCGCGGGTGCCGCAGGAATTGGCTGGTCACTGGGTCCAACTCCCCTGGGGGCCAGACATTTTCCCAGTAGAAGAAAAATTTAATAGTATTACACGGCGACCCGTCAGATGATAAGTGCCCATATTGCGGCCCGCAAAATACAGACACCTTCAATATGCAATCTGCACTTCTACTACTAGAAATGACTATTCTTGTCCACCGTACGTGTTTTATAATTTGCAGAACACATAGAAATGTGGATCGGACACGGATGCAAAATGCGTTTGTGTACCTGATGCCTAATACATAGATGGCTTGAAAGAGCCTCTTACAGTTCCTTCAGGAGGCATTATGGACTTTCTTTCTGGAGAAGACCTCTTTCGGTCTGGAAACCACAGATCCACTAAATACCTTCTATGTGCACTCCCATCAATAGAAGTGACTATTCTCGTCTGCAATACGGTCCTGAAAGGGACATGTTCTATAATTTGCCCAACGGCCACACGGATCCGGAAAAAAAAAAACAGATGCGCGCATGGCCCCATGGGTCAGTGTGCTATCTTCACCAAAAAATATGGTTATGTGCATGGGACTTTACGATTGAATTGTTGTGTACGACTCTGTTAAGACATCCGTCATGGCTTCTGTTAACAGATCCCAATGAATTCAGACAGATCATCGCTAGCAAGCATTTGTAGGAACACTTGTTAGCGATGATCTGGCAGTGTAATACTGCCGCCGATTACCCCATAAATAAGCAAACGCTCGTTCATCAGACAATCCAAAAATTTTAAATCGGTGTTCACGCCGGCAGATTGTGCGGTCTAATCGCGATCTGCTGCTGGCAAACAATGATTCAGTATGGGGAGGAGCGATGGCATTAGTGATCACTCCTCCCCATACTGTGGAGGAGATCGCGGCATGTAATAGCAGCGGTCTCCTCCGCTGACGAGCAAGCGAGTGTCAGGTAGGAACGCTTCCCTCCCGACAAATGCCTGGCTGATCGCGTAATGTAATACAGCCCCTTATAATGGGTTGTCTTTACAGCATCAGGACTACTGCCCTCATCATCAGAACCTGAATGGAGCACAGCGCTGATATAAACAGCTGCAGCCTCATTTCACTCTGAATCAGCGGAGCAAATGCTTGCTAATATTTGTACGTTTTCTCCGCTCTGTTTAGACATTGACTCGCAGATACTTTGACAGGTGATGATCGCTCATGCCAATAGACCTGTGCGTCCTTTATAGGAAAGAA
Source organism: Bufo gargarizans (assembly GCF_014858855.1). NCBI lineage: Eukaryota > Metazoa > Chordata > Amphibia > Anura > Bufonidae > Bufo > Bufo gargarizans. The sequence continues at coordinate 28,232,701 of NC_058086.1, forward strand.
TTGTTTTCCAGTTAGAACAAATCTTAAGATTTATTAGACAGGTTGGAAAATTTCCCTCAGCAGATTGTCATCATTGTCACACTTAAAAGGATAATTGGGCTGCGAGTTTACACGTTTCCATGTGACGATCCAGTGATGGAAGCGTTTATCCATCTGTGCATGCATGTCATCTCACAGCGAATGAGAGCGCATGAAGTCAAATAGTAAAGAGGTTATCCCTTGATTAATGTAAAAAAATGAAAACCCGACATCATATAGAACATGACGGTCTCTTTCTAACAAAGCTAGGACCAGCCCCGCACCCCCCATGGACCCAGAGATCTCCCCATCCAGGGCTCCAATTGCTACATTTATTTCAATCTTGCATTTTAGGGGGTATGCCCCTTTTTTCAGGCGACTTGTCTTTTCTGCTGCAGCTGGAGGCAGTTGAAAGATGGAATTGTCTAGAATCAGAGAAAAGTGTCTATGCCTGCACCAGAGCCCCTGTGATAAATCTGGCGTAGGTTCGTAGATTGTAAGCTCTTGAAGGTAATTATTGACTTGTCCTTGCTGTGTTATTTATGACCATTTGTGCATGACCCCCTGAATTGTAAAGCGCTGTATAAATAAAGATGATTGTTATTTGTATGTGCTGCATATGAGTGAGCAGGACAGAGAAATTAGAAAAAGAGCAAACAGCAGGTGGCGCTATACAGAGAGATCTCATTGAATAACTCACTGGCGATACGAATGGTTTATAAATTGCACGCAATTACAAAAGTATTCAGATTCAGGTGCTGGTTTAATGATAATGATCTTTATATAGCTCCAACATATTCCGCAGCGCTTTACAATTCAGGGCTTCGTAGACAAACGGTCATAAATAGCGCAGCAACCAGACAAGTCAATAATTAGAACAAGAGGAATGAGGGCCCTGCTCGCAAGAGCTTACAATCTATGTCTATATCTAAGGCTACTTTCACACTAGCGTTGTTTAAATCCGGCGTTCAATTCCGACACCGGAACTGCCCGCCGCATCCGGAAAAACGTGTGAAAACGGATTACATTTGAATCCTGATCAGGATTTTGATCACAATGTAAAAATGCATTGGAAAAAACGGATCCGCCATTTATGGACTTTAACTTTTTTTTCAAATTTTTCGGGTTTAACACGCAAAAGCCGCATCTGGCGTTAATGCAAGTCAATGGGAAAAAAGCCGGGTCCGGCGTTCAGTCAAAGTGTTCAGGATTTTTGGCCGGAGGTAAAAATACAACATGCTACGGTTTTCTAAAAAGACTGAAATGAAGACGTCCTGATGCATCCTGAACGGATTACTCTCCATTCAGAATGCATTAGAATAAAACTGATCAGTTCTTTTCCGGATTTGAGCCCCTAGGATGGAACTCAGCGCCGGAAAAGAAAAACGCTAGTGTGAAAGTGCCCTTAGACAGAGCATTGTTGCGCTTACTTTGATTGCATGACGACTTGGGTACGTGGCCATTTGTTCCATGACTGCCTTTGATATTAGAATTATCAATATTTTTTTTTTTAGATTTTTTTATCTTTTTATTTTTTTTGTGGTACTGCATTACGGCTTTCCTATTTTTTTGGTAGCGGAAGAGAACCTGCACACCTTGCGGAATATGCACGTTTTTTCTCCACGTAAATTCCCATACAGAAAAACCGCAGCATAGTACAGTACCAGCAGAGTGTATGAGACTAAGCAAATCTTATGTACACTTTTGTGTTTTTGTTTTTTTATTTGCGGAATTTATCATTTTCAAATGGAGGGTGAGATCTGCGGCAAAATCGCATCAAAACCACAATCAGAAATTGTGTTTTTTTGTGCAGTTTGGCTGCTGAAACGCACAGAAATCTGCATGGAAATTCGTGGGGATCTTCTGCTCGTTCTTCTGCACCCTAAGTCTTCGTTTAGCTTTTTCTTATAACGAAACCATGACTAAAGTGACAGATTCGCTTTCTTTTTTTTGAATCCTGACTGATCTAATTAACGTTAATGGAATCCGTCAGGGGCTTGTTTTTGTTTTTTATTTTATTTCAAAATTAGCTCTGCTGGCTATGCTACTCTTTTGCAGTAGTATCTAAAAACTAAACGGAAAATTCGTCGAAAATCCACAGCGCAGAATAATAATCATGGTTTTAAATTTCAGTAGTTTTGCAATTTTAAAGAGGAAAATAAATAAATGTTTCCCCCCAAGGTATCTTTAAAAAAAAATGCCCTCAATTGGCTTATACAGTCAATTCGATACGGCACTCTCATGGTACGAGGCGGTTAAGTGAATTATAGGGTTAATCCTCACCAATTAGTAGGCTCTCTGCGTCGTGTCAACCTGCACTAATGGTTTTCACCAATAATTTCTTAAAAAAACAAAGTTCCTTGGGAGAGAGTAGCATTAAGGGTACGTGAATGAGGATTGGCATAGCAAGATAGTCCCGCACCACCTCCTCCGCGCTCATTCAGCCCTCCGAACAGATAGACGTTTAGCCTTTTGTCTTGATTGAATGAGGTCCTCTGATATCGGGGCACGTTTCTCCAATTCATGCACAGCAGCAAGGCCTCTTCTTCCAAGTTCTTTTACTCTGACCAATTGGCCATATAGTGTAAATTTACGGTTTTGCACTTCAGATCCTCTGATAAATAATACAGCTGGACTCCATTTTCTGGCACTGAAACGGGAGCTGCAATTAAAACAACAAAACAAGCCGGGGTCGCTGTGATTTAGAGGGTCTACAAAGAGTGCAGCTCTGTGGCTGAGCTCTTCAGCTCCGAGCCGTCCCCAAATCATTTACACCTCGGGAAGAATAGGAAGAGATCTCTTGTGAGAATTAAAAAAAAAATCGTAATACTGTCCTTTTTGGTCTTGTGTGATGGTCTGGGACCACAGATGACCACATGGGGGCAGTGATGGGCCTGTGAAAGAAGTGCCTCCTAGAATGACGTCTGATTTTGTATTTTCTTGCTTGTGACATTTTTGCCATTGCCTGTATTACTACAGGTGAAACTCCAAAAATTAGAATATCCTGCAAAAGTCCATTTATTTCAGTAATGCAGATTAAAAGGAGCTTAAAATTAGAATTTTGTGAAAAGGTTCAATATTCTAGGCTCAAAGTGTCCCCCTCTAGTCAGCTAATTAACCCATACCCCCTGAGCAAAGGGGACCCGACATTGTGACTTTGGGGTTTCATAAGCTGTAAGCCAAAATCATCCAAATTATAAGAAATAAAGGCTGAAATCTCTCGCTTTGCCTGTAACGAGTCTCATGTTAGTTTCACCTTTTAGGTTGCATTACTGAAATAAATGAACTTTGCACGATATTCTAATTTTTCGAGTTTCACCTCTTAAGTATTTTTTTGTTAAAAATGTTGAAAATTCTTTACTTAGGGGTTGGGTATATATCTTGTCACGGATCTTTCTTCTAGGGATTTCAGTATTCAGAGTCCTTAATTCAAAAACTGCAAATTAAGGCTCATTCACATGACTGTAGGCCGTCCGTGCCCATGCTGCGGACGGCAAATTGTAGTCCGCAATGCACAGCCACCGACTGTGTGATTCTCATATTTCGGCGAGGACCCATTGACTTGAATGGGTCTACGATCTGCAGTATACTGCAAAAAAGATAGAACATGTCCTATGTTTTGCTGTGTGGAGGCCCGGACCCAAAAGCCAATGGACGCGCCTTGTAGTGCTTCCGAGCTGTGCCTCTGCACCGTATCTTGCGGATTGTGGACCCATTCAGACCCATTGCAGTCCACAATACGAGCACAGACGGCCTACTGTCGCGTGAATGAGCCCTTAGTCTCAGGCTTACGGTTGTGAAGTCTGTGCAACAGATGAACGCTATAGCGCCATTCACACCTTCCATAGTTCTTTAGGTTCACATTTGCTCTTTCTCTTGTGTTTTACGTTAGTATCTTTTTTGTCTGTATGCTTTAAACTCACCCCCCCCCCCCCCTTCTCTCTTCTGTGTTTCAGCGGTCCTAACTTTTTTTTTTTTTCCTCTTCAATTTAGAGTTTAACCCTTTCAGCCCCGGATGATTTTCCATTTTTGTGTATTGTTTTCGTTTTTTCATTCCTTGTCTTCCCAGAGCAATAACTTTATTTTTCCCTTCACATAGCTGTATGAGGGCTTGTAGTTTGTGGAACAAGTTGTACCTTCTAATGCACCATTTACTATTGCAAACAATGTAGTGAGAAGCTGGAAAATAATTCCAATTGTGTGAAATTGGAAACAAAAACACCTCGATTCCACCACAGTTTTTTGTTTTTATGGCATTCCCTATGCGGCAAGATTGACATGTTAGCTTCATTCTGTGGGTCACTAGGTTTACAGCAATACCACATATGCATTTATATTTTAATAGTTTAGGCGTTTTGGGATGTAACGCTGAAAATCAATAATTTTTTATTTGTTTATATTTATTTTTAATATAGGGTGATTTTTATATATATATATATATATATATATATATATATATATATATAATTTTTTTTTTTTTTATATATATTATTACAAACTTTATAACTTTTGTTTCCCATTTTTTTTTTTTTTAACATGCGCTCATTAGACTCTTTTTCCCATTGACATTTATTTAAGAATGCAGCTGGCCACCACCTCTGAACGACTTTCCTGATCTCAGCACAGGGAAGCCGTTTGGGCCCTGGGAGCACATCGCTTCCTGGGAAAGCGGCCTCAGCTGCCATGGTCCCATTTTACCATAATATCTGAGAGGTTAAATGTCTGCAATCAGCGTTATCAGTTTGAAACGATAGAAGCCCGCCGACTATGGTGCCTGCCATGATGCCATCTTTAAAAATCCAAACAGCGCAGCACATGTACAGTACTAGTCAGAAAGGTGTTAAATAGCTTATTTTTAGGGGGGAAGATAACACCCCCCCCCCCCCCCCCCCCAGTAATTTTTAACCTTTTGTTCGATTTATTTTTACAGTGTGGTATAAATAACATGATTTATTTTGTGGGACACTACTACTATTATGATTTATATATTTGTTTTATTATTTTTTTATTTTTTCTCTTCTCCCTTCAGGCTGGCTAAGATGACAGACTGCTGTTTTAGGCCTTCATATCTTAGGGTGGGTAGCAGATATGATAAAGATATGGGTCTTCTTTGAAGGCCAACAATCTTATCTTTAGAACAAGACCAGAACCATAGCATTACCTCTTCTACATAGCTGTTCAGGAGTGGAAGCAGCTGAAACCTGCATTCACTTTCAGCTGCTGTCATTCATGACCCAATTACTAAAACGGCTTTATCGCCCTGTGTAGAGGAGATAATTCTCATCTTGTTCTAAAGCTTAGACTGTTGGCTTTCAAACAAGACCAGGCCCATATCTTCAGCTGCTACTGATCCTGAGATATGAGGGGTTAAAGCAGCCCACCTTCCCTCACCCTGCTGCCTGAGCTTGGGAAAAACTGTTATGAGGTTGAATGGTTTTCCAGTAATTAAAAAAAAAATAGTGGTAGCAAAGTAGTAAAATCATAAAACCACACAGTACTAAACTCTTTAAAAAAAAAAACAGCTGCTTCAGTGCTAATGCTTGAGTAGTCTGGGGAGGACATCTTGGGAGTGATGAGAGGCCTTGCTGACCGGCATCCTCTCTGAGGCTAGTGATTGGTGCTGCACAGCATATTGTATTTATTGCTATAATTATTTTTTACTCTTGGACAACTTCTCCAATGACACTGGATGGCATTGTGAAAGGTTTGATTGCTGTCAGGTTACTATTATCATTCTCAGTATGTTGCCAACAGAGCTTTGAGTGAACAGTTCAGTCTTGTGAGAAACAATACTAGGATTGGATTACTTTAAGGGGTTGTCCCAACTGGAAAAAAACGCTTCTCTATAGTTAACTGATCTGATGACTAACTGGTTGCCCCAGTTTCACCTTTAAAGGGGCTTTCCCATTTGGGATGATTATGGCATATCAATAGGTGCAGTTCGCACCTTTGGAATTCTTCTTATCTCAAGAACGTGCCCTGAAGTGATTGGAGAGCATATTCCGAAAATGGCCAAACAGATGTCTCATGGCAGTGAGTGTAGAGGACGTTGCATGCACTCGGTGTGTTCTCCTTTCTGGAGATAGGAGCGGGACCTATTGGACATTTATGGCATAGCCTATCGCTATGCCATGAATGTCGAGATGGTTAAAGCTGAAGATGGCTGCAAATTTTGCAGGTATAATGGGACCACGTCAAACCAACGTGGACAGTCAGAATTCTTTGCCTTGGTGGGTTCTATTTGTGGAAGATCTCTGGCTGGCCAATTGAATGATCTATCTGGCTTACCATGTGGTTTATCTGGCTCCTACCTAGTCTACGGTAATTTGTCCACCCTTGCCTTTGACAACCTCATTTATTGACTCAGTGGTTACGAGTCTTACGACTGCTACCTTACAGCACTCTGGTCATGGGCTCAAATCGGACTTCGATCAACTTCTGCATGGACTATGCATTTCATGTGCCATCACCTAAGGCAGCGTATTCAAGCAAAAAACAAAAAAACGGGCAAGGTGACTTGACAGGACCCAAGCCAGGCATGACTGACCACCACTAAGAAAATATAAGATTGCACCTGTTTGAAGTAAATCTGTTACTGCTTTTTCCATAAACTTATTTTGCATGGGCCTCCATAAGCCAAAACCAGTGGAGGATACGCGTTTCCTTCATCTAGCCAATGTCTGCAGCTGTCGCTGTTCTGCAATCTTTGAGACTTGAACTCACTGAACAGATGTAAAATGACATTGCATGTAAATAAAATGTATATACCCAAAGTATGAAGAAAATGCCTAAAATGCCGGCGGGGAAGTAGCTGTGAGGGCTTTGACATGATGATAGTGGCGTGATCGGGTTAGAGGGAAATTCCTCATGACCATACTGCAGGCAGATCATGTCACCGGTCTGTTGCTTCTAAAAGGTATTGTTGCAGATGAAATGATGAGCTTGTTTCTTTGTGGAAGAAGAGTCAAAATGAGCTGTCAAAGTCAATGCATTTAATGTTTCACCGTTTTGACTTTTATTTTTGTTTTGTTTCGTTATTAACTTCAGTATAAGTTCTTGGGTGCTATATCCGGGTGGGGGCTGATGTATATTTTAATTACAATTTAACGGTATGCATCTGCAATAGCATGAAGACAGCTAAAAATTCCTTTAGACTACACCGTTTTATGTGGTTTGAATGTGACTTATCTGTCTTGGGCTACTTTCACACTAACGTTTTGGCTTCCTGTTTGTGAGATCCGTTCAGGGCTCTCACAAGCCCTAATGCCTTCTGAATGGAAAAAGGATCCGCTCTGAATGCATCCGTTTGCCTCCGTTCAGTCACCATTCCGCTCTGGAGGCGGACACCAAAATGCTGCCTGACGAAGCGGAGCCAAACGGATCCTTCCTGGCACACAATATAAGTCAATGGGGACGGATCAGTTTTCTCTGACGCAATCTGGCACAATAGAAAACGGATCCGTCCCCCATTGACTTTCAACGACTGATCCGTCATGGCTATAGAAGACATAATACAACGGGATCCGTTCATGACGGATGCATGCGGTTGTATTATTGTAATGGAAGTGTTTTTGCAGATCCGTGACGGATTCGCAAGAATCGCTGGTGTGAAACTAGCCTTATAAGTTTTATGTGGGCTGATGTGTTGTTTGACTTACTTTAGCCTTAAAGGGGTTTCGCATCCCGGCTTCTTCTTCTTCTTTGCTGTGCAGGAGGAAAAGGACCTGTGGTGATGTCACTGCGTTCACCACATGGTCTGTCACATGATCCATCACCATGGTGATGCATCATGTGATGGACCATGTGATGAGCGCAGTGACATCACCACAGGTCCTTTACCCAGGTCCTGAAGACAGAAGAGAAGCCGGGCTGCGCGAACAAGTGGATTAAGGCCAGTTAAATTATTTTTGTATTTTATTTTTAACCCCTCCAGCCCTATTGTACTTGGCATTCTGTATTCAGAATGCTATTATTTTCCCTTATAACACTGTTACAAGGGAAAATAATTACATCAACACAACCTTGAAGCCAAACCTGAACTTCAGTGAAGAAGTTCGGGTCTGGGTACCACATTCAGTTTTTTATCACGCGCGCGCAAAACGCATTGTACCCGCGCGATAAAAACTGAAAAACTGAATGCAATCGCAGTAAAAACTGACTGAAATTGCGTACCTACCCGCGCGGGTTTGCCGCAATGCACCCGGGACGTATCCTGAGCCAAAACGTGACGTTGGTGTGAAAGAGGCCTAAGATTCATGCAGTATATTCATCCCTCCAGTCTTTTTTCCTTCTGGCATAGTAGAAAAGAGCCGGAAGGAAGATGATGGCAAATCTGATCCTAAAGTTTTCATTTGGGTAAATCTTGTGTCCAGCTGGCAGATGCACAGTGCACAACTATCAGTATTCGGGTCACGTGTGTTATATATGAACCCACTATTAGAACATTTTGTGCGGAGGGAACTAGAGAAGAGGTCAGTTTGTATTCGGAGATATGAGGACCCTCCGATAGCTTCCTGTAGAAGTATTGCAGTAATGTTTCCAACTGAAGATCCGTCAGTGGATCTACAAATTTTATACAGTCATAGAACCAGAATACAAAAATGTCCCAAAAGGGATTGTCCCTTTCAAACCAGCACCTGAATACTTTTGTAATTGCATGTAATTAAAAATTTTGTGTAGCCACTTAGCTATTCAATGAAATATATAGCGCCACCTGCTGTGTGTTTCTTTTGCTTATTTCTCTGTCCACCCCAGGTGGTCACACATGCTCAATTCCATCCTTCAACCGCCACCAGCCGTATCTACTGTTAGAAACTGTGACAGTTAAAGGGAGAGAGCTGCAGAAAAAGGGGCACGTCTCCTTGAGAAAGAAGGCACCCCCTGGGTTCCAGCTATAAAGAAATCTATCAGAGCAGTGAATGGGGAGATTTCCGGTTCCATGTCAGGTACAGGGCTGGTTCTAGCTTTGTTATACATTGTCATGTACTATATGGTTCCCGCTTTAAATTTTTTTACGTTAATTATGGGTTCACCCCTCTGATGCATCTTCTGTTGTCCTAAAATTCCTTACGTCGATGCATCTCTGTAGGTATCGCATTCAGATTTCTAGTCTGGGTAGTAGGGATCGACCGATACCGATAATTTGTGAACTTTCAGGCCGATAGCCGATAATTTATACCGATATAATGTGAAATTTCATAAATCTGCTGAAAATGAATATTTTTATTGTTAATGTGCAGTATTGTTTTTTTTTGTTGTAAATCTTTCTTTTTCATTTATACTTATTTTTTTTTTACTAACTTTTAGCCCCCTTAGGGACTAGAACCCTTGTCCTATTCACCCTGATAGATCTCTATCAGGGTGAATAGGAGCTCACACTGTACCTGGTGCTTTGTGCACACAGCAGCAGGGAGCTGACCATGGCAGCCAGGGCTTCAGTAGCGTTCTGGCTGCCATGGTAACTAATCGGAGCCCAAGGATTACATTGCTGGGGCTCCGATTGGAGAAGGAGGGGAGAGGGGACCCTGTGGCCACTGCCACCAATGATTAAAACTAGAGGGGCTTGGGTGGTGGTGGGGGGGCGCACTGCGCCACTAATGTTTTTAATACGCGGGTGGGAGGCGCACTAAGCCACCAATGATTAATACTGGGGGGCTTGGGGGGCTGCGCACTGCGTCACCAATGAACATAAATCTCGAATTTATTCATATACAGGAGGCGGGAGCTGGCTGCAGAATCACATAGCTGGCTCCCGACCTCTATGAGCGGTAGCTGCGATCCGCGGCACCTGAGGGGTTAACTACCGTAGATCGCAGCTACCGCTCATAGAGGTCGGGAGCCGGCGATGTGATTCTGCAGCTCCCGCCTCCTGTTCAATTTGAATGAAGGAGTAAGTTAACATCATTGGTGGCGCAAAATAGATGCCGATACCGATGACGGTCCAAATCCTGAATATCGGCCGATAATATCGGTAAACCCGATAATCGGTCGATCCCTACTGGGTAGGTCTGCTGGCCAGACCCTTAGAATTGTGCTCCTTTTCCGAGACATACGGGGAAGTGAAAGATACGGTACCTTTTGAAGAACATGTGTAACTTTTAGATTTTTCAGCGGATTGGGTAATGACCGTGGTGGCAAGGTCCATCCTGCATGATCTGAACCACCTGGTTACTTTTTGAATTCAGTTGAGTACCACTTATTGTAGGTACAAAGTTGCCCGTGGGGTTGAATATCCATAAGGCCTGCACTGATTCACAAGGAGGATGAACCCTGCGTGATTTTTTGATGGGTCTAGCACCCTCCAGCAAATTGATACATAAAATTCCATCCTTAATGCCGTGCCGTACCCCTGTATCCCGGAAGAATAGCGTGTTTCTTTAGTAAGTGATAAATGTGAAGCGAGAGCGGGCAGCGCTGGCATCTCCTCAAAACAAACTAGTTATCCCCATGAATTGATTTCATCAAACATGATGGCGATGGCAGGCTCACAGCGGGGGCCGCCTGTGATAACTGGTTTTCTTTGAGATAAGCTGTTAAGCAGGGGTCACTGTGCTAGAATAAGCGTGGAGAATACATGTTCGCGGGCAAACATGAGCGAATCTTTGATCACTTTTGTGCGGCACATCAGTCTGGCATTGTGCTTTATACCAACACAACACTATAACAAGATGAGGCCTTTCAAGCTCTCGATAGCGCTGGAATGTTATTGAAATCGGTGCGGTTGCCGATAAGTTAATAGAAGAGGCAAACACTGTTCATTTCATAATGCAGCCAGTGGTGATTCCCAGCTGAAAGGAATGTGGGGAATCCGTGCATCTGGGTGATGTTATTTTAACTCTTCCATGGCTGGATTGAATATTGAGCGGTAGCTTAAAGGAGTTTTCCGAGACTTTATAACTGGTGACCTATCCTCTAGATAAGTCATCAGTATCTGATCGGTGGGACCCCCGCTGATAAGTTGTTCGAGAAGGCAGGGTAACTCGCAGTTGCGCCGTGGCCTTCTCTCAGCTTTGCCTAGGCCATGTGATGTCATGTTCATCAGTCACGTAGCCCCATAGAAGTGATTGGAGTTGGGCTGCAATGCCGAGCAAAGCCGCTATACAATGTATGACGCTGTGGTTGGGGAGCTGAGAGAAGGCAGCAGCGCGCACCAGGTGCGCCAGTGCCTTGTCAGACAGCTTCCCGGGTGTTGGATCCCCACCGATCACTATCCAGAGGAAAGGTCATCAGTATTAAAGTTTCAGGAAACCTTTTTTGATCTTCTTGGGCCCCAGTTCACATCTTCAAAACGCTTAGTATTAAGAGAAAGTACAGAAATGCAGAGCGAGTAGAAAAGAAGAATAAGAAGATGAAAAGAAAAGCGCAGAAATAAAAAAAAGGAGGGGAGGCTGATTAAACAAGATGGTTGCCGTCCAATCATCCATGGCCTGCTTTCAAATTGTCCCAAGGAGCCCAAGTCCTAAGCACCAATTCTGAGGTGTCCTTGCCCTCCGCTACCAGAATCTCCAATCGCTCCAGCAGATCCTTCTCAGCGACCCACTCCTGAATTAATGGAGGAGAATAAGATCTCCAGTTTTTAGGAAGGACAGTGTGAGCAGCTGATAATAAAATGTCAAAAAATCCCTTTTCTAATCGAAAAAAATCGAACCTGAGAGCGAGAGGAGAGCCAGCTGAGGAGTAGGAGAAACCCTCTCACCATTCACTTGAAAACATAAGGCTGTACCCTGCATGTCTAATGGGCAGAGAAGAGACTCCTCTGCCAGCTTTTGCCTGCTCCTATGGCAAGCACGCCATCCTTGCTGTAAGGCTACCACAGATTCCACGTGTATGGTTTGGAGGATCCGTGGCAGAAATCTGAGGCGAACACACAGATTTGTACCTTAGAATATATAGAGGTGTTGGCTGTGTTGTGGATCCAAAGGAAGATTCGTTACATTTTGTGTGTGAAATGGATAACAATCGAACCCTATTCACATGCGTTGGATGCACTGATTTCATCAGGATGTAGGCTGGGGGACTACATGGCGATCTTGGCTGACCAGAGATGGCACTGAATGGGGTCGTAGCACAGCCCGCAGGTTTCAGGGGTTGTGAGCCCCAGAATCGCAAAACAATCCAACATTGCAAGAATTTAATTTTTTTATATGCAATTCTGGGATCGATGTCTCGGCACCTTGTGAGCCATCCTGTGACCCCATTCAGTTTATTGGCTCCACTGCTACACAGGTTGTGGTCGTTCAGTGGATGTCACCGTGTAAGTCCAGCCTTAGGTGCGAAATCAGTACTTAAATCCTCATCAGATCTTTGACATGAACATGGCCGTGAACGTTGGGGTCTTTGGGGAGCCCATAACTGGATTCCAAAGATCCCAAGGGAAACGCCATCTGTTGAATATGTAACCTTTCAAAGTATTAGACTACAGCCACATGGAGCCGATTTTTCTGCAGTGGAGTTTTGACTTGTGGGCGATCTCTCTGCCACTTGCTGGGCGACTATTTTCACGGTGTGATTTGGCTGTAAATCGGTTGCACTTGCACATGACTTGCATTGGTCTATACTGGCATAGACTTGCAACTGAAAATTCAGCAGGTTTGTATTTTTTTTTTTTGCAACTCTCACATCGTAAATGCCTAATGTCGTGTGTCACAACACAAGCACAATGACATTATGATGTGATATCCAAATATTTAAAAGCAAATCTGGTCCAGAGTACAAACAGAATCTCCACTTTATTAAACAGACTTAAGAAAAATTCTGAAAAACACAAAAAGAGCAGCGCCAAGTCATTAAGCCGCACGTGTACAGAAACACACCCGGCCATGCATGATAACAACATGTGAAAAATAACACGGTTGACAAGATAATGGCAGTTCTAACATATCGACATTTACTATACAGAAAAGAATCATAAATAGTAACACTTATAGCATACCTATAGATGCGTCATACACAAGCATATTGGCGATAACCTCAATCACAGAGGTAGCGTTAAACTAATATGATATCGTAATAATAACTATCTGCAATACATATACAAGCAGAGCCCTTGTAGTACTCAGTGGATGTTTATGCTGGAGTATGGCACCTATACCTCTTAGCGGTATTACCGCATGTTGACTCCTAACTGCGTCCACACCTATGTGACTTCCTCCTCCACCAGCGGCACTAGTCTGATGAAGGCACAGAGGTGCCGAAACGTTGCTCCGCCACAGCAACCATCTTTTGTATGCAAATAAAACAAGTTGCATCAAATATGACTTGGCTGGAGTCTTTGTATCTATCTGCAATACATGTTACAGTAAAGGCATGGCACTACCCCTGAGGGGTGCAGACATTGGTCTCATGTTAGAATAACAGAGACCTATGCAAGCTAAACAGTAGCACACCCCTAGACATGGTGTGGTGCTAAACTGCCAGGGCGCAACCCCTCGATGCACGTTTCACCATCTTCGTCATGCCTCTATATTCACAGCCTTAAGGGTCCAAGCACATGATCGGGGTTTTGGCCCGCATCTAATCCACATTTTTTGCAGATCGGATGCAGACCCATCAACTTCAATGGGACTGCAAAATATGTGGACAGCACACCCTATGCTGTACGCAGCCATATGTCTTTTCTGCCAAAAATATAGAACATGTCCTATTCTTGTCCGTTTTGCGGACAAGGAGAGGACATTTCTAAAGGAGAAGAAAAAAGGAAGGCGGCAGGCTTTCGGCTGGTAACTGTGTTTTGCGGATACGCGATTTGCCGAACGCAAAAACGTCAACGCCGTGTGCATGAGTCCTAAGTGCGGATTGACACGCCCGAGCTTGGCCTGGGAAACACTATCCCTTCGTTGGCCGCATCTCCCCGGACTCTGACTGCATCACAGTGATTTATGATGGTCAGTTCCTATCTGATTGCGGCTCTATTGTAGGGATCGAACAATATAGATTTTTTTTTTTAGAGCCAATAACCTGTGAACTTTCCGGCCGATAGCCGGTAATTTATACCGATATTCTGTGCATTTTAATTAATTTTTTATTCCTGCACAAATCTGCTGTTAAATGAACATGTTTTATAATATAAATCCAATTGCAAACAATTACGCCCAGAGCTTTATTATAATATATAGTACCATATCCAGCAGCACCACCCCTCCCCCCCTCACTGACTACCATGGTCTGCTTGCTTATTATCATTTAGTATAGATGCTTTATTAATGTATAATTTACATTTAGAATATACTAATGCCAAATGCCAATTTCCACCAACCACCACCCCTCCCCCACCTCAGTGACTACTTCACTAAACAACGTAGTATTAGAGGAAATAAAAGAAAATTCCCTTTTTAGTAGACCCGAAGAAAAGATGGCAATTTGGCAAACCAAGCGGTCCTACTGGGCTGGCACACAAGCGGCAGAGCAGACTTGGACGGCACACGGCAGACAGCGTGCGGAGCCGCGAGACTTCGAGACAGATTGGGGGGCGCGCGCGCGCTGGACGCATTATCAGCAAGGTTAGATGCCGATAACTTAGAAAATCATGAATATCGGCCGTTAACATCGGTAAATCCCTAATCTATTGTACTGTAATGTGAGCTCAACACATTGGAGCCGCAATCGGATAGGAACTGACTGTACATTATTACGATGTAGTCAGCTCCGGTCGGTTCGGGAGATATGGCCGACACAGGGACAGGATTTCCCAGGCCGAACACGGTTGTGTGAATCAGCCCTAAGTCCCCGAACCCAGAAATAGTAAAATTCTGCTGTTTAGCCCTCATTTACACAACTGTATTCTTTCTCTGCATCCGATCCACATTTTTTAGGGATTGCACGTGGACTCATTCATTTCTATGGTTTCACAGAAGAATGCGGATAGCACACGAATGTAAAAAGGTGAAGCCCAGCACACGGTGTCTGTGTTAAAACCTCATCATTTAATAAAGTCTGGAAAAAAAAAAAAATATATATATATATATATATATATATCACATACCGTGGGTACAGTACCGCAGGATCGGTCTACGCGTTTCGAACTTAATAGTTCAGGACCTTCATGTCATCCGTGTGCTGTGCGAATCTGTGCACCAAATTATAGAAAATGTCCTTATCTTGTCTGTTTTACAGGGGAAAAAAATAGGCATTTTGACAAGGGCCCGCGAAAAATGCGGGATACACATTACCAGTATTTGCATTTTGCAGACTGAAAAACGGATACGGCCGTGTGAATGTAGCCTTACTTAGATGTCAAATAAAATTGACCGTAATCCAGCGTCTTACCACCTCTGAGTGAAGTCTATCCCCCTCCCCTTCATTTTCTGTAACATGGTCTGAATGCACAAGATTGATGTGCGGTAACCAGAGTCGTCTTTTTTGAAGCTTCATTAAGCGAGTTCTGCTGCTGCATGCAATGAAGTAGGGATTGGCGTTAATCCCCTCATCTAGCCCTGATTGCCCGAAACTAATGGAATAATCACAGATGACCCAGGAGGGAGCTCACAGGTGTTTGCAGGGGCCGCAGACATATTGCCTTGCTGCTATTTCCACCTCCCCTATTTCTGTGGATACTGTATGAACGTTGCTCCCCAGCATACGAAGAGCTGTAGAGCAACCTCCCAAGACGGACCACACATTGGACAGAAACATTGACATCGTCTTGTGGTGTCCTCAGGGGGGATGTCACTTTAGAGAGACGTCCTTGCGATATCTTCCTTATTGCTCTCCTGTGTGAGCCGCCATAGACAGGGCAGATGGGGATGCGTTCTATAGTTCCGCATGGTAGCTGCTCATAGGATAAAATATCTTTTTGTTAAAAAATAAGTTATTGTAATTTTTCGGATGAGTGCTGGGGAAGCGGGGCTTGTTTCATGGGGGGCAAAAACTGCAAATTCTAGCACCCTCATCCTTTAGGTGCCCCATGGATGAGAACCCAAGGATTGCACCAAAACTAGTAATACTTAATGGTATATGGTGGTATTATTTAGGAATTGAATTGCAGTATTTTGTAAGGACAACATATGGCAGTATTATCTGGGCTCTTTAGTAGAGTATTATTTGGACACTGCAAATTATTGGGCACTTTATGGTAGTATTAAATGGGCTCTTTAATAGAGTATTACTTGGATGCTGCATATTATTGAGCATTATATGGGTAGTTAAGTAGAATAATATTTGGATACTGTATATTATATGAAAATGTTATGGCAGTATTACATGGGCTCTTTAGGCTACTTTCACACTTGCGGCAGAGTGATCCGGCAAGCAGTTCCGTCGCCGGAACTGCCTGCCGGATCCGGCAAAATGTATGCCAACTGATGGCATTAGTAAGACTGATCAGTCAGAAAAATGCATTGAAATGCCGGATCCGTCTTTCCTGTGTCATCCGGCAAAACGGATCCGGCATCAATTTTTTTCCACCTTTTTTTGGTCTGCGCATGCGCAGACTGGAAGGACAGATCCGGCATTCCGGTATTTTGAATGCTGGATCCGGCACAGATACATTCCTATGGAAAACAATGGCATTCAGGCAAATCTTCAGTTTTTTCCGCCGGAGATAAAACCGTAGCATGCTGCGGTTTTATCTTTTGCCTCAGGTCAAAATGACTGAACTGAAGACATCCGGTTGCATCCTGAACGGATTACTCTCCATTCAGAATGCATGGGGATATGCCTGATCAGTTCCTTTCCGGTATTCAGTCCCTAGGACGGAACTCAGTGCCGGAAAAGAAAACCGCTAGTGTGAAAGTACCCTTACTAGAGTTTTATTTGGATGCTGCATATTATTGGGCACTATACGGCAGTATTATATGGGCCGTTAAGTAGAGTAATATTTGAATACTGCACGTTCTATGGAAATTATATGGCAGTGTTCTATAGGCTGTATACTAGAGTATTATTTGGATACTGTATATTATTTGAAAATGATATGGCAGTATTACATAGGCTCTTTAGTAGAATAATATTTAGATACTGCATGTTAGTGGGCATATTATTAGGTATTATATAGGCTGGTAAGCGGGCGACCTTCTGTACTTATAGTTCTCCATTTTCTGTAATACTGCCCTGGTTTGGAGGCATGTGCAGGTAGTGCCTAGGTGAAGAGCTTTGGCATGGTGTCTCTGTCAGGGAAAACCAGATATTTTTCTTTTTGTAACCTGCAGAAGATGTAATATTCCACCCTCAGGGTACCCCTGTCCGGTCTGATGCCGCTCATTAGTAATCCTACGCTTTCAGTAAGGAGCACTTTTAATATTCCTTATTGATCTGAGGAGGTAAGTCCTGTAGCGTTGTGTGTCTGCGCCTGGGATGTTCTCGCTCAATGACTTGGTCATATCATCTCCGTGCTGAACGTCCCCTGGCTTTTCTTTATTCTGCTGGGGTCAAGCAGGACCATATTGCTTGACCTCTCTCTATATACGTCGACTTCATTGAACGTGCCTCTGTAAATACTCTGGTCATGAAGGTCTCTCCGCAGCAAAGGGCAATTAACACATGTCCACATAGGCACGCCAGCTTGCCAGGAATGGGGTTGTCTACCAAAGTATAGTGTAAAGCTTCCAATTTCTTTTGGGAGGTGATTTTTACAAAATTTCAGTGTATCTGATAACTTCTATACAAATTCTGTGTATATCTACTGTATTCCGTATTCCCTTATAACCTTACTATAAAGAATGTCAAAAATCTGCTTTAGGGAAAGCGTAAAGTATATGTAACCTGTTTGGTATTTACTGTAATCAAAAAAATTTGCTGCATTTTTTTAAATATACTTTTTAAAATTTGCCATGATTTTCAAGATCTCTGCTTGTAATCATTGAATGGAAGCCTTCAATAGAGCACTGATATCTGTACTGTGATTAAAGGGCATCTGACACTGGCTGACCTGTTACATGTGCGCTCGGCAGCTGAAGGCGTCTGTGTTGGTCTCATGTTCATATGTAGCCTCATTGCTGAGAAAAATTTGGTTTTAATATATGCAAATGAGCCTTTAAGAGCAACGGGGGCGTTGCCATTACACCTAGAGACTCTGCTTTCTCTAATTGCTGCGCCTTCTGGACTTTGATTGACAGGACCAGGCAGTGTAAACGTGATCACACCTAACCCTGTCAATCAAAGGGATTGGACACAGGATCGGCAGATTGTGGATCTGCAAAATACGGATGCAGTCCAGTGTTGCATCTGCATTTTTTGTGGAACCATTCACTTCAGTGGGTCGGTGGTACCCATGTAGGACATGTTCTATCATTTTGCAGAACGGACAGATAGATGCGAACAGCACATGGATCATCCATGTGCTTTCCGCATCCGTATGTCCATTCCACGAAAATATAGAATATATCTGTAAAATTAGGACCACAGACCCATTAAAGTCAACAGGTCTGGAAAAAAAAAATGCGTATACACAGACCATGTGCATAAGGCCATAATTGCTCATGGAAAATCTGCAGTGTTTACTGTAGCTGCAAAGTAGATTACATTTTATAGGGGGCATTTATTTTATTTTATTGCATATTAGCAATTTTTAGCTAATTGGTCTTTATTAAACATTTGGAGCCCTTTTCTCTGTACAGGGCTGAGATGCTCTAGTAGCAGGATCAGAATTTTCACTGTTCTGTTCAGCTGACTGCTCCTGATCTCTGACATTAAACACTCATTATCGCTCAGTTCTTATCTTACTGGTAAGAATGTGGCTTAAATAAGTGTTTATGACCTTTCAGTAATTTAGAGATGAGGGTTATTAGGCTACTTTTACTCTCGCGCTTTCCCTTCCGCTTCCGTTTTGTCCCCATTCATTTTTCAATGGGGAAAAAACGGAACGAAATGGAATGCCCTGCAGCAAATCGGCAACATTTTCACGACAATCTCTCTACAAAATCTCCTCTATTTGGTTCAAATGTTACTGCTGTGTAATTCCGTCAGTTACGTAGGACCATATAGATAGAGAAAGCTAGTATAAACAGCGTATTGGTGCCAGTTTTGATATCCGGGAAGTTTAGCTGTGTAATTCGTAGGAGACATTGTGATAACGGTATAATCCCCTCCCCCCACAGTCGTCTTATTTAGTTGTTTGGCTATTGTGTCATTTCACTATTCTTGTTTTTTTCCTTAGGTTAAAAGAAATGTCTACGATCTCACCAGCATCCCCGTTCGCCATCAGGTGTGGGAAGGATGGCCGCCTTCTGCTCAAAGCGACAGCGTAAGTTGCCTGGTGAATGTACCGTAGGTTCTGCTCTCCGCTGTGATTCCCAGAACACAGCCCTTCAGATGACGTGCGAGCGTGAGCAGCAGTTTTGGGGGGAACTTGTGATGACAGCAGGTTGTTTTTAACCTTCAGAGAGAATGTAAGTGTTAATATCTGGTTGCTGCTTGCTTGCATCCCTCGCTATATAAATGTAAAGTGTATCCTGCGCACACCGCCAGCAGTGCCAATATCTGGTGAACTGGTATGTGTCAGAAGAAAAAGCGCTTGGAAGAGATTAGGAAAAAAATATATATTTTTTTTCCCTGAAACAGCGCCACTCTTGTCCTTGGGCAGCATCTGGTGTTGAAGATTAGCTCCACAGTATGTCAAACTTTGGAACTGACTTCCAAGGGGTTGAGGGGCTTATGGTCATGCCATAATCTCACAGATGTGGGGCTTGTTGCAAGATCTGCAGGGCATTACTGGCCCGAGAGGTGACCCACCTCACCTGGGGATTGGCCGAGAAGACATTACGAAGCATTTCCATGCTTGACAAGATGGGAGCCGGATGTAAAGAGCAGTGGGGACCAAGCTTCATTGGATGAGGGATTGGTGGAGATTAGGATTTCTTCTTGTATGTTTTTAAGCACTTTTGACTGCACTGTTAACTATTTTTGATTAGCTAGAGCCAGGGGCGTCGTTAGGACAAAACATTCGGGGCTTGAGCCCCGGATGTTTTGTCCAGTGCTCCGAATGTTATGCTGGCCTGGTAGAATTTTAAAAAAAAATTTGGGCTGTTCCAGGGCTCCTTAATATTGATTGGACAAGGGCAACCCACCACAGATCATCCCTTCACCCGCCTTGTACTTGTTCTGCTGTTCCAGCAACTTGCGGGCTGCGTGGGCATGAGTTCAGTCACTTCTGTGCGCAATCCCATCCTGCGGTGCGTGATCCCGCATGACCCTCAGTGGGAGGTCACGGGATTACGCGCCGCAGGACGGGATTGTGCACCGAAGTGACTGAACTCATGCCCGCGATTTGATACATATGCAAATTAACCTGAGAGGAGTCCTGTCCCTGAGATGAGTCCAGCTTGAAGGAGCCCAGCACCGCCCCGCATCCTCAGAATCTCCTCCTTGCTCCCCGACATCAGAAAGCTAGAGCGCCGTAATCTTGCGATGCGCAGTGTCCACATAGTGTTCCTTCCCTGTGCTGGCATCAGCCTCAGAGAAGGAACTGCGCATGCACTAGCTCGCGCATCGCGAGATTACGGCGCTCTAGCTTTCTGACTTCAGGGAGCAAGGAGGAGATTCTGAGGATGCGGGGCGGTGCTGGGCTCCTTCACGCTGGACTCATCTCAGGGACAGGACTCCTCTCAGGTTAATTTGCATATGTATCAAATCGTTGTTTTTTTTTTTACACAATAAAAGCACACAGAGCTATGGGGACTGGGTATTGCGGATGTGCTAGCGGCCATCTAGCAACCCATGTCCTCAGCTCTATACACAAAATCCCGGTGACAGGTTCCCTTTAAAGGGCCTAAACAAAGATTCCTGCAGTGGTGAGGAAATGAAACATAACAGATATTGGAAAGTTACTGAATGTTGTATTATATAATGACTGCAGTCTGCACTTCATTTGCGTAAACCAGAACACCCCTTTAAGCATGCCTTTTAATGTGCAATTTCAACACAGTGGGCTTGTGCCCCGGATGTTTTCAGACCCTAGCAACGCCCCTGGCTAGAGCACCCATTTAAAGGGGTTTTCTGGGAGTAGAATATCCTCAGCATAGACCATCTGCATCTGATCGATGGGGACCTGGCACCCCGCCAATCAGCTATTTGAAGAGGCTGAGGCACTCCAGTGAGTATTGTGACCTCCAAGCACAGTGCCATATAGTGGCTGTACTTTGTATTGCGCCCATGTGAACCATGGACGTGATGTCAGTGGCCTGGGAAAAGGCCCCAGCACGCTCACCGGAGCGACACAATGTCTTCAAAAAGCTGATCGTTGGGGGTGCTGGAAATCAGACTTCTGCCGATGAGATATCTATGACTTATCCTGAAGATGGGTTATCAGTATCTTACTTCCAGAAAGGTTGCCTCAATTGAGTAAATGGCATTTATCATGTAGAGAAAGTTAATACAAGGCACTTACTAATGTATTGTGATTGTCCATATTGCTTCCTTTGCTGGCTGGATTCATTTTTCCATCACATTATACATTGCTTGTATCCAGGAGTTACAACCACCCTGCAATCCAGCAGTGGTGGCCGTGCTTGCACACTATAGGCCTATGTGCACTCCCATGGTCCCGGCCGCCAGAAAGGCTGGCGCTTTTTCCTGTAGTGTGCAGGCACGACCACCGCAGCTGGATTGCAGGGCGGTCGTAACCATGTAAACAAGCAGTGTATAATGTGATGGAAAAATGAATAAAGGAGGCAATATGAAGAATCACAATACATTAGTAAGTGCCTTGCATAAAGTGCCTTTCTCTATATGATAAATGCTATTTCCTAAAGTGAGACAACACCTTAAATTTTTTTTTTTTTTATATTTTTTTTTTAAGTATTAAGATGGAGAATACATAAAAGTTGTGGACCCTGCCCTCTCCGGTCAGCAGTCCTGGCTCAGCTGCTTCCCGGGGTCTTCTGCATGCTTGCATCCATCACCACATACTCGGCAGATTTAGTTTATTAGACCCCGGCCATGTTTTCATGACCACATTCTATGGCGGACACACATAGAAGAGCATTTTATGGTGCGCCATCGGTTCCGCACGAGAGCTTCTCTAAAGCCTCGGCAGCCGTGTATATAGACGTAAGATGTAGCTCGCCCCGGGGGACATTGTTACTGTGCAAAGTACTAAAATTACTGATATCAAATGCGCTGTGGAAATAATAGCTCTTAATATATCCAGTTGAGAGCAGTTCCTGGCACCCTGCTTGGTGACTGTGACCTGCAGATGACAATGGTGATGACATGGCCCTGGCTGTGATGTGGTGACAGAGCGCAGTAGAGCAGGAAACGCATATATTCGGGAAAATTTGCAAGCTTTTCTGTACTTTCACACTAGCGTTAATATTTTCCGTTATTGATATCCGTCAAAGGGTCTCAATGCCGGAACAAAACGCTTCCGTTTTGTCCCCATTCATTGTCAATGAACTGAACAGAACGGAATGCACCAAAATGAATTCTTTTCCGTTCTCATACCGGAGAGCAAACCGCAGCATGTTGTAGTTTGCTTTCCGTCCTGGGATGCGGAGCAAGACGGATCCGGCATGACCGCAAATCAATGGGGACGGATCTCTTTTCTCTGACATTGTCAATGGGGACAAAACGGAACTGAACGAAATGGAGTGCTCCAAAATGCATTCCGTTCCATTTGGTTGCGCTCCCATCGTGGACAGAATAAAGCGTCAAGATGCATTTTTCTGTCCGCGGCGTGGTACGGAGCAAGACGGATCTGTCCTGACATACAATGTAAGTCAATGGGGACGGATCCGTTTTCTCTGACACAATAGAAAACGGATCCGTCCCCCATTGATTTTCAATGGTGTTCATGACTGATCCGTCTTGGCTATAGAAGACATAATACAATGCGTGCGGCTGTATTATAGTAACGGAAGCGTTTTTGCATATCCATGAGGGATCTGCAAAAAACGCTAATGTTTAAGTAGCCTTATTTGCATGTACTGTTTGGTAAAAAGACACAGGTCCGTAAAGTCCAACCTGTGTTGATACAGAACAAGGCAAGAACCCCTTTGAGGTCGTCATCAGTTACCCCCTCCTCCTCCTCCAAATTGGGGGAAAAAATTCCTTCCCGACTCAAACTATGGAATCAGAATTGATCCCCAGATCAACATCCCTTCTCTAGAAATCTGATGTTGGAAAAATCAGTTTGACCCCCTGCAGCCCATGAGCTCAGCTGAGCTGTTAGGGGCATGGTTGGCAAGAACAACCAGCAGAATTTAGATTGCAGCTCTGGAGGGTAACGCATGCTGGTAATCTGGAGCAGTTCTTCCAGCTATGTACTCACAGTTTACTCAAAAGGTTTTGTACGGGCACCATTCCGTGGCCGGACCCATTCATTTCAATGCGTCCGCAAATCCGGAGATGCAGAATGGAAGAATGGAATGAAGCACTGCGGAGTTCTTTCTGGGGTTCCGTTCCATGCTTCCGCACCGCTAAAAGTTAGAGCAAGTTGTTTCTTTTTGCGCAATGGAAGGATCACAGACCCATTCAAGTGAATGAGTCTGCGATCCCCATGCGCCTGCCCCACGGACAGTGCCTGTGCATTGCGGACTGCGATTTGCGGTCCACAGCATGGGCTTCACACGTTCATACGAACAAGCCCTAAAGTTGTTGTGTTAACAGCTGGAAAAATGGGCAAGTGAAAGGGTCTGAGTGACTGTGGCAAGGGGCTAATGGTGATGGCGAGATGACTTGGTCAGAGAATTTCTAATACAGCAGGTCTTCTAGGATTTTCCAGGTATTCAGTGGTTAATACCTTCCAAAAGTGGTCCAAGGAAGGGCAACCAGTAAACCCTTCAACCGGGTCATGGGCATCCCAAAATCATTTAAAGGGGTTGTCTCACTTCAGCAAATGGCATTATTTATCATGTAGATTCAGTTAATACAAGGCACTTACTAATGTATTGTGATTGTCCATATTGCCTCCTTTGCTGGCTGGATTCATTTTTTCATCACATTATCCAGCAGAAGGTTATCCCTTATCCACACGATAGGGGATAACTGTTAGATCAGTGGGGGTCCTATCTGATCACTCGATTCAAATTCAATTGAGTAATCGTTTCAGCCCTATGGTAACTCGGCTATCTCCAGCACTCCCATAGAAATAAATGGTGCGTCAGTGCGCATGTCCAACCCGCTGCTCCGTCCATTTCAGAGGGGTTCCGCAGGGTACTGAAACCAGTTCTTGTGATCGTTGGGGGTCCCAACGGCATTAGTTATTCCCTATCCTGTGGCTAGGGGGTAACTTTCTGTAACCAGAATACCCCTTTAAGTGGGTGGCTTTAATGTTATGGCTGACCAGTGTATGCCATTTGTTTTTCCTGAGTTGTCATATTGCTTATCATGGTTCACGGCGCTATGTCCTCTTCTGCCGCACGTTATGTGCAGGTCCTTAGGTCTGACGGTATGTAATAAACTTCTCGATAAATAATTCATATATTGTTATGAATCATTTAAAAAATAACTGTGACTGCATTTCCCCACGGACACGACAACCTACCTTCCCCTCCACAGTGAAATCTGGAGCTCTGCAACACTTGTCGATAGCACGTCTCCACCAGGAAGGAGGAGGGGGGCCACGTCTGAAGAAGACATTCAAGCTGCGACAGCGAAGCTGAGATTCACACAGAGGACAAACCCCCAGAAATCTCATTTTGCACATTAACAGGGGCACTTTTTGGTTTCTTTAGTGAAGGAATAATTTTAACACTGTGAATTAATCTGCCGGGTCTAATTAAAGAAGATGTTTATTTAAATCCCCGCAGATTTATCGCAGATTTATCACCAGCGACGTCTCGGCAAAGCGTATAGCCTCCCCGTAAGGCGGTATTCCAATTTATTCTCCAAAATCTGGCCGCCAACGTTATTGTTGCAGGTGTCCTAATTATCGGGGGGTTGGGTAAATTGTTTTCAGGACTTTCTAAATGTATTTTTATTTAACCCGTTACCTGTTAATGTGCGGATCCCAACCTCGCTCAAAACAAGGCATTACGTTATCTGATAGGATCCTTTATTTCATGAGAAATCAGAAGATTTGGGTCTTACCACTAATACTACTATATTAGTATCTAAGCCTCAGGTTGAATTGGGGGATTGTAGTTGTAGACTTTGAAATATTCCAATTTATTTTTAAAGAGTAAATAAACTTTTATTCAACTTTTTTTTTTTTCTAATAAATGTCCCAAATGCCCCAAAAATAATGTTTCTAATATACTTTATTAATTTATTTTTTGCCTTTTTGCTAAAGAAATTTGCTCCTAATGCCCTGATGTCAACCACGCTTTTAAATTCACTATATTCGCACATCGACGACTAATCAGCGGAGTACGGGCTCAGTGTACGGACAGGAGCACACATCCGCTGAGCTAAAACTCCGGCATGTTTGGCTTAGCGAGGCGGGCACAGACAGGAACCCTCTCCGCTATTCCTGGCATAGCACATTGGTACAGGGTACTGATGTGCCATGCCAGCATTTAGCCAACCTCAGGGGGCCCAGCCCGGAGATCCCCTTTAAATGTAGTGATTTCGAAATGTACTAATTGCACAATTCTCTATTAAATTACATAAATAATTGTGTGAAAGTACAGGGACTGTTTAAAGGGATTTTACTTGGATACGGTGTGCAGCATTTGGCTTCATCCATGCAAACGTAAGCCGCCTGCGCTAGCGCCATTGTGGTCTGCAGTGCAAAAACACCGGCCATGTGCATCCCATATTTCGGTGCGGACCCATGCCCATGGAAGCTCTTCTGGGTGCTTCTGTGGGCTTTAGATCCGTGCCTCTGCTCCATATTAAGTCAATACGTCCGCCACCTTAATATGGAATTTACACGGCCAGTGACAGTATATTGTGGAACCGCCGTTTGCGGTCCGCTATATGGACACAGGATGGCTTACGGTCGTGTGAATGAGGCCTTAGACTAACGCAATGTTAGGACCCCAACAACCCATAGTATCAATCTATTTATTATCTTGTAAGTAGCATTATACATTCAGTGTGAGCAACACATTACTAAAGTCCGCCACACACGTACATTGTTGGCCAAACCTGCTGTTTTCAATGAGGGAAACCACTAGGGCTGCAGTAAAACGATTATTTTAGAAATCGAGTATTCTACTGATTAGATTTTTACGATTAATCGAGTACTCTAATAAGAAAAAATGAATTAATAGACTGTTTTCCTTTATAAAAACTCATCAGACCCCCGGCCATCAGTCCCCAACACCCTTCGCTCCCCCGTGCCATCAGCTTTCCCCAGTGCCTTCAGCTCCCCCCCCCCCCAAGTGCCTTCAGCTCTCCCCCCCCCCCCCAGTGCCTTCAGCTCCCCCCCCCAAGTGCCTTCAGCTCTCGCCCCCCCCCAAGTGCCTTCAGCTCTCGCCCCCCCCAAGTGCCTTCAGCTCTCGCCCCCCCCCAATGTGCCTTCAGCTCTCGCCCCCCCCAAGTGCCTTCAGCTCTCGCCCCCCCCCAAGTGCCTTCAGCTCTCGCCCCCCCCAAGTGCCTTCAGCTCTCGCCCCCCCCCAAGTGCCTTCAGCTCTCGCCCCCCCAAGTGCCTTCAGCTCTCGCCCCCCCCAAGTGCCTTCAGCTCTCGCCCCCCCCAAGTGCCTTCAGCTCTCGCCCCCCCCAAGTGCCTTCAGCTCTCGCCCCCCCAAGTGCCTTCAGCTCTCGCCCCCCCCAAGTGCCTTCAGCTCTCGCCCCCCCAAGTGCCTTCAGCTCTCGCCCCCCCCAAGTGCCTTCAGCTCTCGCCCCCCCCAAGTGCCTTCAGCTCTCGCCCCCCCCAAGTGCCTTCAGCTCTCGCCCCCACCCCCCCAAGTGCCTTCAGCTCTCGCCCCCCCCAAGTGCCTTCAGCTCTCGCCCCCCCCAAGTGCCTTCAGCTCTCGCCCCCCCCCAAGTGCCTTCAGCTCTCGCCCCCCCCAAGTGCCTTCAGCTCTCGCCCCCCCAAGTGCCTTCAGCTCTCGCCCCCCCAAGTGCCTTCAGCTCTCGCCCCCCCAAGTGCCTTCAGCTCTCGCCCCCCCCAAGTGCCTTCAGCTCTCCCCCAAGTCTCCCCAAGTGCCTTCAGCTCTCGCCCCCCCCCCAAGTGCCTTCAGCTCTCGCCCCCCCAAGTGCCTTCAGCTCTCGCCCCCCCAAGTGCCTTCAGCTCTCGCCCCCCCCCAAGTGCCTTCAGCTCTCGCCCCCCCCAAGTGCCTTCAGCTCTCGCCCCCCAAGTGCCTTCAGCTCTCGCCCCCCAAGTGCCTTCAGCTCTCGCCCCCCCCAAGTGCCTTCAGCTCTCGCCCCCCCCCCAAGTGCCTTCAGCTCTCGCCCCCCCCCCCCAAGTGCCTTCAGCTCTCGCCCCCCCCCAAGTGCCTTCAGCTCTCGCCCCCCCCCAAGTGCCTTCAGCTCTCGCCCCCCCCCAAGTGCCTTCAGCTCTCCCCCCCCCAAGTGCCTTCAGCTCTCGCCCCCCCCCCCAAGTGCCTTCAGCTCTCGCCCCCCCCCCCAAGTGCCTTCAGCTCTCGCCCCCCCCCCAAGTGCCTTCAGCTCTCGCCCCCCCCCCCAAGTGCCTTCAGCTCTCGCCCCCCCCCCAAGTGCCTTCAGCTCTCGCCCCCCCCCCCAAGTGCCTTCAGCTCTCGCCCCCCCCCCCAAGTGCCTTCAGCTCTCGCCCCCCCCCCAAGTGCCTTCAGCTCTCGCCCCCCCCCCAAGTGCCTTCAGCTCTCGCCCCCCCCCCAAGTGCCTTCAGCTCTCGCCCCCCCCCCCAAGTGCCTTCAGCTCTCGCCCCCCCCCCAAGTGCCTTCAGCTCTCGCCCCCCCCCCAAGTGCCTTCAGCTCTCGCCCCCCCCCAAGTGCCTTCAGCTCTCGCCCCCCCCCCCAAGTGCCTTCAGCTCTCGCCCCCCCCCAAGTGCCTTCAGCTCTCGCCCCCCCCCCCCCAAGTGCCTTCAGCTCTCGCCCCCCCCCCCAAGTGCCTTCAGCTTCACCCCCCCCCCCAAGTGCCTTCAGCTTCACCCCCCCACCCCTAAGTGCCATGAGGAGCTGTGGAGCGGCACCCCTCCAGGAAAGGTAAGTACTGGCACTTAGGGGGGCAAGCTGATGGCACCTATAGAATGGGTGCCACAAAATGTCTCAATTCTACTGGCATGCAGCACCTGAAGGAATACAGTGCCATCCCGCTCAATGATTCAAGTTTGTCCACAAATGCTAACTATAAAGCGTTCGGCAGCTCATATCACTGGGGGGGGGGGGGGGGGCGTTCGGCAGCTCATATCACTGGGGGGGGGGGGGGGCGTTCGTGGCGTTCGGCAGCTCATGGCACTTGGGTTGGGGGCGACAGCTCATGGCACTTTGGGGGGGGGGGGGGGTCTCAGCTTATGGCACCCCTTCCCCCCGAGCTCCACCCCCTTCCCCCCGAGCTCCACCCCCTCCTAAGTGCCATGATCTCCACCGCCTCCTAAGTGTCATGAGCTCCACCCCCTCCTAAGTGCCATGAGCTGCCACCCCCCCCCCCCCCCCTTCCCCAAGTGCCATCAGCTTATGTTTTTGTATCCTTGGCCAGCGGCTCATCTCTGATCTCCAGCTTTTTCTATACATTTGTCCTGTAAGATTTCCATGGACGTATCTCCTCCGCTTTAGTCTAGACTGATGTCTTGCAGTTATGTACCGCTGATTTTAACCCTTCATATTTCTAAAGCTGGCCATGACATTACATGCATGTCCGTGACATCAGATATCAGGGAGAGAAGGGTCGGCGTGTTGGATTTCACTTGTACAATCCTTTTATTCTTGGAGATCAGCCGCCTGCCAGAGGGGTCTGGTACCAGATTATTCCCTTCTCCCATTCACATGCATGGCTGAGTATCTATGTGGGGATCGGGAGGGTGGTTGCCCGGAAGTTATCTCCTATATCTGGCCAGCTTTATAGTTAGGATTTGTGGACAAACTTAAATCATTGAGCAGGATGGCACTGTATTCCTTCAGGTGTCAGTAGAATTCAGACATTTTGTGGCACCCATTCTAGAAGTGCCATCAGCTTGCCCCCCCAAGTGCCAGTACTTACCTTTCCTGGAGGGGCTCCGCCCCACAGCTCCTCTTTCTTCTTCTCCGTGCGCTGCACTGCTGTCCTGGCGCATACGTGCACTATGTCCCGACGATGTGTTAGGGCTGAAATTGCAGCGCGGTACGGGCTGGCGGGTGACCACGGAGCGGTAAGTAATAGCAAGCGCTTCACTCCCACTCTGTGGTCACCTGACACAAACAAATCCTTTTGTGTTAAATTACTCAATTTAATCGAGTAATTGTTTCAGCCCTAGAAGCCACCAATCAAATGTATACGGGGAGGTCCCGAAACTCCCCTGCAGATGAGGTGGCAGAAGAAAGGATCGGTCGTGTTGAATTTCATTGCCCAATCCTTTGTTCTCCTTGGAGATAGGCCGCCACTACAGAAGTCCGGTAGTGGCTTCCTCCTCACACATACAGTGGGAGTACTGGGAGATGGACCCCCACCGATCAGATATTGATGACCTATTTTCTGATTACAGATTTTTTAAAATTCTCTTTCCTGAACCTGATTACAGGGGCGGCCATCTTGCCTGCGCTGTTCTTAACAGAATTTTAAAAGCATTAAGAAAATTGCTTTACGGCAGCCCCATGGGCCATAGACACAATGGTCAGGAGGGGACCTTGTTGACTTCTGTGGTAGAGTTCTCTAGGCTCTGTGACCTGTGCAGAGGTCACTGTACAAGGAAAGAATAGAGAAGCTCTGCCAATTGCCTATTGTGAATTGAGGATCCTGCCTTATCTATACACAGAGGTGATATCATTACAGGCAGGATTAGAATGACAGATAAGCAGATAACTGCAGTAACGTGCATCTAATATAAAGCTTCGTGGCCAGTGCGAAAATTGCAGGGGATGTTATGGGTTTTGTTCAGCTATAGATATTGCACAACATAATCAATAATATGTTACATTTAAACACTAGGTCGTTTTCTGGTGACACATTCCTCTTAATAGTTTAGGTTGTCATAGAAGGCACAGGGGATGCAGGCAATGTGGGGGGCCGTTTTTGGGTGCGGTAAGCGGTTTACAGAGTCATTGTTGGCCGCTGATGGCCACTTGTCAGTCAGTAGTCCAGTCCTGGCTGTTGACACAAGCGTGGGAAGTGGCGACCTCTCCTCTCACCGCCGCCTTTGTTGACCATTGTGATCAGCCTCGATTGAGCAGCCTCCGACTTTATTACTTCTCCAAGTGCGAAATCCGAAGGCTGCAAAGCAGGGCGTCCAAAAGAGATAAAATTACCGAGCGCCTTTGAGTGGCAGGCGTACATCAAACCTCGCGGGGGTTTGACAGGCAACGGATAACGTTATTAGACGCTTCTCGCCATAATTGCTGACATTTATCCAGTGTTTCACAGTATTTGCTAATGTATTAATGCAGTCAATCTCTGCCAGGCTTCACATGCCTCCTTAGCCCCGGCTTCTGTGGGATCCGCCAATGCGCGGCTACGGGGATGCGTTTCGTCGGCCGGTTGCCGTAGTGACAGAGCCCAAAGATAAGCCAAGACAGAGCCCTTTTGTGATTGCTTTTCAGGTGACATTCAGCGGCAGCTTGTGTAGAGTGTCCTTTTATAGTTCCAGTAATTCAGAAAATGGTAACCACTTTGGACTTAACCCCTTCCTGCCCGGAGCGGAGGCTTTTGTTACCAAGGTGGGAAAGGATCAGGCCGTCCGCTTTTCGTGGACATTTATGATGTTGTTTTTTTTTTTTTTTTGCTCATTTTGTATCTAGGAGGATATAACCGATTCTGTTACATTGTGTCAGGCTTCAGGCTGTATTGTGGCTGAACATGAAAAAAAGTGAATGTAGATGATGGGAGTTATAGCTACGTAGCCGAAACTGATCTGCATTTTTATTCAGTTTTTTTTAACCCCCCCCCCCCCCCCCCCCCCCTCAGGTCCTAAAAGAATCTAGCAGATATGCAGGGAAGATCTCTTGACATATACACCAAATGTATAGAGCGGATATATGCCACAGGGTCTCATACGTCTGCCATTACATAAAAAAATAAAAAAGTCTACTAAGCGTTATTTTTTTTTTATATTTTTTTTAGCAGGATTTCGTAGTTTTCTACGTTTTCTAACGCAGTGCAGAAAACGGAATACAAATGTATACCCCTCTTTTGACAGATGGACAGTAGATTATAGGTAACGCATACATTTGGCGTATTTTTACGGGACCTGGTGTAACCGGAACCTGCATTGAACGTACAGCCGTTGTGTCTGATTTTTTGTTTTTATACCGTATGTAATGCATGTCAGTGCGCAGGTTCGGCATCCATAGACGAATATCACGGGACAGAAAAACGAAGCAGACGAGCGGTTTTCTGTCTGGCGCTATTTTACATCTGGCATCAGGACTGATGCATCATATGAATATGAACGATGGGATCAGCTCCAGCTTCAGTTTCCCTCTGGCATTTTCTGCACGACGCCGGAGGCAAACTGAGCGCGGTCGCCAGACATACAGACGTGGACAAAATTGTTGGTACCCTTTGGTCAATGAAAGAAAAAGTCACAATGGTCACAGAAATAACTTTAATCTGACAAAAGTAATAATAAATTAAAATTCTATAAATGTTAACCAATGAAAGTCAGACATTGTTTTTCAACCATGCTTCAACAGAATTATGTAAAAAAATAAACTCATGAAACAGGCATGGACAAAAATGATGGTACCCCTAGAAAACACAGAACATAATGTGACCAAAGGGACATGTTAATTCAAGGTGTGTCCACTAATTAGCATCACAGGTGTCTACAACCTTGTAATCAGCCATTGGGCCTATATATATGGCTCCAGGTAATCACTGTGTTGTTTGGTGATATGGTGTGTACCACACTCGACATGGACCAGAGGAAGCAAAGGAAAGAGCTGTCTCAAGAGATCAGAAAGAAAATTATAGACAAGCATGTTAAAGGTAAAGGCTATAAGACCATCTCCAAGCAACTAGATGTTCCTGTGAGTACAGTTGCACATATTATTCATAAGTTTAAGATCCATGGGACTGTAGCCAACCTCCCTGGACGTGGCCGCAGGAGGAAAATTGATGACAAATCTAAGAGACGGATAATCCGAATGGTAACAAAAGAGCCTAGAAAGACTTCTAAAGAGATTCAAGGTGAACTTCATGCTCAAGGAACATCAGTGTCAGATCGCACCATCCGTCGTTGTTTGAGCCAAAGTGGACTACATGGGAGACGACCAAGGAGGACACCATTGTTGAAAACGAATCATAAAAAAGCAAGACTGGAATATGCCAAACTACATGTTGACAAGCCACAAAGCTTCTGGGAGAATGTCCTGTGGACAGATGAGACAAAAATCGAAGTTTTTGCCAAGGCACATCAGCTGTATGTTCACAGACGAAAAAATGAAGCATATCAAGAAAAGAACACTGTCCCTACTGTGAAACATGGAGGAGGCTCTGTTATGTTCTGGGGCTGCTTTGCTGCGTCTGGCACAGGGTGTCTTGAATCTGTGCAGGGTACAATGAAATCTCAAGACTATCAAGGAATTCTAGAGAGAAATGTACTAGCCAGTGTCAGAAAGCTTGGTCTCAGTCGCAGGTCATGGGTCTTGCAACAGGACAATGACCCAAAACACACCGCTAAAAACACCCAAGAATGGCTAAGAGGAAAAAATTGGACTATTCTAAAGTGGCCTTCTATGAGCCCTGACCTCAATCCTATTGAGCATCTTTGGAAGGAGCTGAAACATGCAGTCTGGAAAAGGCACCCTTCAAACCGGACACAACTGGAGCAGTTTGCTCATGAGGAGTGGGCCAAAATACCTGCTGAGAGGTGCAGATGTCTCATTGACAGTTACAGGAAGCGTTTGATTGCAGTGATTGCCTCAAAAGGTTGCGCAACAAAATATTAAGTTAGGGGTACCATCATTTTTGTCCATGCCTGTTTCATGAGTTTATTTTTTTACATAATTCTGTTGAAGCATGGTTGAAAAACAATGTCTGACTTTCATTGGTTAACATTTATAGAATTTTAATTTATTATTACTTTTGTCAGATTAAAGTTATTTCTGTGACCATTGTGACTTTTTCTTTCATTGACCAAAGGGTACCAACAATTTTGTCCACGTCTGTATGTGACGCAGAGGTCATACACTGGCACATAGTGTGGCCCTCTACCTACTCATAGAAAGCTCTAACATGGCAGCCATAGAGTTAGAAAGACAATTTCGGAAGGGGCTCAGCATTGCACAATTTGGTTTTGAGGTTTTAAATGAAATGGAACAGGAAAAACTGGAAGCACGCCAAAAGATTAGCTCCCAAGTTTTTCACACAGGTGTAACCGCGAGGAAGAGCGTTTGATATCTCACTCGGTGTTCCCAAAGCAAACTTCCGATGACAGAACGTAATGAGCATGAACGGATTATGCCGAATGTTCGTCACTGAGACACTTACAGCAGTATCTTCTTATCGCACATTGGGACTGATGTCTAAGGGCTCATGCACATCACCGTATGTATTTTGCAGTCTGCAAAAAAAGGATCAGCAAAAAAATACAGATGACGTACGTGTGACATCTGTATTGTATCCGTTTTTCTGTGGATCCATTGTAACAATGCCTACCCTTGTCCGCAAAACGGACAAGAATAGGAAACGTTTAATCTTCTTTTACGGGAACAGAATGCACGTGGAGTCCTTTTTTTTTTTTTTTTTTTTGCCGACTCATTAAAGTGAATGGTTCAGCATACCGGTCACAAAAAAAACTGGAACGGACACGGAGCCCTAAGGGTAGAGCTAGACAGCAGTTTGTCCCGTGTGACTGCTGTGCTCCATTGTGTCCCTCCATGAGTACCGCTCAGTGTGTGGGGAATGCATCAGCGACCAAAAAGTTGCACCTCTTAAAATTTACCGGAGATCACCTAACTGTGAGGCAACTTTTTGGCTGCTTTTACATGGAGAAAACCGCGTCTCAGAAGTAACATTATAATATTGTCTATCAACGTGAAGCAGTCAGTGCGTAGATACAATTTCACGAAGACTTCGGCGCGTGTCCTGTACCAAAACTGTTCCATGGTTACAAATGGAGATCCACTCTGCTGTTCATGGGGCTGCTGTTTTTTTTTTTTTTTTTTTCCGCTCCTGGATCCGTGACACCATGAACTAGAAATCCATGGCAGAAACCCAAAGGGTTATCCTTGATTTTCTGACGCAAACGCATGTTGGATTTTTCTGGGTGAACATGGCCGCCCCATAGTCTTAGTCTTATAATGTATATACTAATCAGTTCATCTGGATTATGCTACCCTGCTGCATTAGGTAAAGCATTTCCTAGATATGCATTGCCCACTCTATTGACCACTCTATTGCCATGCATTGCCTAGAAAGTTTCATACAATGCGACACATTTGGTACAGAGAGTGTTATGCAATGCTCAATGAGTTCCACATTTTGCACACATGCTGTTCTACTGTGCCCACATACTGACAGATATTGCCATACCATGCACAGTGAGTGCACAGCACGTTGGCTCAGTGGTTAGCACTGGTGCTTTGCAGCATTGGGGACCTGGATTCAAATTTTAACCAAGGACAACATCTGCATGGGGTTTGTATGTTCTCCTGGGTTTTCTCAGTGCGCTCCAGTTTCCTCCCTCACTCCAAAAACATACAGATAGGCTAAGTTGGAGTTTAGCTTATGAACCCCAAAGGGTGCAGGGACCAATGTGAGTCAGGACAATCTCTGTACAATGCTGTGGGATATGTTGGTTGAGCGTGGAAGAAGCAGATGAAATGGAACCAAATCCACTGCGCTCTCCCCAGAAGACTCTTCTTTATTTGGCAACGCGTTTCAAGGGTGCAAAACCCTCCTTTCTTTGGAAAACCCTCTGGAAGCCATACCATATGGTTTTACCCTACAACCCCTGTTTGGATTGAAATACAATTACTTACATATTCAGTAGATAGGATTTCCCTGAATTGTTCCTCTTAAGTGCCGGCAGGTGCTTGGTATCTGCGCTAAGCTGCTGCTTTCTCTTTTTAATTGTTTCTGTCAGTGCTTCCTGAATCCTGATAGCATCCAGTGGAGGAGCACAGCCGCAGCTCTCCAAATGTATCTACAGTGCATTCGGGAAGGCTTCAGACCCTATCACTTTTTTCACATTTTATGTTGCTGCTAGTGCTAAAATAAATTTCAAATATTCCTCCATCATTCCGTACTCAGTATTAGGGTTGTCACGATACCAAAATTTTGATTTGATTTCGATACCATAAAAAAAAGTATTGCAATACTTGAGACTCCATTCAATACCACGCTAAAATAAAACGCCAAAAAAGCCGTGTGCATTTCGCATTTTATGGAACGTCCGGCCCATAATAGAACAGTCCTATCCTATTTTTGGGGGGACAAGGTGACAAAAAAAAAAAAATGGCGAATCGCTCAGTTTTTATTTTTTCAGTTACGACACTCACCGCATAGGAATTTTTTTTTATGTTTTAATAGTTTGGACTTTTTAACTTTTCACACCTGGCGATATGTTATATGTTTATTTATTTATTGTTTATATATTTTATATGTAAAATTGGGAAAGGGGGTGATTTATACTTTATATTTTGATGTTTTTTTTGTTTGTTTTTTTTACTTTTTATTTAATAACTATTTCCCCCCTTAGGGGCCATAACCTGGGATCTTTTAATCCCTTGTCCTATTCACCCTGATGGATCTCTATCAGGGTAAATAGGACTTCACACTCTCCCTGCTGCCCTGTGCATAGTACACACAGCAGCAGGGAGCTATCTATGGCAGTCAGGGCTTCAGTAGCGTCCTGGCTGCCATGGTAACCGATCAAAGCCCCAGGATTACACTGTTGGGGCTCCGATCGGAACTGCCACTGCCCAACTCCAATGATTTAATACTGTGGTCACTGCCTCCAATGATTTAATACTGTGGGGGCTGTGGGGGGGGGGGGGGGGGTTAGCACTGTGCCACCAAATTTTTTTTAATACTGGAAGAGCGCACTGCTCCACTGATTAAGATTATTAACGTTTAATACAGATACAGGAGGCGGGTATCGGCGGCAGAGTCGCATGGCCAGCACCCGACCTCTATGACAGGGAGCCGCAGTTAATCCCTCCACCCCTCTTTCCTCTCATTGGTGGCAGCGGCACAGTGGGGATGGAGGGACTGCTTCCTTCTCCCTTGTGCTGCTGAGGGAACATGGCGCGCGCTGAGAGCAGTGCATGCCTTGTTCTGTTATACTAGACTGCGATAGTATCGGTAAAAGGCGAATTCCGGTATTGAATCGATACCAGTTGAAAAGTATCGATTGGGTATTGATAAATTGATACCTGGTGCAACCGTACTCAGTACCCCATAATGAGAGAATGAAAACAGAAATCTTCAGGAATATTTGCTAATTTATTAAAAAGGAAAAGCTAAAATCTTGCATTGACATAAGTATTCAGACACTTTACTCGGGACTTAGTTGAAGAACCTTTGGCAGCGATTCCAGCCTCCAGTCTTCCTGGGGATGATGCCACAAGGTTTGCACATCTGGATTTGGGGATTTTATGCCATTCTTCTCTGTAGATCCTCTCAGGTTATATGGAGACCATTGTTGGACAGCCATTTTCAGGTCTCTCCAGAGATGTTTGATTGTAGTTTTTGAATGTCATATCAAAGGGTCTGAATACCCTTGTCCATGCGTGAAACATTTTAGCAAAAATTTCTAAACTTCCATTTTTACTTTAATATTTATGGCCTATACTGAGATTAGGCCATCAGTATTAAAATCCTGGAATACCTCTTAAACTACCGTAAAGGCCGGACATTGCTGCTATTCTCTGCTACAGTTGCTGTAGATGCTTAGTTTGTTGTCCACTTCACACTCCTCTCATAAGATTATGGAATTAAAGTGGTAAATATTGGGGGTCCGACTGCATGGGACCCCACAGCAATCCAGAGGGTCCATGTGTGAATGAAGCAGTGATGCACAGCTGTCCTCTATTCACTACACTTATGAAACGTGGTCTACGTCGGCCCCATAGACTTCTCCATACAGAGAGGGGACTCGCCGAAGCCCCATTGTCTGGATCACTTTGGGTCTCATTGTTCGGAGCTCCATGATCCAATATTTATAACCTTATTTATGGTTAGGCAATAAATACTTTTCATAGGATAACCTCTATAAATGATAACATTGTGGCTACTTGCAGCCACCACTGGAGGGAGCTCAGGAGTTTATTATACACTATGAATATCTTACAGTGAAGACAGTACACAGGGAAACTGGTAGCTCCCCCAGCAGAATTTTGGTCTGAAATTGACAGTGGAATTGCATCAGATTTTTATGGGAATGGATTTTTTTAAGTTGAGTATATTATAAAGTTTATTTTCCTATTTGCGAGCAGGTATTAAGTTGTAAGGAAAACCCCTTTAAGGGTTCACTTCAACAGACTGAAGAATGTTGCAAGACCATTCTGATTCTATGTCTCTGAATTATAAAACGCACATACCATCTCCTTCTACATGTCAGAAAACCATGTGCGGAGAAATAAGTAATCTGTTGTGTCAGTAACAGTTACCACAAGATATGACAGGTAACATCTGCCTTCTGGAGAAGGATGTCTAGTGACAGCTCTGGAGACTGCCCTGGGTGTATATAGGTGTGTTCTGGGTGCGTTCTTCATGTTCTCGGTAAACATCCTTCTTTCTTGTGTTCGCTCTATAGTTTGGCGTTCTTCCACTGATGGTTAGATAATTATGTAATCATACGTATACCGGTGACTGCTTCAGCTTCATGGCGTATATTTGCGCCTTCATATAAGCAGCCACCTCCCATGAATGGAAAGTGTACCAAATCACTGTGCTACTGCTGCTTTTTGGGGAGACTGGGAAATCCAGGCGACAGTCCGTCCTGGGTTTATAATAGTTTACTGTCAATCATATGGTTTTGACTCTGGTACTCTGTCCTATTGGTATGTTGTCCCTGGTATGTTGCCCCATGTTCTAGTCTATGCTCCTTTGACAATCAGTGTCCCAACCAGAACTTTCATCATGCCAGACCAGGGTCTAATCATCCTGTCTCTGGTTATCCCATAGTTAGGCCTCATGCACACGGCCATTGTTGGCCAGTGCCCGTATTGCGGCCCGCAAATAGCAGGTCAACAATATACGGGCACCGGCCGTTTGTGGTCCGCAGCACAGGCCAACAATGACCGTGTGCATGAGGCCCTAAAGGGATTCTTGTCCACTGGATAGGCTATAACTAACTGATCGGTGAGGCTCCGACCACAAGGACTCTCACCAGTCCTCAGAATGGGGGTCTTATAACACTGTCGAATTTTTGCCCTGCCACCTCATTCATTCTCTGTGCCGGAAATAGCGAATCACCGTCCATCTTCGGCAGTCCCATAGAGAATGAATGGAGATGCACAGTGTACTTTATGCTCTACCTGCTCCTTCATTAGGGTCGGAGTATGTGTTGCCCCCAGTTTCAGGATTGGTGGGGTTCCCAGCGCTCGGACCCCATGATGAAGTATACCCAATGCAGTTGAAAACTTTAGTTGAAGAGGTTTCCAGTAGTTTAATATTGATGGGCTATCCTGAGGATAGGTCATCACTATCTGATCAGTTAGGGTCTGTCACCCCCGCCGATAAACTGTTATAAGAGGCCGTGGGGCTCTTGTGAGTGCTCCGGTGTCTTCCTAGGCCAGTGACGTCACATTCATTGGTCACATAGGCCAAGTCGCAGCGGAGTCCCATTCAAGTGAAGCACAGCCACTATACAATGTAGGGCACTGTGCGTAGCATGTCATCAAAGGGGCCGCAACGCTCATCGGAGCACTGCAGCCCTCTTCAATCAGCTGATCGGTGGCAGAAGTGAGAATTAGACGTCTGTCGTAATGAAGCACCATAGCTAGCGGTTGATCCTCCGGAATTATGAAGAGACGCAGGCCTTTCTATAACTTTCGGCGGATTCAGCGCCAGTGCTAACTGTAAGGCCGCTTCCTTGCTGTCTTACATTTAGACCATTTTCTACACCTAAAACAGGTGTAGAAACTGGTGAATGAGACGGGCCTGCCGACCCGTCCCCGACCACACCACACCCCATATCACACCTGGCGTGAGCGGGGCGAAGTCGCAGACGGCCATCTGTGCCTGAAATACACCTAATTTAGGCATATTTCAGCTTAGTAAATGACCCCCTATGTTTTCTTCCAAGGCTCTGGGCCAGGGATGTCACAGGTAGATTACCCCCTTTCTTAGCAAAACCATGGTATCCAAGTGACGAGCAGGTTACCAGAGAAACAGGATTTTTTTTCTCACTGTTTCTCACTGTTATGGGTTTTCCTTAGTACATAATAATACATAATACAAGAAGCAAAAAAATAAAATAAGAATTAAAATTTTGTGTGACTTGGGATTGGCGCAGTTGGGGTTTACTATACTGACGTCTCAGCCATGAGGCAGAAGGGATACTTTTAGGCTACTTTCACACTCGTGTTTGGTGCGGGTCCGTCATGGATCTGCACAAATGCATCCGTTCAGATAAGGCTACTTTCACACTTGCGTTCGGGGCTCCGCTTGTGAGTTCCATTTAAAGGCTCTCACAAACGGCCCCGAACGGATCCGTCCAGCCCTAATGCATTCTGAGTGGACGCGGATCCGCTCAGAATGCATCAGTCTGGCACCGTCTGTCCTCCGCTCCGCTCAGCAGGCGGAGGCAAACGGATCCGTCCAGACTTACAATGTAAGTCAATGGGGACGGATCCGTTTGAAGTTGACACAATATGGCTCAATTTCAAACGGATCCGTCCCCCATTGACTTTCAATGTAAAGTCTGGACGGATCCGTCTGAGCAACTTTCACAATTTTTTCTAAACTACAATGTAGACGGATCCGTTCTGAACGGATCCCATTGTCTGCATTATAGGAGCGGATCCGTCTGTGCAGACACCAGACGGATCCGCTCTGAACGCAAGTGTGAAAGTAGCCTAATACAACCGCATGCATCCGTTCAGAACGGATCCGTTTATATTATCTGTAACATAGCCAAAACGGATCCATCTTGAACACCATTGAAAGTCAATGGAGGACGGATCCGTTTTCTGTTGTGCCATACTGTGTCAGTGAAAACGGATCCGTCCCCATTGACTTACATTGTGTGTCAGACCGGATCCGTTTGGCTCAGTTTCGTCAGACGAACACCAAAACGCTGCAAGCAGAGTTTTGGTGTCCGTCTCCAAAGCAGAATGGAGCCAAACTGATGCATTCTGAGCGGATCCTTATTCATTCAGAAGGCATTAAAGCTCATCCGTTTTGGACCGCTTGTGAGAGCCCTGAACGGATCTCGCAAACGGAAACCAAAACGCCAGTGTAAAAGTAGCCTTAGATATAGGACCTTCAAAGCATCTCAGAAACAAGACCCTTCTGCAGATCTTGTGTTGCTTTGATTCCTAGGAGTCCGCTGGCTCTCCAGCCTTGGGATGTATGGCATTCTTTCAGTAAGTTAGGCCAGATCATCTCCGCACCTCTCAGGATTCTTCACGCAGCCTGTATTAACAAGTTCGGATTTCCTACTCTTGACACTGTAGTACAGGCTAAATTAGAAACTTTTTTTTTTTTTTTTTTTAACTCCCTTTAAACCTGTGATAAGTAATTGCCACTGTTATCGACTCAGCGCAGCGCTAATTTGAAGTGACATGCCCAAACTGGCCTGTAACATGAAGAGCCACAACAGGTGTGAGAGGTGCGGCTTTGGGGACTGGCTGAACCCTGAGCTGGAGAAAATAGCACAGTGAAATGAACCTTAAGTAAAACTGTCAGGAGCAATTATCTTCGAATCGGAATAATGCTAGCTTTATAACCTCCTGGAGATACGCCCAGCTCCTTTTATCCGTTATTCTGCACAAATAGATTCCCTTTTTCACCCACTGGAAATCGCTTTGACGAGCTCCGGAACGTGCGGACCAGCGTGCACTAAAGAGTAATGCATATAATAAAAACAGCAATAAGAAAATAATAAAAATTATATATTTTGAAGGAGCAGAGTATTACTCATATGTTGTTGGTTTAAAAATGATATATGTCAATTTTAATGTGTTTTATAAAGTATTTTTCTCGCACGGACTTCATACAATGTCTACATTATACAGAGATGCAACATATATATTACATAAATACAATTTTATTATAAATATTTACATTATAAATAAATACATTTATTACATAAATAAAATGCTCCCTTAGACTATTTTTGACCCTATTTTGTGTGGATGAAGCTTGTGTACCTGCCACCATAATATTTTTTTGCCACCATAATATTTTTTTCCCCCCATGGTCTGTAGAGGTAGGTATCCAGCTTTCCTAGTGTTTGGGCAACAGGGCGGCTCAGTGCTTAGCACTTGTTACCTTGCAAGGCTGCTGGGTTCGAATCCAATCAAGGGCGCCATCTACGCAGTTTGTATGTTTTTTTCTCACCAATCAGCAGTTTTGAGCAGCTGTCCACTTACGCCCTTTCCTCTGGATAAATCAAAAATATCAGATTGTTGGGGTCCAACACCCCCCACGATCAGCTGTATCAGGTGGCCGACGGCGATGCACAGTAGATTGGACGGAGTGGAAGCAGAAGGATCGCCGCCGGATACAGCTGATCGTGGGGGGGGGGGGGGTTTCGGACCCCAACAATCTGATATTGATGATTTATCCAGAGGAAAGGGCGTAAGTGGACAGCTGATCCGTGGGGGTGACGGGTGTCTGACTCCACCAATCTGATATGGATGACCTATCCTGAGAACAGGTTGTCAATATCTACAAGGAGGACAAACCCCTTTAATGATCTCTCTGTTTCTGAAAAAGCTTGGTGACAATCAACATGGCTGCCATTCCTTGTACCAGGAGGAAAAGGCGTCAGTATCTAAAAGGTGGAAAACGCCTTTAATAAATGGTTCCGTAGAGTATTTCACAGAAAAAGAAACCTTAGGATTTTTTTATTTTCGGATGCCTCCATTGTAAGGAATGCCGTAGTGTTGCTTTGCTGTGAGCCGCCATTGCAGAATTTGCAGGTGTGTTCCCTGCCTGTGTATCTGCATTCATGCTAATTCCCTGTTACCGTGACCAGTTAATAGAGCTGAATTGTAATTAGGTAAAGCGAGAAGGAGCAGCGCCCGCTGGAGGGGTTGAGCCTTGACACCGGGCCAGTTCTGACAGGTCCTGCTCTAGCTTGTAACCAGAACTGATAATCTGCCTGTTTCAGCCTGTAAAATTATATGACATCCTGTGATTTCCCTCTTGCCACAAGGCATTGATATTCCGCTGTTGTATAGCATGTACACTGTATCGTCCGCTGCGGTTAACGGCTGCCGGCTTATGATATCTGTTGGCAATGTTCAGATGGATCCGTCTATGGTAGAACATTTAGTGGGAGGGGATGACAAGGGCATTCAAATCTAGAGTGTTGTATTTTAAAAATAAATTTCCCTGAAAACAAAGAAATCTTTAGTCCTTGGGGTCTTCATAGATATCCCACCTAGAGGATCTCTCCCACCGAGTACCTCGCGAAGAATAGCTCTCACTCTGGTAGACTGGGCCTAGTTAGGGATGAGTGAACTTCTGTTTTCAAGTTCGGCGTACAAGGTTCGGGTTATCTAAGAATTCCGTTATAGATTTCTCTACCACGAACCATAAGTTATAGTCCGTGGTAGAGGAATACATAACGGAATTCTTAGATAACCCGAACCTTGTACACCGAACTTGAAAACAGAAGTTTGCTCAAGGCTAGGCCTAGTATTAACTGGTGAGCCATTCATTTCCCTTCAGCGGCCGAGATGGACCTGCGTCGATCAGCTAGACTTGGGCCTGGCATTACCGTAAGAAGGGGTTATCTTCATGCGACATTACCTCTAATTGCATTTTCCTTCTGCCTCTTAGATGACACTGGCGTCTTCAGGACTTAC
Organism: Bufo gargarizans; assembly: GCF_014858855.1. NCBI lineage: Eukaryota > Metazoa > Chordata > Amphibia > Anura > Bufonidae > Bufo > Bufo gargarizans. The sequence continues at coordinate 28,275,573 of NC_058086.1, forward strand.
CTTTCCATGCCATCGACTCACAGTGGGTAGAAGGACTTCCCCCGTGCAAACCAGAGAACAGTCGGACGAGGTAATGGCTTTACCAGCTCCTACAGGTCTACAACCATCAGTAAGGATATTGCACAACCATGTTTTCTTGTAGCCTAATACTTTATTGTGATAAGCTTTTTGAAGTGTGCCCCCCCCCCCAAAAAAAAATAATATATATATCTCAAGAAAACCCCCTCTATGTCCATTAATGGTCCCCTTTTGTCACATGGAGGAGAACCCAATTCCGACACTTTTTAATTGTATATGTTTGTTGGCAAGCTCATACCCACAATTATAGCTCCCACAGGGGTTAAAAACCAGCTTCCAGAACAGCAGTTACCGGTAGATTTATTATTACATTTCCATTTTTTAAGTTTGGGAAAGCTGGATCACAATACTTGTGGGAACTGTAATGGCAGAGTTAAAGGGGTATTCCCATCTCAGACAGTGGGATCATATCGCTAGGATATGCCTCCATTGCCTGATGGGTACAGGTCCCACCTCTGGGACCTGCACCTATCTCGTAAGTGCAGCTGGCAAAATTTTGGAGGGTGCACCGCATATGTGTGGCTGCCCTCCATTAATTTCTATGGGGCAGCCGAAAATAGCCGAGTGCTGGTGGCCGTACAAGCGCGGTGCCTTCCCATTCACTTCTATGGGGATACCACTTGGTGGCCAGACCCAGGGAAACACAGGGTCCTCCAGCCACCACTTTCCCTGCTCCTTTCTCGATATAGGTGCGGATCCCAGTGGTGGGACCAGCACCTATCAGACAAGAGGGACATAGCCTAGTAATATGCCCCCATTGCCTCAGATGGGAATACCCCTTTAATTGTAGTCTCCCAACTTTTCCAGATGTGAAAGTAACTGCAATAAGTCTGAGAGGCCTTGTTTGGGGTACTACTATTTCTTATCTCTACTTATGGAGGGCGCAGAATATCCATTTCCTCTGGGTTTCTGGGAAAAAATATCTGAAAATTAGCACATCTTACATCTGCTGGCTAGTTTTAATATCTTTCCTAGAAATCCAGAGGTGCATGGCTTGACCTACAATACTCCATCTACAATACTACCCCCCCCCCCCCCCCCCCACAGACAATGCATATATATTGCCTAGGAACCCAGTGTATTATACTCTCCCCTCTCCTCTCTCATCCTAGAGTATGGCCAGAAAAAATTAAGTGCTAAGACACTAGAGAGTGCTATATACCAGCTCTTAAGGTTTCAGGTAGAATGGATTTGGGCCTGAATCAATTTTTTTTCAAAATTTTTAAAGGAATTTCAACAGATTCACTTTTTTTTTTTTTTTTTTTTTGAGGCTCTTTAAACCGGGGCCATACTCATGATGCAATAAATAAGAATTATTAAAAACCCCAGTTGCTGCAGAACCTACTTGTAGAGAAAGCAGGAGTTTCATGAGAGCCCATCAGTACCTGACGTATAGCTCTGCAGTCCCTTCAGTACTGCCTGCCACACTGAACGCACACGATATATATATATATATATATATATATATACACACCCACACATACACAGTATACATACATATACATTGCACACGCTATTATGTTGCAGAGTAGAAACCTGATTCTTGCTCTTTACTGAACACTTTACACTTGCGCAGCTTAAGGAGGAGTGAACTGAGCATCCATTTACTCTGAGACGCTCAGATTCCTCCCGGCTCGAATCGCATCGCTCCGGTTGAATTCTCTTTTGTAAATAACAGGAAGTAGCGTGGCCATTTTATCTGCAGATTATTTCTGTTCTGTAAATGAGCACTGTAATTTTTATCCTATTACTTGGCATTCTTCGGTACTTAAAAAGGAATTAGCATTGTCACAGTGAACATTACATTAATGCAATCGCACATGAGCCAAAGACGCTGAGAGCCGAGGTGCAATCTAAAACCTCTGTCTGTTGTGTAAATGTTTTAACCCGTGCTGCATGTGGAGCTGGCACTGCAGGGTCGGGTGGCGTTAGGAAGCAGATATTGTAGCTCTGGCACAGTGGCATTTTTATTAGACCCCAGAAATTATTTATCTTTTTTTTTTTTTTTAAATGCCACCTTGAATCATTTCTTACCCTGTACTATTTGTTGTAATTGCGTTAATTACTATTATTATTCACTGAAATGTATGCAACGGCGCCATTTGGGAGTTGGTAGGGATTGCCCTATTTGTTATATATTTTTGGTTTGGTACGTCTTTCATGACCTGTTGAATGCAGTGTTTTGATTATTGCAGTCATGGGGGGGGGGGGGGATTTGCATAGAAAATCATTGTGATTATCAAATTCTTTTTTTTCTTTTCTTGTAATTTTCACCTTTTTATTAACCCATTGCACCGGTCACATTGCCCAAGCAGTTTGATCTGCGGGTACAGTTTGGCATAGCTGGAGGAGCTTAGCGGGTATATAGTTTTATTGGAAAAGATTCAGTGTGATCTGTAGTTTATTGATCTAAATCGCTGCTCATTTTCGGCTTAGGAGTCCAGTGGGCGGTCTAACTCAGCGATTGACAGCCTATGAGTGTACATTCACTGGGTAGGACCGCCCACTGGACTCCAGTGCTGCCTGCATGGCACTGCATGGTCAGTGTGACAGGTTTTCTTTAAGGCCCCACTATATATAATACATCCTTATGCTAGTACTTTTGACCCGGACCCTTTCGCAAGGAGAAGATCAGTACTGACTGTGCCCCCAGACACCTGGCTCCCTTTACGCCTAGTGAAGAATGAATGACCACTGTGCCCACTTGCTTAATATGCTACTAAAAGGGAAAAAAAGCCTCTGGGGCCACATTTATATCTAGAAAGAAGGGGGTCGTTTTCCAAGACCAGCTTTTCACACCGATTGCCTTACACTGCCATAAGATTCAGCTAATTTATGACGAAGCGTCATAAATTATTCGCATCTGCAGCCGTCTTTGCCTGGTGTCAAAACTATTTCAGCCCTGGCTGGAGTAGATTTCCACCAACTTTTTATGCCTGTTTCCAATCTTGAATGTTAGTAAATATCCCCCCCCCAGCTGTCAGACATTGTCGCACAACTGGTCCAAAAAATTCCCTTGATTGTCATCACGCCTGGGGACACGTTTGCAGAACTCATTCTGTAACTCCCATAGAAGTGAATGGAGAGAGCTGCGCACATGTGCGACCACATCTCCACTTACTATGCCACTTGGATGCAGATGCAGCATCACCCGATGGAACGAGGAGCCCCTATTCCAGAGATCATGGTGAAGAGTTTAACATTTAAGCGGAAGCCCGCTGATGTAGCAAAGCTGAATTTGTCAGTGAACAGTTCGTTCAGCTCATCTACACCCATATGTCTAATCCGTTCCTGCATGCTGCGGCACATTTATTAGGAAGTCTCGCGGGTGTTGGGGTGCATTGCCCTCTGCGCACACACAAATCAGATTGCTGAAGCCGTTGTCTTTACTTTCCTCCACAGAGCACAGATATTCACATGATCAGTGACAGTGATGGAGATGACTTCGAAGATGCTACAGAATTTGGAGTGGATGACGGAGAGATATTTGGCACGAACAGTGCACTTAGAAAGTCTCCCATGAGTAAGCGAGCTGGGCATTTGCCACCTGGAATTTTGGGAATGTGTGAATTTTTAGACTGTAATTTTGTTTCAACTCCATCTTGTTACTCATTTTCTCCAAATCACTGAAATGTCTTTTTTTTTCCTTGCACTTTCGTAGTGCCTGAAAATGCAGAAAATGAGTCCGACGCTTTGCTGCAGTTTACGGCGGAATTCTCCTCCAGGTAAATGGTTGTGGAACTCCAATTCAAGCGACATTTCACAATGAAATCTGCACAATGCGTTATAGTCAGAGGGAGTCCGTCACCGGGATCTGCAGTATTACATGTAGTACTACTACAGATAAGGCTACTTTCACACTAGCGTTCGGGCGGATCCGTTCTGAACGGATCCGCTCATAATAATGCAGACGGAGGCTCCGTTCAGAACGGATCCGTCTGCATTAAAATGGCAAAAAAAAAAGCTAAGTGTGAAAATAGCCTCGGACGGATCCGTCCAGACTTTCAATGTAAAGTCAATGGGGGACGGATCCGCTTGAAGATTGAGCCACATTGTGGCATCTTCAAACGGATCCGTCCCCATTGACTTACATTGTAAGTCTGGACGGATCCGCACGGATCCGCACGCCTCCGCACGGCCAGGCGGACACCCGAACGCTGCAAGCAGCGTTCAGCTGTCCGCCTGTCCGTGCGGAGGCGAACGGAGCGGAGGTTGAACGCCGCCAGACTGATGCAGTCTGAGCGGATCCGCTCCATTCAGACTGCATCAGGGCTGGACGGCTGCGTTCGGGTCCGCTCGTGAGCCCCTTCAAACGGAGCTCACGAGCGGACCGACGAACGCTAGTGTGAAAGTAGCCTAAGGAGTCTAGATCACTATTTTATTTTAATTTTATTTTCTCCTACTGCCTCCCGTTTTCCTGCTTGAGTGCTCAAAGCAGCTCTGAAATATTTTCTTCTACTGCTGTACCTCCCGTTCTCCTGCTGTGAGTGCTCAAAGCAGCGCTGAAATACACAGTCCGGACTTCTGTGCTGACATAATACGCAAAGCAGTCCTGACAATACTTTTCAGCACAGCTCTGAGCGCTGACACACGGGGGGAGGACTGTAGGAAAATAAAAAGTAGTGATCTGGACTCCTTATCTGCAGCACTACTCATGTATTACTGCAGATAATAGTCAAATATCATAATGACGGATTCCCTGTTATATACTTAGCGGCAATCAAAATTCTACTGGTTACCCTCTGCAACAGACTATTCCCCCAATGCATTTCTTTCTAGGAACTGAGTCCTGAGTTTAGTTATGGCTATGCATAGAGAAGAAAGCCTAATGGAACTTGAAGAGTTATGTCACTCTATAAATGCCTTGCTCCGTTTTGAATACAGCAGAGTTGCTCTTTACATGTTAATTTAAAAAAAATTGTGACAGGCAGGAAACTGCCAAAAAACAAACTAAAAATTTTGAAATGCTCACCGTTCCTACATTGTGTCCTCCGTCCTTGCCATTTCCAGTCCAGAATGTGTCTGTGGTCATATAACTGCTGCAGCCAGTTACTGGCCTCATTGGTGAAGTGTACATGAACAGGACATGACCGCAGAGCCTCTGGGACTGCTGCTGAGGCCAGTGAATGGCTGCAGTAATCACGTGACCACAGACAGGACACGGCACTGGATGGTGGGGCCTTTAGAAAATGAGTGTCTTTTTGTTCTTGGATACCATTACTTGCTGGTCACAGTTTTTTTTTATTGAGGTTGAACAACCTTTTTAAAGAGGACTTTTCACCTGGAAAAACATTGTGAACTAAGTATCATGACATATACAGCGGCGCCCGGGGATCTCACTGCACTTACTATTATCCCTGGGCTCCGCTCCATTCTCCCGCTGTGCCCTCCGGTATCTTCGCTCACTTGGTTATAGCAGGCGGAGACTTAGGGGACTTGGTTATAGTAGGCGGTTCTGCCCTTGTTCTGCTGGATGTCTCCTTCTCCTGTGCTGTAGTGCTGGCCAATCGCAGCGCACAGCTCACAGCCTGGGAGAAAAAAACCTCCCAGGCTGTGAGCTCTGCGCTGCGATTGGCCATTGCTACAGCCTAGGAGGAGGAGACGCCCAGCAGAACAAGGGCAGACTCCGCCTACTATAACCAAGTGAGCGAAGATACCGGAGGGCACAGCGGCCGAACGGAGCCGCGCCCAGGGATAAAAGTAAGTGCAGTGAGATCCCTGAGCGCCGCTGTATATGTCATGATACTTAGTTCACAATGTTTTTCCAGGTGAAAAGTCCTCTTTAAGTATTTAGACTGTGGGAGTGTACCTCTAGGTGTTGTGTGGACCCCTAGACTTGTGGTATCGGTGTGTTTTGATAGCTGTAGATCCAGCCAAAGATTTATTAGACACAAGGTATTATGATGCTAATCATCCATTTTCACCCTCTTTCTCAGGTACGGCGAGTGCCATCCCGTGTTCTTCATTGGTTCGCTGGAGGCTTCCTTCCAGGAGGCGTTTTACGGGAAAGCCAGAGATGTAAGTAGGAGAGATTGTATGTTCTCCCCGTGTTTGCATGGGTTTCCTCCCGCACTGCAAAGACTTACTGATAGGAACCTTAGATTGTGAGCCCAATTGGGGAAATCTTGAAGCTAATGTTCTGTAAAACGCTGCGGATTATGTCAACGCTATATAAGTGAGTATAATAAAAAGGAATAGGTTGTTTGAAGGCGTTTTCATTCCATTGCAGTCCAGTTACCTTCTCTTCAAAACATAATGTGGTTGTATGACCCTTTTATTGACTAATTTCCGCGAACTGGCTTTTCAATCCTCATTTACTATATAAAAAAAACTTTCAGTCTTGATTTATAATGCAACAGATCATGTTTACAGCTCCTATGCAGACCTTTAGGTCTCCATGGTTACAAACTACAGACCCTGTGTTAGGAGACGTGGTGTTCCAACAAGATAACCGGTATCAGTTGCAGATCCGCAAAACACTACAGTTGTCTGAATGAGCCCTGTGACTCTGCATCAACGTATGCCCTGCTGCAAAACCAAACAAAGAATTGCATTATGATGAATGTTATCTTAACGGGCGACCGCTGCGCTCCTGGGTATAATTGTCTTGTAGGCACTTCTGGGATTACGTGCCGTACATGGGGCACATGATCCTAGCCCGGTTTAAATCCACATTGTACAGGCAGGGGGCAGATTGGCCATAGACCTTACAGGGAAATTTCCAGGGGGCCGCCTGGGACCTCCTCACGGCCGGCCAATGAAAGTATTTAGGGATGTATTTTGCGATGTACTGTGGTATTTGGCTCTGTTGGGGCGGTATAATGTGCCGCAATATAGTATTGCTGGCCCTGCTGGACCCGACTACAAAACATGGCCACTTTTAGTATTTTTTTCAAGGGCCACTTTAAGTTCCCAGTCTGCCCCGTGTACGGCCATTGCTTCAGTGCAGTGTGGCAGGCTCGGGCACTATGAGCTGCCTGCGCCCGAGGCTGCCTGACGGCACAGGGGCAACCCATCAAACATTGTGGGTTGAATCCAGTCTAGGATCACATTTGCAACCTACAGCATTAGACCCGATTAGACTGTGAGTCTAATTAGATGTGTTTATTTATTCACGCTTAAAACACGTGTATGAGGCTTCTAGGAATAAAGGTTATATTTGTCCACGGGTCAAGATAGCTAGTTCATACAGTAAACTTCGAACAGCACTGGCAACTGTAACTCTGGGAGCAAGAGGTGAATTGCCCACCATTACAATGGTCTAGTACAGGGATGGCCAACCTGAGGCTCTCCAGCTGTTGCAAAACTACGACTCCCAGCATGCCCAGACTGCCTAAAGCTATCAGCCTACAGTAAGGCATGGTGGGAGTTGTAGTTTTACAACAGCTGGAGAGCCACAGGTTGGCCATCCCTGGTCTAGTATATATAGAAACGTAAGAAAGGCTACAATTTCTAATGCCCATAGATAAATTCAATTTAAGATCTTCCATCAGTTGTACTATACGCCAAAAAATCCAAGCGAAATTTCCCCAAAATAAAGGCAGAGACTGTTGTTGCCCTAAATGTGGATTATGTGAACGCGGATTTCTGGCATTTACTTTGGGAATGTAGTAAAATAAAAAGGTATTGGGAACAAGTTTTTGTAGCCCTACAAAAGGAGTCCACTTTGACATATAGCCCTGGGATGGTGACAGTGTTGTTGGGAGGTTATGCTCTAGATATGGAAGTTCCGGCCCGGGTCGGACAGATCTGGATGAGGGGTCTGATGGTGGCAAAAGTTATTTTAGTTAGATATTGGGGTTCTGTCTCCCCACCTTCTTTAAATGAATGGATCTTGTACCTTCAACAAATTAAAGTTTATGAGGATATGGAAAGGAAACGGAGAGCGGCACGTGTGACTGCTCAGACATAGTTACCAGGGTAATTATGTCGGTTCTTATTAGAGTTGGAGTGACGACAGCCAATTGGGGGGCAAGGGGTGGGTGGTCGTAGTCTTAGGCTACTTTCACACTAGCGTTCTGCTGTCCGCTCGTGAGCTCCGTTTGAAGGAGCTCACGAGCGGACCCGAACGCCTCCGTCCAGCCCTGATGCAGTCTGAATGGAGCGGATCCGCTCAGACTGCATCAGTCTGGCGGCGTTCAGCCTCCGCTCCGCTCGCCTCCGCACGGACAGGCGGACAGCTGAACGCTGCTTGCAGCGTTCAGCTGTCCGCCTGGCCGTGCGGAGGCGAGCGGATCCGTCCAGACTTACAATGTAAGTCAATGGGAACGGATCCGCTTGAAGATGACACCATATGGCTCAATCTTCAAGCGGATCCGTCCCCCATTGACTTTACATTGAAAGTCTGAACGGATCCGCTCAGGCTACTTTCGCACTTAGAAATTTTTCTAAGTTATTAATGCAGACGGATCCGTACTGAACGGAGCCTCCGTCTGCATTAATATGATCGGATCCGTTCAGAACGGATCCGATCAAACGCTAGTGTGAAAGTAGCCTTATTGTGTGTAGTAATTGTGAATTTCCAGTCCTATTTATTTATAATTTTTGTAGGATTTTGTGGTATGTTATAGGATAGTTGACTATTGTTTTATAGTGGCTACTGTGTATTGGCTGTTTTTTCTATTATAACATGTGTTGTTTTGTATTATGAAGAAAACAAAATAAAATGGAATAAAAAAAATAAAAAAAAGACCTGATTAGACTGGGGAGTGCAAATTCATCATCATGCAATTCTAGTAAGACTCGCCACTATGGGCAGGATGATCGGTGAATGCTTTTGGTGTCTGATTAGCAATTAAACAGTGATTAAATCATTCGGAGAAATGTAAAAAAAAAATATATATGTATTTCTCTCCGAAACTGTCTTTTAGTGATGTGACCGCTGTCACATGTTTCGAAGCGGATGAAGCCTTACGTCTTCGCAGCCCCTAGTTATCTCACAGCAGGCCTTTTTATTTGCCTTTAGGTCTATTTCTATCCATGTAGTGTCACACTTCTAACGTTTAATATAAAAATCTGGAGAAACGGCGGCGAGCAGATGAGTTGGAAATTGAGTTTCCACAGTCAATAAAAACAAGATTGAAGGTTTAAATCCCCCGCCAGCCTTTTTTGAACTCCTCTGCTCATTAAATGTTTATTGGAGTGCCCGGATTAGGGGGGGATTTGGAGAACTTTGTGAACTGGTATCTGCTTAATCACTAAGTAAAACACTGTATTTGATAACGTGTTTCTCACGATATCGCACACTGCTCCAATTTAATGAAATCCCTTCAAGACCCGCTCACTGGGGGCCACTTTGCAGCCATAGCCGATCGCTCTCATTGAGTTATTCCCATCCACATCTTCACATGATGCGATCTTTTTCTATGCTACCAGTGTGATGTGGACGCAGCGGAGCAGCAGGCAAACCCGCAATATCCATAGTCCTGTAATAGATCGAAGCCAGTCATGTTGGTGTCGTCTTGTGATACATAGCCATTTTGTCATAGCGCTTGGAAATACCAGGATTTAGTCAATTTTGTCAACCGGTGTCCAGACGGATTAGTGTGGGACCAGTTCTCAGATTTGCATTGTGTCTTATGGTAAATCTAACCTAATGGTGGCATTACTGCCTCAACAATTGTGTTTTTAACCTACCATTCATTATAAAAATGTTTTAGTCCACGTACTGTTCTGTATTAGGGTACTGTATCCGAATTAGACAGAAGTGGGTCTAGGCATGGGTTAATAGGGTTTTCTGGGCCCTGACAATAAATCGTAATCGCCACTCACCTGCTCTGTCGTCCCAGTTCCTGCAGTTCCTCTCTGTCCCCTCGATTCCGTTCCCAGTCTGGCAGGTAGTATGACGTGCTGATCCCCCCAGTTGTCACTGCTGCCGGCCAATCAGTGGCCTCAGCAGAGATGTGTAGAAGGCACATCATGTGACCGTTGAGATCATTGATTGGCTGGCAGCAAAGATGTGCAGGTACTCAGCACATCACACTTCCAACCACGCTGGGACCGAAAGTGGTGTAGATGGGGGTGTGCAGCAGGAACATGGACGACCATAGAAGGTGAGTGTTTTTGTTTTTTTAACTCTCACACTGTGCTCAACCTTCTTCTTTTTTTTTTCATGTCCAGTACAACCAACTCATTTCCTGTGCCCTCTGTACCCCACTATGGATTGTGGGAAAACAGCCAAGAGTGCTCGCTCATCTATTTTAGGAACTTCCATAGCGATGAATGGAGAGCATACTGCGCATGCACAGCACGCTCTACTTCGCCTTGGGTGGGGCACACTCTAGAGGTGGGACCCACACCTATCTGACATTGATGGCATCTCCTAGCGATATCTCATCAATGTCCCAGACAGGAACACCCCTTTAAAGGGCCTATCCCATAATTAATGTAAAAAATTAAAATAAAAAAACAGATGTGACCGTATGTACTTTGCCAAAATTTCCGCAAAAATAAAATACACTACCATTTCATAAACCCGGGGCACTTTTTCACATTCCTCTTTGGAACCCTGTTGATTTTTGTTACAATTTTGCAAAATGGAAGGCAGTCTATTTAAAAAATAATAGAATTTATTTATTGTATATTATATTTATTTATATTTATAATTGTTGTTTTTTTTTGTATTGTTTGTATTAAGTGAAACGATCCACTGACTATTGATCCTGAATTATGCTCCAGACATTAAAACATTTCGAATGGATTGACCGATGTACCCTAATGATAGGCAGATCCAGTAGGGAATCCAAAATTAAGGAAGCAAGAGGCCATCGCATGGAGCACAGCGGCACTTAAGATATGTGAAATGTCGCCCCATGACTGTAGCAAGGGCAGTTGACACAAAATCATATATACTTATGGTCTGTGAATGCAGCGTATCCTCCCGTCTCATGTTTGGGATGTGAGCTTTTCTCTCTATTTTGTAATTATTTTTTCTTTTTCTTTTTTTTTATTCTCTTAAACAGCATGGCGGGGGTGTTAAAAATGCCAGCCCCCGGCCACAAAGCGGGTCCATGACAAAAGACAGATTAAAGGGTTTAGAGCAAGGTCAATGTGGGTTTTTCTCTAACTAAACACTTTTCTGAGATTTCCTCGCAGGGGAAAATAATGAAGGCCGCGCAAGGGGTTTTCAAGGCGTTTTCTATCCTCTTCACCAGCCTGCATTCGCCTGTCCTCTCAGTATGGGTGCTTAATATTCACCAGCTTTGTGAATTGGTGCAGATGAATAATTGTTGGGCTCTCCCTGCAGGAGTTAGGAGCTTATTCTAAGGGCCTAATCATTGTGTAAACAGCTCCTTAGCCCGCACTTCTAAGAATGGGTGAGATTCTAGCACAGTAACTTAGGATATTGCATGGATGTACCGCTTTGAAATGCAGAACGGATGAACCAGACTTTCGCTTCATCTTCTCTTGGACGTTCTTTTCCCCCAAATTAAATACAGACACTTAAAATATTTCCTTACATGGTAAACTGTGACACTTTACATTTTGGATTGTCTTGTTTGACCCTTAAAGACTGAGAGCGATTTAGAATTTTTTGTAAATTTATAGATAAGGGATCACTTTTCCCTGCTCTTTAATTATTTTGCGCAGTTCCGTAGGTTGCCTAACGTCTTATGTGCCTTCCTTGCTTATGTCTTGCAGAGAAAACTTCTTGCTATCTACCTCCACCACGACGAGAGTGTCCTCGCCAATGTTTTCTGCTCCCAGATGCTTTGTGCAGAAACCATAGTTTCTTACTTGAGTCAGAACTTCATCACATGGGCTTGGGATATGACGAGTGAGGCCAACCGAGCGAGGTGAGTCATGGGGAAAGCCTTGTCACAAATGTGCGGGGAAAGTTACGGTAAACACTGAACTATATCAGGTAGTGGGGGGTTTACTCCAATCTTGTGCACATGTCATGGTGTGGCATTTCTGATAATGCGACCTGTGAAAACCAGACATTTTGGAATTGGCAAGATAGGAGTTAGAACTTGATGGAGATGAGTCCGGGACAACAGGTGCGGGCGTTTAGTCTGTGTAAAGCAAGACAATTCATCCTGCTTCACTGTGCATGCGCACTGAAGCAAAGTGTGCTTCCCCTGTTTCATATGCTCAGTGTGGAGAAGAGTCCTGGACTCTTTCTAGCTAATGGCTGGTTTTCATACATTTATTCTTCCAGGCAAGTGCATGGTACTGTTAGTATCAGTGTGATGGCCATTCTTGGCTTAAAGGGGTTGTCTCACTTCAGTAAATGGCATTACTCATGTAGACACAGATAATACAAGGCACTTACTAATGTATTTGTGATTGTCCATATTGCCTCCTTTACTGGCTGGATTCATTTTTCCATCACATTATACACTGCTCGTTTCCAGGGGTTACGACTAGGGATGAACGAATCGACTTCAGATGAAACATCCGAAGTCGATTTGCATAATACTTTGTCTGAATACTGTACGGAGCGAGCGCTTCATAAATTGGCTTCATAAATTGGCTTCATAAATTGGCTTCATAAAATAATTTCTACTGTAAAAAAATCCATTTCCCGAACTCTGGTTCGGTTCCAAGTGTAAGTGATTGATACAGAAAGTTTTCAAACTTTACTGCACAGAAAACACTTTACTTGCTGATGCAGAAACACCAGGTTGTGTATGGAGAGTAAAATGCATGTCATGTTCTCACTAATTTACGTAACTGCATTGTTGTTTTTCTAATCACAACCCCCTTTGGCGCGACCTGTAGCCCTGTTTCCGAAGAACCTCAGAGCTTTACTTTTGTTAAAGCAGAAGAAGGAAGCCGAGCAATGTTTTACTGCCTCTCAATAGAGATTATAAAATGGAAGGGAAACATTTCTAGAAAGAAACGCGGGTCTCTTTATGAAAGTAAAACTTGATAAATTATTACATAAGACTTGGGGCATTTACTAACCTCCGTGAAACCCCCCTCCAAGCCTTTTATCCATCACACCCTGCAGAATGAAGGGCCGTCCCTTAACCATCTGTAGCGGCTCAATTCAGAGGGATACCTGCTGTTGCTTTGTCGCTGGCCCTGTTTGATTCCGCCGCCCCTTTTATTTTACAATAACAAAAATTGCCCGGTCGTTTTATTAAGAGAAAAGAACTTGCATCACAGGGTTTTCTATGAGTGACCATCGGTGGCCATGTAATTGCTTTGTAATGTTTTACCAAAGGACTTTATTAAGTAGCAGAACATGGATACACTGGTAATAGGCATTTACCGACTGCGCAGATACCTGCGGTGAGCTTCGCTGTGTGAGTGGATCCTCTCCTACTCTTCCCAGCTGTTCACTGATGGCGTCACTTTCCACGGGCTGCAGAATAGAGCGCTGGGGATCCAGGTACGACGGGTCAATCTGTGCACCTTTGTCACTCAGCAGACATACGCGGTGCTACATCTGTCCCTATTCACTTCCATGGAGCTGAGCTGCAAAACTGGACCCAAGCCATGGACGGTTGTGGCACTGTTTCTGGAAGAATGCAGCTGTGTTTTTCTTATCCAACTCCTTTAAAGGGGTTCTTCAGGCTTTTAATATTGATGACCAATCCTCAGGATAGGTCATCAATATCAGATCGATGGGGGTCCGACACCTGGCACCCCTGCCGATCAGCTGAATGAAGAGAAGGCGAGCGTGTGCCGTGTCCTGTCTCTCTTCCTGCTTGCTGCTGCCATGCCTACAGCAGGAAGAGAGAGTGTAGATGGCACACGTGCACGCCCATGCCTTCCCTCCATACAGTTGATTGGCGGCGGTGCCGGGAGTCAGACCACCGCCGATCTGATATTGATGACCTATCCTGAGAATCGGTAGGTCATCAATATTAAAAGCCTTTAAGTTCGTCTTAGTGGTAATGTGGTAACATAATTGATATCTGGGTCTGAGCAGCAGCATCTTCCCTGCTCCTTCTGAATAATTATTAGGGCCATGCACTTGGAAACCCAATTGCTATAGAACTAGAAGGAAGGAGAGGTCGCTACAAAATCTGTTCCCTTCGAGGGGTTGTCCCTCTTTAGAGAAGGAGAGCTCCTAAGTAAGGGAAAGCCCTGGGCTCTAATAAGACTCCATAACAGTGCCTCTAACCGTCTAATACAGGCATGCTCAACCTGCGGCCCTCCAGCTATTTTAAAACTACAACTCCCATAATTCCCAGACATCCTACAGCTATCAGCCTACAGAAGGGCATGGTGGGAGTTGTAGTTTTACAACAGCTGGAGGGCCGCAGGTTGAGCATCCCTGGTCTAGTATATATCCTTCCAGTACTGTTGGATGTTTCCAATTTCCAGGTCCAGTGTTGAACTGGCCCACCAATGTACCAGAGGATCCTCCAGTGGACCCAGCCTCTGATAACAAAAGGGGCCCGAAAGCTCCAGGATTAAAAAACAACTTGGCTGCCTTTGGAGCAAATCACTTGCCACAAAGGACTGTTTATAATTCAAAACCCGTTCAACTTTATGAATGATATGGGGGTTGGACCTCGAGAATAAATTCCTCTCGTGGGCCTCAGGAAAACCCAGTCTGAAACTCTCCGGGTCTGTTGAGAATAAATTTAACAAACAAATTCAAAAAAATAACATTATCAATAGGTTGGCTTACATTACATATGTAGAATTACTGTAAAGTGCTTCAATAAAACGCTTACTCCTAATAAGCTGAGAAGGCTTATGTGAATCCCTTCCATCACACCTTTCCAAAAATGCCCCCTGAGAAAGCAGTTTTTATACAGTGAATTTTACAATGCTTTTTTAACTTTTACACTGATTATAAAAAAATATACTGATAAGGGTACTTTCACACTTGCGTTGTTTGATTCCGGCAGGCAGTTCCGTTGCCTGAACTGACTGCCTGATCAGGCAAACTGTATGCAAACGGATGTCATTTTTTCTGACTGATCAGGCATTTTTCTGACTAATCAGGATCCTGATCAGTCAGAAAAATGCCTGATCAGTCAGAAAAATGCCTGATCAGTCAGAAAAATGCATTGCAATACCGGATCCGTTTTTCCGGTGTCATCAGGCAAAACGGATCCGTTTTTTTTTTTTTTTTTTTCATTTTTAAAGGTCTGCGCATGCGCAGACCGGAATGACGGATCCGGCATTCCGGTATTTTGAATGCCGGATCCGGCACTAATGCATTCCTATGGAAAAAAATGCCGGATCAGGCATTCAGGCAAGTCTTCAGTTTTTTTCGCCGGAGATAAAACCGTAGCATGCTACGGTTTTCTCTTTTGCCTGATCAGTCAAAACAACTGAACTGAAGACATCCTGATGCAAACTGAACGGATTACTCTCCATTCAGAATGCATGGGGATATGCCTGATCAGTTATTTTCCGGTATAGAGCCCCTGTGACGGAACTCTATGCCGGAAAAGAAAAACGCAAGTGTGAAAGTACCCTTAGTCAGAATATCAGTTGGAGGTCTGACTCCCGGCTCCCAGCCACTCAGCTGTTTCACAACGCTGTCACGCTCTGTTGAGTGCGTCTTTCTAGGCCAGTGATGTCACATTGGTCACGTGGCCTTGGTGAAGTTCAGTCCTATTTAAATGAATGGGCCTGGCCACAGGCACTGTGCAAGGTTTGCAATGCGGAGGCCGCAGCGCTCGCTGGAGCACCGCGACCTCTTCAAACAGCAGAAGTCGGACCCCACCAGTCTGATATCAATGGCCTATCCTGAGGATAGGTCATCAATATTGAACATGTGGCAGCATACAAATGGTAAAAACAAAACAAAAACTGTGACATCATTCGTAGACTTATTTTTTTCCCATATATGCCATGTATTGTGCAGGTGGTTATATTTTTTTCTTTGGCTCCAGTCTCTTCGGGGGCGTGGGTTCGGATCCCACCGCTGCCACCAAATGTAACGGATCTCCTAGCACCCCGACCGGGTACCTCCGTCAATAGATGCTCCTAGTGCTTTCCGAGGACTCCAAGCACTCCACTTGACACCATAAGCGCTGCAGACCCCATGAACCGCCGCAGCTTGGTTGGGGTCTCACCGTCCTCCACCCACGCTGGACCCAAGACCGGGCTTCAGCTTCCACTGGGTGAACCTCTCCTACAGCCAGAGAGCAGGAACAGCTCTTACAAGAGCTAGTAGTTATGTCAGGGGAGTATAGCAAATCTCCAGCGTATAGCAATGCCCCAGTGTTGATCAGTTACCCAAACACCAGCCTTAACATGAAGGATAAAACAGGCATTCTTTATTGAGGGCTACCCGCCCGTATTTATGCAGGTCCCCATCTGGTGGACACGCCCCTAGGGGACCAGATGGAAGACTGTGACACAGGACAGATATGCAGCAATTCAGGATACACAGACACAATACATCCCCACAATGCATCATGGTTTCCTCCTCTCTGCCCTGGAGACACCCGAGGAGTATTTCAATTATCTCTCAGGACAAAGGGAAATCGCCAATACACATGTGGGGACAACAGGACAGAAATCACCATTTAAACACACAATGTCATAACCCTTACAGTAAACACAGACATTTAACATATCCCCAGATAGCTCAAGTCTGAGTGCATATTATTAGGTGAATGGCACTCAGACTACACAAATACAATAAAATTAGCTATCTGGGTACCCTCACATAACATAAAACACAATTCCAAAGACAGATTTAAGCTGTGCGGCCGGTCTTCTCCTTTAAAGTTAGTATGGGCCATAATCCTGAGGCAAGAGGCTGGTAGCCAGGCCCCTCCAAAACCCAGTGGCGAGGTTGGTTTCACCACATATACTAGGAATTTTTATGCTAGTTTCGTTCTCTTTGTGTATAGCTGGAGCATCAGATGTGCATCATGTCTACAGGAGCTGTCAGTGATTTCATTTTTTTTTTCTTCCTTAAGTATTCATATTCTCCCTTTCTACTCAGCCTTATGGCTCATGCACATGAACGTGTGCTGCCTGCACTGAGCATTGGGGACCACCATGTGGACTGCACCGATGGGTGCAGACCCTTTCAACTTGAATGGGTCTGTGATCCATCCACACTTCTAAAAAATAAAGCATTGTTCTATTTTTTTTGTGGTGCGGAGGCACGGACCTAAATGCCACGGAAGCGATCTGTACTGCCTATGTGGCCTCCCGCTCCGTATCCATTAACAGAATAAAAGAGCCATTTATAACTGAGTTGTTA
The DNA here is from genome assembly GCF_014858855.1 of Bufo gargarizans. NCBI lineage: Eukaryota > Metazoa > Chordata > Amphibia > Anura > Bufonidae > Bufo > Bufo gargarizans. Next base: position 28,292,788 of record NC_058086.1, read on the forward strand.
CAATGTTATTTTCATGCACCCGTCTATACAAACTGCAAAAAATTACCAAGGTACCAATCTATACAGTATCTCTTTTCTCTATATATGTGTGTGTGTATATATATATATATATATATATATATATATACAGTACAGACCAAAAGTTTGGACACACCTTCTTATTCAAAGAGTTTTCTTTATTTTCATGACTATGAAAATTGTAGATTCACACTGAAGGCATCAAAACTATGAATTATCACATGTGGAATTATATACATAACAAAAAAGTATGAACCAACTGAAAATATGTCATATTCTAGGTTCTTCAAAGTAGCCACCTTTTGCTTTGGTTACTGCTTTGCACACTCTTGGCATTCTCTTGATGAGCTTCAAGAGGTAGTCACCTGAAATGGTCTTCCAACAGTCTTGAAGGAGTTCCCAGAGATGCTTAGCACTTGTTGGCCCTTTTGCCTTCACTCTGCGGTCCAGCTCACCCCAAACCATCTCGATTGGGTTTAGGTCCGGTGACTGTGAAGGCCAGGTCATCTGGCGCAGCACCCCATCACTCTCCTTCATGGTCAAATAGCCCTTACACAGCCTGGGGGTGTGTTTGGGGTCATTGTCCTGTTGAAAAATAAATGATGGTCCAACTAAACGCAAACCGGATGGAATAGCATGCACGCTGCAAGATGCTGTGGTAGCCATGCTGGTTCAGTATGCCTTCAATTTTGAATAAATCCCCAACAGTGTCACCAGCAAAGCCCCCCCGCACCATCACACCTCCTCCTCCATGCTTCCCGGTGGGAACCAGGCATGTAGAGTCCATCCGCTCACCTTTTCTGCGTCGCACAAAGACACGGTGGTTGGAACCAAAGATCTCACATTTGGACTCATCAGACCAAAGCACAGATTTCCATTGGTCTAATGTCCATTCCTTGTGTTCTTTAGCCCAAACAAGTCTCTTCTGCTTGTTGCCTGTCCTTAGCAGTGGTTTCCTAGCAGATCTTCTACCATGAAGGCCTGATTCACACAGTCTCCTCTTAACAGTTGTTCTAGAGATGTGTCTGCTGCTAGAACTCTGTGTGGCATTGACCTGGTCTCTAATCTGAGCTGCTGTTAACCTGCGATTTCTGAGGCTGGTGACTCGGATGAACTTATCCTCCGCAGCAGAGGTGACTCTTGGTCTTCCTTTCCTGGGGCGGTCCGCATGTGAGCCAGTTTCTTTGTGGCGCTTGATGGTTTTTGTGACTGCACTTGGGGACACTTTCAACGTTTTCCCAATTTTTCGGACTGACTGACCTTCATTTTTTAAAGTAATGATGGCCACTCGTATTTCTTTACTTAGCTGCTTTTTTCTTGCCATAATACAAATTCTAACAGTCTATTCAGTAGGACTATCAGCTGTGTATCCACCTGACTTCTCCACAACGCAACTGATGGTCCCAACCCCATTTATAAGGCAAGAAATCCCACTTATTAAACCTGACAGGGCACACCTGTGAAGTGAAGACCATTTCAGGTGACTACCTCTTGAAGCTCATAAAGAGAATGCCAAGAGTGTGCAAAGCAGTAATCAAAGCAAAAGGTGGCTACTTTGAAGAACCTAGAATATGACATATTTTCAGTTGTTTCACACTTTTTTGTTATGTATATAATTCCACATGTGTTAGTTCATAGTTTTGATGCCTTCAGTGTGAATCTACAATTTTCATAGTCATGAAAATAAAGAAAACTCTTTGAATGAGAAGGTGTGGCCAAACTTTTGGTCTGTACTGTGTGTATATATATATATATATATATATATATATATACATATACACACATATACTGTGGCTAATTGACTCCCTTAGGAAGTGAGCCTTTCTTAGGAAATTGACCATGTTGTGTGATATGTTCTGTGCACAGCGCCGAGGAATAGTTTGGTCTAGATCTGCACCAGTTTGTTTCTTCTGTTCACTCCGAAGGACAAAACAGATCATTGGGGGTCTGACCTCTGGGACCACAACCAGTCACAAGAACACGGCAGCCCGTATCCCCCCTTTGAAAGGAGAACTGGTTGAGTATATGTACATCACTGTTCCATTTATTGTCTTTGGGACATCCGGAGATGGAGTGCAGCACAGTTTTCTCTGGCGAATCTATAGAGTGAATGGAGCAGAGGTGCGCATGCTCGACCTGTGCATTCATTGTTCTCATGACAGATGGAGGGAAATTGTTCTAAGCAGAATGCCGCCATTAGTGAATCACTTTTTATAATGCCCATAAAATGCCAACTACTATAGACATATGTGTCTATGGGAAATTCCAACCCTGCCATTACCACCTTCCGTTGGTCCCTTCCAGAGCTTGGGTTTTGTGACCATGAAGTTCCCCAGTCTTTATTTGGTAATATTAGTTACGTTCCCTACAACAAATAGGCTCAGACACATTGTTAGCTACCTCATTTATTGACTCATTTATTAACAGGCCAGTGGTTTTGAAATGGCCCTGATGATGGTGAACCCCCAACTCATCCTTCAACACTCAGGAGAGGAAAAACCCCCTAGTGGAGGAAACCTCCAGGGAACCATGGCTGAAGGACTGCCCTTCCCCTGGGCAAGGGGGTAAAAACCATCATTTGAGATGAGGTAGCTTAGGAAAGTCCGGGTAATCTGTCACATCCAGTATTCGGAAAGTCTGCTAGATGTTGAATCCAGAAAATCCGGTAATTGTCAAATCCAGTATTAGGAAAGTCCGGTAAAATGTCACATCCGGTATTGAGGACAGAGACCAAGCCTGGAATCTGCCTCTTGATACAGAAGATCATTGTCCAGCAATGTCATGATGGTTTCAGTTGTCTTGGCGCTCCACCCCTTGAATATTATCGGGGATTTTCAGGGTCCTGGGTCTTTTCTCTCAGGCCAATGGAGACACCTTCTCTGGACAACTTTAAAGACAAACGCTGAGAAAAAATGAAGAAAGACCATTAATCCTAAAACAGCTCTATATAATATATTACTTATCTGAAATGTTTCTGGAGCACATTAGACCTTCACACGGCATCTACTCACCTGGAAATCTGTATAGTTCATTAGTTGGTATATTATCAGGCCAACAAATCCAGTCCACTCGACCACCATGCCTGTCCTGGTGTAGATCTGCAGAAGACAGAGGGACAGAATGGAGGATTAGTGCCTGGCTCACCAGCAGCTATGGTATGGAGTGAGATGGGAGCATGACATGTCCACCAAGAGCTTCTATATTAATGTCACACAGGACATGGATTAAAGAAGATGGTGAAAAGTTATATGAACTCACCTCTTCACATCGGCCAGTACATAGCTGGAAGAAGCCGATGGTCATACACACAGAAACTGGAAAGATGTGTTAAGGAAAAGTAACAGAATTCTATTACTATAATGTGTCCTATACTGTCATGTCTCATCTGTCCTACAATGGAGTCAGAGGGAGCCGATAATCTCCTAGTTGCCATAGTCCAGAATTTGACAGAATTGTCTTGAATTTTCAGACACTATGATGGCAAATTCAGGTTGTCCCAGACCTCAAATAGGTGGCTTAGGTAAATCCTACCAATATATGACCCAATGTCCCAAATTTACCCACAGCAGTGTTGGTAAGTGTTTTTATGTCCAGTGTATCCAGCACACAACATGGCACTGTACCAGTCAGCTATAAGAGGATACAGGTCAGCAGGGCCACAATGGTCACCAAGGTTAATGCCATTCTAATGTGGCATAGGCGGCGACTGCTGAAGGATTTCTTGTACAGGCATACAGCTTGACCTAGGTTGTTAACGGCACACAAGAAAAATGACGGTCCTGCGGCGATCCTGTGGACTGTAGGACTGATCCTCATCTAGAAAAAAAGCAGAGAAATAAAGGTCATCAATATGGACATCATGAAGATCTGAGAATACAGAACAGCAGAGGCCGCAGGTGGTGTAATTATACAGGGGCAGGAATACATAAGAATAGTCACCAGGGCGCGTCATTGTATTTATACACATCTCTTGACTTAAAGCGATGTCCCCTCTGTATTACTAGACCTGAGACCTCTGTATATAAACTTACCGAAACTACGGCGGTCACAGCGGTCCCAATGCAGCCAATCCATGCAAAGGCATAGAGGATTCTCTGGCAGATGATATGTCGCCTCTCTGATTTTTCAGACCGGATGATCATGAACCGGTACATGATGGAAGCGTTGCCAGCTCCTGAAATAGACAATACATGGGATCAGCCGGGAACGTCCATAGACACTTGTGATAACCTCCAGGACTCAGTGATGATTATAATCTCCAGTGATGGCCGCCGCTCAGCAGTGAATAGTGATTAGGGAGATAACGTCATCACTGAGCGCTGGAGCCGCTGATCTCCTCATGGTGTTGTCTCTCTAAATCCACTTACCTAGAATGGCAGATATTAAGAAGACCACTGTAAAGACCACCGATTCGGGGAATATTGCTCCCGTGTCACTGAGAAAGAAAGCAAAATATTGGGAGTTATTTGGACGCAAACCAGAGAATTGTGTCATGTCTTCTAATAGCAGAGGAGACTTTATTTCCTTCCATTGTAATCATCCTCCATAATATGATCTAATGTCCAGACACCGTCCAGTGCATGAAATCTCAGTCTTAATAAAGTCCCCCCAATGGGATGTTTTCTGTGCTAACAATTACGAGCTGGAGCTTATTATTAATCCACTAACAAAAATCATAACATTCCAGGAATAAACTGATAATACGGTAATAACAGTAATGATACTACAGAGGAGTCCCGCCCCGTCCCCTCTTACCTGATGTAAGGATATTTTACATGGCCTGGGATGACAGTCAAGGCAATCAGGGCACAGAGGCCCGATAGCGTCCATATGACCCAGAGGAAAGGCAAGAATGCCAAACCCCGGATCTCCATGGCGCAAAGTCAAATATTCGCTAAGCGAAAGCAAGGATTTGCTGAGCAAAAACACAAGCCGATCTGTCTCTCTCTATATCCAGAGATATTCTGACCAAGGTAATGTCAGGCAGTGGTTTTCCAAGTCTCAGAACTCGGTGATGTCACTATCTTCTGTGACATCACACCTGCCGCAATCTGATTGGTCCTCGCAAGATTCTGTAATTTCATTGGTCCTCACCTCATTGTTAAAACCAATCTGATTGGTTCTTAGTAGCTTCTGTGGTGTCATTGGTGTTCCCATCACCACACATGCCTGGATCTGATTGGTCCTCAGTATTTTCGATTGTTATACATATATTGCCAAGATGTTTTTGCCTTTTCAAGTCTTCTCAATAAATAAAAACTCTGCTTTATACACGTGCCACCATATGACAACAGAATGAGTAAAGCTGAGTGATGGGTCCTGCTCCCATATCAGCCCCTACCCTCTATACAAGGAACGAAGGCGCCATGAAAGGTGTCTCTATTCTGCTGACAGTGCCAGGAGGGAAGGAGTCACCTCTCACTGCTCCGCGCCCCATCCAAATTATTTCTGCTTGGGATTATGGTTATAAACATTTATTGGATAATTACCGATAACGCAATTCCATCTGGCTGTGTATAAAGATGCAGTTGGCTTTCCCAGTCGTATTCTCCCTTTCTACTCATCTTTAACCGAATATGAAGTTACGACTGCAGCCTGGTTTAGCTGAAGGTTTTTACTTTCCGCCAGCAGTGATTTTCCCGGAACTTAATGCCGTGTGTTCCTGTAACTTCAGACAAGGGGCAGCAGCATCTAATGGAGATGGGAGAATTGGTTTGCCCATCTCTATTTGTTAAGGAATACCAGCGCAGGCGATCCTCTCTGCTCGAACACAGCTATAGAGGGTACTGTAGGGGAAGTCATGTCTGGGCACAAGTGCCTGAGTTGGTTCAAGGTTCCCTCTGCCACCACCGGAAAGAAAGTACCTGTATGCATGGTAGGTGGGGACCCGAATGCAGGTTTTGCATTGGGGCCCAGGAGCTATGTTACCTTATTTTCCGCTTTAGAAGACGCACTTTTCCCTCCAGAAGTGTGGGGAAAATGGCAGTGCGTCTTATAAAGTGAATACAGCAGTATTACATGTCCGGCACATCGCAGACCGCGCTGTTCTGCATAGGTATAGCGGCCTGCGATGTACCAGTGACATGTAAACAGGGGCGCTATCAGGGGTAGTAGCGGGGCCCAGTGCAGTCACTGAACTTCATTAAGCCGGGCCTCGGTAAGAGCACACATCATATCTAAAGTGTATAAAGCATCCCCTAGCATTGCTTTATTAATGAAATGGGCGGGGCTGTAACGTAACGTGACTGAGTGAGTGACGTGCGCTGTCGAAATGCCCGCTCTGTGCATGGCGGATACTGCTTACAGATAAGTGAATACTGCAAGTTTAGCAAAGCAACCCTGCTAGGTGCTGCTGCTGCATACACTTTTTATATGTGATGGCTGCTATGACTAGGGCCCAATGTTATGGGGTCAGATCCCCCCATAACAGAGTCATCCACAGATCCCCACAAGAGTGTCCTCCACCCACAGACCCCCACAAGAGTGTCCTCCACCCACAGACCCCCACAAGAGTGTCCTCCACCCACAGACCCCCACAAGAGTGTCCTCCACCCACAGACCCCCACAAGAGTGTCCTCCACCCACAGACCCCCACAAGAGTGTCCTCCACCCACAGACCCCCACAAGAGTGTCCTCCACCCACAGACCCCCACAAGAGTGTCCTCCACCTACAGACCCCCACAAGAGTGTCCTCCACCCACAGACCCCCACAAGAGTGTCCTCCACCCACAGACCCCCACAAGAGTGTCCTCCACCCACAGACCCCCACAAGAGTGTCCTCCACCCACAGACCCCCACAAGAGTGTCCTCCACCCACAGACCCCCACAAGAGTGTCCTCCACCCACAGACCCCCACAAGAGTGTCCTCCACCCACAGACCCCCACAAGAGTGTCCTCCACCCACAGACCCCCACAAGAGTGTCCTCCACCCACAGACCCCCACAAGAGTGTCCTCCACCCACAGACCCCCACATCCGCGTCCTCCACCCACAGACCCCCACATCCGCGTCCTCCACCCACAGACCCCCACATGCGCGTCCTCCACCCACAGACCCCCACATCCGCGTCCTCCACCCACAGACCCCCACATCCGCGTCCTCCACCCACAGACCCCCACATCCGCGTCCTCCACCCACAGACCCCCACATCCGCGTCCTCCACCCACAGACCCCCCACATCCGCGTCCTCCACCCACAGACCCCCCACATCCGCGTCCTCCACCCACAGACTCCCCACATCCAGTTCAAAATATTTTATTTTCTTAATTTCCTTCTAAAAAACCTAGGTGCGTCTTATTATCAGTTTCATCTTATAAAGCGAAAAATACAGTACACCTCTGTGCAGCGAGAAGAAGACTTCTAGCCCCAGGCTAATTCTCATAGGCACATGGGCAGTGTAAGGGTCCATTTACACATCTGCAATTCTGTTCCACATTTTGCGGAACGTAATTGCAGACCCATTTATTTCTATGGGGCCGCACGATGTGCGACCCCGATCCAGAAATGCGGTCCCGCACTTCCGGGTCTGCATTTTTGTTTGAGAAAAAAATAGAACATGTTCTATTTTTGTCCGCAATTGCGTACAAGAATAGGCATATTACTCTTAGTGCTTGCGATGTTCAGTCCGCAAAATGCGGAACACACAATGCCGGTGTTCGTCTTTTGCGGATCCGTGGATCCGCAAAACACACACGGATGTGTGAATGGACCCTAATACTGACAGTTTCAATGCACTGCAATATCATGTATTGTACTACATTGGAAATGGGATCAGACCCCCAAAGGTTGAAGTCCCATAGTGAGACAGTAATAAGGTTAAAAAAATATATTAAAGTTTTTTTTATATAAATAGGTTTCTAGTAAAGAAAGTCATTTCTCCTCATCAACCGATTTATAATTATAAAAATAAATAAAAAATGTACACATTGGGTATAAACATATCACATGATCTACCCTGTCATGTGAACGCGGTAAAAAAAGAAAAATGGTGCAGTCATTTCTTTGTCACCATGTCTCCATGCACCAGAAAATAGTGATAATGTCCACTTATCCTCCAAAAAACGGGTGCCAATAAAAACGTCTACTCAACACCATCGCCAGAAAAAAATGTGCTTTATTTTTTCAAAAATGCTTTTAATTAGCAAAATTGAAGTAATAAAAAAAGACATATTAGGTATCGAGGCATCCGTAAATACCTGCTCTATGAAAAATATAACGTATCCCATCAGATGAACGCTGTAAAAAAAAAAAAAAAAAAAAAAAAAAAAAAGACTGGTGCCAGATCTGCCATTTTTTAGGCACCTCGCCTCACACAAAGCATAATATCAAGCGATCAATGATACCAATGAAAGCATTAGCTCTTCCCGCATAAAATGAGCCCTCACACAACACTATCGGCAGAAAAATAAAAAAAATATACAGTACAGACCAAAAGTTTGGACACACCTTCTCATTCAAAGAGTTTTCTTTATTTTCATGACTATGAAAATTGTAGATTCACACTGAAGGCATCAAAACTATGAATTATCACATGTGGAATTATATACATAACAAAAAAGTGTGAAACAACTGAAAATATGTCATATTCTAGGTTCTTCAAAGTAGCCACCTTTTGCTTTGATTACTGCTTTGCACACTCTTGGCATTCTCTTGATGAGCTTCAAGAGGTAGTCACCTGAAATGGTCTTCCAACAGTCTTGAAGGAGTTCCCAGAGATGCTTAGCACTTGTTGGCCCTTTTGCCTTCACTCTGCGGTCCAGCTCACCCCAAACCATCTTGATTGGGTTTAGGTCCAGTGACTGTGAAGGCCAGGTCATCTGGCGCAGCACCCCATCACTCTCCTTCATGGTCAAATAGCCCTTACACAGCCTGGGGGTGTGTTTGGGGTCATTGTCCTGTTGAAAAATAAATGATGGTCCAACTAAACGCAAACCGGATGGAATAGCATGCCGCTGCAAGATGCTGTGGTAGCCATGCTGGTTCACTATGCCTTCAATTTTGAATAAATCCCCAACAGTGTCACCAGCAAAGCCCCCCCACACCATCACACCTCCTCCTCCATGCTTCCCGGTGGGAACCAGGCATGTAGAGTCCATCCGTTCACCTTTTCTGCGTCGCACAAAGACACGGTGGTTGTAACCAAAGATCTCAAATTTGGACTCATCAGACCAAAGCACATATTTCCACTAGGTCTAATGTCCATTCCTTGTGTTCTTTAGCCCAAACAAGTCTCTTCTGCTTGTTGCCTGTCCTTAGCAGTGGTTTCCTAGCAGATATTCTATCATGAAGGCCTGATTCACACAGTCTCCTCCTAACAGTTGTTCTAGAGATGTGTCTGCTGCTAGAACTCTGTGTGGCGTTGACCTTGTCTCTAATCTGAGCTGCTGTTAACCTGCGATTTCTGAGGCTGGTGACTCGGATGAACTTATCCTCTGCAGCAGAGGTGACTCTTGGTCTTCCTTTCCTGGGGCGGTCTGCATGTGAGCCAGTTTCTTTGTAGCACTTGATGGTTTTTGTGACTGCACTCGGGGACACTTTCAAAGTTTTCCCAATTTTTTGGCTGACTGACCTTCATTTCTTAAAGTAATGATGGTCACTCGTTTTTCTTTACTTAGCTGCTTTTTTCTTGCCATAATACAAATTCTAACAGTCTATTCAGTAGGACTATCAGCTGTGTATCCACCTGACTTCTCCACAACGCAACTGATGGTCCCAACCCCATTTATAAGGCAAGAAATCTCACTTATTAAACCTGACAGGGCACACCTGTGAAGTGAAGACCATTTCAGGTGACTACCTCTTGAAGCTCATCAAGAGAATGCCAAGAGTGTGCAAAGCAGTAATCAAAGCAAAAGGTGGCTACTTTGAAGAACCTAGAATATGACATATTTTCAGTTGTTTCACACTTTTTTGTTATGTATATAATTCCACATGTGTTAATTCATAGTTTTGATGCCTTCAGTGTGAATCTACAATTTTCATAGTCATGAAAATAAAGAAAACTCTTTGAATGAGAAGGTATGGCCAAACTTTTGGTCTGTACTGTATATAGCTCCCAGAAAATGACAACAGAAAAATAAAAATGCTTTTATTAAGTAAAACTGAAAACTAAAAAAAGACAAGTTTTGTATCTCTACATCCGTAAGGACCTGATCTCAAAAAATATCACGTGATCACATTTTGTGATCGCCGTAAAAATGTAAGCCTAAAAACTATGCCACAACTGCCATTTATGGTCACCTCACCTCGCCTTCAAAAATCATGATATCAAGCAATCCTAAAGTCATATGTACTGCAAGCTAGTACCAATTATAATCGCAACTCATGCTTCAAAGAATAAGCTGTCGAAGCTTATTTTGTCAGAAAATTGCTGTACTAGCACCCAGAGACTGTTCAAAAGCAACATGGTGCCCGTAAACCAGTCCATTAAAATCTGTGTTTCCAGAACTAGTAGAACCTGCCTAACATATCACCACATACTTTACTTTTACTGTTGAGCCCTCTCATATGTTCAGGCAAAAGAATAGGGCCATTTGTAGAGTTTTTCTAAAACCAGGAAACACAGCATAAGAAGGCCTCTTTCACACGACCGTTTTTTTTTTCCATTTACGGGCCGTTCTTTGCTTTCCGTATACGAAACCATTAATTTTAATGGTTCCGCAAAAAAAACGGAATGTACTTCATATGCATTCCGTTTCCGTATTTCTGTTTTTCCTTTCTGTTGAAAGATAGAACATGTCCTATTATTGCCCACAAATCACGTTCCGTGGCTCCATTCAAGTCAATGGGTCCGCAAAAAAAACGAAACTCATACGGAAATGCATCCGTATGTCTTCCATATCCGTTCCATTTTTGCAGAACCATCTATTGAAAGTTTTATGCTCAGCCCAATTTTTTATATGTAATTACTGTATATGCCATACGCAAAAACGGAATGGAAAAACGGAACAGAAACTGAAACACAGCGGATCCATGAAAAACTGGCTGCAAAACACTGAAAAAGCCATACAGTCGTGTGAAAGAGGCCTATTGCTCCAGTCAGTCATCCGCACTTTGGGTCCGGATCCGTTTCCCAATTATGCAGAACGGGTGTGGATCTATTTATTTTCAATGGGGACGGAAAAGATGCAGACAGCACACAGTGTCCTATGATGCAGCTGCGGACAAGATTAGGCATTTCTATTGGGGTGCCGGCCTGGTGTTTTGCGGATCCGCAAAACACTGAGGACTTGTGAATGGACCCTAATAATTAGAGGCCTGACTCTTCACATTGGCACACGATGAACGCAAGATATTGACCACTGAAAAGGCATATCTGTGGAAAAATGTCAATTTTCACTTTTCACCCTCAGTTTTTTTAAATGCCTATGGGGTTGAAATGTTCTCTACATCCCTTGTAGTTTCCAAAACATGGTCGCCTGTTGGGGGTTTCCATTGTAGGGGTACCTCAGGATCTCATCAAATGCGACATGGTGCCCAAAACCATTTCAGCAAAATCTGCCCACCAAAAGCCATGTAGCTCTGCTTCCCTTCTGAGTGTTTCTAATTTCTATAAAACTCTTGTGGGGTCAAAGTGTTTGCTACACCCCTTGAAAAATTCCTTGAAGGGAGTGGGGTTAGTTTCCAAGTTTGGGGTTGCTTTTTGGGATTTTCCACTGTAGGGATACCTCAGAGTCTCTTTAAATGTGACATGGGGTCAAAAATCGGTCCAACAAAATCTCCCCTTAAAAAAACCACATGGCGCTCCTTCCCTTCTGTGCCCAGCAGTGTGCCCATACAACAGTTTAGGATCATATATGGGATGTTTCTGTAAACTTCGGAATTAGGGTAATATGAATTAATATGGAAAATCTATCGGGGCAAAAAAGTGAAACTTTTAAATTTTCACTTGCATATCTCTTTAATTCCCGTGTAACACCTAAAGGGTTAGCAATTGTAAAAATCATTTTTGACTAGTGTGAGGGCTGTAGTTTGTAAAATGGGGTCAATTATGGGTGGTTTCTATTATGTAAGCCACCAAAGTGCTTTTCAAATTCTGAGCCTTATAACTTGGAAAATTTGGCTTTGTCCTTAAAGGCCATGTACACTTTTGGGGACAATTCTTTTTATTGTTATTGTATTGTACTCATTTTGAGCTAAAACTCATTTTTTCATCTGGCATTTATTAAAAATTTTGAACCACTGCCTTTGTGCAGCCTTCAGTTTATCTAGTAGCAGGATCTGAATTTTCAGTGTATTGCGTCAGTCAGCTCAGCCTACTCTCTTATCTGAGACCTTATAAACATTTATTATAGCTCAATTCTTATGTTACTGATAAGAATGTAGCTTAAAAAAGTGTTAGACATTTTAGTAATTTACAGGTAAGGTTTATTAATTGATCTGCACAAAGTAAAAGTTAAAAGATTTCACTCAGCTAGAAAAACAGTTAACACTTTGTGACAGAATGGCTCAAATATTTTTAATAAAGAACAATTGAAAAAATTATTTGTAGCTCAATACGAGTAAATTCAATCACAAAAAAAAAAAGAAGAAAAGAATTGCCCCCGAGGTGTACATAGCCTTTAAGGTGAAAAATGGGTGGGCCCTGAAGGGGTTAAAGAGGTTATCCAAGAATTACTATTGATGATCCCTCTTCATAGGTCATCAATATCAGATCGGCTGGGGCCCAGCTTCTGGGACCCCAGATGATCAGCTCTTAGAGCACCGCGACCTTTTCCTAGGCCATGTGATATCACAGTTAGGCCTCTTGCACACAAACGTATTTTATTTCTGTGTCCGTTCCATTTTTTATTTTTTTTGCGGACCCTATACGGAACGATTCATTTCAATGGGTCCACAAAAAAATTTAAGTTACTCTGTGTGCATTCAGTTTCCATATTTCTGTTCCGCAAAAAAATAGATCATGTCTTATTATTGTCCGCATTACGGATAAGGATAGTACTGTCCTATCAGGGGGCAGCTGTTCCGTTCCGCAAAATACGGAATGCACACGGACGTTATCTGTATTTTTTTGTGAATCCGTTTTTTGCTAAATACATATGGTCGTGTGCAAGAGCCCTTATTATGATTTTTTTTTTTTTATATTTTTGTAAAGTGCCTCCAAAGTGGTTGCAGTGTGACCCACAAGTTCCTGCAACCATGACCCCAAAATCTAAAAAAAAAAAAAAAAAAATCCAATCTGGCAAGTCATGCTGCAATCTCAGCCAGTTCAGTGCCTGCAGTGCTACATAGTGATTGTTGGTCGTGTGATTGCCATCTTGCGGACCAATGTAGCCCCAACCTAAAGGATAAACCTCTTCAGATTTATGTCAGACATATTAGCAAATTGCTTTATCATCACATCCCTAATACATGGCTCTTGCTTGCAGTCTAGCGACTTGCACGGCTGTACAAGTCTATACGACATAAATCCCCAAGTGTGTTTTACCTATTAAAAAAAAATCAGTCTCCCAGGTTTTGTTCGGTTGTCTTCCAGTTCCCATCCTGAGAACTTCTGGACGGACAGGGTCACATGCAGTTCTGCAGCCAGTGACTTCCCTCAGCGGTGATGTGTCTGTGGCATGTCACTGCTGGGTCATATGCAGCTTGGAGACGCATCACCACTACTCAGACCGTGTTTGTCAGCAGCGGCCAAGGGACCCCATCCAGAAGTTTACAGACCAGGGGCCAGAGGACTGCTGCTGACCAGAGCTAGTGAGCTGGAGCAGAACGACAGCTAGCAGATGACTATAATTTTTTTCAATAGATAGTACATGCTGTTGGGGACAGTTAAAAAAAAAAAAAATACCAAAAAACAACAACTCCTTTAATACCCTTATAACATTTGCAGCAGCTGTATTTTACAAGGGAAGTGATCTGAGATAAAATAACTTGCTGATGTCCCTGTGTCTAATCTACAGGTAGGGATGCACTGGTCCTACTGGTGTGTCAGGTGGTCCTCCACTGAGTCTAGGCTGTAACAAAATAATGGCGTCCAGTCACTTACCACTACAGGGAGTGCAGAATTATTAGGCAAATGAGTATTTTGACCACATCATCCTCTTTATGCATGCTGTCTTACTCCAAGCTGTATAGGCTCGAAAGCCTACTACCAATTAAGCATATTAGGTGATGTGCATCTCTGTAACGAGAAGGGGTGTGGTCTAATGACATCAACACCCTATATCAGGTGTGCATAATTATTAGGCAACTTCCTTTCCTTTGGCAAAATGGGTCAAAAGAAGGACTTGACAGGCTCAGAAAAGTCACAAATAGTGAGATATCTTGCAGAGGGATGCAGCACTCTTAAAATTGCAAAGCTTCTGAAGCGTGATCATCGAACAATCAAGCGTTTCATTCAAAATAGTCAACAGGGTCGCAAGAAGCGTGTGGAAAAACCAAGGCGCAAAATAACTGCCCATGAACTGAGAAAAGTCAAGCGTGCAGCTGCCAAGATGCCACTTGCCACCAGTTTGGCCATATTTCAGAGCTGCAACATCACTGGAGTGCCCAAAAGCACAAGGTGTGCAATACTCAGAGACATGGCCAAGGTAAGAAAGGCTGAAAGACGACCACCACTGAACAAGACACACAAGCTGAACGTCAAGACTGGGCCAAGAAATATCTCAAGACTGATTTTTCTAAGGTTTTATGGACTGATGAAATGAGAGTGAGTCTTGATGGGCCAGATGGATGGGCCCGTGGCTGGATTGGTAAAGGGCAGAGAGCTCCAGTCCGACTCAGACGCCAGCAAGGTGGAGGTGGAGTACTGGTTTGGGCTGGTATCATCAAAGATGAGCTTGTGGGGCCTTTTCAGGTTGAGGATGGAGTCAAGCTCAACTCCCAGTCCTACTGCCAGTTTCTGGAAGACACCTTCTTCAAGCAGTGGTACAGGAAGAAGTCTGCATCCTTCAAGAAAAACATGATTTTCATGCAGGACAATGCTCCATCACACGCGTCCAAGTACTCCACAGCGTGGCTGGCAAGAAAGGGTATAAAAGAAGAAAATCTAATGACATGGCCTCCTTGTTCACCTGATCTGAACCCCATTGAGAACCTGTGGTCCATCATCAAATGTGAGATTTACAAGGAGGGAAAACAGTCCACCTCTCTGAACAGTGTCTGGGAGGCTGTGGTTGCTGCTGCACGCAATGTTGATGGTGAACAGATCAAAACACTGACAGAATCCATGGATGGCGGCTTCTGAGTGTCCTTGCAAAGAAAGGTGGCTATATTGGTCACTGATTTGTTTTTGTTTTGTTTTTGAATGTCAGAAATGTATATTTGTGAAAGTTGAGATGTTATATTGGTTTCACTGGTAAAAATAAATAATTGAAATGGGTATATATTTGTTTTTTGTTAAGTTGCCTAATAATTATGCACAGTAATAGTCACCTGCACACACAGATATCCCCCTAAAATAGCTAAAACTAAAAACAAACTAAAAACTACTTCCAAAAATATTCAGCTTTGATATTAATGAGTTTTTTGGGTTCATTGAGAACATGGTTGTTGTTCAGTAATAAAATTAATCCTCAAAAATACAACTTGCCTAATAATTCTGCACTCCCTGTAGTGTCCATGATTCACAGTGGCTTCCCGTCACTTACCACTAGGGTCCTTGATTAACAATGGCCTTCAGTCGCTTACCACTAGGGTTCATGATTCACAGTGGCCTCCAGTCGCTTACGTCTAGGGTCCATGATTCACAGTGGCCTCTAGTACCTTACCACTTGGGTTATGATTCACAGTGGCCTCTAGTCACTTACCACAAGGGTTCATGACTCAAAATTGCCTCCAGTCGCTTACCTCTAGGGTCCATGATTCACAGTGGCCTCCAGTCACTTACCACTTGGGTCTATGATTCACAGTGGCCTCCAGTCACGTACCACTTGGGTCTATGATTCACAGTGGCCTCCAGTCACGTACCACTTGGGTCCACGATTCACAGTGGCCTCTAGTCACTTACCACTTGGGTCCACGATTCACAGTGGCCTCCAGTCGCGTACCACTTGGGTCCACGATTCACAGTGGCCTCCAGTCACGTACCACTTGGGTCCATGATTCACAGTGGCCTCCAGTCACGTACCACTTGGGTCCATGATTCACAGTGGCCTCCAGTCACTTACCACTTGGGTCCATGATTAACAAATAACCTATTAGATGTTATTGATGATGTCTCCCTGTTTGGAATGATCACAACAAATATTAGAATGAATCTTGTAGATAAGTGTACTGAAGAGATGGAGACTGGGCCCCTGGTATTAAGGGCCCAAGGAACCATTAACAGAATAGAAGGGTCATTTATGACATTGAGTTTAAGTTCAGTGATCTCACTATGTTGTTTTCATGCAACTGTCCATAAAAACTGCTAAAACGTCATGCTACACACAAAGGTACCAATCTATTCAGCACGTATATAGATGGTTATAGGTATATAGCCTATACATTTCCCTATGCTGAAAGCAGAAAACCTCTTTAAACTTTTCTTTTTCCCATCTGCATATGACGTACAGGAACTTTCTTTAATCTCCACTATGGTGAGCACCATGTATGGCAATGGGTTCAATAGACTGCATTGCACAATGGCTTACGTTGTCTTCAATGTTGAAGAAGGATATATATTATTATTTCTATCAATACTGGATATTAATAATATTATATAATATAACTCCGGGCTAGCTCTCCATTGAGGAGGGGCCGCTTAATGATGATATCAATATTTATTATCATCAGCAATATCTGAAGTTACGGATATAGAAAAGGGCAAAATATTATTGTATGACAACTGTCAGTATTCCCGTTTCCCCCCAAACCCATGGGATTGTTCTCAGTTTGTAGCTCAGCTACAATATGTTGCTTTGGTATCACCAAGAATAACACACAACTTTTGCAGATGTAACATAAGACACCTTTTACTTATCTGCAATGTACACATTCGGTTACAAATACTTTCAATATCATGGTCATATCAGTATACATCCACCATGTAACTGGCCTGTAATCAACAATCTAGACAACAGATACTTAGCCTTAGACCGTAAGGTGGTCCTACTTCTTCCATCTAAGACTTCACAGGAAGCTGGCCAGGGTGAGGAATGCCCCAGTGGCTAGGTCTATTGCTACTATATTAACACCTGCCTACCCAGAATGTATTGTACCTGTGATGTCAACACAGGAAGTGGTGGGGTCATGACTATGGATCCATGTGGCAAAGTGATGTTACTCACCCAACCATGTGTCTAATTTAAATATCAAAACAGGACTTAATAGTTTGGTTTCCAAATAATGGATAATAAGGTTGTAGCTGGATATCAGCAGATGTGAAATTTGATAAAGGATGACATAGTACATTCATAAAATTCCAACCTGATAGACCATATTTTTCGCTCTATAAGACTCGCCTATATTTTAGAAGAGGCCAATAGTTCGGTCTATAAATAATGGGTAATAAGGTTGTAGCTGGGTATCAGCAGATGTGAAATTTGATAAAGGATGAGATTGCTGCGGCTATAGATCTGGAGCAGTTTGTTTTCCCTATTCACTTCCAACGGGATAACAGATTGGAGGGGTGTGACCTCTGGGACCACAACCAGTCACAAGAACAGGGGAACCCATGTCCCCGGTTTAAAAGGAGAACTGGTTGAGTATATGTGCACCACCATTCCATTCATTCTCTTTGGGACATCCGGAGATGGCAGAGTGCAGCATAGCTTTCACTGGCAATTCTATAGAGTGAAGCAGAGTGGGAGCAGAGGTGCGCATGCTCGACCTGTGCATTCATTGTTCTCATGACAGATGGAGGGGAAATAAGTTGTTCTAAGTAAAATGCCCTTTATTGAATCACTTTTTATTACGGCTCATGCACACGACCGTATGCCGCTCCCTGAGCGCGCCATATGTCCCGGAGCGGCATCGATCATATAAATTACCCCCCATTCAGACCTCACTTCAGGCCCCCAAGCCTCAGATCAGCCCTCATGCGACAGAGCTAATGAAATTAAAAAAATCATCTTATCTCTCCTGCTCTGGACGCCGCGGGCTCCCAGGATCCAGCTCTCTATCTTCTTCCTGCCGTCTGCTGTGCTGTGACCCGACGCCCACAGCGTGAGCGTCCTCATGCTGTGCGCAGACACAGCACAGCCGACAGCAGGGGACCAGGAAAGTGGAGTACAGAGCCCGGGGAGCATTACATTCACCGCTTAGTATTCGCCCCATAAGACGCGAAAAAGTGGGTCTAATGGGGCGAAAAATACGGTATGTGTTTATGGGAAATTCCAGCCCTACCTCCCTACCACCTTCCTCTTGTCCCTTCCAGAGCTTGGTCTGATCACCCCAATGACGTTCCCCGGTCTTTATTGGGTAACATTAGTTACAATACATTCCCTACAAAAAAGAGGCTCAGACACATTGTTTGCTACCTCATTTATTGACTCATTTATTAACAGGCCAGTGGTTTTGAAATGGCCCTGATGATGGTGAACCCCCAACTCATCCTTCAACACTCAGGGGAGGAAAAAAACCCTAGTGGAGGAAACCTCCAGGGAACCATGGCTGAAGGACTGCCCTTTCCCTTGGCAAGGGGGTAAAAGCCATCATTTGAAATGAGGTAGCTATAGAAAGTCTGGGTAATTGTCACATCCAGTATTCGGAAAGTCTGCTAGATGTTGAATCCAGAAAATCCGGTAAATGTCAAATCCGGTATTAGGAAAGTCCGGTAAAATGTCACATCCAGTATTGAGGACAGAGACCAAGCCTGGAATTTGCCTCTTGATACAGAAGATCATTGTCCAGCAATGTCATGGTGGTTTCAGTTGTCTTGGCGCTCCACCCCTTGGATCTTATTGGGGGTTTTCAGGGTCCTGGGTCTTTTCTCTCAGGCCAATGTAGACACCTTCTCGGGACAACGTTAAAGACAAACGCTGAGAAAAAAGAAGACCATTAATCATAAAACAGCTCTGTATGATATATTCTCTGAAATGTTTCTGGAACAAATAAGACCTTCACGTGGCATCTACTCACCTAGTTCATGCGCAGTAGCCTCCCAATGCTTCCCTATGGGTAAGTAGTGGGTTGGCTATGATATGCTCACACACTGCACATTCCTGTGACTTATATTGCTGAGGTGATCTGTGATGTACTTGCACATTACTGAGAGTTGTATTGCTGTGGAGCTATGCGATACACTGCGTAAGATACGCTTGTGTTGTGGTGCAAGGCGTGATTATTATTTGTTTTAATTAGTAAACATTTATTTTGAACATAGTGAAGAGAAATTCTGTACCAAGTGTAGGTGATGTGGGCAGCGCAATATGTGGGTGTGGCTTGAGGGTGGGCAGGGACACTGGGGCCCCATAATCTTCTATTGCCCAGGGGCCCCATGAGTTTTCAGTCCGTCCCTGCCCTGAGATGGCGCTGCTGCCGTCCTTCACTCACTGCGCCTAATACTGAAATGAATGGCGCAGGCGCGCGATTTGCGGGGCACGGAGGAGACCGAGGATGTCAATCACCTTTACAAGGGCGTGCCAAAACGGTGAGAGGACGGAGCCTCTAGGTGCTGCAGCAACGCCCCACTAGCACCTAGAGGCTCATTTGCATATTATAAAAGTCATTCTTTAGCGCTAACGGCGGCAGGCAGGGAGATATAAGTCATACAGTTATGTTCTGCTGACATCAGCACATCGCTCATGTCAGCCAGCTACATAACGATTTTTCTCATGACAAACCCTCTAAGCCAGTGGTCAGCAACCTGCGGCTCTAGAGCCACATGCGGCTCTTTAGCCCCCTGATATTGGCTCTTCCAGGTGCGGGCTCACATGTACAGTGCGATAGGTAGGAGGGTGAAGACCAGGAAGCGGTGAAGGCTCTGTACTCACCGCTTCCTGGTCCTCGGTTGTAGGCTGTGCAGGGCTGCGCACAGTGTGAGGCGCTCTGTGACGTCACTCTGTGCACGCCAGTTCACAGCACAGCCGACAGCAGGAGGAACACAGAGCGCGGGTGGTGAGGAGCAGCGGCATCCAGAAGCCGGAGAGGTAAGTGCTTTTTTATTTTATGAAACTTGGGGCTGATCTGAGGCAATGAGGTGATGAGAATCATAATGGGGGATATGAGCGGCATCATGGATGATGAGAGGCATCATGGATGATAATGGTGATGATGAGAGGCATCATGGTTGATAATGGGGATGATGAGAGGCATTGGGCTCTTATCTGAGGTCTGATTGAGGGGGTCATTTACTTTGGGGTCTGAGCTGACATCTGATCTCAGGGAGGTCTTATTCACATTGAGGTTCTGCTTAAGTGCTTGAGGCATAAGGTCACTGACTTTTTGAATGTTCGTATTGCGCTTCAAACAATACCTTCATGGAAATAGGGGTTCTAAGTTAGTCTCCAACCTTATTAAGAACCAAAGAAATAAATCCTTTATTCAAGCCATCAAATCAGCCTCAGGCCCCCGACTTATTAATACTCCAGCGATAGCTCAGGAGTTTTGCTCCTTTTATTCAAATCTGTATAACCTCCCAATACCCCTCACCAGCCAGCAAATCGAGACACGCACGTCGGAGTTCCTTAGCTCTATTAACATCCCAAGAATTTGGATAGGGTTAGCTGGGCCTATATGGAGAAAGTACTACAAGCCTTTGGCTTCCCTGAAGGCCTCATCAGAGCTGTCTATACTCTATACTCTGCACCATCTGCGAGAGTACTAGTCAACGGCACCCTATCGAACGCCTTCCAAATTAGAAACGGTACTCGTCAAGGATGCCCATTATCCCCCACCTTGTTTGTACTCACCCTAGAGACGCTTCTTCTTAAGTTCCGCCAATCCCCCACGATCAAAGGAGTGAAACTAGGCAGATTTACTGCTCCTGATGATTTACTGCTCCTGTTGTCAAATCCTGAAGAGGCTTTGCTGGAGGTTATGCAGATTTTCGAAACTTTTGGGGTTATCTCAAATTTTAAGATAAATTTTGATAAGTCGGAGGCCCTTGGCGTTTCCCTCCCAGCTGTCCTGCGTACTAAGGTCAAAGCCCTCACACCATTCAAGTGGCCTACACAAGCAATAAAATATTTGGGGGTGACGATCCCGATGGACCCCAAGTTGTTGTTTAGTCTTAATTTCCTCCCGCTACTCTCCAAAGTCACCTCTATTCTCTCTAAGAGCAGCTCTCCTTTCCTAACCTGGCTAGGCAGGAAAAATGTCCTCACCACCTACATCCTGCCGCTGATAATGTACACCTTGAGAGCCCTACCCATATCGGTACCTGTTAGTTTCATTAATAAACCACAATCCATCATGAGCAGTTATTTGTGGGATAAGAAGTGCACTAGACTGTCCTTTCGCCTTCTTTCCCGAAGAAAGAAACATGGGGGTATCTCCCTCCCTGACCTATCAACCTATATACAGGCTATTAGTTTGGAATGGTGGCTTAAACTGGCCAGACAAGAGACATTCTGTATGCATGTAGATTTAGAATTGGCCCTGTTGGGTAAGGAATTGTTCCATAGGTTATGGACACCTGAGAGGACAGGAGAAGGGACCAAAGTAGATAGCGTACTCGCCAGAGGAATGCTGCATATTTGCCATAAGTCTTTGGTCTTAACATCTGCTCAGGACAAGATTTCTCCCTTAGCTCCTATCTCAGTTATCCCCACACTACTGTTCCCACAAATTAAATCTCCATCAGACATTTGGCTATCAATGTCACATCACAGATTAGGAGATTTGAAAGGGTTACAGATCACTTCCGACTTCTATACTGCTCTCTCGGGTGTACCTGCCCTTGGTAAAGATTTCATTCAAAGAAATGACTTTGAGAATGCTTGTAGGCAGTTTATGATTTCCAAATTTACCCCTCTCCCTGATCCATCATGGTTGGAGAATTATGTTCTGCTGCCAAATTTACCTCATAAATGCACCACCCTCATTTATAGGCAGATTCTAAGTGAGAGCTATTCTAGCGTACCGCCCTGGGTTGCTGAGTGGGGAAAAGAACTCCACCTTGAATTTAGTGACACTGACAGTAAATGGATTCAGAAATCTTCGCACGGCTTTTCCAAGTGCATAAAAATTCAAGAAAACTCTGTTAAGACAGCGTTGCGTTGGTACAGAACCCCCGAGTTCCTTTTTTTCAAATTTCAAAAGAGATTTCAAACATTGAGGTTCTGATTAGTGGTCTGACCTGAGGTGTAATGAAAAATATTTTTTTCCATATTGTCCTCCTCTAAAACCTATGTGCGTCTTATAGGGTAAAACGTTGTGGAGTGAAAGAAGATGTAGTGTCGAGGATTGAGAAAGGTATGTTCAGATGGTTAGGAATACCCTTATGAAGTAAATAACAATGTACCTTCCTATATATTTGAAGTTTAAAAAATTTGGCTCTCAAAAAAATAAAAATCGCTGTTTTGTCGATATTTGGCTCATTTTACTAATAAGGTTGCCCACCACTGCTCTAAGCCATTGTGAAAAATGTTGCGACTTTTTGCATGTTGACACCACTCACTCCAGGTTTTGTAATGTGGGTGTGGTTAGCTATGTTAATGAGATTCACTCCAGATTTATCATTGAGACTTTATAAAAAAATAAATTAAAAAAAAGTTGCAATTTCGCTCCAGGAGGAGGGTGGAGTAGGAAAACTGTAGTAGCTTCTCTAGACAAAAGTGTTAGGTCCAAGGAGAAGAGAAATTTATCAATTAACATGAGACATTGATAAATGTGGCATAAAATATTCCAACACAGACTAATTCCCCCCCAGTGTGTACTTATATGCACTTATATAGCTAATCTATTCTGCAGCTCTTTACAGACATTAGCATCCAGCTGTCCCCAATGGGGCTCACAATCTAAGTTCCCTATCAGTGTGTCTTTGGAGTGCGGGAGAAAACCCGGAGGAAACGCACGCAAACACGGGGAGAACATACAAACTCCATGCAGATGTTGTCCTTGGTCGCATTCAAATCTAAGACCCCAGCGCTGCAAGGCACCCGTGCTAACCGCCGAGCCAACGTGCTGACTTTGATTTTTATTAGATTTTTACTTCTTGCTGTGTACACAACTCCTCGTGGCTTTCCCTTGGCAGGAGCGCCAGATGTGCATTATGTCTGCAGGAGCAGGCAGTGCTTTTTTTCTTGCATGTTTTCTCCCGGTCATATTCTCCCTTTCTACTCAGCGTTTGATTGTAGTGTCAGCCTTAACTGAACGTCAAGATCAATTTGCAGCCTGGTTTAACTGAAGGTTTGCATTCCGCCAGCAGCGATTGTCCCGGCGCACAATGCCGTGTGTTCCTGTAACTTCAGACAAGAGGCAGCATCTAATGACTTTATTAGTGTTCAGTTAAAAAAAAAAAAAGGGCTCAGTAATTGTTCCCATCTCTTTGTACGGCGGCCATAATTGCTGCATGGGGATAGTCAAGAGCCTCACTTGTGAATACTTGATTAATCGCTGCAAGAGGATTTAGAGAAAAAAGAAGAATCAATAGGGCCAAGAGGTGAACGTCTCAGAATATGATGAACAGACCGGTCTGGATGGGCTTAGGGTTTAACTGTTTAAAATTCCTTTCTTTTCCTGTCACAGAAACAGGTAAACTAACCTTCTCAGGAAGCACTCGATAGGAGGCTACCATGTGACCGGCTTAGCGATATCTCGAGGTGTCCATTTTCTCTTAATGATACGTTTGCTGCAGGTTCCCATTCCTCTAGTAAAGGAGTTAAGTAGGCATCAGGAAGATTTTCTTTTCACAAGGTGTTAATCCTATTTTTGAATGGCAGTGGTACAGTAAAAAAAAAAAATATATAGCACTTTGCAAACGTGTTCTTTTCCAGATGGCAGGCCGTGAGAAATTCAGGCAGGAGACTCCTGAGAACCTTGCTCTTTTGGGCGCTTTGTTTTCCATCCAAAATAACCTGACTGTAAAAAACAAACAAAAAAACAATGAAATGCAAAAAGAAGTCATGTATAAATGCATCGATGAAGAGAATTCCTGGGTAAAGTGTTGAAGGATATTTTGCATGGTGCAAAATATAAAAAAATTGGGACTGGGATGCACCAGGGTACTGCATCGAATTTTATAGATTGGGTTAAAATTGGTGGCCACTTTTAGTGGCAATTTTTGCTTATCTTTCTTTGCCATCTTAAAGGGCATCTGTCATCAGATTTGCACCTATGAAACTATCTGACCTATTGCAAGTTGTGCTATTGTATCCTGTGCCCAACCTTTGTCTGATTGACCCTGCCCCGTCTTCTGTGTTGGGCCTGTGCCACCTGCCCTGACCTCCTTCCCGTTTATCATATTGAGTGACCATACGTGCCCTGACCACTGTTTGTCCTCTGATCTCTGCTCTCATCTGTCTCCTTGGTTTCTCTCACAGCCCTGGGTCACCTGTCAGAGGACAGAGACTACTCCAAGAGGTAGTGACCTTATGGTTTACCTGCAGCAGAGTCCAGACCCCTGTAGAGGGTTAAAGGGTGGGAACTAGGGGGGCCACTTAGACAATGCCTTTAGGAGGAGCCGTGAGACATAACTGTTCAGTGACACAGCAGATCCACATTCGCTGCGTTACAATCTTTATGGAAGTATTAAAATAGTCCCTATAATAACCTATAGATCAATTTCCGAGAGAGAGCATGGGGTCACCGCTTAGGCTACTTTCTCATCTGCCTTTTCCTTTCCAGTTTTGAGATCCATCAGAGGATCTTAAAACCGGAGGAAAACTTTTCCGTTTTGTCCCGTCGTGGGATACTGATCAAGACAGATCCGGCATGAAACACAATGTAAGTCAATGATGCCGGATCAGTTTTATCAGACACAAAAAAAAAAAAACGGATCTGACACCCATTGAATTACAATGGTTTTAGTGCCGGATCCATCTTGTTCATTTTAGAGATAATATAACTGGATCTGTTCTAAACGGATGCAGACAGTTGTATATTTGACCGGATGCGTTTTTGCTGATCCAGCAAAAACGCAGATGTGAAAGTAGCCTTACAATGCGGTTTCATCTCAGAATTTGAAAGAATTTATTTTTACTGTCCAAACCATATTGCACATGCTCCCATAGGAATTGGTAACGGCTGAAAGTGGATAACTAGAAGAATGGGTTAGATATCCTCCTTGAATACACAATATACAGAATATATTAGAGGGTGCATATTTTTGTTCAAAATGTGAGCAAATTTCCCGTTTGGAATCGCACATAGAGTATCTAAACGGGTGAATTTCAACACTGAGAAGTGTTGACAATTTGGAAAAGAGTTTGCTGCTCACTGAGCAGGCACTCTTTGGGGTAAGTGTGGGGGAGGGTGGTAGCGAGAAGGCTCAGGAAAGTGAGGTAACTAGCTGGGTAACAGAACGGGGGGGTAGAGAGAGGAGTGCCAGGGAGGCTAGCCCTGATCTGTCACACCCCAACAAGTTTGAACGGTTGGCAGATGAGGAAGATGTCAGTTCGGGGAGAGCACTGCCGCAGCCGGACACTTCCTCTGCCAGTAAGGGGAATGTCCGCACCAGTAAGCAGGGGACCAGGAGAGCAGGGCAGGCCAGACAGTTGCTAGTAGTGGGAGACTCTATTATTAAGGGGAGATGGAACGATCTGTCACAAAGCCTGGGATCATCGAACCATATGTTGTCTTCCTGGCGCTCGAGTTCGACACATCGCGGATCGGGTTGACAGATTACTTGGAGGGGTTGGAGAAGATCCAGCGGTCATGGTCCATATCGAAACCAATGACAAAGTTAGAGGTAGGTGAAGCGTCCTTAAAAATGATTTTAGGGATTTAGGTCAAAAGCTTAGTGCAAGGACCTCAAAGGTAGTATTTTCCAAAATACGACCGGTACCACGAGCCACACAAGAAAGGCAGCAAGAGATTAGGGAGGTAAACAACTGGCTCAAGAACTGGTGTAGGAAGGAGGGGTTAGAAGTGTTTAAACTAGGGACCTGGGGGGGGGGGTGTAATTACATTATAGGATGGTAAGTTATATGCAGATAGAGACCGGTGACAAGGTAGTGGGACTGGGGGAAGAATGGAAGGAGGGACTAGAACAGCTCAGAAGGAAAAGTGTAGGGAACAAAATATACATAAACCTCTTAAATATATGTATACTAATGCCAGAAGCCTGACTAATAAAACTGGGGAGCTGGAATTAGTGATGTGTGAGGAGGACTATGACATAGTGGGAATAACTGAGACATGGCTGGATGATAGCTATGACTGGGCAGTTAATATACAGGGTTACAGTCTGTTTAGAAAGGATCGTCAAAACCGGGGAGGGGTCTGCCTTTATATAAAGTCCTGTCTAAAGCCCACACTTCGTGAAGATATAAGTGAGGGATGTGAACATGTGGAGTCACTGTGGGTAGAAATACATGGAGGCAAAAACAATAATAAATTACTAATGGGAGTTTATTATAAACCACCTAATATACCAGAGTCCACAGAAAATAGAGAGAGATAGACGAGGCGGCAAATCACAATGAGGTGGTTATTATGGGGGACTTCAACTACCCAGATATAGACTGGGAAACTGAAAGCTGTATATCTCATAAAGGAAACAGGTTCTTGGCAATAACCAAAGACAATTACCTTTCCCAACTGGTTCAGGACGGCCAAACTGGACTTAGAATTAGGCCTCATGCAATGGCCGTTCTGTTTTTTGCGGTCCGCAAAAAACGGAATCCGCACCTGTGCCTTCCGCAATTTGCGGAACGGGCGGCCCATTGTAGAAATGCCTATTCTTGTCCGCAAAACGGACAAGAATAGAACATGTTCTATTTTTTTGCGGGGCCACGGAACGGAGCAACAGATGGGGACAGCACACGGAGTGCTGTCTGCATCTTTTGCGGCCCCATTGAAGTGAATGGGTCCGCATCCGAGCCGCCAAAACGGTGGCTCTGATGCGGACCCAAACAACGGCCGTGTGCATGAGGCCTTAACCAATAGACCTGACAGAACCACAGATATGCAGGTCGGTGGACACCTGGGAAATAGTGACCGTAAAGTAATAACCTTCCAATTATCATTCAAAAGAGCGTTTCTTCAGGGACGAGCAAAAATACCAAACTTCAAAAAAGCTAAATTTAGCCAACTAAGAGAGGCCAAATAAAAATAAAGCCAAAACATTTTATATTTTTAGAAGCATCCTAAAATCGAATTGTAAGCGGTACATACCTTATGGGAATAAAAGGTTAAGGAACAAGAATAAAAACAATGTGGATAAATAAAACTGTGAAGAAAGCAATAAATGACAAAGAAAGCATTTAAATTACTAAAACAGGAGGATAGCGAGGGAAGCACTGAAAACTATAAGGAAAAAAATAGAATATGTTAAAAACAAATAAAAGCAACCAAACTAGAGACCGAGAGATTAATTGCCAAAGAGAGCAAAACTAACCCTAAAATGTTTATATAAATGGTAAAAAGTATAAATCTGAAGGTGTTGGCCCTCTACAGAGTAATGAAGGGGGAGTTGCAGAGAGCGATGAGGAGAAAGCAAAACTATTAAATATGTTTTTCTCCACTGTCTTTACTGAAGAAAATAAACTGTCAGATGAAATGCAAAATGTAAAAGTTTATTCCCCATTAAAATTGCCCTGTCTGACCCAGGAAGAAGTACAGCAGTGTCTTAAAAAGATTAAAATAGACAAATCGCTAGGACCAGATGGCATGCACCCCCGTATCCTAAGAGAATTAAGTAATGTCATAACCAGACCCTTTTTTCTGATATTTAAGGACTCTATATTGACAGGGAGTGTTCCACAGGATTGGCGCATAGCAAATGTTGTGCCAATATTCAAAAAGGGTCCAAAAATAGAGCCCGGAAACTATAGGCCGGTAAGTTTAACATGGGTCGTGGGTAAACTGTTTGAAAGTTTTCTAAGAGATGCTGTCTTGGAGTACCTCAAGGAAAATAAGCAAATCACGCCATATCAGCATGGCTTTATGAGAGGAAGAGGACAGTATACTGCTAGAGAGGGATCTGGCTAGATTGGAGCCTTGGGCAGAGAAGTGGAGGATGAGGTTTAACAGTGACAAATGTAAGGTTATACATATGGGAAGGAATAATGCAAGTCACCCGTACATACTAAATGGTAAAACACTGGGTAACACTGACATGTAATAGGACCTAGGAATTTTAGTGGACAGCAAACTAAGCTGTACAAACCAGTGTCAGGCAGCTGCTGCCAAGGCCAATAAGATAATGGGTTGCATCAAAAGGGGCACAGATGCCCGTGATGAGAACATAGTCTTACCACTTTATAAATCACTGGTCAGACCACACATGGAGGACTGTGTACAGTTCTGGGCTCCTGTGAACAAAGCAGACATAGCAGAGCTGGAGAGCGTCCAGAGGAGGGCAAATAAAGTAATAACTGGAATGGGGGACTACAGTACCCTGAAAGATTATCAGCATTAGGGTTATTCACTTTAGAAAAAAGACGACTGAGGGGAGATCTAATTACTATGTATAAATATATCAGGGGTCAGTACAGAGATCTCTCCCATCATCTATTTATCCCCAGGACTGTGACTGTGACGAGGGGACATCCTCTGCGTCTGGAGGAAAGAAGGTTTGTACACAAACATAGCAGAGGAATCTTTATGGTAAGAGCAGTGAGACTATGGGACTCTCTGCCTGAGGAGGTGGTGATGGTGAGTACAATAAAGGAATTCAAGAGGGGCCTGGATGTATTTCTGGAGCTTAATAATATTACAGGCTATAGCTACTAGAGAGGGGTCAGTGATCCAGGGAGTTATTCTGATTGTCTGATTGGAGTCGGGAAGGAATTTATTTCCCCTTAAGTGGTGAAAATTGCCTTCTACCTTACAGTTTTTTTTTTGCCTTCTGAACTGGATGAAACAAATGTCTTTTTGTGGCCTTATATACTATGTATGATCATCCAGCGTTCAGGAAGGCGTTTAGTCACCTTTTGGTCAATTGGGTCTCTGCCGTTAATAGTGTTTTTTGCCTTCCTCTGGATCGACTAGGGTTTGCAAGTGTCAAATGGTCGAAATTGATGGACCTGGCTCTTTTCTTACAATTTATAAAATAGTTTTGGCTCTTCATCATCTATTTTCTCATACTTTTACTCTGCAGCTCTGCTTGCTATAAGTGGCTCCTGTGTATATGCACAAGCCCTCCAAGCAATCAGTGAAAAGAGCTGATTTCTTTTGCAGCAAGTAAACAACTAAACCAACAGTCAAAATGATTGTCAGCTGCCTGCCGGCAAGGAAGCTATCGGTTATAAACTCCTGATCTATAAAATAAATGTGTGTTTTATGGCAATGATTGATATTTCAATCATTGTATTTCTTGCTCCATAGCAAAAAGGGGCTAAAACGGCTATGCTTATCTTGCCTCTTTTGTCACTTTAGGGCTCTTGAGTCGCCCCTCGTGGTTGAGCCGCATTTGACACATGTTCACCATAAGTGCTGTATTTTGTAAAGCTGTAGATTCCTGACTTCCCTGAGGGCTCTTCTGGATTCAATCTCTCCGTATCTGTGATGGAGAGCACTCAGCGCCTTGTTAAGACCGCTCCTTTTCAGCTCTGCCTCTTCAAGAAATCCGACATTTTAATATTTCTCCAGTGAGAGCTTTCTTTGGTTCATTCCTACTGACCTCCGCACCCTCCAGTAATTTGTTAAGCATCCGTCTGCTGATCCTTGCCGGCTCTTGTCCCACACGCAGCTCAGCAAGACGATTAGGGAAATTTTCTGCACTTGACATCAGCCAGATGTAGGAAATTAATTTTACTTAATGCTGCCTCAAGGCTTTTTTTTTTTTTTTTTAATCTCAGCTGTGTGAATGCCCAGATGAAGTACAGCGTTTACAACAGGAAAGTCGTAAAAGAAAACCCTAGTACCAGAGATCGTGCAATGCTTCTTAAAGGGCGCCAGTCATAATGCATGATTTGTATGGCTTTATCTAAGGCCTTTTCAAATGATCAGATAAATATGCAGGGTCAGGGTAGTCGAGGGCTTCTTCTCTTAATTAACTGTGATCCCCTTGAATTTCATCTTATTTTTAATCTAACTGGATTTTCATTAGCATTCATTACACATATTGGATGTTGAAAGTGAGACATTTTACCATTTCATGAAAAACATTAGCTCATTTAGAACTTGATGGCAGCAACACATCTCAAAAAAGTTGGGGCAGGAGCAATAAAACGCTGGAAAAGCAAGTGGTAATAATAAAAAAAACCTGGAGCAATTTGCAACTAAGTCACATGACTTGGTATTAAAAGAGCAGGTTAGAAAGGCAGAGTCTCTCAGAAGCAAAGATGAGCAGAGGACCACCAATCTGCAAAAAACTGTCTAAAAATTGTGGAACAAGTTCAGAAAATGTTCTTCAGCAGAATATTGTGAAGACTTGAAATATCTAACCATCTACAGTATATAATATAATCAAAAGATTCACAGAATCTGCAGAAATCCATGTGCAGAGGGCGCAAGGCTGATGGTCAATGTTAGATGACTGATCTATGGGCCCTCAGGTGCCACTGCGTTAAAAAGAGGCAGATTCTTTCATGTAAATCACTGCACAGGCTCAGGAACACTTCCAGAAATAATCATCTGTGAGCACAGTTTGTTGTGCAATCCACCAATGCAGGTTAAGGGCTCACGGCCGTTCCGTGCATTAGGGACCGCAATTTGCGATCCTTACTGCACGGGCAACATCCTTGTGGATTCCGCAGACTGATCCAGACCCATTGAACTTGAATGGGTCCGTGATCCGTCCACACCACAAAAAAAACAAAAACATACATGTTCTATTTTATTTTGTGATGCGAAGGCACGGAGAGAAACCCTATGGAAGCACTCTGTAATGCTTC
Source organism: Bufo gargarizans (assembly GCF_014858855.1). NCBI lineage: Eukaryota > Metazoa > Chordata > Amphibia > Anura > Bufonidae > Bufo > Bufo gargarizans. The sequence goes on from NC_058086.1 coordinate 28,323,608, forward strand.
TGTGAGGTTCCACGCCTCACACTGCACCTTCCGGATTGCGGACCCATTCAAGATGTTTGCGGGCTGCAATATGGGCAACGGCCATGTGCATGAGGTCTAAAGCTGTATCCTACAAGAAGAAGCCATAAATTAACACAATCCAGAATTTCCACGGTCTTCTCCGGACTAAACCTCATTTAAAATGGACGAAAGCAAAATGGTAAACTGTTCTGTGGTCAGATGAATCAAAATTAGAATTTTTGCGGGGAAACCACGGATGCTGTGTCCTGCAGACTCAAGAGGAAAGGGACTATCCAGCTTATCACCGCACAGTTCAAAAGCCTACATCTCTGATTGTATGGGATTGTATTAGTGCCTATGGCGTGGACAGCTTACACATCTGGAAAGGTGCTCTCACTGCTGAACAGTATATAAAAGCTTTAGAACAATGTATGCACCCATCCAGATAAAGAATTTTTCAGGGAAGATCTTGTATATTTCAACGACCACTGCTAAACCACATACTGCATCCATCGCAACATCATGGCTTCACCGAAGAAGAGTCCAGGTGCTGAACTGGCCAACTGCAGTCCAGACCTTTCACCAATAGAAAGTAGACCACAAACAAATAAACTCGGCAAAGAAGACCGAGGACTTGTGGAGCAGCTAGAATCCTACATCAGGGAAGCATGGGACAACGTTCCTCCCCCTAAACTCCAGCAGTTGGTCTCCTCACTTCCCAGACGTTTACAGACTGTTGTTAAGAGGGGATGCTGGACTATGGTAGACATGGCCCCGTCCCAGCTTTTCTGAAATGCGTTGCTCCCATCAAGTTCTAAAGGAATTAGTTTTATCATGAAATGGAAAAATGTCTCACTTCCATCATCTGATATATGTTCTATGATCTGTTGTGAATAAGGGTCTGAGATTTACAGACCATTGAATCGTGTTTTTAAATTACATGTATTTACATTTTACGCAGTATCCCAACTTTTTTGGACTTGTGGTTGTATATCGTCTTCTGATGTTTTGTAGAATTGTTCATTTATTACACACAGAGTATTTTTTTTTTTATCAGGGTCTTTATCTTGGAGTTTATGTTCCAGTACATTATCCTCTACCGTTCTCTGCTATCAGCCCACCAGCTCGACTACAAATGTATTTTTCCACCTCTTTAACGTTTCCCGTTGCAGCCACAACAAAGCCTCGCATCTGATAATGGGAATGACTCTGTTTTGTAACACGAGCGTTTACTGAACTTCTTAGCATTGGGTTTTAGCAACATTTTAGCAACTGTCAATTAACGAACAGACAGAGAAAGCTGAAACCCCTTTGTAGAAATGCCTGCCATGTTTCTTTATCCAACTAAATATTTGTATAATTGAGGGAGACGCAGGAATGGCGGGGTGCCGGCTGCTCTGTGTTACTTACAATTCACCTCCCTCTGTACATAGGAGGAGACCTGGATAATCCAGATTCCGCATTGTGAATGGAGCCCTGTTCCATACAACGACATCTGGCTCTTTTGATGGTCTCCACAGGTCCTTGTGTCGGCCAGTCCTGGCTGGACTTGTCCAGTGTTTCTCGTCTATAAATGACCTCTATGTAATGATCAATGCCATGCTTTGAAATAACCACCCCCTTCCTTTAATTGGCGTTTTTCCCCCAAATGCTGAAAAAAAATCTGTTAAACAGATTCCTTTAATTTTCAATTTTACACAAATATAAGAAATAGTAAGTAAGAAATATTCATTGTTGAGACTTATTTTAGAATTTTGTTGCATAATAACGCAATATAAAATTATTAAAATCAACCTGCAGGATAACAGGCTGAACTGGATGGATGGACAGATGTCTTTTTTCAGCCTTATAAACTATGTTACTGTATTAACTTTGCTTTGGAAAAAATATCAAATAAATGACTTTTGGTAGATTAGCAAGACGCAGGATACAGATAAATGGCCATAAGGCAGCAGGATTTTGGTTTGTTTATAGTTTGTTGCCATGGAGACACACAGGTGTGCATGGGAGTTGTAGTCACAAAATGATAGATTTTTAATGAACACTATTTGTAAAATTGTTTCTTTTTTTCATGGTAGCAAGTGACGGGACCCCTGTAAAGAGAGGTTCCAGGCCAGGTTGCCCGTGTCACTGATTTTAATGAGTTTTAAGACGGGGCAAGTAGGCACAATGTCCTCCTATCATAGATGGTTAGGAGTGTGGTAGTGTTTATTAGCACCTGTAGGGGCCCCTAATCTCTATTACACAAAATGATAAAATAAAAAAAGACAGTTGTATATTTCAGTTAAGAATACAGTCGAATTACAATTACAAATATGTTCACATGGCGAAAACTTCACACGGACTGTTTCACCCAAAATCCAAATGTCATCCGTTCCCGTCTATACAGTGGGAATCCACGTTGCCACTCTTACAGCTGTAGAATTTGTTCTGTATGGATTTGAAATTTGCATCAAGTGACGTTAATGGGGCTAATCGTCATGCGGACCCTCAGCAGTTGTACCTTCAAATCCAAAGGCCATCCTTGGATTTCTGTGCTACCTTCCAAAGCCTATTCACGTTGACTTTTTCTGGCATGTATTTCCACTGTCAGTTCAGCTTATCATTGGGTAGCCAGCAGCGTATACTCCATTTGTTCAAGGATGAATGCAAGGCGTCTGGACCGCTTCACTATGAGATCACTTCCCAAGCACCCAGAGTAGTAAAGGAGCAGGGAAGCCACTGAGCATGTCAGTCCACCTCTGAATGCAGCAGAAGGTGGTCAAGAAGGATAAACAGCAGGGGGCGCTACCAGAGAGGAAAATGTAATGTACATTTAAAGGGAACCTGTCACCAGGATTTTGCGCATAGAGCTGGGGACATGGGTTGCTAGATGGCCGCTAGCACATCCGCAATACCCAGTCCCCATAGCTCTCTGCGCTTTTATTGTGTTAAAAAAACTGTTTTGATTGATATGCAAATTACCTGATATGAGTCCTGTAGCCGGAGATGAGTCAAGCGGAAAGGAGCCCAGCAGCGCCCCGCGTCCTCCGAATCTCCTCCTTGCTGGCTGACGTCACAGAGCTGGAGCGCCGAAATCTCGCGATGCGCATGCACAGTGTCGGCATCATGTTCATTCCCTGTACTGGCATCAGCACAGGGAACGAACTACGCATGCGCTAGCTCGCGCATCGCGAGATTTCGGCGCTCCAGCTCTGTGACGTCAGCCAGCAAGGAGGAGATTCGGAGGACGCGGGGCGGTGCTGGGCTCCTTTCCGCTTGACTCATCTCCGGCTACAGGACTCATATCAGGTAACTTGCATATCAATCAAAACAGTTTTTTAACACAATAAAAGCGCAGAGAGCTATGGGACCTGGGTACTGCAGATGTGCTAGCGGCCATCTAGCAGCCCATGTCCCCAGCTCTATACACAAAATCCAGGTGACAGGTTCCCTTTAAAAGCAATTTATTGATTACATTATATCACAATAATACATTATTTGAAATGCTCAATCTATTTCATAGTGATACTTGTCCTACATTTTTGTACTCCAGTAAGTTCTATAATTTGGGGCTTTGGTTTCTGTGCCCCTAGTAGGTTATTGGAGTAAATGGGGCATTCAACTAATCTCAGCAAAACATGTCCAAAAGAAAACCACCTCTTTGAGTCGACCACCCCCATATCCAGACCAGATTTCCTAACACAGATTATCAGCTCCACTATATGTTATGCATACTGGCTGTTCTTATATTATATTATATATATATATATATATATATATATATATATATATTATGTTGTCTCAAATAGGTTTCACTGAAGATCGGCAGAGCAGCTATCCGGGAAGTTGTCTGTCTATGCAACCTCTACTGGCATATTACTTGTTGGTAGAGATGAGCAAACCGATTCTGTGAGAGTCAAATTTGTTACGAATTTCCCAAGGAATTCTAATTTTGACAAATCTAAAACTTTTCTGTAAATCATTGAAAATGGTGGTCACCATTTTACAGATCGGAAGGCAGAGAAGAAAGCCTCTGCCACCTGAAACGGTTAGTTTTGGACTGTATTTTAACCAAAAACAGGCTGTTTGCTATCACCGCTTACCATCCGTTTATTCATGGCCATAAATGTCACTGTCACTTGAACATTACTAATGCTGTCTTGGCATTAAGGAGCTTGAAAGGGGATGGATACAGTCCTAGGAGACCCCAGAGGGTCATACACACATTTTCAGAGCAGTTGGGAAATTTTCACTTTGGACCGATTCGAATATAATGGCAAATTTGTCGCAAAGTCAAATTTTGTGAAATTGGCTCCTTTGTACATGCCTGCTATTTACATAAAATTTACAACCGTAGAAGGAGAGAATCCACCAGAGTTAGGCCCCTTTCACACGGGCGAGTTTTCCGTGCGGGTGCGATGCGTGCGGTGAACGCACTGCACCCGCACTGAATCCTGACCCATTCATTTCTATGGGGCTGTGCACACGAGCGGTGATTTTCACGCATCACTTGTGCGTTGCGTGAAAATCGCAGCATGCTCCTCTTTGTGCGTTTTTCACGTAACGCAGGCCCTATAGAAATGAATGGGGTTGCGTGAAAATCGCATGCATCCGCAAGCAAGTGCGGATGCAGTGTGATTTTCACGCATGGTTGCTAGGTGACAGTCTATTCACTGTATTATTTTCCCTTATAACATGGTTATAAGGGAAAATAATAGCATTCTGAATACAGAATGCTTAGTATAATAGTGCTGGAAGGGTTAAAAATAATAAAAAAGTTAACTCACCTTCTCCTCTTGTTAGCGTAGATCCCGGTCTGTTCTTTAGCTGTGGCTAAAGGACCTTTGATGACGTCAGATCACATGCTCCATCACCACGGTGATGGACCATGTGATTGGAGCATGTGATCTGACGTCACCACAGGTCATTCAGTCCACAGCTAAAGAACAGACCGGGATCTACACTAACAAGAGGAGAAGGTGAGTTAACTTTTTTATTATTTTTAACCCTTCCAGCACTATTATACTATGCATTCTGTATTCAGAATGCTATTATTTTCCCTTATAACCATGTTATAAGGGAAAATAATACAATCTTCAGAACATCAATCCCAAGCCCGAACTTCTGTGAAGAAGTTCGGGTCTGGGTACCAAACATGCGCGATTTTTCTCACGCGAGTGCAAAACGCATGACAATGTTTTGCACTCGCGCGGAAAAATCGTGCATTTTCCCGCAACGCACCCGCCTCTTATCCGGGCAAAAAACATGACGCCCGTGTGAAAGAGGCCTTATAGATTCTTTCTAAAGGGTTTAATGTAAAAAATGAAAATCAGATATCATATAGTCCATGACAATCCCTTTGTAGCAAAGCTAGAACCATCCTTACACCTGACACGGGTCCAGAGATCTCCCCATTCATTGCTCCAATTTCTCTTGCAGCTCAGGGGGGCGTGTTCTTTCTGCTGCAGCTCAGGGGGTGTGTTCTTTCTGCTGCAGCTAAGGGGGTGTGTTCTTTCCGCTGCAGCTAAGGGGGTGTGTTCTTTCTGCTGCAGCTCCGTGGACGTGTTCTTTCTGCTGCAGCTAAGGGGGGCGTGTTCTTTCTGCTGCAGCTCTCTCTCTATCACAGTTTAGGAGGCAGTTGAAGGCTGGAACTAAGCGTGTGCGTCCACCTCAGGTGGACAGCGAAATAAAAAAAAAAGAGCGAACAGTAGGTGGTGCTATACAAATATATTTTAATGAATAGCTCAGTGGCTACACAAATATATTTTTTTTGTTACATGCAAATTACAAAAGTGTTCAGATCCAGGTGCTGGTTTGATAACTGCAGAATATTTTTCATGGAACAACACTTTTAAGCTAGAGCACAGAGCCACTCAGATAGTGTTGCCTCGATCAGGGGTTTGATGCAACCCCCTATATGGTGTCCATACTGTCCTAGCCAGGGATGCCCAACCCGCAGCCCTCCAGCTATTACAACTCCCAGCATGCCCTAATAGCTGTAGGTTATCTAATGCTGGGAATTGTAGTTTTGCAACAGCTGGATGACCGTATGTTGAGCTTCCCTGACCTAGTGGAAAGGGGTTGTATTCAGGTCACAACCCATTTAGATGCCCCCAGTTCACCGTCCAAACTATGGAGTGCAGATCAGAAGAATTGGCCTCCATATTTATCTTGCTATTGGTATGGTCCACTCTCATGTCACATCTCGACATGTGGTGAAGCCACCTTTAGGGTACATTCACACGACTATGTAACCCTTTACGTTTTGTGGTCCGCAAATAACGGAACCGTGTGTTTCCGCATTTTGCGGACAAATGACTTCCGTTTGTGTTCCGTATGTCTTCCGATTTTTACGGTCCGCAAAAAGCAGAAGGAAAGAAAAAAAAGAATTATTAAGGGTCCATTCACACGTCCGTATTTGTGTTTTGCGGATCTGCAATACATGGACACCGGCAATGCGCGTTCCGCAATTTGCGGACCGCACATGGCCGGCACTCTCATAGAAAATGCCTGTTCTATTTTTTTGCGGATCTGCAAATGCGGATGCGGAGAGCACATTCCTGCCCCGTTGAAAATGAATGGGTCCGTACCTGTTCCGCAAAATTGCCGAACGGACCCATTATGCGGACGTGTGAATGGACCCTTAGGCCTTCAAAAAAACTGATGACATACGGAAACCATTCTGTATGTCATCCGCAATTTGCATATCCATTGACTTGAATGGAGCTGCGGACCGATCTGTGTGGAAAATAGTAGTACAAGCTTTATATTTTTGCGGACTAGAAATGCGGAAACAAGGATGCGGACACCATACTGAGCGCTGTCCACACATTTTATCTACCCATAGAAATGAATATATCTGCATCTATTCCGCAAAATGCGGAACGGATGCGGATAAAATGATATGGTCGTGTGAATGTACCCTTAACATGGAAGCTTCTCGCCATCAAGGACATCAAAGACTTTATCCGCGCTCATTTGTATACAGGCTAATTTGCCTAATAATGAAGTTCACCATTGGGGGTTAACGATGCATTATTATGTTCTGGTGATCATTAATTAGTCATGTCATCCTCTACTCTCCTTCCTACATTGATATTCTCCGACAAAAAAAAACCCCACTCCATTTAAATTATGTTTCATGAAAATAATTAAGTATTAATAGACTTCCTTCAGTGGCGACTTCTCAGAAATTTCCACTGTTTTGCCTTTTCTGACCCATGTTATTAAAACTCTATTATTTTTACAGACTTTATTAAATTGGATCTTATTAAAGCATTCCGTATTTGCATTTGGTCTTTCATAATTCATTATTATTATGACATTTACTTTTACCTTCACATCTGAAAACATATCATAAGCTACCCTTTTCTCTTGAAAGAAATGCTAATTTCAGACTGTCCTCTAATGGAAGTGAAAAGCTTTATCAGTTTTTTCATTTATTCCAGATCATGGTAAGAATACTAATGCTCGGCTTTTATATGCAAATATGGAAGTGCACTTTTTTTTGTAAAAAAAAAAGCTTAATTTTAAAAAATTTCTATATGTAAAATGTATGGAGGCGAGAGAAGTGTTATGTTCAATTATTATATGTTACGGTAACTTTATTGTGATGTTATCTATGTATCTAAAGTTTTTACACTTTCTTTCTTCCATTTATAGAGTACTATACTATACTGCATGTGTATAATACAGTCCTGATCAAAAGTTTAAGACCACTTGAAAAATGGCAAAAAATCCTATTTAGCATGGCTGGATCTTAACAAGGTTCCAAGTAGAGCTTCAGCAAGCAACAAGAAGAAATGGGAGTGAGACAAAACATTTTTTAAGCATTCAATTTAATGAAAACCACAAATAAACTGAAACAGGCTGTTTTTCAGCTGATCAAAAGTTTAGCACCACACCTCCAAAAAAAATAACCCCCCCCCCCCCCCCCCCAAAAAAAAAAAAAAAAAGAAATCCAACTTCCAAACATGAACTCAGTGATGAGTAGCTCTGCCGTTATTGTTGATCACTTCAAAAATTAGTTTCGGCATGCTTGATGCAAGCGTTTCCATGAGGTGAGTGGGAACATTTCTCCAAGTGGTGAAGACGACCGCACGAAGGCCATCTACTGTCTGGAACTGTTGTCCATTTTTGTAAACTTCCCTTGCCATCCATCCCCAAAGGTTCTCAATTGGATTTAGATCAGGGGAACACGCAGGATGGGCCAAAAGAGTGATGTTATTCTCCTGGAAGAAGTCCCTTGTCCTGCGGGCATTGTGTACTGTAGTGTTGAAAACCCCAGTCGTTACCACACAGACGAGGGCCCTCAGTCATGAGGAATGCTCTCTGCAACGTCTGGACATAGCCAGCAGCCGTTTGACGCCCCTGCACTTCCTGAAGCTCCATTGTTCCACTGAAGGAAAAAGCACCCCAGACCATTATGGCACCCCCTCCACTGTGGCGCGTAGAAAACATCTCAGGGAGGATCTGCTTGTCATGCCAGAAACGTTGGAAACCATCAGGACCATCAAGGTAAAAAAAAATCTCATCAGAGAATAAAACTTTCTGCCACCTTTGAATGTCCCATGTTTGGTGCTCTCTTGCAAAGTCCAAACGAGCAGTTCTGTGGCGTTCAAGGAGACGAGGTCTTTGAAGACGTTTTTTGCTTTTGAAGCCCTTCAGTCTCAGATGCCATCTGATGGTTATGGGGCTGCAGTCAGCACCAGTAAGGGCCTTAATTTGGGTCGAGGATCGTCCAGTGTCTTGACGGACAGCCAATTGAATCCTCCGGCTTAGTGCTGATGACATTTTTTTGGGTCTTCCAGTTGACTTTTTTGTTCCATAACCTTTAGGATCGTTTAAGAAATTCCAAATGACTGTCTTACTGCGTCCGACCTCAGCAGCGATGGCGCGTTGTGAGAGACCCTGCTTATGCAGTTCAACAACCCGAACACGTTCAAAAAGGGAGAGTTTTTTTGCCTTTGCCATCACAACGTGTGACTATCTGACAGAAAATGACAATGAATCCACATCTTTGCACAGATTTGGCCTTTTAAAGGCAGGTGGTCCTAAAATGTGGATCAGCTGAAAAACAGCCGGTTTCAGTTTAATCGTTATTTTCAATTAATTCAATGCTCAAAAAATCTTTGGTCTCCCTCCCATTTCTTCTCGTTGCATGTTGAAGATATACTTGGAACCTTGTGTACATCCAACAATGTAAAATAAGATTTTTTGCCATTTTTCAAGTGGTCTTAAACTTTTGATCAGGACTGTATATGAGCCACTTACCAACATACACGCTAGGCTCCATTCACATTAGGAAGTGATGCAAAGCCATTCCTTTTTAGTGGGTCCACAAAAAATGTGGACAGCACACTGTGTGCTGTCCGCATCCGTATGTCTGTTCCGCATCATAGCAAAAAAGATAGACCATATCCTATTCTTGTCCGTTTTCCAGAAAGGAATAGTCATTTTTATAATGTATTCCCAAAAAAACTGATCCAACACGGACATCATCCGTATTTTTTGCAAAATAATACGCTTGTATGAATGCACCCTCAGATGAACGTTGGCCGAACATGCCTTGGTGAGACCAGCTAACCATCTTATGTGTACAGGGGCCTAACCATCTTATGTGTACGGGGGCCTCCTAACTCTCCCCCTGATGACAGATATTGGGGGGGAGGGAGAAAGGATCAGGCATTTTGGATTTCAACATGCCCGATCCTTTGTTCAAACAGGAGATAACCCACCAGAGGAGTCTACTAGCCACTCACTCCACTCTTCCCATTGAGAGCTGAGCCAAGCATGCAGGTTTACCTCTATTAGTCCAAGCAGAGCTGATAAGGAAGACCTGCTCCTTCCATGTACGGTTAGGCATTCGTTTGTATGACCGGCATGCTATTACATTTTACCCTCGGATCCCACTGCGAGGCTAATTCATGGCTGGTCCTAATCTTCCAAGGACCTTTAATCTGGGCTTCAGTTGACAGATAGTAGTTGAGTTGAATTATTGAGATATAATACTTGAGGTATTATAATGATGATCATGTTTATGAATATTTTATTGATGGGCTTATAGAAGTCTATGAGCCCGTCTTAAAGAAGTTGTCTCATCACAGACAATGGGGGTATATCGCTAGAATATGCCGCTATTCTCCCCACCGCGCATGACCGGCCACCACTCCCATTCACTTCTATGGCGGAAATAGCCTAGCCAGCGCTTGGCTATTTTCAGCGGGCCCCATAGAAAATGAATGGATGGCAGCTGTGCATGAGCAGTCCATCCTCCACCACTTTCAGGGCTCCGTTCTCGATATAGGTGCGGGTCTGAGACAATGGGGGCTTATCCTAGTGATATGCTCCCATTGTCTGAGATGAGACAACCCCTTTAAGGTAACGAGGAGAGCTCACCACAGTAAGAGATGCACAGTGCTCCTGTCCCTTCATTTTAGCATTTGGTTGGGACCCCTTCTGAACAAAACTCGTGACATCTCAAAGGTTTCATGAAAGCTTTGGCAGCCTCCATCATTCGCACCAAAATCAATGCTCTGGGAGTAGAAGTTTAGTAAATGGGCGATGATATTGACATTATATTTATTCTTTTGGAGAACCCATGGAAGGTTAGAGATGCTCTTACTGTGGCAAATGGGTATTCTATTGTGTTTTTTATGTTCTCGCACTTATATCTCAAGTATATTAAATCTAGACTTTCCATTTTGCAGAAAAAAGGGATGTGGAGGGTCTGTTCATCTGCAGATTTTTTATTCCATGTTTTTCTGTGTTTTTTTTTTTACAGGTTCCTTACCATGTGTACTCGGCATTTTGGCAGCGTGGTAGCACAGACCATCCGAACACAGAAGACTGATCAGTTTCCACTTTTTCTAATTATAATGGGGAAAAGATCATCTAATGAAGTGCTTAATGTTATCCAAGGTAAAATCCTGCATGTAATAATATTACAGGCTATAGCTACTAGAGAGGGGTCGTTGATCCAGGGAGTTATTCTGATGCCTGACTGGAGTCGGGAAGGAATTTTCTATTCCTCTAAAGTGAGGAAAATTGGCTTCTACCTCACAGGTTTTTTTTTGCCTTCCTCTGGATCAACTTGCAGGATGACAGGCCGAACTGGATGGACAAATGTCTTATTTCGGCCTTATGTACTATGTTACTATGTATAGGTGTCTGAAGCACAAGATATTATTCTCTCCCTATGCCTTTCTGATGCACTATGGAATACATATATTGATATATATGGATCCTGCACATCCAGTAATATTGGCATCTTCTGATTTGTGGGGTCCTGTATTCTACAGTGAGGAACATTAGTATTTGAACACCCTGCGATTTTGCAAGTTCTCCCACTTAGAAATCATGGAGGGTCTGAAATTCACATTGTAGGTGCATTCCCACTCTGAGAGACAGAATAAAAAAAAAAGAAATTCAGGAAATCGCATTGTATGATTTTTAAATAATTTATTTGTCTTGCACTGCTGAACATAAGTATTTGAACACCTGAGAAACAGCAAGAATTCTGGCTCTCAAAGACCTGTTACTGTGCCTCCAAAAAGTTCACCTCTACTCCACTCATTAATCTAACTTAGCAGCACCTGTCTGAGCTCTTTAAAGACCCCTGTCCACCCCACAGTCAGTCAGACGCCAACTACTACCTTGGGCAAGACCAAAGAGCTGTCAAAAGACACCAGAGACAAAATTGTGGACCTCCACAAGGCTGGAAAGGGCTACGGGGCAATTGCCAAGCAGCTTGGTGAAAATAGATCAACTGTTGGAGGAATTGTTAGAAAATGGAAGAGGCTAAAGACGAGTGTCAGTCTCCCTCGTACTGGGGCTCCATGCAAGATCTCACCTCGTGGGGAATCACTGATAATAAGAAAGTTGAGGAATCAGCCCAGAACTACAAGGGAGGAGCTGGTCAATGACATGAAGAGAGCTGGGACCACAGTTTCAAAGGTCACTGACGGTAGAACACTACGCCGTCATGGTTTCAAATCATGCATTGCACGGAAGGTTCCCCTGCTCAAGTCATCACATGTCCAGGCCCGTCTGAAGTTTGCCAATGACCATCTGGATGATCCAGAGGAGGCATGGGAGAATGACATGTGGTCAGATGAGACCAAAGTAGAACTTTTTGGTCTAAACTTCACTCATCGTGTTTGGAGGAAAAAGAAGGATGAGTTGTATCCCAAGAACACCATCCCTACTGTAAACAATGGGGGGGGGGGTAACATTATGCTTTGGGGGTGCTTTTCTGCGAAGGGGACAGGACGACTGCACTGTATTAACGAGAGGATGAATGAGGCCATTTTTTGTGAGATTTTGAGCAACAACCTCCTTCCCTCAGTCAGAGCATTGAAGATGGGTCGTGGCTGGGTGTTCCAACATGACAACGACCCAAAGCATACAGCCAGGATAACCAAGGAGTGGCTCCGTAAGAAGCATATTGATGTTCTGGAGTGGCCTAGCCAGTCTCCAGACCTAAATCCAATAGAACATCTTTGGAGGGAGCTGAAACTCAGTGTTGCTCAGCGACATCCCCGAAACCGGACAGATTTAGAGGAGATCTGTGTGGAGGAGTGGGCCAACATCCCTGCTGCAGTGTGTGCAAACCTGGTCAAGAACTACAGGAAACGTTTGACCTCGGCAATTGCAAACAAAGGCTTCTGTACCAAATATTAACACTGATTTTCTCAGGTGTTCAAATACTTATGTTCAGCAGTGCAATACTAATAAATACTTTAAAAATCATACAATGTGACTTTTTAAAAAAAATTCTGTCTCTCACAGTGGGAATGCACCTACAATGTGAGTTTCAGACCCCTCCATGATTTCTAACTGGGAGAACTTGCAAAATCGCAGGGTGTTCAAATACTTCTGTTCCTCACTGTATATGAGAAGGTGAATATGATGTAAAAAAAAAAATGGTTATCCTAGTGTAACTTTTGAAATCTGATTTGGGCTATCCATTCATCAGCGGGTTCTCCACTTTGGACATTCCCTACTTGTTAGATAGAAGGGTCCCTTGATAATAAGCAGGACATAAAAGGGAACAGCGGCACTCCAATTTCTTTAGTATTGTCTTACGTTTATTTGACCAAAAATCACCAGTGGTGATTTTTGGTGGAATAAACGTAAGAAAATACTAAAGAAATTGGAGTGCCGCGGTTCCCTTTTATATCCTGATAATCAAGGGGTTCAAGGCCAGAACTCATCACTGCAGGCACCGCCACGGAAATGGAATGACTGCTACAAGTCAGTAAGTAGTGCTGTCTTATCCCTAATTGATAATAAGCAGAACATAAAGAGCTCAATGCTAAGACCCCGGAAGATAAGCTTTCATCAGTGGGGAAACTTAAAGGTTATCCCATTAAGACAACTTATCCCCTATTCACAGGATCGGGGATCAGTGTCTAATCAGTGGCCATCCGGCCACTGAGGTCCCCACTGAGAATGGGTGTCCATGCTCCCCGGTTGAATGGATCAGCAAACATGCTTACGTGTCCACACTATTCAGCTCTATAGAACTACTGGAAATAGCGGAGTACAAGAACTCGGCTATCTCCGGAAGGCCCATAGAGCTGACAGGAGCAGCAGAGCATATGCGTGACCGTCGCACAGTTCAAAATCAAGATCACGGGCCCCAGTTCTCGTGATCCACAGGGACTTGAATGGTTGAACCTCCACTGATCAGACCTTAAAGACCCACACAAACCTTCAACATTCGTTATCGCGATCTCTCCCAGCTTTCCTATACACATACATGTTTATCTCGGCCGAACGTGTATGTGTATTCTATGGGGAGAGCAGAGAAAGCCGCTGCCAGACACTTCTGGCGGCCACTTATCTCCTGGGAGAACAAAAGGATCGATCGAAAATATTCATTTCACCCAACAAATGATGTTGGGAGCTCCTCCTGTGGATAGGCAATATGTTGTCTTTGAAGCTGTTCTCCACTCTGGCCAAAATATGCCGATCCTGAAAAAAAGCCACCCCTTCCCATGAACTCAGACTTCCCTAATGGCATGTATAAAAATGGGTTTTGTACACTGGACAGCCTCTTTTAGGGTGACCACATTTGGAGCTATTCTGAAGAATACAGTTGGGGACTGAAATTTTATTATGTGCATTTTATAATTTTGCACCTGAAGTTCTGCCAATAATTCCAAATATCGCCCTCCGAAGAATACAGGTAGTCCATGGCACTATGCCCTGTATCTTCAGAGAAACGGGAAGAGGGTAAAAAAAATACATTACCATTGATAATATTAATCCTAATAGGAATGCATTGGGAGATTTTAGAATATATTTTAGTACACGTGTCCCTATGTTCTGCAGTCACCTATAGATGCATGGAGCGGCAGCACGCATGCTTGACCACTGCTCCAATTTATACAAGGAGACACAGGACCCGTATTTTTGGAATCTGTGGAGGACCCAGCTGTTGGACGCCACCAGTCACACACTATCCTATGGACAGGAAAAAGGTTTAAAACTTGGCACAACTCTCTTAAATACAGATTTAATCCGGCCTTAGTATTTGTATTGTAACCCATAGTTAATATGACTTTTGTGATCTTTCTGTATCGCTGCTCGCTGATCTCCCACCTCTGGAATGAAATAATTTTACGCATGCTTAAGTTACATAACCTTTGGACAAGTAGGAAATGTCACCACAAAATTAACATTTAAAAGTGAAATAATTCTTTTTTCCCTGACCTTGCTGACTTAGCACCTAGTTAATTATCTCCTTGGCTTTCCAAGAACCCTGCGGGTGATTAGACTTGAACTTATAAATGATTTAGCCTGTTGCTTTCTACAGAGGCATCTGTGCAGTAGTGGGAAGAAAACTATGTGCACCCTTGCAGATTGTTACTTGTCATAGGCTAGCTCCGATAGTTGGATGGCTTGATCCCCTTCTGGATGTTCTGACCCATTGCTTGTTAGGAGGCATCTGTGATGGACAACTCGGACTACTCGCCCAGTATGGCTCATGTGTTCCCATTCTTAGCCCTCGGAAACCTCTAAACTCCCTGTAACACTTAACCTGCTGCACAGTAATCTGATTTCAGTGAGAATGGTGTGAAACTCTAGGCAGGGAAGCCAGCTGTGTAACCTTTCATAGCTCTGGTGGGATTCCAGGGTTGGTTATTTGCAGACATTAAAGCCAAGACGCTTGTTAGAACGCGTTAACATTTGCCGGGGAAAAAAATTAAAAAGGGAATGTTTTACCAGGTCAGCATTTCGGGTGCATTGCAGGTTCAAAGAAGTCAAACTAACCACACAGCACACCAGGAAGATGATATAATGTATTGTTCAGTATCACCAGACAAAAACACCAGAGCATTCCACCCGGACTAGAGAACAGTATAGAAAATAATCCCCCCAAAAAGGAGCAGTTCATGATCTATACAATTTATGTGCCCAAAGTGAGGTCTATCAACCAGTTCACATAAAAAAAGAATGGTCTTACCAATGCTGGAAGTACAATGTAAGCAAGTTGACCATTCACTGGTCCAGATCTGGTCGAGGCAGAACTGGACAGCTGTCCCTAGTAATCTCCACTTGCCCTCATCTGATCTGGTTGTCCAGGTGAGGGGAGTAACTACTCTAAATAGAGCAACCCCTCTGGAAGGTCCTTACAAACTAAATTGCCCTAAAAACAATCTTAATCGGTTATGTCAATGCCGTTTGAAATCCTCATGTGGGCAGACCAGTTGCTGGAACGGGTAAACATTGTATCTACGCGTTTCAAATGAGCTGTTGCAGCCAATCTCATCAGGGTACTTGAGAAAATGTTAGATCCAACGGTCTGATGATCTAATATATAATATAGCCAGACCATACTCCCGGCTCCTATCTTAGCCCCCAGAACAACTCCACGGTGTATGGCTCTGTTAAGTGGACCCTCCTGAATACTGTTCAGCATTGAATATAACGTGTAAACCATATGCACTCGGATCTTACGTTCCACCTATTATTTACAAAACACCGCCCTAGCCTATATTAAATAAATCACGCCCCATGGATACCATACATCTGAGCTCAAACACCAAAAAGAGAAAAAGCCAATGACGAAGCCGATAGAGGTGAAACGCGCGTCGAGGTGTCAGCGCTCGGGGCAGGATTTTTTCACTTGTGGTGCATCACGTCACAGGGTATGTTCCTTATATGTATATGAATACTTTTGAGTTATAACTTCATGTTTGACTCAGGCCTCCTGGCATGGTTGTGGTGGCTAGTGTTGAACCATTTTGTGTTTACATATGTGCCGTCATTTGTTCATTGGAGATTTTACTTTTGATTCTATACACATGTTCACGGTATACGTTCCGTGCATGTGGGGGCATATGTTTACATGAAGTGGTTTATTACTTTACATAACGCACACGCATAAGAGGACAGACATCTGTAGGGAGTGTATCCTTTACATATGTGTAATCTACTGTTTAAGATATAGATCACCCCTGTGTACCTGCTCTTTGCTATGTTCCCTGCATCCTTTTCCATCGAGTCTTTCTGCCAACTGATCAGATATTTATATTTTGTATAATAAAGGCCTCATGCACACGGCCGTTGTTTTGGTCCGCATCCGAGCCGCAGTTTTGGCGGCTTGGATGCGGACCCATTCACTTCAATGGACCCGCAAAAGATGCGGACATCACTCCGTGTGCTGTCCACATCCGTTGCTCCGTTCCGTGGCCCCGCAAAAAAAATATAACCTGTCCTATTCTTGTCCGCGCTTTGCGGACAAGAATAGGCAGTTATATTAAAGGCTGTCCGTGCCGTTCCGCAAATTGCGGAACGCGCATGGACGCCATCCGTGTCGTGTGCATGTAGCCAAAGATTGTCATGTAATTTTTTATATCTATGTGTCCCATTGGCTTTTTCTCTTTTTGGTGTTTGAGTTCCACCTATTGGCTGCAGGCAGTCGGAATTGTGACTGTAATAAGCAGAGGATATTGTACCTATTTAGATGTTAAGCTCTGGTGGCATAAAAACAAAGGTGCAGCACAGAACTGGTCAGGCTAATGAAAAGCGGCTGCTTCTGATCTGCGGTGGCATCACCTGCTGAGCATTCACACCTATAGACAATTGAAATCCCATTTATCATCTGTCTTCTGCTCCTTAGCTTAGTTGCTGTGTGACCCGTTTAAACGCTCGATACAGACCGCATCATTTCATTTCACACCTGTAAATATCTGCTCTGCTATCTCCTGAATCTACCACGTTACTGAAACTGGATCGTTCACTGTTTTGACAGGTAACACCTCAGTAGACGAGCTCATGATGAGGCTCATTTCAGCAATGGAAATATTTTCAGCCCAGCAGCAGGAGGATATCAAGGATGAAGTAAGCACCAATTTCATCAACTATATCTGACGAAAAACCATTTACTGTTCAGGGGAAGATCCTTTTTTAATGGATTTTCTCCAGCCTATACAAGGCTTGGTTCACAAGAGCTCTCAATATTTGAACACTTGTGGAAGTAATATCTGATGTACAGTGGTTAAAAGGTGTGTGGGATGCAATGAGTTAATTGTATGTTACTTTACTGCTAGTGTGAACATCACTTAAAGGGGTTCTGCACTTTCAATTAACTGATGATCTATCCTCTGGACAGATCATCAGCTTCTGATCGGCGGGGGTCCGACGCCCGGGACCCCCGCCGATCAGCTGTTTGAGAAGGCAGCGGCGCTCCAGCAGCGCCGCGGCCTTCTCACTGTTTACCGCCGGGCCGCCCGCCCACTGACGTCACGACTTGTATCAACTAGAGTGGGCGCGGCTAAGCTCTGTTCACTTGAATGGAGCTTAGCCACGCCCACTGTAGTTGATACAAGTCGTGACGTCAGTGGGCGGGCGGCCTGGCGGTAAACAGTGAGAAGGCCGTGGCGCTGCTGCCTTCTCAAACAGCTGATCGGCGGGGGTCCCAGGTGTCGGACCCCCGCCAATCAGAAGCTGATGATCTATCCAGAGGATAGATCATCAGTTAATTGAAAGTGCAGAACCCCTTTAATACTGCCCGTGCGTCATATAGGATTGTAAGTTGAACTGTATAACATACAGAGAGCTGCTCAGTTCTTAATATTCCAGCTTTTAGTTAATAGGGTTTTGCAGGAATTATATGTTGATGTCCTATCCTCAGGATAAGTGATCAATATCTGATCAGTGGGGGTCCTACTCCCTGCACCCCTGCCAACTACCTTGAGAGTTCACAGTGCTCCGGTTGGCACTGCGGCCTCTTCCTAGGCCAGTGATGGCACATTCACAGGCCACATGCCCTAGTTGCAGCTCAGTCTCATTCAAGTGAATGGGCCTGAGCTGTAATACCGAGCATAGCCGCTATACAGTGTACAACGCTTGCTTGATTACCTGTGAGGAGGCCACAGGGGGGGCCGAGTGTCAGAACCCTACCAAGCAGGTATTGTTGACCCTTTTCTGAGGATAGGTCATCAATATAGGCGTCCCGGAAAACCTATTTAAAAATATTGGCAAAGACAAGGCGTTTATTTGCTTGTCCTGTAGTCATGATGTCATGTACATCCACGTGACAACTGCAGCCGATCACTGGGCACAGCAGTCTTGTGCATTATGCGCAAGCATGACCACTGTGGCCAATGATTGGCTGCAGTTGTCACGTGGATGTACGAGATATCATGACTACAGGACAAGTAAGCAAAGACCATAGGGAATCGGTAGCGGTCATGGATGTTGGACTCCCACCGCCCAGGAAATGATGGCGTATGCTAACAATAGGCCGCCTATTTTACTGGCCCAAATACCCGGTTCATCTGATGTTTTACATTAAGGTCTATTAACACTAGGTGAGAAGTGTATATTGGCACTATATAGCCATACAGTGGCATATGTCACCTATAGGGTTCCATTTTTCGGAACGCAATTACGAACCCATTCATTTCTATAGGGGGCGCACGATGTGTGGCCCGGTTCCGGAAATGCGGACCCGCACTTCCGTGTCCGCAATACCGATCACGAAAATAATAGAACATGTCCTATTCTTGTCCGCAATTGTGGACGATAATAGGCATTTTCTATTTAGTGCCGGTGATGTGCAGTCCGCAACATGCAGAACGCACTTTGCCGGTGTCCGTGTTTTGCGGCTCCTTGGATCCGCAAAACACACACGGATGTGTGAATGGACCCTTACAGAGACAAGTGACAACCTGATGGGTGCAGGTACATATACATGTACGGCGCCTCAGAGCTTCAGGACTTGAGAGGGGTTAATATAAACTATTTATCTTCTTATGAATTCAATACATTTAATACGTTTTTATCCAAAGACAGAGACTTGGTGTAGGAAAATGGATCCTTTTAAGCCTAATCCCTCGGCTCTCTTGCAGGGCATGTTAACGCACTGTTATTGGCTGCAGACAGTTTGGGAAAGTTGCCAGTTTTGCAGGAGACACAGTTTTACAGTAATCGGAGCTGAGCGAAGAAGGGACGGTTTATCTAATGCCCTTTGTGTTGTTGACACGAAGTGTTTGAGGGGGAATCGGTAGGAATGTGTCAGACATGGCGCGCAGAGGGCGGCACTGTCCTGCTAGGACCTGTGATTGACAACTGAGCTCTGCGGCCCTCGGTCCTTTACATACCTGAGGCGGAGTTCACGAGGGTTAAAGATCGGTCAGGGCACTGCTCGAGGGGAATGTGTAACCGTGTAGCATCAATGAATGTGCAAAATTGTTAATACGTTGCTTCATCTTAATTAGATGCCTTTTTATTTTAATTAAATTATTTTGCCATCATGCAAACTGTATATAATACACAGATGTATATGCAAACTGTCCATCCATACCCATTAGTGTATACCTATTCATCACTGCAACATACTGGACTCATGACTCTACAGGAGGGCATCTGTCAGCAGTTTTGTACCTATGACACTGTGTGCTCTGTTACATGTGCACTTTGTAGCTGAAGGCATCTGTGTTGGTCCCATGTTTATATGTACCCGCATTGCTGAGAAAAATGATGTTTAAATATGTGCAAATGAGCCTCTAGGAGCAACGGGGGCGTTACCGTTACACCTAGAGGCTCTGCTCTCTCTGCAACTGCCGCATCTTCTGCACTTTGACTTTAGGAGAAACCGGGGCATAGCGTGATGACGTTTACACTGCCTGGTCCTGTGTATCAAAGTGCAGAGCATCCAGCCGTTGCATCCAGAGAGAGCAGAGCCTCTAGGTGCAACGATAACGCTCCCGTTGCTCCTAGAGGCTCTTTCTTCTCAGCAGTGCGGGCACATATGAACATGGGACTAAGGCTACATGCACACCAACGTTGCTTCATTCCGTGTCCGTTCTGTTTTGTTTTTTTTGCGGATAGGATGTGGACCTATTCATCTCAACGTGTGCTATGTCTATTCCGTTGCTCCGCAACAAAAATAGTGCATGTCCTATTTTTTTCTAGTTTGCGGACAAGGATAGGCATTTTTACAATGGATCTGCAAAAAAAACGGATGCCATACGGAACGTCGTCCATTTCTGGACTGCAAAACACATACGGTCGTGTGCATGTAGCCTAACACAGATGCCTTCAGCTGCCAAGTGCACATGTAACAGGTCAGTCAGTGTCATAGGTACAAAACTGCTGACAGATGCCCTTTAAAGGACCTTTTGTTTTTCCACACTTGACATGTGCACAGGGTGGGTGATAAGTATCTGATTACATGGACCCCCACCAGTGACGTCAGTGGACGTCCCAAGCCTTGTTTCTCCTCATGCGGTCATGCAGGTTGGCACATGCGCCCTGCTGCTCCATTCGGTGTCTGTGGGACGGATGGAAACACCTGAGCCCTGTACTCGGCTTGTCTTCAGCTGCAGTGCCAGACACAGAGCATGGACATGAGGGGGCGCTGTTGCTTCAAGCGGAGGAGCAGACCTTTTTTTTTCAATCTATAGAACCCCTTTAACCCCTTACAACTCACCTTTACATGAAAATATTATCTTACTGCCTTCTTTCACATAGTGAATGTAATTCCATCAGAAGAAGAAGGTGAAGAACGTTTTAGGTCTTGAATCCCGTGGCACTCTGTGGATGGGTTTAATATGGGTTAAAGGGAGTCTGTCAGCAGCGTTGACCATGACAGCACCAGGTACGGGCTGGGGGGAGCAGCGCATACATACGTTTTGAAGAGCTTGAAGTTTTGTCAGATCCTGCTCCTGCGAGTGCACAATGGTGGGCCTTCTCAGAAAATAATGTTTACAGTGAAATGTAGTTTATGGTACAACCCTTTTAAGTGATGGTGGAGCTGTAAATTGAAAGAGCTTTCCTAATGATATAATGGTGGTAATGTATTGAATCTTGAAAAGTTATTTTAGTTTTGGAAAATGCCTGCATCAAAAGACATCTGTTGATTGCTGATGGCTAAAGGAGCATTTACTGTAGCTGCATGTCCTCCATGCCACCGGGGACTTTCCATTAGGCGATTTATAGAACTGTCATGCAAAGTTGCAGGAGGGCGTGTGGTTCCCCTTCGCTGTCATTTTAGATTATGATAAGAGACATTTGAGTGTTCAGAAAGAGTCTGTTACTCAACCTCAGGCCCCTGGAAACGATTCCCACACTTGATCGGAGCTAAAAGCAGATTTTCTTTCAGCAGACAGACATGAGAAAAATCAATATTTTCCTTTTTTGCGGCTTAGTGTTTTAACACAAGGCAGTTTCCTAGAAATCCCATCCTATACAGTCTATTGTTCCTCCCAGCCTGGCCCCGGGAACATCAAAATGTATCCAAATGCGAGTTCCTTTATGCCCTTGACAATAGAAAACAGGATACAGATTCCGGCTTCTGTTACTGTTCTCGTCTCAGTAGTTACATGCTGTTAATGAAAACCACAAGACGATCAACAGAATAGCTTTGTACTGTACGGCCGCAGTATGTCAATGTGATGTTTGCAGAGCTCGCGCACCGCATTGTCGTTCTTTGCAGCTTGTTTCCTGTGAAATATATCAAGAAGATTTGCAAATGAACAAATGTATGGTTTGAGTCGTTGGTTGGGGGGTGCAAGTCTGTAGCGTATGAGACAGTAGGTCATACCCATACAAAGAACTCGCCAAATGATAAAGGCAAGAGGGGGTTCAGGCTCTGCCAGAATCAAAAGGTCTGAACCCAATGGACCGATCAGGATTGAGATGACTGTCGTAAAGACTTAGGCCTCATGCACACGACCATATTCGTTATTGCTTTGGACTCCACAGCTGAAATCCGAAGGCTGATCCTCAGGTTTCAGTGATGCAGATTAGCCCCATTCAATCCACGTGCAGACCCCCGGTGCAGTTTCCAAGCATACGCCACTCCAAGTATAGGGACATGTCTTTTCTTAGTGCAGTTTTGAAGTCCGCAGCTGTTTGAATGGCAGTGCGGAATTGAGGAAATTGAAATATTCTGCAGATGTAAGCGCAGAATACGTGCCAACATCTTTCTGGAAAATTCACAGTGTTAACATGGCCTAACGGTGAGCTCCTGCTGACCAGAATGTTATGTTTTAACGATGTCCATAGAAGGGATTTGAAGCAATTTTTTTCAGAAAAACGATGCTTCAGCCTTGATCAAGATATATTAAAGGGCATCTGTCAGCAGTTTTGTACCTATGAAACTGATATGTGTCACCTGTTGCATGTGCGCTTGGCAGCTGAAGGCATCTTTGTTAGCCCGCATTGCTGAGAAAAATGATGTTTTCATCTATGCAAGTGAAGCTCTAAGATCAACAAGGCCGTTACCCTTTTTGCTTAAGGCTCAGCTCTCTCTGCAACTGCTGCGTCCTCTGCACTTTGATTGACAGGGCCAGGCAGTGAAAGCGTGATCTTCTCTTAAAGTCAATCAAAGTGCAGGGGGGCGCAGCAGTTGCAGAGAGAGCAGAGCCTCTAGGTGTAATGGCAACGCCCCCGTTGCTCCTGGAGGCTCATGTGCATATATTAAAACTAATTTTTATCAGCGGGCAAATATGAACATGGGACCAACACAGATGTCTTCAGCTGCCAAGCGCACATACCATAGGTCAGCCAGTTTCATAGGCACATATCTGCTGACAGATGCCCTTTAAGTTATTCGACCCAGAAAAACGGAACTCAGAAGTTGTAACTTGTTCAAAAAGTGCTAATTTCCTCCATGTACAGTAGCACGGAAGAGATGGGGTTAACAGTGGCTTATTTTCCACACCGTGCCTTGGCAGGAACCTCTTATGTTGACGGACAGGTTGAACCTTGAATAACAGACATGAAGAACACTTTAGGTTGTCGCTCTTAAACTTGACAAGACCTTGCGTTCCGAGCAGGCACATTTTAGCTTTTTGCACCTGAGCCGCGCCTGAGGATGCAGTCTGAAAGGATTACAGTAACACTTAGTGACAAGCACGCTGCGGGAGGGGTTGCCTTATTGTGACTCAGCCTACCTGAGAATTTCTAAGTCAGATTTATTTTTCTGCTGTCAAACTGTATTACAGTAGCCTGGCTGGATACAGAACAAGGTCAGACATGATACACCAGCCGAGGAGCATTCTCCATTTTTTTTTTTGCCGCTTCTTTCTGCAGAGTGTTACGTAAAGGGGTTGTCTGGGACAGGATGGGTTGTCAGTATCTAATCTGTGGGCAACCCACTCCCAGTTCCCCCACCGATCAACTGTTGGGAGGGGCCGCAGCGTAGGTGAGCATCTCGGGTCCATTCAAGTGAATGGGATTGAGCCGCAGTACCAAACCAAGCCACTATACAATGTGCAGGCTGCAGGAGTCTAACCCCCACCGATCAGATCAATACAAGTGATGAGCGAACTTCTGGTTTAGAAGTTCAGGTTTGGGTTGATGTTACCGCAGAATTGCGTTATGGATCCCGTGACCACGGATCATAACTTATGGCCTGTGGTCACAGGATCCATAACGCAATTCTGCGGTAACCCCAACCGGAACGCTAACTTCTAAAACAGAAGTTCGCTCATCACTAGTGTAAGAAGGTACCTGGAATCATCGTGGATGGAAGGTATGGATCACCGAGATTCCTGGGCTCGGTGAAGTAAGAGACTGTATTTTATGTGTCAGCAGCAGCTATTGCTAATTGACACATTGAGATTTAGCATGGCTGTCATAGCTGATCCGGGACGGCTCTTACTGGGAGTAGTCAAAGTGCTGGGTGGGTGACTACTCCCCATATTCCAGGCCGGATTTTGCCAGGCATAAAAACCAGCCAGCACTGCCAGGTGTGTGGATTTACCTCCCTCTGACAGTGTGCTGTGAACTGAACTGAGGGCTGTGCTGGGATTTGAGGTTTGAGCCGGGCTGGAGGACTAAAGGCGAGTAGGCCGCCTATGGACTTGATGAGGCTGAATGGCTAACAGGGTGTGAATTAACACCCAGGAGAAAAGGTGACTTTTATTGTTTATGGACTTTCCTTGTGTGTGAACAAACACCAAGCCACCTGCGTTTTGTGATTCACCTTATCTGCATTTTGTCATTCACCAATGTGTGAATAAACACCACTGTTTGATTCAAGAACTGTGTACTTTGCCTCTATACTGCACTCACTAGTCCTAACTACCAGAGCGAATCCCCACACTAGGGGTAAGCGAATTTGTGTTGGCAAGTTTGGCGTACAAGGTTTGGGTTCGGGATACCTTATGATCCGTGGTAGCAGAATCCATAACGAACTTGAAAACACAAGTTCGCTCATCCGTACTCATCACTAATCAATACTTAATTCCCGGAAAACCCCTTTAACTTGTTGAAGGGATTATCACATCAAAATTATTATTTTTATTGTTAAAAAACTTGCAAAATTAAGTTAATTTGCAATGTAAATGCAAGAAAAATAACCTTTATTTGCCAGGATAACTTACTCTCGTGTCATTGGTAGGGGTGCCCCTTCATTTTAATAATGTGCCCCAAATCCTGCATCCACCTTCAGCAGTAGGCAGGGGAGGACAGGCACGCACCGTGTGTCTTCATGCTCCCTCTCTGCATCGCTGCTGCACATAAAATACCTCCTATGCTGCCCTTATCCCACTTTTAATCGTTCTGCCTCGAATGGCTGTTTTAGGAAATACTTTCATAGCCCATAACTTAACAAAGCTGGAACAGACTTTCATATTTTTTTTCTTGGGTTCCTCTTTTATTCCTTTGTCCAAGCTGGTGTCCTAACACTCTGACACTAACCAAGCGGCACTGACCAGGTTAGACCCTGTATGGACAACACCCTGTTGACAAGGGGTAACATCCAGTGGCAATTCATTTCCACGAGGAGTAATAGAGGTACAACATAGAGCTCTGGGAAAAGTTGCTCCTAAATTGATATATTTTTTTTTAAGGAATACAGGGGTCAACAGGTCCTCTTTAAATGGGTTGCCCAGCCTTGATTTAAATGGCCGCAGCCCTGTAGTACTGGTCTGTGTAGTCCTGACTAGGATAGGTGATCAGCAGGGTGTCAAGCGCCTGCTGATCAGCCAGGGCTTGTCCATAGTCAAGGATGGACCACCCCTTTAACCTCAAGACTAAGCAGAGAAGACTTGCCAGTAATCAAACAATACTTTTCTTTAATATCCAATAATAACATTAGGCGCATTTTTATGAAGATTTGTGTCTTATGTAGATTTTTTTCATTTTCCCAGTTTTACCTCCTTTTGTTTTTGATCTGTGAATAGTTAAGAGACTCTGCTCCATTTTCTGTATTTCAGAACCAGAGCGGAGAACGAGCGGCACATTAAATATTCATTAGCCTGAAAGTTCATCTTTGTTGTGTTAAAGTAATAGGTGGCCTTTTTTGTTTATCTCGTACCGAACAACAATCGGAGCCAGGGAGCAGATCTGTCTAATTTCTATCACAGCCGCCACAGGTGAGGAAATAAAAGGGATCGGAATGAAACCGTAGATCCGGGCAGATGGTAAAAATGGGAGAATATCATCCTCCTGGTTATTATACCTCTTGATAAACGGTGAGCCTAAGACAGGTAAACCCTGAAGAAGACCCAGCCGCTTTTGCAGATTGATGGCATTAGGCTGGAGCTTAGAAGAGAATGTGATTTGCCGGCTGACATTTGTATCTGCTTCTCTCCATCTCTGTAGCCTCTTCCATAATACGGCAGCATCTGTGCGCTCGCTCTGTTCGAGAACGCGCTTGCCAAAAGGAAAGATTGAAAGGTTACTTTTTAAAAAAAAAAATTTAATGACTGAGGGGAACAAATGAATGAAAAAAATATATATACACACCAGTATGTATAATTTATGTGGGAAGTTATTACCGTATATATAATTTATGTATTAAACATGCAAATATGTAGGAAGAGTATTTTATTTTTTAATTTTACAGTATACATTTTTTGGGGTTAAAGGTTTTTAAAGTCTCATGAAAATGACCCTGCAAAAATTCGCCTTCCCTGACCCCTTCATACATTGATATTCACCTTATACCAGCAGTCACACTCCAGACTGAAGGTCAATGGCACACTCTCCCCGACATTCAAAATCTCAGACGGGACCAGACAGGGGTGCCCGCTGTCCCCTTCCTTATTTATCCTTACAGGAGCGAGATATGGAAAGAGGGAGTTAAAATATACTGCCATCGCAGACAACCTGCTGTTCTTGGTCTCTAACCCTGAAAAGGGGATGGACTGCCTCGTGACAAAAATTGAGGAATATAGTCTGATCTCGGACTTTAAGGTAAATCACTCTAAATCAGAAATATTAAATATCTCTATACCAGAATCAAAAGCAATTCAACTAAAGACTCATCTCCCTTTCCATTGGACCAAGGGGCCCATAAAATACCTAGGGATACAGATAGCAAGGGACCTAGAGGACCTATACAAATGCAACTATATAGCCGTTCAGAGAGACATTACACAACTGCTGCAGAAATATAATTTGCCCTCCCTGCCGTGGATGGGAAGAAAGAATGTCCTTAAGGCGTATGTAACATAGTAACATAGTACATAAGGCCGAAAAAAGACACTTGTCCATCCAGTTCGGCCTGTTATCCTGCAAGTTGATCCAGAGGAAGGCGAAAAACCCCTGTGAGGTAGAAGCCAATTTTCCTCACTTTAGGGGAATAAAAATTCCTTCCCGACTCCAATCAGAATAACTCCCTGGATCCCCGACCCCTCTCTAGTAGCTATAGCCTGTAATATTATTACACTCCAGAAATACATCCAGGCCCCTCTTGAATTCCTTTATTGTACTCACCATCACCACCTCCTCAGGCAGAGAGTCCATAGTCTCACTGCTCTTACAGTATAGAGTCCATAGTCTCACTGCTCTTACCGTAAAGAATCCTCTTCTATGTTTGTGTACAAACCTTCTTTCCTCCAGATGCAGAGGATGTCCCCTCGTCACAGTCCTGGGGATAAATAGATGATGGGATAGATCTCTGTACTGACCCCTGATATATTTATACATAGTAATTAGATCTCCTCTCAGTCGTCTTTTTTCTAAAGTGAATAACCCTAATTTTGATAATCTTTCAGGGTCCTGTAGTTGCCCCATTCCAGTTATTACTTTAGTTGTCCTCCTCTGGACCTTCTCCAGCTCTGCTATGTCTGCCTTGTTCACAGGAGCCCAGAACTGTACACAGTCCTCCATGTGTGGTCTGACTAATGATTTGTAAAGTGGTAGGACTATGTTCTCATCACAGGCATCTATGCCCCTTTTGATGCAACCCATTATCTTATTGGCCTTGGCAGCAGCTGCCTGACACTGGTTTCTATAGCTTAGTTTGCCGTTTATTAAAATTCCTAGATCTTTTTCCATGTCAGTGTTACCGAGTGTTTTATCATTTAGTATGTACGGATGACTTGCATTATTCCTTCCCATGTGCATAACTTTACATTTGTCAGTGTTAGGCTACATTCACACGTCAGTATTTTCCTATATCCCGATTTTTGGTCAGTTTTTTGCGGATCCGTTGTTCCTGAAAATGTTTCCGTATGTCATCCGTTTTTTGCGGATCTGGTCCAGATCTGGTCCTGATCTGTTCCGCAAAAAACGGAACAGATCAGGAAAGAAAAAACGGACGTGTGAATGGACCCTTAAACCTCATCTGCCACTTATCTGCCCAAGCCTCCAATCTATCCAGATCCCTCTGTAGTAGTATACTGTCCTCTGTAGTATATATATACAGTACACTGTCCTCTGTAGTATATATACAGTATACTGTCCTCTGTAGTATATATACAGTATACTGTCCTCTTCTGTGTTAATTACTTTACACAGTTTGGTGTCATCTGCGAAAATTGATATTTTACTATGCAAGCCTTCTACAAGATCATTAATAAATATATTGAAGAGCATAGGGCCCAATACCCCTGTGGTACCCCACTAGTGACGGTGACCCCTCCAGCACTGACCCCTGAGGTACTCCACTAGTGACAGTGACCCAATCTGAGTGTGTACCGTTAATAACCACCCTCTGTTTTCTATCATTGAGCCAGTTACTTACCCACATACAGATGTTTTCTCCCAGTCCGAGCATTCTCATTTTATATACTAACCTTTTTATGTGGTACAGAGTCAGATGCTTTGGAGAAGTCCAGATATACGACATCCATTGATTCGCCGCTGTCAAGTCTAGAACTTACCTCCTCATAGAAACTGATTAAATTTGTTTGACATGACCGATCCCTCATGAAGCCATGCTGATATGGCGTTATTTGCTTATTTCCGTTAAGATGCTCTAAGATAGCATCTCTCAGAAAACCTTCAAACAGTTTACCCACAACAGATGTTAAACTTACCGGCCTATAGTTTCCAGGCTCTGTTTTTGGACCCTTTTTGAATAATGGCACCACATTTGCCATGCGCCAATCCTGTGGGACATTCCCTGTCAGTATAGAATCTGGAAATATCAGAAATAAGGGTCTGGCTATGACATTACTTAATTCTCTTAGGATACGGGGGTGTATGCCATCCGGTCCTGGCGATTTGTCTATTTTAATCTTTTTAAGTCGCTGATGTACTTCTTCCTGGGTCAGACAGGACACTTTTAATGGGGAATTTATTTCAACATTCTGCATGTCATCTGACAGTTTATTTTCCTCAGTGAATACATTGGAGAAAAAAATATTTAACAGCTTTGCTTTCTCCTCATCGTTCTCTGCGACTCCCCCCTCATTACTCTTTAACGGGCCGACACCTTCAGATCTATACTTTTTAACATTTATATAATTGAAGAACATTTTAGGGTTAGTTTTACTCTCTTTGGCAATTAATCTCTCGGTCTCTAGTTTGGCCGCTTTTATTTGTTTTTTACATGTTCTATTTTTTTCCTACTTTTTTCAGTGCTTCCTCGCTACCTTCCTGTTTTAGTGTTTTATATGCTTTCTTTTTGTCATTTATTGCTTTCTTTACAGTTCTGTTTATCCACATTGGTTTCTTTTTGTTCCTTAACCTTATATTCCCATACGGTATGTACCTCTCACAATGAGATTTTAGGATGCTTTTAAAGATATCCCATTTTGTGGCTGTATTATTATTTTTGAGGATTTTTTTCCAGTTAGTTAGGCCTATGGCCTCTCTTAGTTGGCTAAATTTAGCTTTTTTTTTGAAGTTTGGTATTTTTGTTCCTCCCTGTAGAAACGCTCTTTTGAATGATAATTGGAAGGTTATTACTTTGTGGTCACTATTTGCCAGGTGTCCCCCGACCTGCACGTCTGTTGTTCTGTCAGGTCTATTGGTTAGTACTAAGTCCAGTATGGCCGTCCCTCTAGTCGGGTCCTGAACCAGTTGGGAAAGGTAATTGTCTTTGGTTATTGCCAAGAACCTGTTTCCTTTATGAGATATACAAGTTTGAGTTTCCCAGTCTATATCTGGGTAGTTGAAGTCCCCATAACAACCACCTCATTATGATTTGCCGCCTCGTCTGTCTCGTTTAGTAGTAGATTTTCTGTGGACTCTGGTATATTAGGTGGTTTATAGTAAACTCCTATTAGTAATTTATTATTGTTTTTAGCGCCATGTATCTCTACCCACAGTGACTCCACATGTTCATGTCCCTCACTTATATCTTCTCGGACTGTGGGCTTTAGACAGGACTTTACATAAAGGCAGACCCCTCCCCTTCTCCGGTTTTGACGATCCTTTCTAAACAGACTGTAACCTTGTACATTAACTGCCCAGTCATAGCTATCATCCAGCCATGTCTCAGTTATTCCCACTATGTCATAGTCCTCCTCAGGCATCACTAATTCCAGTTC
Organism: Bufo gargarizans; assembly: GCF_014858855.1. Taxonomy (NCBI): domain Eukaryota; kingdom Metazoa; phylum Chordata; class Amphibia; order Anura; family Bufonidae; genus Bufo; species Bufo gargarizans. The sequence continues at coordinate 28,353,781 of NC_058086.1, forward strand.
ACCAGTTTTATTAGTCAGGCTTCTGGCATTAGTATACATACAATTAAGAGGTTTATGTATATTTTTTACCCTATACCTTTCCTTCTGAGCTGTTCTAGTCCCTCCTTCCATTCCTCCCCCAGTCTCACTACCTTGCCCCCGGTCTCTAGCTGCACTATCTTCCCATTCTATAACATAATTACCCTCCCCCCAGTCCCTAGTTTAAACACTCCTCCAACCTTCTAGCCATCTTTCTCCCCAGCACAGCTGCCCCTTCCCCATTGAGGTGCAGCCCGTCCCTACGATAGAGCCTGTAGCCGATAGAGAAGTCGGCCCAGTTCTCCAGGAACCCAAACCCCTCATTCCTACACCAGTTCTTGAGCCACTTGTTAATTTCCCTAATCTCCCGCTGCCTCTCTTGTGTGGCCCGTGGTACAGGTAGTATTTCGGAAAATACTACCTTTGAGGTCCTTGCCCTCAGCTTTTGACCTAAATCCCTGAAATCATTTTTAAGGACTCTCCACCTACCCCTAACTTTGTCATTGGTTCCGATATGGACCATGACCGCTGGATCTTCTCCAGCCCCTCCCAGTAATCTGTCAACCCGATCCGCGATGTGTCGAACTCTAGCGCCAGGAAAGACAGCACACTGTTCGGCGATCATGGTCTTTGTGACAGATTTCCCTATCTGTTCCCCTAATAATTGAGTCAAACCTTGTCCTATATTTATTACAAATGACACCATTACATTTGCCAAAATAATTATTTATTGATATTAGGAGGATGTTCTCCAGGTTTCTGTGGAATGGAAGGAGACCCCGAATCTCACACAATATCCTGGCTAGGCATAGGGAAAAGGGAGGTCTGGGAGTCCCAGACACGGCCAGATATTACTAAGCAATACAACTGAATAGATGGCTAGAGTTAGTAGACCCCAAAAAACAACCGGACGTCAAAGCAATATGCGAATACAGTGTAGGTTCATCCCTTCAAAGCCACTTATGGCTGCCAGATAAAAACATATACCATATTTTTCGCCCTATAAGACGCACCTAGGTTTTTGAGGAGGAAAATAAGAAGAAAAAAAATTTGAACCAAAAGGTGTGCTTTTGGTGGGTTTTGAACTAATGGTGGTCTGTGGATGACACAATTATGATGGATCTGTTGAGGACACTGTTATGGGGGATCTGTGGGTGACACTGTTATGGGGGATCTGTGGGTGACACTGTTATGGGGGATCTGTGGGTGACACTTTTATGGGGGATCTGTGGGTGACACTGTTATGGGGGATCTGTGGGTGACACTGTTATGGGGGATCTGTGGGTGACACTGTTATGGGGCATCTGTGGGTGACACTTATGGGGATCTGTGGGTGACACTGTTATGGGGGATCTGTGGGTGACACTGTTATGGGGGATCTGTGGGTGACACTGTTATGGGGGATCTGTGGGTGACACTGTTATGGGGGATCTGTGGGTGACACTGTTATGGGGGATCTGTGGGTGACACTGTTATGGGGGATCTGTGGGTGACACACTGTTATGGGGGATCTGTGGGTGACACACTGTTATGGGGGATCTGTGGGTGACACACTGTTATGGGGGATCTGTGGGTGACACACTGTTATGGGGGATCTGTGGGTGACACTGTTATGGGGGATCTGTGGGTGACACACTGTTATGGGGGATCTGTGGGTGACACACTGTTATGGGGGATCTGTGGGTGACACTGTTATGGGGGATCTGTGGGTGACACACTGTTATGGGGGATCTGTGGGTGACACACTGTTATGGGGGATCTGTGGGTGACACACTGTTATGGGGGATCTGTGGGTGACACACTGTTATGGGGGATCTGTGGGTGACACACTGTTATGGGGGATCTGTGGGTGACACACTGTTATGGGGGATCTGTGGGTGACACACTGTTATGGGGGATCTGTGGGTGACACACTGTTATGGGGGATCTCTGGGCGACACTCTGTTATGGGGGATCTGTGGGTGACACACTGTTATGGGGGATCTGTGGGTGACACACTGTTATGGGGGATCTGTGGGTGACACACTGTTATGGGGGATCTGTGGGTGACACACTGTTATGGGGGATCTGTGGGTGACACACTGTTATGGGGGATCTGTGGGTGACACACTGTTATGGGGGATCTGTGGGTGACACACTGTTATGGGGGATCTGTGGGTGACACACTGTTATGGGGGATCTGTGGGTGACACACTGTTATGGGGGGATCTGTGGGTGACACACTGTTATGGGGGGATCTGTGGGTGACACACTGTTATGGGGGGATCTGTGGGTGACACACTGTTATGGGGGATCTTTGGATGGCTCTTATTGGGGTCTCTGGATGGCACTGTTATGGGGATCTGTGGATGACACATATATAGCATCTTATGCTATGCGTCATCCACAGATCCCCCCCCCCCCCCCATAATAGTGTCCCTGCGGTGTGAATGACTCCCAATACAGGGGGTGGGGGTCGCATCTGGTTTTATAATGACAGCGGGGCCCGTGCAGTGACTGTATTCTACTACACAGGCCCCGCTCACTGTATATAATCTTATCTATAATTGTAGGCATTGTTAATATATAAAATATATATAAAAGTATATATAAAAGTTCAGGGTAATCAGCGCCTGCAGAGCAGAGAGGAGGGAGGAGGCAGGCCGGGAGGACGGGCGCTGGCAGCGAGAGTCACTGCATCATGCGCCCACGCCGCCTGCTTCATTCATAAAGTGGGTGGCGCAGGCGCGTGACGTAGTGACTCACGCTGCCAGCGCCCATCCTCCCGGCCTGCCTCTTCGCTCCTCTCTGCTACGAGCGCTTGTAAGTATACAGGTGCTGATTACCCTTAACTATATTAAAAATGCCTACAAATATAGATAAGATTATATACAGTGAGCGGGGCCCATGTAGTAGAATGCAGTCACTGCACAAGTCCCGCTGTCATTCTAAAAAGCAGAAAATGCCGGCCCCCAGCCCCTCCTCCCGCTCAGCTGATACACCCGCCACGCTGAGTCGTGGCGCGACGTATCATTGAAAATTCGGAAAAATGCATGCAGCATTCGCCCCCATAAGACGCACTGCTATTTTTCCCCCACTTTTGAAAAATATGGTAAATAAAAGCAAAGACTTAGAAGGGGATACAAGAGACCTGGAGAGAGTTGAGCAAAGACCTGGCCCCTGTTCCATCCCCCTTAATGCCCGCAAGTCTCATCCCAGATCTATTTGAGCACACCAGAGATGACATACCTGAGGTCTGGGCATCCTTATCACTCGCCAGAGTTGGAGAATTAACTCCTGATATAGAATCCTCAATAATTGACAAGATACCCAATCAAATAAAACAATCCTCAGGTTTCTTCCTAACAAGAACACACATTAAAGCTGTGTGCGGTGAGGTGAAAGAGAGAGAAACATTTTGGAGACGTCTGACCGACTTCGAGAAGTTAACACTGTCACCACTACCCAAACAAAGGAAAATCTTGGCGCTCTACCCCATGGTGGGAGGTTGGGGTGAGACACAAAAACCATCATACCTATGAGAACGGGAAAGAGAGCTAAATATAGTTCTTGCAGAACTGGAAACCAAAAAACTCCTGGCATCCTCGCATGGTTTCTCATCATGTGTACTACTCCAGGAAAACCATTTCAAATTGCTCTCCAAGTGGTACAGAACTCCTGAGTTCCTCTTCAAAAGAGGGCTATCTCCTGACCAGCGGTGCTGGAGATGTGGAGGAGGAGTAGGCTCGCTATCCCACATTTGGTGGACGTGCCCCTTAATTACATCATACTGGGAGGGGATAAATGCAGTGATAAAAAAAGGTAACAGCTCCGGACTTCATGATCACAATAGAAATGGTAGTCCTTTCCAAACCAGCCAGCCCTTACCTCCCGTCAAAGCGAAACCTAGTAAGGCACCTTATTTCAGCTTCCAAAGCCATCATACCCCTACACTGGCTCGACACACCCTCAGTACAAGAATGGAAGGCGAAAGTGAACTAGATATGCCAATTTTAAGAAATGACAAGCTGGAACAATAGGAGCCACGATAGATTTCTAAAAATATGGCAACCTTGGAAGTCTTTGGAAGACAGCGGGGCTTAAAGGGGTTTTCTCATCTTAGACAATGGGGCATATCGCTAGGATATGCCCCCTTTGTCTTATAGGTGCGGGTCCCGCATCTATATCGAGAACAAAGCCCTGAAAGTGAAGGAGGGCACACTGCGAATGCACAGCCGCCCTCAATTCATTTCTTTGGGGCCGCTGAAAATAGCCGAGCGCTATTGCCGTCTGCCCCATAGAAATGAATGGGAGCATGGGCAAGCGGAGAGGCTGGAGATTAGCGCTTGGTGGTGGATGGACCCTGGGAAATCTGGGGTCCTCCAGCCACAGCGCTACCTGCTCCGTTCTTGATATAGGTGCGAGTCCCAGACAATGGGGGCATAGCGATATGCCTCCATTGTCTAAGATGGGAATACCCCTTTAAACTAGAACGCATTGTGGGTCGATGGCAGCCACCACTGGCCGTTGCATTCGAAGCACATAATCTACCCCCCCCCCCCCCACCCCTTTAACTTCTTCCCACGTCCCTCTAACCTTTCTTTCTCTTCTTTATCCCCCCCCCCCCCCTTTAATTTGTTTAGTCGCTTTTTCTCATACTCCACCGCTATGCATCTCACTGTGAGCAATAGAGACATGGAATGTCTGACAAGACCATATTTGTGGATTTCTATACAATGTGATGATTTGTTGTAGTTCTTTTTTGTAACACCAGTCATCATGCTAACGTGTATTTGTATGAAAATCTGAAAATAAAGAATCCCCCCCCCCCCCACAAAAAAAAAAGATTTAAGTCATCGTGAGATATTACAGTTTTCTCACTGGCCAATAGATCAATCACATTAAGCCGATATTTCATGCTTTCAGCTTTGCTGTATACACTGGGACAGAATGAGCAGAATCGTTTCCTTATCATTAAAGGGTAGGCGGGTTAATGACTAATGGCTGAATGTTGAGATAATCCTGGATAGTATTTGACCTCCCCACCCCATCACCAGACTGAAAGAACAAGTGCTGTGCCCTGTACTTTTTGTGGCAACCATGCCAGGTACGGCAGCTCCTTGCGCCTCAGTCTCTTTTTAGTAGATGGGACTGGGCACAACCGCTACCAATTATCCGGCACTGTGCACACTTAATACCGCACTTTATAGCCAAGAAGACCTGATGATCCATCATGCAACCAAAATAGCCCCATGCTGGATATCCGTAAATTACCCGATTTATTTTTTTATTTATTTTTTTGCATATTAGGCACCGATCACTACGAAGTGTGTGGGGTCTGGTTGATTGCAGCATCTGATATTCTGGTGCTCGGTATTCTTGGAATGCAGTAGCCTAATTTTACTATATATCATACTAGTATATTCAATATGGCACTGATTGGTGAAGTGTATAGACAAGTTTACAAAATGCACCCACACATCTACACACATGCAGGCTTGATTCTGAAAGAGGGCGACGTAAATTTGGGGGGTGGTACGTAGAATTCCTTTAAAATCACAATCTGGACATTACTGACCCCAAGGGCACATGGAGTCATGCCATTCTATGTTATCTCTACTATACCATTTTATCCATATAAAATTATAGAAGGGTAATTCTAGCAGATCGGTGGTCCGCATAGGGTCGACCACACACAGGCCGCCGTCCTTTAGACCAGTGTTTCCCAACCAGTGTGCCTCCAGCTGTTGCAAAACTACAACTCCCAGCATGCCCGCACAACCAAAGGCTGTCCGGGCATGCTGGGAGTTGTAGTTTTGCAACAGCTAGAGGCACACTGGTTGGGAAACACTGCTTTAGACACTCTCCTCCAAGAATATTATTTGTGATGCATGCTGTAAGATTCTTGACTAAGAAGGGCCCCCCCCCCCACTCAAAAAAAATGCACACGTAGAAGCGGTACTCCTCCATATGCCATAGAAGTTTTACGCATAGCCACAGAATTGTATTAGCTTTCCGAGGCGAAAGGTCCACAGCACTGAAGTGGTGCATCCTGCATCCGCCCGCTCCGAAAACCGTTATCTGCTCACAATAAAGTGCTGTGGCCCCGGCACGCTGACAGTACATCGATTTCTCCTCTCGTCTTTCCTTTACTGTAAGCAGAAAGTAGTTATTGCATTTTATACTAAATGCCAGACAGGTGGGTGAAGTTCCCATAACATCTTAACAGCCAGAAGGTCACAGATTCAAATCCCAGGGAACCTGCAAAGCCTTTCATCCAGCAGAGGTAAACAGAATGTGGAGCCGTAATAACTGAGAAGATGTATTCATTACTGTGTAAAGCGCTCCAAGATCTGAGGATAAGAGGATGCGGATAGGGAAGATATTACTTTTATTACTAGTATTCTGCTAACTGTGCCATTTGTTAGAAATAAATTGTACTGCGCAGAGCAGTGAATGATGGGGATCAGCTCGGGGCAGCTTTGCCGAGAGAAGATTTATTGTGAATTACTTGTATACACATAATATTCCTCTTAACACGTGCAGGTTTTTTTTCACTTATTGCTTGAAGTGGAAGAAATGCAAAAATAACTGAGACTTCATTGACCTTTAAATAAAAGTTAAAAGCCGCCAACGTTAAAAGAATGGGAAAAATTGTAATTTATTTGTAAGAATTTCGGCATCTGCATCCTCCGGGGGCGACAACCTTGCAGCTTTATGGAATAAACGTTCGATCACTTCCGCTAAGTTTCTCATTTATACTGCCGAAGAGATGCTAAAGATATGGTCCTATGTTAAAAAGGCACATCGGAAAAGTCCAATGTGTAATTGACCCGGAATCCGCGGTATGAAATCCATAGAGTCCCTCGGATTTTTGCCGCAGTTTCCCAGTGTGCATGCTGTGGATCAGTCTGCGGATTTGGCTCCATTCAGTGGGGCTTATCTGGTGTGCGGAGTCGGACACCCGGTTTCCACACACGGACCACGCCAAGAAGACACGCGGTGCAGATTTCCCATTGACAACAATGAGAAGCAGATTCCACATAGAAATCCGTACAGAAATAAGACCACGTGAAGATACATTGAACCTACAAATTAATACGGGGAGAAGGCTCGATTTCCCAGCCTAGAACACTTTGTAAAAGAGCATCTTGTTGCATAAGAAATTAAAGAGCATCTGTCAGCAGTTTTGTACCTATGACACTGGCTGACCTGTTACATATGCACTTAGCAGCTGAAGACATCTGTGTTGGTCCCATGTTCATATGTGCCCGCATTGTAATTTAAGCAAATGAGCCTCTAAGAGCAACGGGGGCGCTGATGTTACACCTAGGGGCTCTGCTCTCTCTGCAACTGCTGTGCCCTCTGCACTTTGACAGGACGAGGTGTGATGACTTTTTCACTGCCTAGTCCTGTCAATCAAAGTGCAGAAGACACGGAAGTTGCAGAGAGAGCAGAGCCCCTAGGTGTAATGACAACGCCCCCGTTGCTCCTAGAGGTTCATTTGCATATATTAAAACATCATTTTTCTCAGCAGTGCGGACACATATGAATGTGGGGCCAACATGGATGCCTTCAGCTGCCAAGTGCACATGTAACAGGTGCAAATCTGTTGACAGGTGTTTAAAATAAAAAAAATGGAGAAAAGTGCAGTATGTTGAAAGCTCTGCCTACTAAAATATTCAGATGAGGAGCTTTTGTGTCTTCAAAATGGGTAGTTCAGTCTTCAGTAAAGTTTCTCCATGTGTTATTAGATTTGTAACTTCTGGCCAACAGTAAAGGTTGATATCCTAAAACCGGCATAGGCAGCCTCCTACCCTCCAGCTGTTGTGAAACTACAACTCCCAGCATGCATGCTTGCTCTGCTCTTCTAAGAACTATGATAATAAAAATGAGTGGCTCATGCATGAAATTGTAGTTTCACTACAGCCGGAGTGCCGAGGGTTGCTGATCCCTGTCCAAGAAGGAACGTGGTTTCAACGTATTCCATATTTTCACAGTATTTTCAATTTCTATCAATTTCCTTGTCCGGACAGCGTAGCATCCTGTATACCACCCCAGCACTGTCCTTAAAGGAGTCCGGAATCCGCATCAGCAGGTCTGTCTTCCGATAGGCCATCAATATCAGGTCAGTGGGGGCCTGACTATGGGCACTGATCAGCTGTTTGAACGAGCCCTGGCAGTGCAGTGTATTGTCTTCGTCGTGTAGTGTAGTACACTGCGCCGCTGCTACTACATATACAGCAATCAGGGAGACAAACCGAAGAGGCTGCCCTGCTTGCACCAACTCCGCTGCTCCTCGAAGCAGAAAGGGTGCTGATAGTCCGACCCCCACTGACCTGATAATGATGGCTTATCTGAGGTTCGACCACCAATATGCGGATCCCGAAACACCCGTTTAACTTTGTGCCTAAACGAATACAAATGCAAACACTACATACAGCAGCACACTGCGTTATGCAGACACTGAATCTATGTATTGTTTTGTAATGTTTTACTGCCATATTGACTGTGATGGACATTTGAGGTTCTTAGAGCACATTTTAATTAAACTCCTCTGCCAAGGAGACCTCTTCAGATTGGGAACCTACACTATGCCACTTACCTCTCCTGCTGCTTATAGGGGGTCATTTATTATATATATTAGGCGTATTTCAGGTGCAGACTGTTTGCGCTGCAGTCTGCGACTTTTCCCTGCTTACGCCAGGTCTAAAAAAGTGGCGGGGAAGGGGACGGGCCGGGAGGCCTGTCTCATTTACCATTTCCTACGCATGTTTCATTCGTAGAAAAAGGTCTAAATGTAAGACAGCATTTAGCACTGGCTGAGGATCTGCAAAGAGGCCTGCACGTCTTTGTAACTTCGGCGGAACCTCCGTCAGCGCTGGGTCTAAAACGCCGGTCTTAATAAATGTGCCTCCAAGTCTTTGTTTGCCCATGGCAGCATTCACCTGCACATTTATTCTTTAAAGGAGTGCTGGTCTGACTTAGTTTTTGATTGCATCTCCCCTTAGTTTACAAAAAAAATCTATGTTTTCTTGGTACACTCGTAGCCATAGCAACCAATATATGTAATATAGTTAAAAAAAAGCACCATCTCTTCAGCAATCGGGTACAGGCTTCAAGTCCTCAACCTACCGTATTTTCTAGCATCCCAGCTATACAAAAATCACACATTGCATTTTTTGCTGTAGTATTTTATTAAACATGTTGCACCGTTTGGCTTCTGCACGTTCTAGGTTTCACACACAGTACACCGCGACGTGCAGAATGCCATTCGCAGTGAAATCTGACGGCTCGAGTCTCCAAGTTTCTCTCTCTTGAACGATCTCGTTCATCATCTTAGAATATCATTCTTGAGAAACGAAGGAGGGGCTGGAGACCCAAGCCAGTCTGATGGGTTTAGCACATAACGGCATCCTGCAGGCTCCTGTGTACTGTGAGACACTTGCAGAAGTCAAACAAAGCAACATTTTTAATAAAACCCTATTGCAAAAAATGCTTTTCAGCCAAAAATAAAAATATATATAAGAAAAAAAATATATATAAGAAAAAAAATATATATAAGAAAAAAAATAAAAATGCCCCTAGTGTGTCTATAAGTCCGTATCCAGTCAGCTTGTAAAGTAATTGGTAGCCGATGTGCAGAACGTACGAGAAAATGAAAAATGTTTGGTGCGTGTAGATTTTAATGTGCTGTATATGTGCCTGTTGTTTATTTAGTTATCTATAAAAATGTTTACAAAAAAATACAAATATATTCATAATAATCCTAATAAAAATATTAAACTCCCAAAATAAGACCTGATATAATAAGGTCTGGATCATCTGACTCTTCCAGTGAATACAATTTTTGCTCCTCGCCTCCAGCACAGAATAGTTACATGGGCAAATGTGTGAGGAGGTGCGACATTACTTTTGTAGTTTTATTTAAAAACATAGCTATTATTGCTCATTATTTTCCGTTTTTTTTTCTCTCTCTCTACATGTTGTTCCCCTATTTTTTACCTAACAGCAGCCAGCTCCGTGGGTCGCATTAACAATATATTCACATGATCTCATTAAACGAGATCTTGAACTGTTGAACAAAACTGAAACCCGTCGGAGAAGTATACAGTGTATATATCTCACACTCTGTTTTAGTCATTACGCACTTCCCCCTTCTCAGATTAATTCTGAGGGCTTGGAGACGGGGCCCGCAGCGAGAGCCATGTAGCAGTTCCGCTGCCATGCAGGGGAGCCACAGATTCCACGTTTAATTAAATGGAAGAAATCCACAGGGCCTTTGTTACTAACAACTCCCAGCAAGGAGTAAGCTGGGGCTAGCAGTGGGACATGATCTATCCGACAGCGACAACTGTACCAATACACGCTCGTATGTGACACTGGTGAAGAATACCTAATTGTGGTGTTATCCTGATCAGCGTTACATACAACATTGGAAGCGGTGTCCATCTAATCAGCAAGTCTGAAAATCCCTGCCGTAGTTCTGTCCAACGAAGAAGGGACACCTACGTTTATACTTGGCTCAGATTTACAGTTTTCAACTTTTTCACATAAATTCTGTAGTATAAGATTTTACAGATATTGAATTATTAAAAAAAAAAAAGCTTAAAAAATAACAAAGCCCGTGCTGAAAAATAAGGGAAAAAAACTAAAAATTTTAATAGCATAAAATGTATAGAGTCCTTACATATTGGATTATGTTGCTCTTTCTGATGGTTTAGTTTGGAACAAATGAATAAAAAATTGAATAAATACGTTAAAAATTTGCTTCATTGTACTGAACAGTTATCGGACAGGCTTCATAATTTTGTTTAGTCGTTAGTTCACTAATGAGAATTCAATGCAGGCTTAGGAGAGGTTAACGAGGGTAAAATGTTCATTGAAAAACTGCCTTTTCGGGATCTTCCCTCTAAAAAAGAAAAATGTCTTAAAGGGAATCTGTCCCCAGCGACCACCCCATCCAGCTGTTTGCATAGACACATAGCTGAGATTCACCTGATTAACACTCTTTTTCTTTTGTCCATCTGAGACTCAATTTTATTATATGCAAATTAGGCCTTTGGTGCAACGAGGGTGTCACTGTTGCTCTTGTCGCACCCAAACTCCACTCTTTTCTATGGCCAGCCCCTCCCTCGCTACTTTGCCACTGCCTGGCCCTGTCAATCAAAGCAGCGTGGGAGAGGCTCGCTACAGAAATGAGTGGAGCTCGGGTGCAACAAGTGCAACAGTGACACCCTCAGTGCAACAGAAGGCCTAATTTGCATATTAAGAAAAAATATCCTAACTCTGGAACGGAGCATCAGCTCAACAAAAGAGAAGCAGTGAGAACGACAGGATAGGGCGGTCATTGGTGACAGATTCTCTTTTAAAGGGGTTGTCAATATTTTTTAAGTGTCAAACTGGCATAACAACATAAAAAATAAACGATCCCTTGCCACCATCATTCTGATGATTACTGGATCCCTACTGGGAGCATTTCCTGTGGGTTGAGAAGGGCTAAGAAGCAGAGACCAGTAGGTGCCCAGTAAGCATCGGTGAGGGATTTATTAGGTTGCTTTTTTATTTATTTTGATTATACCTTTATGACTTTAAATAATGATAAATACAATATTGTAAAATGTAGCAAAAACTCCAAGCAATTCGTTTAGACATGTCACTATGTAAAGTCACTATAAGCTTACTTAGACCCAACATTAAAGGAGTAATAATGTGCACCCCAGCCTTCTGTACCTGGGGAAAAATCCATACTCACCGGCTCCCCGCTGCTCTGTCCCAGCTCACTGGCCCTCTCTCTCTCTCTGCATGGATGGGGTAATGTGTGCGGGGGCAGCCAATGACTGGCCTCAGTGGTGATGTGTCTCCAAGCAGCACATCACTGCTGGGTCCCACTCCACTTGGGGACACCTCACCGCTGAGGCCAGTCAGTGGCTGCAGAGCCGCACATGACCAGTCCATGCAAACCTTGACGGGTACCCCTGTAAAATAAACGCTGAACAACCTTAATGTTGAATTAGTATCTTAAAGAAATTGTCTTATTAAGACAAGCTCTGTCCATGTACCCTAGAATTTATTACATGTAATTGCTGTGTACTACTATATACATCTCCGGGTGGTCGTTCTTACTGTATTTTTATTTATTTTTTCTCTTAGGATGAGCGAGAAGCTAGAGAAAATGTGAAACGAGAGCAAGATGAAGCTTATCGTCTGTCCCTCGAAGCTGACCGAGCCAAGGTGAGTGCCCACATCTACAAATGAGTTTCATGATGTCAAGAATGCCTCCTTCATAAAGACATCTGAACAACTGCTATTCATTCCTCCTGTCACAGAGGGAAGCTCAGGAGAGAGAAATGGCTGAACAGTCCCGGCTGGAGCAGATCCGGAAAGAACAGGAGCAGGAAAGAGAGGTAATAATCTGTTCTTAAAGCGCAAAGGGGTCAGCCCACAAAAAACGTTGATCAGCTATCCACACCAGTATTGAGGAAAGACCCAGCCGTTGTAGGGGGTTGGAACGTGAGATTTTCCAGTATCCAGCAATAAAGATGGATAATGTGCGCCGTCACCTCTTCTGCGGAGCGGTGGTCACACATGCAGTTTTCCGCTCCATCAGTCCCATAAACTTTGAATGGATTGGTAGAGTGCTCCATTCAAGCAGGCAATGTGGGGGTTCTAATGGTCAGATCCCCCCAATAATCACCTCTCCTGTGGTTGGGTGATGAATGTTTTTTGAGGTCCAATCCCATTGAATCTCCAAGAATGTTTTGTGGAAAAAAGGCAACTTTTTGATTAATTTTTTTTGCTAGCCCAGGACGACTCCTTTTGCATTTTTGTTCATAAGAATAGTGGTTCTGCATACCTTATTTGGGTGGAGTGGCAGTTGAGCATATGCACTCCCTGTCCATGCAAACGCTATAGGACTATCAGAGAAGACGAAGCTCTATGGTTATGTAACTTCGACAGTGGTCAAACCTTCACCGGTCTAACATTTATTCTCTGTCCAGTGGACAGTGCTTAGTTCCATCTCTGCAATGGAAAGAGTCAAATGGGACAGCCCTTGAGTACCCAGTTTTTTGGGGTTAGAGGAGAGATCTTCCCTGGTTGCACGTTTTTCATGTAGGTATAAATTAGATGTCTTGTACCGTCCATCTTGTCCTGTAGATATGAAAGGTTTATCTTCTTTTAGGTAGAGAGGACTATGGGGCGATTTATTAAGCCTTGTACACCAAAATTCTGGCTTCAAAAAGTTGCAAAAAATGGGTTTTGCAAGCTTATTGGACTTAAAGGGATTATCCAAGACTATAAAAAGCTCCCCCATATGCCGGGCCCCTCACATTGAATATACTTACCCCGCGTCACCCGTCCCTGCCTGCCATTGACTTCTTCCCCACCGACACCGGATGTTTTCATCCACACAAGGGGAGTAGCAGCAGTGGTGGTGTGGGGACCAGGAGCGGCACAGGGTTAGTATATTCAATGTGAGGGGCCCGGCATATGGGGGAGCTTTTTATAGTCTCAGATAACCCCTTTAATTGCAATCATTTAATTATTTTAATTTTGCGCGTTTTACACCACCCTTTACAGTTTTGCAAAGTGTGGGCACGGGGGAACTTGTTTAGCGGTTTTAAGCCAGATTTACCAAATGCAAAAAGTGACAAAAAATGTCACATTCTTAGGCTACTTTCACACCTGCGTTTAGGTGCGGATCCGTCTTGTATCTGCACAGACGGATCCGCACCTATAATGCAAACGCTTGTATCCGTTAAGAACGGATCCGTTTGCATTACCATGAACAAAAAAATAATAATTTTGTTCATGATAATGCAAACGGATCCGTTTTGACTTACACTGAAAGTCAATGGGAGGCGGATCCGTTTTCAATTGCACCATATTGTCAGTAAAAACAGATCCGCCCCAATTGACTTACATTGTAAGTCAGGACGGATCCGTTTGGCTCAGTTTCTTCAGACGGACATCAAAACGCTGCAAGCAGCCTCCAGAGCAGAATGGAGGCTGAACGGAGGCAAACTGATGCATTCTGAGCGGATCCTTATCCATTCAGAATGCATTGGGGCTGAACTGATCCATTTTGGGCCACTTGTGAGAGCCCTGAACGGATCTCACAGGCGGACCCAGAAATGGCAGTGTGAAAGTAGCCTTACTCCAGTAAAGAGGGTGGATTAGAAACTGGAGTAACATCTCAAGACAGAAGAGATATACTCAAAGATTCACCAATTTTATCATACACCGCGTTACATTCAATAAATTTTACGCCAATTGCAGCAACGCAGACTCCCGCAAAACTGACTTCAAACATTCCTTTCCAGTAAATCTGCATCTTACCTGCAGTTCTGTGTAATACTACATAGCACCTTATGAGACGAACTGAGCACTGCCACATCTGACCCGGCTCTGCTACATCTGAAACAGAACCTTTGTCAGTGCACAGAAACCTATCGCCAATGCGACTGCGGTGTCTGAGTTTTGTAAACCTCCCGCCCCAGACACAAGCCGATTCCAGACTGCGCGGACGCTCTCACACTGTATGGATGTATTTTTCCTTTGTGATTCCACGGCTGTAAAGCAATAGTTCTCAGTAAAACAAACAGGTATTCTTTTCCCTCGGCATTCATTCTGTTACCCTACCTTTCATTCTAGAAGCCACTTTACAATAGCTGTTTAGAAACTAGATTTTCCTACAAGAAGAAAAAAAATATAATGGTCCCGCGGTCGGGGCAGTGCGGCCAGCGCTCTGTTCTTTTTAATGCAGTGTGCAGCAATGGAAAGAATAGATATTTGCTTTGCAAAACAAAAAGCCATTTTTTAACAATGCTGTTTATTAGAGAACGCCGCAGTTGAAGTTCAGGGATTACACATAATCTATTGTTGTCTGGCTGTGTTTGCTTACATAGAGGGGTTTTTGTTCAGCGCATATATTTGAAATGTGCCTATTGATCTATTCAGAGGAAGCCGCTGCCTCCCTTTTCTTTCGAGCCCCCGAGTCGGTTGTTCAGGTGCTGGAGTTACATGCTCTATGCATCATCTAATTGTTATTTATTTTTATTTTTTTACCCCCCTCTCTAAGTTGGTCCATTGCCTAGGTATAAGTCATTGTGAGTCTGTGTCCTGTGACAACGCCATCGGGGGAACTGGTTACATTGGGGAAATAGGAATTCTTTGCACAAAGGAAAAGGGACTCTAATGAGCTACTGTTTATCCTTCTGCGATATAATTGAGCGGGCGCAGTAAATAAAATGGCATCTGTTATTGCAGCCGGCAGGAAAATGTCAAAACAACAGAAAGAAACAGGTGCTTTAATAACAATGGAAGCGGCAAGTGAAAGGAGCGCGGATTATAGATTCAGCCTGAAATGGAAAAATCAGGAGAGCGCTGAGCGGCATAGTTCTAGTATTCTCAGTACTGAGGTCTACCGGCCTTCATTGCTGCGTGCAGGTTAAATGAGACTTGGTCTTATGGCCCCTTTTCTATTGTATTGTGATTTTTTGTTTGTTTGTTTTTTATTGTATAATTTGTTTTTAGACTTTTGTGTCCCGATTCACAGTTTATGGCGCTGATGCAAACAGCAAGGCCACATTGTACCAAACAAGGCTTCAATGTTACTGTGTTCTGCAAACTTGGTCGGTGTCCGTGTGTCCTAAACCAAACTGCAAAACGGAAAAGAAAGTTGCCGAATGTCTTGTGTGACATTGCGCTACAGTCTGATGTCATTACAGTAGTGCAATGGTCACACGCGTTGTATTGCTCTCCATCAGGCAAAAGTAGTCCAGCTGGAGTTGTCATCTTGCCATAGTGTTAAAGGGGTTGTGCAGGCTTATTGATAACCCATCGTCAGGATAGCAGTGGGCGGGCTTTAGCGCTGCCCTAGACTGTAAAACGACTAGGGCAGCACTAAAGTCTGCTCATTAGTGCCGATGATGTCACCGGCAACACTGCTAGGCGGAAACCCCTGCCTAGCAGCGTAAAAAATGAAAGCAAAATAAGGCCTTGCCCTGCGCGATACAGTGCAGGTCAACGGACAGCATCGGAGCATTAAATACTCCGATGCCCATCTCGGAAGGGCTGCCTGGGTGAAGCAGGGGATATGTCTGGGTCCAACTCTGAACCCAAAAAAAACCTTTGCAGATGGGCTGAAACTTATGGGGTCATTTATCAGACTGGTGTAAAGTAGAACCGGCTTAGTTGCCCACAGCAACCAATCATATTCCTCCTTTCATTTGTGACAGCTCCTTTGGAAAATGAAAGGTGGAATCTGATTGGTTGCTGTGGGCAACTAAACCAGCTCTACTTTACACCAGTTTGATAGATGACCCCATTAGAGTATCTTACTTTCAGTTTTGATAAGAATTTGGCTATATTGAGTGTTTATGAGCTGTAAGGAATTCAGTTATAAGGGCTGTGCATCCAGCCATCAGAACAGCAACACGAGGGCTCACTGTGAGGCTGCCAAAACTGTTAAAAAAAAAATATATAAAGTCCAATTGAAAAAATTATTTTAACCCAAAATGAGTAAAATGCGTTCATAAAAAAAAAAAACATTTCCCTTGCAGGTGTTCATAGCCTTTAAAGGGGTCTTCCAAGACGTTTACACTGATGACCAATCCTCGTTCCTATACACTTGAATAGAAGCGATCCGTCCCATTGAAATGAATGGGACGGCTTGGGTGTAATTACACAAGCTCACGGCTGCAGATGCAACGGCGAGCAGGTAAACAATGAAGAGGGGGCAGCGCTGGCACGGCGCGCCTTCTCTTCAAACAGCTGATCGGCACGGGCGTGCCGGCTGTCGGCCCTCCTGCCGATCTGATAATGATGACCTATCCTGAGGATAAGTCATCAATAAATATAACTTGGACAACTCCTTTAATATGAGATCTGTAGGGGTCCTACACCCTGGACCCTCACTGATCACCTGTTTGAGAAAGCACCCGCACTCGCAGTAGCCCTGCGCCCTTCTCCAGGTTTACCTAGACCATGTGACGTCACGTTCATCGGTCACATGGCCAGGGTGACGCTCAGTCCCATTGAAGTGAATAGGGATGAGCTGCAATACCAAGCACAACCACTATACTATGTATGGCGCTGTGCTTGGTGAGCAGAGAGAAGGCTGCAGCGCTCTCCAACAGCTGATCGGCGGAAGTGCAAATATCCGAGTATATAAATATTACACTGCAGGTAAAAAGAACGGACCC
This sequence comes from Bufo gargarizans, assembly GCF_014858855.1. Classification (NCBI taxonomy): domain Eukaryota; kingdom Metazoa; phylum Chordata; class Amphibia; order Anura; family Bufonidae; genus Bufo; species Bufo gargarizans. Next base: position 28,370,985 of record NC_058086.1, read on the forward strand.
TTTTATTTATGTTTACACAAAAATTTGAGAAATAATAAATTGAAATGGTTCAGCCAAAATAGAATTAAAAAAAGACATTGTAAAAGCAATAAGAACAACTAAATACATCGTCATCCATTGTTCCATTAGCTAAATAAATAAAAAAAAAACGCCTTCTCTATGACATAAGTAATAATGTATTATGGATCTGTACTGGTTCCCAGGTTGTATGGAGCAGTAGTACTTTACCCATAGAGGTGTGTCCGTCTTACTGCACCTCTGTATGTACGTTTTCTTTCTCATGAATTCTCTATCATGCTCCACTGTATGTCCTATTCAGAACTCTTCCCTCTTCAATGCATTGCCTCTGGAGAAGAATACCTCCAGTAATATGATGCCATACAGAGGCACCATGCGGCACAATAGAATGTGAAACCATAGGGACCTTGTGTGAACACAGCCTTATGCAGAAAGTTTTTGTGAAAGGATACAAACTATTATCAAAAATTGAAGGGAAACATTAGTATGAGGCTCCCTCAGTCCTCAATGTCCATCTGTCCATGACTTGATTAAAGTCAGAGCGGTTGACTCTCCCCCTAGAAGTGATTAACTTCCAAGAAAGGAGGCAGCGCTTGTTTCTTTGTTGACAAGCGAGCCTGGAAAACATGCGAGGTGTTACATAGATAAGATGTCGTGCCACTTCTAGGAGGATCAGGTTTAACTTTTATTTGATTGTTTTCTCACCTATTCAGCTTCAAAGAAAGGAGAATGACCCTCACGATGCGGGGCCGGTTAAGTAATTACACTTCCACCCTGAATCCTCATTAACCTTTACGTCCTGACAATTGAATCAGGTGTCCTCTCGGGCAGGGCGATCTGATCTAATTGGGACTTGTAAAAAGGAGGATTTCTTTTAATTAGCTGCACTGCACGCTGTCATTAAGTGGTGGGAAATAAACAGATTTGTCACCTGGCACTCAGATGACAGTGACAACATTGTCTCAGGATCTTTGACACCTGTCCCTCAGTCTTTTGAAATGGCCGTTAAAGTGAGAGAAGGTGTAACACTCTTATATAACAGCGCGCCCTTGTTTATCTGCCATTACACGGGGATCACCGGCATGTGTTGTGTTTAGCTGGGCTTTTCATCATGGTTGGAATTTAGTGGCAGTGAGGTTGGGTTGTCATCTCAAGCATTAACAAACCTAAAAAACATATTTTCTGTCATATAAAATGAAATTTTGATGAACATTCCTGATGAGAATCTATGGTACTTAAGGCTACTTTCACACTGGCGTTTCTATTTTCCAGTATTGAGATCCATCTTAGGGTCTCAATACCGGGGGGGGGGTGAACACTTCCGTTTTGTCCCCATTCATTGTCAATGGGGACAAAATGTAACTGTACAGAACAGAGTGCTACAAAATGCATTCCGTTCCGTTTGGTTGCGTTCTTATACCGGTTTTCTCTCCGTCCTGGGATTCAGAGCAAGACAGATCCGTCATGACTCACAATGGAAGTCAATGGGGACGGATCCGTTTTCTCTGCCACAATAGGAAGCTGATCAGTCCTCCATTGACTTTCAATGGAGTTCATGACGGATCTGTCTTGGCCATGTTAAAGATAATACAACCGGATCCGTTCATCACAGATGCAGACGGTTGTATTATCAGTAACGGAAGCGTTTCTGCTGAGCCTGCCGGATCCAGCAAAAACGCTGGTGTGAAAGTAGCCTCAGTAGACTTTGGAAACAAATCCATCTGTTGGATGTTTTTTGGGGATTTGTTGTAATTTTTTTCTATTTCACGAAAAGTAAAGACAGAAAATAAATTTATAAAGATAAATTCAGAATTACTGTTGCAGCAGTAAAACACATTGGGGGTCATTTATTATACTGAAATACGCCTATATTAGGCTTATTTCAAGCGCAGATGGTTACGGTTGGAACAGTTAGTTGCGCTACTATCTGCGACTTCTCCCTGCCCACGCCAGGTCTAAAATAGTGGTCGGGGAAGGGGATGGGTCGGCAGGCCGTCTCATTTACCAGAAGCTGTCTTATATTTAGAACTGGCGCTGGATGCGCGGAAGTTATGCACAGGCCTGCGCTTCTTCATAACTTCCGTGGATCCACCACCAGTGCAGGGGCTTTATTAGGGCCGGCTTCTAAAACGCCGGTCTTAATAAATGTGCACCATTGAGTATGTCTTTTTATTTATTTATTTTTATTTATTTTTTTAAGTTTTAAGCAACAGAAAATAATCCAATTTCAATCTTTTTTCGGTGATCGAGGGTAGTGGATGAGTTAATTCCATTTTTTGGGGGGTGTTCTAGGCTAATGGATAAGTTTATGATAAGTTCACTTGTGGTCTAGGGTAGTGAAGGTGTTGGTCAACTTATCTAATGGTCTAAAATAGTGGATAGGTTAAATTTTCAAACCAGCACCTGGATCTAAATACTTCTGTAATTGCATGTAATAAAAAATGTAACATAGTGACTGAGTTATTCAATGACATCTATCTGTATAGCGCCACCTGCTGTTTGTTGTTTCCTGATTTCTCTGTCCACCTCACTGAGGCGGAAGCACATGCTCAGTTCCATCCTTCAGCTGCCACCGGTTACAGCAGAAAGGTCAGGCCCCCTGAGTGGGCAGCTTGATATAAATCTAGCAGAGCAATGAATGGGGAGATCTCTGGATCCATGTGAGGTACAGGGCTGGTTCTGGCTTTGTTAGAAAGAAAATCGTCATGTACGGTAATACATGATGTCTGATTTTTCATTTTTTTTATTAATTATGGGAGACTCCTTTAAAGGGAAGCTGAAAGCAGCCTGCTATAGAGCAGGAGGAGCCGAGCAGAGTGATATATAGATTTATGGGAAAAGATTCAGTATAACTTGTAATTCATTCATTTAAATCTCTGCTCATCCTGGGCTTTGAAGTCCAGGAGGCGGAGCTATCAGTGATTGACAGCTATCTCTATATACACAGTCATAAAGGGAAGGCTGTCAATCACGGATAGCTCCGCCTCCTGGACTTCAAAGCTCAGAATGAGCAGGGATTTAAATGAATGAATTACAAGTTATACTGAATCTTTTCCCATAAATCTATATATCACTCTGCTCGGCTCCTCCTGCTCTATAGCAGGCTGCCTGAGGATTATTTAGCATTTTCATAGTGACAGATTCCCTTTAGCACCTGTTTGATAGTGGTCTAGGGTAGTGGAGGAGTTAAAGGGGTTGTCCTATCTGTCCTATCTGATATAATAATAGGAAATGCCATAAATGTCCACCAAGGGTGATTTTCACTTTTGTGACCCCCTCCTATGTCAAGAGTGGGGCCCTGCCGTAAACGGAGAGAGTGCTGCACATGCACGGTGCATTCTCCATTCACTGCTATGCAAGCGAGAAAGTCCCAAAGCATTGAAAATAAGCAACCACGCAAGGAAGTCCCGTAGCTTGCGGAGATTTTTGAAATCTCATCCACTTTGTTTGTACTGTGAATGCTGTGGATTTTCCGCATTAAATTCTAGTGTGTAAAATCCTCAGCTTTCCACCTCCTGTGTCTGTACCCTAATAGTATTGCTTTAGAACTAATAGTATGGATTCATGTGTATCTGTCTGCAAACTACGGCGTATTATCCATGCTGCCTTGCCTTCACCGTAAGAGCATCTATAATACGTTTGGAAGCAATTATGGTGATTGAAAGGAATTTGGTTAAAATTTTAGTTTGAGATAAATGTACAACTTATTGTCGTCAAAGAAATGAGCATGGCCTATTGACCTCTCCCCTTTATCTTATTCCCAGGCTATCAGGCTTTCCTTGGAACAGTCCCTTCCACCGGAGCCACCAGAGGAGCAAAGTGAACCACAGAGCAAACTGCGGATCAGGACACCGAGAGGGGAGTTCATTGAAAGGCGTTTCCTGAGCTCCAACCCATTACAGGTGGTCTTCAACTTTGTAGCATCCAAAGGATTCCCTGGTCACGAGTACAAACTGCTCAGCACCTTTCCACGTAGAGATGTGAGTGTCTCCTCCCGATACCTAAAGATGGTCCTTTATGCTACACAGATGCATCCCATGTTGGGTCATGTTGGCAGCTGTAAAGAGTCAAAGGGGTTTTCCTAAAAAGAACACATGTCCCCTATCCACAGGATGGAGGATTAGTGTCTGATCACTGGCGGTCCAGCTGCTGTGAGTGTTGGACATAGTGCCAATCGATACCCATGTCCGTTTTATAGAAGTGAATGAAGCAGTGGTTATAGACCGGAGGCTTTCGATCTAGTGATTGCTGGGAGTCCCAGTGTTTGGACCCCCCAGCAATCAGACACTTATCCCCTAGCCTGTGGATAGGGGGTTACTGACTTTTGTGTAAAAATCCATTCGTCTCTGCTACATCTGTATGCCAGTTTCCATGGTTTAAAGACTGTTAGGGCAGGTTCACCTTCGTGTTTTAAATTCCGTTATAGGGTTTTAACTGAATTTTAGTACAGTATGCAAAACGGAAACTTTTAAAAAGCATTCCATTTTGCTCCGTCATAATACATGTCTATGGGTACATATAATGGTTCATTTTTTTTTTTTGTTATTCATGACGAAAAAAAAAAAAAGTCCTGTCGGCAGAGCTTTTTTTCCATCATGAATAATCAGGAAAAAAAAAAAAACAGAACGGTTTTATGTGCCTATAAAAATATATTAGGACAGAGCAAAACAGAATGCCTCTTAAAGGTTTCCGTTTTGCATTCCGTCCTAAAATTCTGTTATATTCCGTTCCCGGACCCTATAACTGAATTTATAGCACAAACGCGAACCTGCCCTTAAAGGCAATACCAACTTTGTTATCCATTACTGTGGTCAACACTTTGATTTCAGTGGGCATTGTGTAATGCTTTACCTCCCCTGCGGGGGAGCTGCAGGTAGATTGATTGATGGTATTCCTTTACTGGTGACCGTTCAGGGGATCACTCCTTAATTTTTCTCACATTTGTTCCACTGGTTGAAATGGATTTCAATATATGAATAGTCCATTCATTAGCTGGGGGTTGTTATTCCCATTGAGTGTTATTAGAGGGGCACAGAATTTATAATGTCACACCGGTAGCAGTAGTAATAATTATAATAATAATAATTGTGGGGGTTCAATAAATGACTAATGCACTTTAGATCCAGTCTTGATTAGGACAAGAATTGTGAGATTTCTTTAATAAGGGTATGGCAGCTGCAGGGTTAATCCAGTCGCCGCCTGACCTGCCCACTCTAAAGTGAGCAGCTACATGGAGTCGGATGCGAGGAAAGCGGCTCATTTGTAGATCATTTTATTAATAAACTGTTTACAAAATATTTACAAGCTGCATTCAGAACCCGACAGCGGGGGCTTAAATATGACTAATGCAGCCGAAGCTCCGAGATGTCTCTGTAATATATTCTAATCTCCTTAGAGCCGGCGATAATTAAACTGGAAAGAATACAATTTCCAGCAGGCCAAGAACTGCAAGTGCTTATTGTGTGCTTATATAGGGCACTTTAACCCCCCTCCTGCCAGAGGCCTGCAGTCGATTTGCTGGGGCCTCATCAGGAGCCAGTTATTGGACCCCTCGCCTGTGTGATCCAGGGGCTCGTAGATCCGTGTCCGTCTGTAAGCAGTGATTTCATCATTTGTGATGAGAGGGTTTAAGGTTTGCATGATCGGTCAGACATTTGATGTGTTCAGGTATACGTTTGTTCATGGAAATTCCCGAATTATACCTATTGAGAGAATAACCCTTAGCATTCACCCAGGGCTCTTGCTCGCAGTAGTACACCACCTATGGAAATCTGTGGGAGCATACTGGGGGAAAAAACATGCCATGGTCCATTGCAGGGATGGCCAACCTCTCTGTCCTCGAAGCAATGCTATACCTCCCTACTGAACACCTAGGTTATACTGCATGCAAAGGACCAGGGATGGCCAACCTGAGACTCTCCAGCTGTTGTAAAGCTACAACTCCCACCATGCCCTGCTGTAGGCTGATAGCTGTGGGCATGTTGGGAGTTGTAGTTTTGCAACAGCTGTAGAGTCTCAGGTTGGCCATCCCTGGTCCTTTGCATGCAGTATAACCTAGGTGTTCAGTAGGGAGGTATAGCATTGCTTCGAGGACAGAATGTGCCGCCGATTCGTCTCGGATTTTGCCACTGCAATTTACGCCCCCTAGAGTAAAACCCAGGGGGGCGTCACAGACTAGATGGCAGAGATGGTGAGCTAACTTCTTGCTGCCGTCTAGGGGCACAGCTAAAGGCTCTTGATGGAAGAGTTCAGCTTGGGGCCCCCCTTCCCTTAGTGCTTTGTGGTCAGGGGCAGGGTAGCACATTGCCTTCGTGCTGCCTGAGGCAAAAATTGACCTAACCCCTTCCCTCCACCTAGAGGGGTAACTTGACCAGCATGCACTTTCTATAAATACTGGTGTCTTCTTATGCACCACAAGGGTCTTTGGGCCCCGGTAGCGGCTGCTACCTCTGCACCCCCTATAGCCACGCCCCTGCTGCCGTCCAGAAGCTTCCACCTTGGAAGCATTGATATACATGCCGCTAAAATTTTTCCGGATTTAACTTGTACGTTTTATCACCCTGGTAACACCATGACTGTCAATTCTACTGAAATTGCGCCACTCTTGCCCATAGGCCATGTCAGGTAATGCGGCTTGGTCCTAATTGGAACTGCAATGCCAGACACAGTCCAAGGATGTTGCTTTTTATTGGGTGAGGAAAAAAAAAAAGAAAACCCTTTTTTGTAAATCCGGACAACTTCTTTATTCCACTCCATGGCCCAAATAAATAAAAGTAAAGTGGGTATTCCCATATAGGACATTTATGATATATGGATAGGATGTCCTGTCTCAAGAGAGGGGACCCAAAGTGAATGTAGTAAGCGTGTCCACCCATCCCATTCACCACTGTGGGTCTTAGCATGCCCAAGGCAATGAATGGAGGTTGGCCGCCCTTGCTTGGCTTGCTCTCCGTTTACTTCAGGACCCCTTTCCTGAGACCTGAGACCTGCATGACATATCCTAGCAGTAAATTATAATTAATGCCACAGATTTCCCAGGTTTGAATACTCCTTTAATGGCTCTGTTCTGTGCGTGATACGGGATGCCGGTGTGTCGCAGTGTATTCATATAACTGTGTTCTTTCTCAAGCCTATCTCGTTTAGCTTTAGAAAGTAGACCTGCAGCATTTTACTGTATCTGCTCCGGTTTACTCCACATTCTGCCCAACCAGTGTGGTGGGATTAAATGGAACACGAGTCACTTAAGGTAATCTCACAGCTGAAGGCATTGCTTAATCATTTAAAACCAGTTTGCTCTGTTCAGTATGGTGTGATTTGCTCAAATCTGTTCAATTGGACACTTCCAACAAACAAGTGAGATAACAGTCTGGCAACCATGTAACCGAAACGAAAAAGAGGAAATCGTACTGAGCTAATCCATTATTCACCCTTTTGATTTACAAGTAACCTATCCCAAGTGTGACTCACAAGGCCTTTAGTGCAGCCTCTAGCTCTCGACGTGACCTAATCCGGTGAGAAGCAGGTAGATACCCAAGGCAGCCATCATGTTGGAAAATGCCACTTTATCCGATCCTTTCCTTGTAAGTTGATATACTGCCTAACCTTGAAGCCCATTTACACCGAAAGACTTCAATTCAGCGGTGGGATTCAAATTTTTTAACAAGTTCCCTACACAACGGCAGACATGCGGCATCACGACACGTTTGCAATACGCATAAATATACCATATACATGATACACATACATAAATACATTATACACTACACACACATATCATCCAACTAAGGAGCTGAACTATCAACTGTGCGCAAAGCAATGAAAGTGAACATCTCCAGCTGCCCTGCCACTGCCAGATCACCGGATCGGGACTCAGCCGGTAACACGGTTCTCTGATCCAGTTGTAATTTGAACAATCGGATCTGGAGAACTGGAGGGAACTGGCTGAATCCCATGACTGCTTCAGGTCCTTCCAGTCCCCACCAACACCATCTTTGCAGCCATCTCGAAGAAGACACCTTGAGTAATGAAAGCTGATATTATATCGTAGACCCTTACCATTTGGGTCACATAGGCTGACCACATGGTTTGTACCACTTATGACAGTATGGACATGAGGGACATGGAGTCAACAGCAGTGGGATATGGAGTCTATTACTAAGGGATAATGAGCCTGCTGCCAGGGGCCAAGGAAGCTACTGCCGAGGGTCAAGGAGGCTACTGCCGAGGTCCAAGGAGGCTACTGCCAAGGAGGCTAGTGCTACTGCCGAGGGCCAAGGAGGCTAGTGCTACTGCCGAGGGCCAAGGAGGCTAGTGCTACTGCCGAGGGCCAAGGAGGCTAGTGCTACTGCCGAGGGCCAAGGAGACTAGTGCTACTGCCGAGGGCCAAGGAGGCTAGTGCTACTGCCGAGGGCCAAGGAGGCTAGTGCTACTGCCGAGGGTCAAGGAGGCTACTGCCGAGGTCCAAGGAGGCTACTGCCGAGGTCCAAGGAGGCTACTGCCAAGGAGGCTGGTGCTACTGCCGAGGGCCAAGGAGGCTGGTGCTACTGCCGAGGGCCAAGGAGGCTGGTGCTACTGCCGAGGGCCAAGGAGGCTGGTGCTACTGCCGAGGGCCAAGGAGGCTAGTGCTACTGCCGAGGGCCAAGGAGCCTGCTGCAGATCGGCATGGTACCCTCTCTTATTTTTGTTTGGAGGACAGTTTTCCCTGGAATGATAGAACATTCATTTCTCCAAAAGATAATCTAGTTGAAAAAATGTACCTTTTAACCTTGTGTCTAATGTATTACAAAGCAGTTAATCCACAATATTCAAGGCCCGATAGGATTGTTCAAGTTCTTGAAAGTCTTGGTATCCACAGGTTGCCTGTCCTTGGTCTACAAATAACACAAACTTATCCGTAGTATAGGCTAAACCGCTTTTCTTTCTTAATTCCACTTTCACAATCTGGCAACCTTCACAGTCCCTAAATTAATTTAGAAGAGATGAGCATATTTTGGCCACCGGTTACTGCAGCATATGGCAATTTCAGTTAATTTAATACCTGCGCTGCAAATCTCAACTCAATACCAAAATTCAATTTATTGTCAGTCTGCTGCGTCTGTGCAGGTGTGGGATGAGCAGAGCGCCATCTGTGCAGGTTTCTTGCTGACTGTAGAAATACAAATATATTATCTTCCTGGCTTCTCTGATGTATAAAGGATGAAGCGTATGTAAGTATGCAGAACGCCATATACTGTATTATTGCAGCATTTTCCAAAGCCTTGATGAATAAAGCAGGTATAGTCACAGAACTGAAGATCATGGGTTGGTTGGTCCATTCGAATATTTTGGCATGGATCATTTTTCTCTGGCCAAATAATACCAATGATTATTACTGATTAAAATTCATCTACTGTATTAAGCACCAACAGTTTTAACACAGCAGAAATACCCATACCCCCGCCCCCACCCAAATTAACCATCTGCAGGGGCTTAGCTATAGGATGTGCAGAGGTAGCAGTCGCTACCAGGCGTTTACATTTTTGGCTCCGGTAGCACAGATAGATGCGCCCTTGGACACAAAGCACTGAGGGAAGGGGGCCCAGGATGAACTCTTGCACCAGGACCCATGAGCCTTTAGCTACGGCCCTGACCATCGGACAAACTGGAAATGGAGCATTTGATGAAAGTCGATGCCAGTGGGGCACATTTCCTAGACTGGCATTTAATTCGTCAGTTTTAGTAAGAAAAAAGTAGAGTGCACCTAAAGCCTCATGCAGACGTCAGTGTTTCACGGACGTGTGCTGTACGTGTTCTCCACGGAAAGCAGACGCCCCCATTCATTTTAATGTGTGTATTCAGACATCAGTGTTTTAGCACGGTCCGTGGGTCAGTGTTTTTAGCACAGATTTATGCTCTGTTTTGTCTGTGTTTACGGATCCATCACGTCCATTATAGTCTATGGGTCCGTGAAAACCACAGGTGCCACCCGTGTTGCATCCTTGTTTCATGGATCATTAAGAAGAGATGCTGGGCGGGATGCTGTGGAGATCACTGTTAAGGGGGCGGGCTGCTGTGGAGGTTACTGTTAAGGGGGCGGGCTGCTGTGGAGGTTACTGTTAAGGGGGCGGGATGCTGTGGAGGTTACTGTTAAAGTAAACCTGTCACCTCAAAAACGCATATAAAACCGCCAGCATTACCTTATAGTAGCCCCCAGTCTGTTATTAATCATGTGTTTAATCCGGTAATCTGATGCTCCATACATGACAAAAGCAATGTTTTAAGCGCCATCAGCGCTATCTTGCTGGTCAACCTAAAAGTCAAGGGGGCAGCGGTCTTCTTGCTTTAAGTCAAGATGAGCATGCCCCCTAACCGTCCCCTCTTGTGTGTGATTGACATCCTGCAGTGCGGCCTGGGATCGCGTTAGTCTCTCGCATGTGCAGTGCGCTCCTTGTTACTGTGCGATCCCGTCTCTGGCTCCCGCAGTTAGCCGGGTTTCACCAGCGCACCGCGCAGGCGCGAGACTTACATGATCCCAGGCCGCAGTGCAGGATCACACACAAGAGGGGACGGTTAGGGGGCATGCTTATCATGACTTGAATCAAGGAGGCCGCTGCCCCCTTGACTTCGGGTTGACCGGCAAGATGGCGCTTAAAACATCATTTTTGTCATGTATGGAGCATCAGATTACCGGATCAAACACATGGTTGATAACAGACTGGGGGCTACTATAAGGTAGTGCTGGCGGTTTTATATGCATTTTGAGGTTACAGGTTCCCTTTAAAGGGACGGGCTGCTGTGGAGGTCACTGTTAAGGGGGCGAGCACTGTGGAGGTCTCTGTTATGGGGGCAAGGAACGATGGAGGTCACAGTTAAGGGGTCGGTCCGCTATGGAGGTCAGTGTTAAGGGGCAGGGTGCTGTAGAGGTCACTGTTAAGGGGGCGGGTTATTGTGGAGAGGGGGTACTGTGGAGGTCACTAATAAAGGGGTGGGGGGCTGTGGAGGTCACTGTTAAAGGCGCGGGGTACTGTAGATGTCACTGTTATAGTGGATACTGTCTATATCTTTTAACAACGCACCCAAACATTAGATGAAATATACGCATGCGAAGCCGGGTCCTTCTGCTGGTGTGTGATAAAAATGATGTAAGTGTCCCTTTAAACGGCAGTATTTACCCAGGATCACATTATGTGAGGTGTTATTTTACAATACGAGCTTCAGTGGGACGCACTGTTTTTCCCATAACTGTCTCTATACACGGCGGCGTATACAGTTACGGAGCGATGATGTAACGGAGTGCGAGGGAAACGGTACAAACTGTCCTGTATCTCTTGATTAAAAAAACACAGCTGTTTGGTGGCTTTCTGCTCTAACTGCTGCCTGAAACATGCTGTCTACTAATTGCTACCTAACGAGGCTTATGTTTTTAGCTTGCTGCTTTCCATGTGGAATAGCATTAATAAGAAGTAATGAGACCTTGCAGTATTACATGACACCCTGGAGATCAGCCCCCCCCCCCCCCCCCATGGACCTGCAGAATTGGTTACGATGCCTGGATGTTAGGCTTGCAGCATGTCTTACTGTTTCCACTTTTTTTCCCCTTTTTACAGGTGAAATGAATTTGATTACAGCGGTGAAACGTGAGGTTTAATAGTCTGGCCGTCAGTATAATGGCGGTGCGATGCTTATTTTGACATTGCAGGTTGTTTTATTTATTGTTTCTGCTGCTTTTTTATGCTTCTTAGCAGTCGATTTTGTGTGCGGTTTGGAAATTGGAGGTTACATGGTAGCGATGAAACCCTATTGATTCAACTACATATTTTAAGTTATATAGTTTTTATTTCTATCATTGACAATATAGCACTAGCATACTCTGCGATGTTGTACCAGAGATGGTCAACACTTACCGCTGGTATGCAATGAGTGTCCAAGTGCACTATTATGGCGCATTTTAAAATAATTTCTCATGCCATGCTATGTTTCATGGTTCCAAAATTTAGAAATGAAATAAGATCCATTGGGATCCCATTTCAAAGGGTTTTTTCAGGATTTTTTTATCCTCAGGATAAGCCAGCAATATCAGATTGGTGGGTGATCGGACAGCCTGCAGCCCTGCCGATCAGCTATTTCAGAGTAGCTCCAGTGCAGGAACTACACAGCTCCACCCTTTCTATAGTGGACAGAGCTGGTAATGGCAGCGCTGCTACCATTGCAGTGAATGGGAACAGCAGTTACTCTACCGGCGTTACCTGTGTAGTTGTGGCGCCAAGTCCAGGCACCAGAGCTACAACATAGCAGCTGGGAGACGGACCCCCGCTGATATGATATTGATGGCCTGTACTGCGTATAGGTCATCAATATATAAATCCTGGAAACCCTTTTAAGAGCATGACCATCATGGATTTTGCTTGAAATTTGCAGCTAATTCTGCAGAGAATCCACAACATAATCAGCATACCTGGAGCTCACAGATATTACTGCGGGTTTGCCTTGGATTTCACCCAATGCATTGCATGGAATCCTCTGAAAAGTATTGACAGGTTGCAGTTTTAGTACAGATTATATATTTTTTTTTTCTCTTTGCTGCTACTGTAGTATGCCATGAATTTTTCACTTTCAAATCTTCAAGGAACATCCGCATCATATCCAACACGTGCGAAGAACACCCTAAAAAGATCTCCTGTCCTAAGATGAGGCAGGTCTTATCAATGGACTGACATCTATGGTCCTCCTTGTCTGCAGCACAACGCTTTCCATCAAGGGATCTGTGCAACCTTGAGGTTCCCTCGTACCTTATCTAAAAGAGGTTCCCCAGAACATAGCCAGTGCTGTATGGTAATGGTAGGGGTTTTCCAGAAGCAAAACAAAATTTGGAGGGGTTTCCTTATGGCAAAACGGTTTGGCCGTCGTTTTTGTGGCTAGTCGGGCAACAGCATGAATATAACAGGCAAAACTGCATAATGGCACCCAGGGGTGCACCACCAATGAGGCGAGGTGAGGAGATTGCCTCAGGCTTCACCAGGTCGGGGAAAGAGGGGCGCAGCGGAAGGGGGATTTTCTGTTTCTGCAGTATACTATTGGGAAGCACAATATTCGGTGCTGTATTACCCTGTATGTTTTATAGCTCTGTATGTAATGTTTTCCAAGTATGTCTTTAGCAGTAGGGCTGGAGGGAAGTGGTTAGGTTAATAAATTGGCATTAGGGGGTTGGGGCACCGTTTCAGTTTTCGCCTCAGGCAGCAGAAAAGCTAGGTGCACCCCCGAAGGCACTTGTCGAGAACAGGCGCATGTGGCGGTGTAGCCCTGCCCTACGGATGGTCAGTTCTTTGCAAGCATGTATAGGTCAGTAACGACGTCTCATGGGTTACCTCTGCTTCTATATTCTGTGCACGGGTCAGGCAGTACATTTCCTCCATTTGGCTAATGTTGTGATGAGAAGCGTAAGCCTATTACTGATTGGACCAAGCAGCAAGTTTACAGATAGCAGATCCCAACGTCTGACGATGCAGAAGGTTAGGGGGATGCTAATTAAGCAGAAGGATAAGCCATATGAAGAGGAGGGGGATAGCAGAGAGCCGCTAAAGCAAAGCGACAACAGCTCTGTTTGTTGACAGATGCAGCAGGCGCATATTCAGTAATTGGGTAATGGTGTAAACATTGGCAATTCGGCGAATCCCTTAGTGCATTGGTAACAGAAGGCAAGCTGAAATCAAGGGTATAAACAGACCCATCCCTTCTCATGTCACCCACCATCCTCTGCCTGAAACTGATCTAAGATCTCCATAGAGAATTGCCTCCAGTTTGGGCCGAGGTTCTGCGGCGCCTCATGTCAGCGAAGATGTCTCGCTGCGCCTTCCGTGCGTCTCCTAACAGCTGTTTCAGCACGTAAGGTTAAGTATAACAGTCTGCTCCTTTAACCACAAACCCACATAACACAGCGACGAGACGAGAACAGGCACAACTCAGGCTTTCCAGATAATTAGGGCAGCAATTCCCCGGTGGCGTACTGTAAGTTGCTTTGCTCAGTTCGCCAGTTGTAAAAAGACAGTGTCGTATATATGTTATAGGTGTAATAAACAGGCCTGACTGGAGGGCATCTCGAAGGATCCGAACATATGATAGCCCCGTGTGCCACTCTGCCATCTGCTTGCTCTTTGTTATTTAATAAGAGATGCTGCCACCCAGTAGCTCGATAAAACCCAAGGCCACCCGTCCGATCTGATGCATTTTCTGAATCAACTTGCAAAAAGTGTTTTGGAATTTGAAAATCAATCTATGGGGGAATGTTTTTACTGCTTGGATTCGGGCTATATATTTTACATAGGATTTTTTATAATATATATCATCATTTCACCTGGGATCTGATAAACCACCAGCTAAAAACTGAAGCTGAGAACCAATTATTAGACTCCTATGGAAAAAAAAATGTTTTTTATTTTGGCCTGGAGTGTTGTATACTTTTATAGCTATGCTTTTTCAGAATATGATGATAATTTGATGCCAGCCCAAGGTCAGACCCACCAGTCCCAAAGGATCCTCCGGTGCCCCAAGACTCTGATCCTATATTGGGCCCCAAAGGTCCAGGAGAAGAAAAAACAATTTGGAGCCAGTTACCTGCCCCTCGGGTCTGTTTCTTTGACTCAAAACCTATTAGCCTTTATTGATGATATAAGGGTTGGTCCCCGAGAATTACCTGTGGTGGGCTCAAGGAACCCCAGTCCGACCCTGTGCCAGGCTAATGGAATCTTAGGTAGGTAGATGCTAAGGTGGCCTTACACTTTCAAAAGCTGTTCTCAGTAGGGAGAGGGGAGTAAGCCGCTGCCAGACACCTCTTACTTATTGTCATTGAGGATCAGGCATGTAGAAATCCAACATGCTCAACCCTTCCTTTGTCCGGCATCTGCCATTTGGGGAGAGTCAAAGATGATGGGTCGGCGAACAGCTATCTAGTATCTATGGCCACTTGTAGATAGATATATGATAACCAGATGGTTGGTGGATGGATCATGGATTAGATAATTAGGTGGAAGTTAGATAGAAAAACGGATAATTAGGTAGATAATGAGGCCGCTCAGAAGATGGGATAGATTGATTAGATACAGGACACCCACATTACATATGTACCGAGCTAGTGAATTTGAAGTTGGTGCTGGCAGCTCCCTCTAGTGGTGCACATTATAGATAATTACTAACAAATCTAATTTTAATTGATGTCTTGGTGGTGTACCTTAAACCTCTTAGAACCTATGTTTCATTTACCCCCATCACATATAATTTGCACGACCAAGGAGAAATTGGGGCTGTTTTGTGCAGTCGAGGTTATTCAGAGAAGGTGGAGTGAATATCTTCGTTTATCTGACAATGACACCTGACGTACCGATCATTATGACGCTATCAGTTCCTACCGATGTTAGGATTACTGCGAAACCCGCTGTATTAGTGCAATGCATGAGCCCTCTTTGGCGGCACATGGAATGGCTGGTGGACCCTCGGGACTCCGTACTGTGTCTCTATAGTAAAGTATCCATACAGAATTCTCGAGAGAACGTAGGTGTAAAACACCAGCTGCTAATATTAGGCTGCTTTCACATCTGCATTTTCCATTCCGGTATTGAGATACGTCATAGGATCTCAAAACCGGAGGAAAACGCTTCCGTTTTGTCCCTATTTATTGTCAATGGAGATAAAACTCAACAGAACGGAGTGCACCAGAATGCGTTCCGTTGCGTTCCCATGACGCACACAAAAGCGCTGCAAGCAGGGTTTTTGAATGCGTCATGGGCTACGGAGCAAGACAGATCTGGCATGAACCACAATGTAAGTCAATGGTGCGGTTTCTTTTGTGTCCGAGAAAATGGATCTGGCGCCCATTGACTTACAATGGTTTTAGTGCCCGATCCGTCTTGGTTGTTTTAGAGATGATACAACCGGATCCATTAGTCACGGATGCAGCTGGCTGTATTAGCATGATGGAAGCTTTTTTGCTGCTACATAACGGATCCAGCAAAAACGCAGATGTGAAAGTAGCCTTAGGCCCCTTTTATACGAGCGAGTATTCTGCGCTGGTGCAATGCGTGATGCGAACGCACGGAATCCGGACCCATTCATTTCAATGGGGCTGTGTACATGTGCGTTGGTTTTCACGCATCACTTGTGCGTTGCATGAAAATCGCAGCATGCTCTATATTCTGCGATTTTGCTGAGAGATGTTGTTTGTATACCTTCAGTTTTTTATCACGCGCGTGCAAAATGCATTAAATTGCACCCGCGCGATAACAACTGAACGCAGACAAAACTGAATGACTTTGTGAAATCGCGCATTGTTCACTCAACGCATTCGCACCTAATCCGCACACGTTCGTCTGCAAGGGGCCTTACAGATTCCATTGTTTTTTAGGGTTGGGGCTAATACACACCCTACAACAATTTGAGCTGCCGTCTTGCATTCTGAGTTATATAGTATTAGTGCCGTGCATGGTGAAAGCTCCAACAATGCATATTCTGTGCAGACACTGAATCAGCAGGAGAGAAAGAGAATCCTAAAAAATCCTAAATGGTTCATCTTCATTATATGGACGTCGCATCCGAATTCTTCATGTCCTGATTGGTTTAAGATATTAATATATTTCCTAATTCTGTTTTCTAGATCACCCAGTTGGATCCCAGCAGGACTCTCATGGAACTTAAGCTGTACCCTCAGGAAACACTTTTCCTGGAAGCCAAGGAATAAGTTTCCCTCAGATTGGACTGTGAAAGCAGGGGAAGAGGTTCTGCCGTATTGGATAAATTCATTCACTGTCACCTCCCCACACCCAGAATCCAGAATGCACACATGCTTCATAGGAGCGAGAGCCTGTAACTCGCCATGCTACAGGCTGCCTGCCCGGGCAGGAGATCGTCACCCATATGTCCGATATTACAGTTACCATCCAGCTTCTGATCCAATAAATGGATTCACACCAGACACATCACTTTAAGTATCGTAAAGAGGAAATATACTCAAAATAATCTCGTACATCATAGATACATGTGAGAAGATTGTAGTGATGAAGTCTCTGGAGCGCCACTGGTTTCCAGAATGATGGGGCTCTAGACAGCATTCAGTCCCCTTTGACACTGCTCAGAGACTTCTGTTACTGAAAATCTGATATTGCTACCATTTAGATCAGTGGCAGGTATACTAGAATGTGTCATCAGACCTGAGGGTCCATTCACACGTCCGCAAAATGGGTCAGCATCCGTTCCGCAATTTTTTGCGGAACAGGTGCTGACCCATTCATTTTCAATGGGTCCAGAATGTGCTGTCTGCATCCGCATTTGCAGATCCGCACTTCTGTTCCTCCAAAAAAATAGAACATGTCCTATTCTTGTCCGCAATTGCGGACAAGAAAAGGCATTTTCTATGAGAGTGCCGGCAATGTGCGGTCCACAAAATGCGGAACGCACATTGCAGGTGTAAGAGTTTTGCGGATCCGCAAAACACATACGAACGTGTGAATGGACCCTTAGTGAGACATTACTGGTGTATGGTCTGAGACCACTTGTACTCACCACATATCAGAGGATCGTTTTTGCTGAATTTCCCCTTTAAATATCTCCTTACTCCAGAGAAGGGATGCCGTAACCTACATAGCGGTGCTGAGTATCTGTATGCTCCTTCTGCTCTGTCCTTACCCTGTAGAGTTTGTGTCTCTTACCAGTCAGATTTGTGTATGTGAAGCTAGTTAAAGGGGTTGTCCAGGACGATGCAAAATATTGACAGAAGCCTCAGAATGGCTTAAAAAAATGTAAGGAAAAAAAACATACTTTACCGATCCCCGTCACTTCTGTTTGGTCAATTCCCTGGTCTCCCGCAGGTGCCTCTCAAAATACAGGAAATTCCTGCTCAGCCAATCACTTGCTTCAGTGATCCGCCTGGCCAGTGATTGGCTGAAAGGGCGTTTCTTGCATGTTGAGAGGCGTCAGGAGGTAGAGACAAGAAGGGGACTGGACCAGCAGTAAAACGGCAGTGGCGGGGGATCGGTGAGGTGACCGATTACTTGCTTTGCCCAGACAACCCCTTAAATGTCAAAACCCAGAATAACTATTTAGGCTAGTTTCACTAGAGTTAAAACCATCCAGCAGAGGAGCAACCTACCGGAGTTCTTCACATCCAGCATAGCCGGAAATTGCAGGCGCACTGCCAGGCTCTATTGACTATAATGGGACCCGGTGGGGATCCTGCCTATTTCTGGCGTGTCCCAGGGTTTGGCCAGACAAAAGGACATAAACTGGTGCTTGCATCGGTTTTAGTCAATCTTAATGCCAGAATTGGGCTGGATCACCAATGGGGTCCCATTGTAGTCAACAAGCTCCAGCGGGGAAAGGCAGCATCCGGATAGGACGGATACGATGAACTCTGGCAGGTAGGTCCTCCACCAGAACAACCTGCTGGATGGTTTTAACACTAGTTTGAAACTAGCCAAAGCTGACCATATAGATTAGACACCGAAGCCACTGATCTCAACGATAATGAGCATAATGGAGAAATATGATGAACTTGCCAATGCCCCCCACTACTGCTGCCGCCACTGCTGAACCTATGCGGTAAAGAGCACATCTTTTTATCGATATGAAGTTGCCGGCTTTGGTTGTATGCACATTGTTCGGATGATCCTGAGGACAGGACACCTCACTTCATTCCTCAGTGAAGCAAAGTGTAATGTCCTCAGCCATATCTGCCCAACGCACATGCGCCCAACGCTGCCTGACTTAGTTGTGCTTTTTACTGCATAATTCCAAATCGGCTGGTTGAGACGGGCATCCTCCGGACTCGCCTTGGACAATAGGTAAGTTCTGTTGCCACATAATTCTGTAACGTCCTGTTCTGCAAAAAGAAGGTGCTTGTGCATTAGTGGCCCCAGACCTAGTGATGGTTCTCTTTCCGCTGGGATGCTTCAGCAGTCTATAAACCATACTAATAGGTTAAAGATGGATTTTTGATTTGACGGATACTGGTCATAAAACATAACTGGGTTCATTATCTGGGCTCTAGAACTAAATCCATAAAAAGATTGATATCAAACTACACATCCAGCCAACAGCCTCCATCATCCAAGTCAAATTCCACCAAGGTTAAGGTCTGGACGAACGGGGTAACTAAAAAAAAGGTCACCACTCTGCTGGATTTGTGGCCCCAAGATTAGTTGCCATTTCTTTTCCCAAACAGCCATGAGTGGAGTAGAGAACTCCTAGTAAAGCAGAAGACTTGCCCAAGGTAGGATAAACTTTGTATCCTCTGATCTCAGTCCTAATTTTTTAGGTACCTGAGCAGTTTGTCTTGGAACTCCCCTCAACATGTAGGTTCCCTATTTTATTTTTTTTGCCAATAGAAAAGACTCTAATCCCATCAGAGAGATGTAAGAACTTTTTGAAGTTTTTATCCTCCTGTAATGCAGTGGTCTCCAACATGTGGCTCTCCAGCTTTTTGGAAAACTACAACTCTCAGCATGCAACAGCTGGAGAGCCACAGGTTGAGTTCAGTGTTCTTATGGAATCTTCGGTACCAATTATTTTTGGACCCCAACATGAGTGCAGCCGTACAGTCATATGTGGCTGACGATTCAATCTGTTTTGTCACCTTGGTATAAGGGCGCAAGAACAGTAGAACGCTAGAATTGGTATAAGTGACTTCCTCAGAATCATTAGGCTACTTTCACACTAGTGTTTATATTTTCCGGTATTGAGATCCGTCATAGGGTCTCAATACGGGGGGGGGGGGGGGGGAACTCTTCCGTTTTGTCCCCATTTATTGTCAATCGGGACAAAACGTAACTGAACAGAACGTTCCAAAATGCATTCCGTTCCGTTTGGTTGCGTTCTCATACCCGAGAGCAAACCGCAGCATGCTGTGGTTTGCTTTTCGTCATGGGATGTGGAGTAAAACGGATCTGGCATGACCCACAATGCAAGTCAATGGGGACACAATAGAAAACGGATCCGTCCCCCATTGACTTTCAATGGTGTTCATGACGGATCCGTCTTGGCAACGTTAAAGATAATACAACCTGATCCGTTCAAAACGGATGCAGACTGTTCTATTATCGGTAACAGAAGCGTTTTTGCTGAACCCTGCCGGATCCAGCAAAAACACTAGTGTGAAAGTAGCCTTAATGGGTTGTATGAGATTAAGGGTCCATTCACATGTGCGCAAAATGGGTCCGCATCCGTTTCCGCAATTTTGCGTTACAGGTGCGGACCCATTCATTTTCAATGGGGGCAGCATTTGCGGATCCAAACTTCCGTTCCACCAAAAAATAGAACATGTCCTATTCTTGTCCGCAATTGCCGGCGATGTGCAGTCCGCAAAATGCGGAACCCACATTGCCGGTGTCCGTGTTTTGCAGATCCGCAAAATATGTACGGATGTGTGAATGGACCCTTAAGGGCATCTGTCAGCAGATTTGTACCTATGAAACTGGCAGACCTGTTGCATTTGCCCTTGGCAGCTTAAGGCATCTGTGTTGGTTCTGTGTTCATATGTGCAGAAAAATGAAGTTTTTATATATGCAAATGAGCCTCTAGGAGCAAGGGGGGCGTTGCCATTACTCCTAGAGGCTCAGCTCTCTCTGCAACTGCCGTGCCCTCTGCACTTTGACAGGACCAGGCAGTGTAAACATGCTCACACCTTCCTCAAAGTGCAGGGGGTGCGGCAGTTACAAATAAAAGCAGAGCCTCTTGGTGTAACGGCAACGCACCAATTGCTCCTAGAGGCTCATTTGCATATATTTAAACATCATTTATCTCAGCAGTGCGGGCACATATGAACGTGGGGCCAACACAGATGCCTTCAGCTGCCAAGCGCACATGTAACAGGTCAGCCAGTTTCATAAATGCAAAAGGGGCATCTTTTTTCCAAGAAGAGCTCCCTCTATAGGCTGCGTCTGGTGTTACAGCTCAGACCTAACATACTGAATACCAGACACAACCCATGGACTGAGTCACTGTTTTTGTAAAGGTGATTCTTAATCCAATCTTATGCAACTTCTAATCACTACTAGGCTGTGAACGATACCAGAATTTACAGATACTCGGCAGCACTACATTGTGATTTTCTTTCATCTATCTAGTTTTTTTTTTCTCCACCCTCCAGCATTTTATTACTTTTTAATCTACTTTGCAAATCCTGGACGTCCCTGGGCTGAATTTTCTACATTTAAATCTTCAGGGAAACAAAAGTGATTCAATATGATATATTGTCAAACCTGATGACTTTCCATAGAGATTTTACAGTATTACAGTGGACATTGCTTGATGCTTCAATACGATGTGAGGGAATATTTGAAGAATATACTTTGGTCAAGATGCCAGTTATTTATTTCTGATTTAAGCTTTTGTTTGCAAACTTTCATATATATTTTTTCTTTACTTTTTTTTTTTTTTTTTTTAAAGTAGGCAGGGGCGGTGGGATGCATTGTTTCTGCAGTGTGTGCCTCTAAAATATATGCATGATGTGAATATTTAACTCTGAATAAATAACAGACCAACACGAGATACTTGAAATCTTCCAAATAATTCAGAGCTTTCCCTCTCTGGTCCAAAATGCTCTAGAATCTGTGACTTAAAGGGGTTCTCCGGGAATAAAGAAAATTAAAAAAACTTAAATATTACTTCATTATAAATATATTACCAAATACCTTTCATTAGTTATAATAGCTTGTTTTGTCCGAGGGAGCAATCATTAGGAAAAATAAAATGGCCGCCATTCTACTAGTCCACACAAAACCTGTACTAATTACACAGGAGGTCAAGTTAAAGAGCTGCGCCACCTTCCTCTCTTACTTGTCAGGGATTATGATCCTGAATTCAGTATTCAGGATCATAATTCCTGACAAGCAGAGCAGAATAAAGGATGAGGCAGCTCTTTAGCTCAGTGTTGTAAAGTAACTCGTCCTCCAGTGTGATTAGGACAGGTTTTGTGTGTGCTAATAGGACAGCCGCCTTTTTATTTCTCCTAATGATTGCTCCCCAGACAAAATGAACCATTATAAATAATGAAATGTATTTGGGAATATGTTTATACTAAAGTAATATTTAAGTATTTTCATTTTCCTAATTCCGGGAGAACCCCTTTAAGGGCTCAGCGCATGGGCAGATCACGACAGAGTTTTAAGGAGCAGTAATGTGTCGCCCATTAGAAGTCTGTAGGGCTCTAAAGTTTTGAATTGCTTAGCTTTAGTTTAACAGGGATCCCTCCTATCTTTTATTCGAGGCCTATGATTCCTTGTTCTACTTGGTTTGATCCATAGGCTAAATCTGCATAAATGCCAGTTCAACGTAGAATGTCTTAAAGGGCATCTGTCAGAAGTTTTTTACCTATGACACCGGCTGACCTGTTACATGTGCACTTGGCAGCCGAAGACGTCTGTGTTGGCCCCACATTCATATGTGCCCGCATTGCTGAGGAAAATGATGTTTTAATATATGCAAATGAGCCTCTAGGAGCAGTGGGGCCATTACCGTTACTCGTAGAGGCTTAGCTCTCTCTGCAACTGCCAGGCCCACTGCACTATAATGGACAGGACCAGGTAGTGCAAATGTGATCACACCTGGCCCTGTCAATCAAAGTGCAGGAGGCGAGGCAGTTGCAAAGAAAGCTGAGTCTCTAGGGGTAATGGCAACGCCCCTGTTGCTCCTAGAGGCTAATTTGCATATATTAAAACATAATTTTTATCAGCAATGCAGTCACATATGAACATGGGACCAACACGGGTGCCTTCAGCTGCCAAGTGCAAATGCAACAGGTCAGACAGTTTTATAGGTACAAAACTACTGACAGATGCCCTTTAAGCTGGCCATGCAACTTGGATTGGTGTCGGCTCAGCGCCTGTTCTACCATCTTGCTCCAGATTACAGGGGTTCTCTAGAAGTTAGTGTTATGTTTCAGCACAGAGAGTGCAGACAATACGGTCTCGAAAGTTTGATTGCGTATATAGACCTAGTTTTAGACATCACTTGTATACATAGAGACACATACTTCTACATAGCTTAGGGGCAGAATTGCCGAAATTTTATATTAGGAAGTTTCAACACTTTTAAACGATCAATGACCCTTTTAAAGGGGTTCTTCACTTTGAACAATCCATACTTGTAAGAAGGGTCCTTTATCATTAAGCTGTCCCCCTGCTGGAATCGGTGAGGAAATCTGCTAGGAGGTGTTCAGTTTTCGTGCAGCACCACCACAAGGGTAAATAAGGTTTTACACGGTGCCCATTGAAATCAGTGGATTGTCTATGTAATGCAGGACAGGACAGGTCCTTCAGAGGGAAAGACGGCCTTATAATTGCTTTCCTTTCTGGCCAAGAGATGAGGATCCTTTACAGAGGTCCCTGTGTATTGACGGGGTACATGGGAATGGATTTTCTAAACTGACGAGCCACTTCATGTGTAAGCCTGCCAGCCGTTACATCCTCCAATACATCTAGTAACAATGCTACATAAGCTTTAATAATGACCTTAGGAGCTCAAGACGAAAAAAATATAGCAAACCTAAGATGCAACTGAGTGAGCCACACCTGCCACGGTGCAGACTGAGTAGTCACGTGTAAGTCCTGAAGGTATAGGAGGCGTGAACCCGCCCTATGCCGGTCCAGCCGTCTTATCTTCTTTCTCCACAATTGTCTTCTAGAAATAGTCATGTGCCACAGGTACAGGCGTTATTTGCAGTGGCCTTCCTTTATATCAGTCTTTACAGCAAAATGTGAACTGTACAAATCTGTGATTGCACTTCCTAATGCCGATGTAAGTTTGTGACCCCGGAATTTTGCTTAAGATTTTTTTCTATGTTTGTTTTTTGTTTTTGTTTTAGGCTGCTGATTAGTTTATAAACTTTAGAGGGTTTTTCCTGGATTTTACAAGCGATTGCCTATCCTCAGTATAGGCCACCATTATCAGATCTGCGGGGGCCCAACATAATCCTCCCTCAACCCCACCCTGATCAGCTGTTCGGCTCCAAAACCACACAGCTCTGTCCATGGTGTAGTAGACGGGGCACGTTACCCCTGACGATCAGATAGAGATGTCCTCTCCTGGAAGTCATGGAAAACCCCTTTAAATCTTGTGCATGTGAGCGCATAATGGCGGCCAGCGTGTATAAACTAGGCTTTTGTGTATTGCCTCCCGCCAAACACAAAATGAGAATCCTTAGGGCGTAAGTACCTGAAGTGAAGGTACAGCTCAGTAGATACATGTGTGTATTCTATAAGCCCCTTTTATTTCAATGGGGAGGGGGGGGTAATTCACTGGCCAAAGCTTTTCAGATAATCTGATCTATGTTCTTACCTTAAAATAAACTATAGGAGCTTTCACCTCTCTGCTCCCACGCCCCGGATGTGTCTGTCCTCGTTTGTATATTGTTATTCTGATGTTTTTAAGAATGTTGTACTTGTTACACCACAAAAAAAATGAAAAATGCTAAATGTGTGGGAAAAAAAAACTGTTTCATTTATTGACTGGGGGGGTTTATTTGTGGGGTTCCTTTAATGGGCTGCATACATTTGAAGAATATTAAAAAGTGTTCACAGACGCATTCTGATGTAAGCTATGGAATGGACAGCACCACATCTGTATGTATTACACATCTATATGCAGTAATAACCAGACATCGGTCACCCTCAGAAGAGGCATCACTTATGTTAATGGGGAGACAAAGGTGGGGTAGAGTAATAAAACATGTACAGTGCTGCCCATAATTATTCATACCCCTACAAGAGGCATTATTGTGGGAAAAAAACATTTCTAAGATTTTATTTACATTTGAGTAAAAAGTGTCCAGTCCAAAATTATTCCTCCCCTTCTCAATAATCAATAGAAAAGCCTTTATTGGCTATTACAGCAATCAGACGCTTCCTATAATTGCAGACCAGCTTTTTGCAGGTCTCCACAGGTATTTTTGCCCATTCATCTTTAGCAATGAGCTCCACATCTTTCAGGTCGGAGGGTCTTCTTTCCATCACCCTGATCTTTAGCTCCTCCACAGATTCTCAATTGGATGCAAGTCTGGACTCTGGCCGGGCCTCTCCAAAATGTTAATGTTGTTGTCTGCTAACCATTTCTTCACCACTTTTGCTGTGTGTTTTGGGTCATTGTCCTGCTGAAATGTCCACTGGTGCCCAAGGCCACGTTTCTCTGCAGACTGCCTGATGTTGTCGGTGAGAATCCTCATGTATTGCTCTTTTTTCATGGTGCCGTTTACTGTGATTAGGTTCCCTGGTCCATTGGCTGAAACCCCCCCCCCCCCCCCCCAAAAGCATTAGGTTCCCACCACCATGTTTGACAGTGGGGATGGTGTTCTTTGGGTTGAAGGCTTCTCCTTTTTTACGCCAAATCCAAATGAAGGAAACATCATTGTGACCAAACAATTAAATTTCCGTTTTATCTGACCATAACACAGAAGACCAGAAGTCTTCTTCTTTGTCCAGATGAGCTTTTGCAAAGGCCAAGCGAGCTTCTGTGTGCCTTATCTGGTGAAGTGGAACCCAGCAGTGTGCCGTGTCCGTTGGATTGTCTGCCTTGAGACATTGCCACCAGCAGAGCCCAGATTTACCAGGATCAGGATGGCCTTAGTGGTGATCCTTGGATTCTTTTTCACGTCTCTAACTATCCTCCTGGCCAGCACAGGTGTCACTTTTGGCTTCCAACCACATCCTCTGAGATTTTTCACAGTGTGGAACATCTTGTATTTTTTGCTCAAATGTAAATAAAAGCTGAGAAATTGGTTTTTTTTCCACAATAATGCCTCTTGTACATCGTCTTGTTATCTTTTGGGAGACACCTATGTCATTTCCCGTAAAAAAAATTACTTGCTGGTTGAATAAAAGTAACTAAGTCACAATTTGCCTGGGGTATGAATAATTATGGGCAGCACTGTAGGTTGCTGGACCAGTGACTTTTAATGTTGGAAAAATCCCAGTGATCAAAAATATTGTCCAAACTAGTGGTATGTCATGACAACCCAACCTGGTTTCACTGTGGTCAGCAAAAATTATAGTCCATGGTTTCTCAATAATTTGAAACCAAGTGTGGCCTCCTACTGAAATAAATGACGTCAGAGATCAGCCCTATGCCATAAAGAGAGTATGAGTACCCTCTAAAGACATGGCATGTATGCCTGAGGTATACATCCTACAGGTTGAGAGCCTAGGATCTAGTCTGTGGCATGAGTTCAGCACTTCATATGAGGTGAGTAAATAGTTGGATGAAACAATTGGCCTACAAAATACCAACTTAACCTGACCCATCAGTGACGTGCCGCCCGGGGATACGATACCACTGAAGCCAGTCTGCTGCAGCACATGAGCCACTGGGCTGAAAACAGAAATGGTCAACTGGACTCCTTATCTGCAGAACTACTCATGTAGTAGTGCAGATAAAGTTCCCCTTTAAGACCAAAGAATTCTTAAACGTGTTCTATACGATACAGTTCTGTCAAAATTTGTAAGATCCATGAGTCTGTTTTATTTTATTCCTGAATTTCCTAAGTATCAATAGAAAGCCTTCTAAGACCCTCCACGAAGAACATTATAAGCAGTTAGATCTTAGAATTGGTGATACAGGACATATACCTAATCCACCTTTAGTCTCACTCCTTGATCACAGGCCCAAAGGGATTGCAAGGGCAGATGACCTACGTCCTGTGGAGCAACATCTTCGAGGGACTGTGTAAGTTGTGTGCTTTAGACTTCAATTTGCTTCTATTTGTTATTTTAGGAGTTGGGTTTGATCTGATCCCTCCACTATATTATTATTTTGTCTGGTTTGGTGACCAGATCCTCTGTAGTCCTCTTAAAACCAATCTGCTCTTGTAGATGCATAAGGTCTTGGTCCTACTAAGACAAGCCTATTCCTTCAATCACTGTTTATTTAGTTTAATAACCTACAGAAGATAAAGATTAGGGGTAAAATCTGGTGGGAGACAATTCAAGGAGAAACGTTGGAAGACTATTATGGCGCCACTGAAAGGAGCAGCGTCAAAAAGCTATCTGTGGGTGCACCACTGCTGCACAATGTGGAAAAGTGGCTTGGTGATGTCTTTGAAATACAGTAGGGCCAGGAAAAAAAAAAGGTGGACTAACCTTTAGGAAATAAATGGTGATGCCAGTATGCAAGTTTATATCTTTCCAAATATATTTGTTTGAAACAAGTTGCATATACTTTATTTCATGTATATTCTTATTTGTACTCCTGGTAATCCTGCCTATGCAAGATCCAGAAATTACTGTCGCAAAGGGTGCCAGAGCTTTAAAGTTCCTACTGACCAGCAAAGGTGTTGAAATCTAGTGCTTCTGCAATTCTCCCATGATTATGATTACATTATTTCCTGCCTCTGTTCATGTGTTCCAGCCCTGTTTTCGCCCGGCCTGTATTATCCTTCACTTCTAGTTTCAGTTCTGTTCCGTTTGTCTGCCTTGTCTGTGTTCCTGCCAAGTATCCAGCCTACCTGCTCTGTCTGTGACTTTACTACAACCCTGTCGGCAAGTCCAACCTATGTCTACCTTCATCAGTGCTACCAGAATGCTCCTGCAGTTTTCAGTACAGTTTTTGCATCCTGAGCTTCTGTTGCTTGCACCAGAGTCTCTGACCCCAGTGGGACTATCCAAAGAGGTAGTGGTCTGGTTGCTCCACTACAGCGAAGTCTAGATCCCTGATCCCTATACAGGAGTTAAAGGATGAATTCCTTCAGAATAATGCTCCTAGGGTTATCCAAAAGTCATACCAGTTAGTTGGCACACTTGGCCCACCCTCACTAAATCCTCCTTCTCACTAGCATAAGTCACTGGCTTTCATAAGAGCAGTGGGTGTAGCTATGGGGGACTGGGTTAGTATTTTTTCTGGGGGCATCCCAACAAGTGGCTCAGCCATTAGATACAGATCTTGAACCGCAAACAAAAGCTTTGCACCCTGTGACAGTGGCTTCTTTGATCATTTTCCAGGACCTGGACCGACCGTGTTCTTTCCCGTAAACCAATCCAGTAAAAGTGATAGAGACTAAACATGGTACCAACGCTTACACAAATGCCAACTGCTCCTTCATCATTTTGGTCTTCATACAGCAATTCTGTTCCTTCTATACCCTCTTTAATAGGAGGCAGATGGAAGTGAGTAACATGATTGCAGAATCAGACTACACAGGGTTTGTTTGTAGTCTGTTACCCTAGAGATACACAGGTCTGTAGCTGAACTGTATACATGGAGTGGTAGGATAGTTTTAGGCAAGGCTATCTGCAGTGTTCTCTTATTTTTTACTTTAGATACAGGTGAGCAATACAAATGAATACAGGCTGCATATTTCTTTTAGGTTCCATTTACAGTAGGCCACCCTTATAATGCACTGTCTAGTCTATATATTATGGGATTTAACTTGTTTTTGGATTGTTTCTATGTATTTTTCTATGTGCTAAAACTGATTTCTTGAAGTAATTGAACCGAATTTACCTGTAATGGCTAGCTTGTAGGATATTCTGAGTCAGTAATGTCAGGAGGTTAGGGGTCAAGTAAAAAGGCGGTAATTGGGATGGTTAAGATGCTTAATATCACTTGTGTCCAACT
Source organism: Bufo gargarizans (assembly GCF_014858855.1). Classification (NCBI taxonomy): domain Eukaryota; kingdom Metazoa; phylum Chordata; class Amphibia; order Anura; family Bufonidae; genus Bufo; species Bufo gargarizans. The sequence continues at coordinate 28,399,563 of NC_058086.1, forward strand.
GGCTGCACAGATAGGGATTTAGTTCCTGCTAGGGTGTCACTCATGAGGTTAAATACCAGAATCACCCCAGTTCTTAAACTAAGATGTTCCCCCACCAGCCCCTCCTGAAATCTCAGGATAAACTATCCTGTGAGGTCACGGAGAGTTTACTTTCTCAGAGTCTCTGTCCTGCAGGTGGAAGAACCGTTGTCACCATGTCCCTAACACTGGCCGGGCCTTGGAATGTAAATCCTACAATCCTCTTACAGGGAACTTGTGTTTTCTCGGCAGGGTCCAATTCACAATCAAGAATACGCTTTACAGCTCGGCAGTCTTAATCCTTGTCGGTTGTGTCATTTCAAAAAAGACACAAGAAAAACTGTCTAATGGCTGTAATGTTATTACCAGTGTCCTGTAGTGGAAATATGGAGGAGATCACGCACGAAGAAGAATGTGCCTGCATGGTAGGAAGTTAACTGCAAGTAAAAATGGCTCCAGTCCTGTTTACGGCGCTGATGCTATGGAGTCGTCTCCAGGATATTTGTAGATGTTTCCCCTTTTTATTGTTTTTACAGATTTCTTTTAATCCCGTCTTTGATGTATTGTAATACATTGTGTTTACTGAACTTCATAAAGGCAACTCGTAACAGTTTTACTTCTGTGGCTTGGAACATTTTTTATTCTACCTGTGCATCCACGGCACAACCCCTTAAAGAGGTTGTGGAACCCCCAAATACATTTTATTTATGGCCCCAAAAGTATTTAGTATTTTTTTTTTTTAAAGCCACACTACTGAAATGGGACACCAGTCGGTAAGAAGTGTGACTTCACAGTGGTGACATGTCCCCAAGCAGCAGGTGACCACGGAGGCGCCACAGTCATGCGCTGCTTGGTGACATGTCACCACTGAGGCCGTGCATTGCTGCAGCGGGGCACATGACCACGGATGGGACATCACACTGCTGTTTCACAGTGGACTGAAGCAGCAGAGATGGGAGCCTCAGAACTGGAATGGGGCACTGGTGCATAGCTGAGTGGCCTTTTTTCTTTATACTAAACCCTTTCAGAGCCATAACTAGAATTACCGGTAGTCTGATGTCAGAACACCCCTTTAATGAACAGACAGTTTTTGCACCCTTTTTTGACTTTTTTTGTGTTGTTAGGGGTAAAGTATGGAAAAATCAGTTCGTATTAAGCATAGAATGTTTGGACATTCAGTTTAAAGGGAACCCGTCATCAACTTTATGCTGACCACACTATGGGCAGTATAAAGTAGTGACAGAAATGCTGATGTCAGCGGTGTGTGACTCATCAGCTAAAAGTAAGTGGTTGCTGAGAACCAGCATCATAATCACTGCAGCCGAGGCCTTGAAAAGAGTCACATCTACCTGAGAAGAGTCCTGGTTATTATAATCTCCTGCTCTCCCCGACCATCTGCTGATGATTGGCAGTTCTCTCCTAGACAGAAAGGGAGAAAACTCGGTATTAGGGTCCATTCACACGTCCAATGTTTCTTTCCGGATCTGTTCCGTTTTTTGCGGAACGGATCCGCACCAGTTGCGTACCCATTCATTTTCAATGGGTCCTGAAAAAACAGTTGTTCCGTTCCTCATGTCTGAAAAAATATAAAACTTGTCCTATTATTATCCGCAAAATCGGATCCTGGTACAATACAAAATCAATGGATCCGCAAAAAACGGATGACATACAGATGACATTTTCAGGAACAACGGATCCGCAAAAAATGGACCGCAATTCGGGATATAGAAAAATATAAAACTTGTCCTATTATTATCCACAAAATCGGATCCTAGTACAATACAAAGTCAATGGATCCGCAAAAAACGGAAGACATACGGAAATATTTTCAGGAAAAACGGACTGAAATTCGGGATATAGAAAAATACTAGGACAAGTTTTATATTTTTTCGGACATGCGGAACGGAACAACTGTTTTTTCAGGACCCATTGAAAATGAATGGGTACGCAACTGGTCCGGATCTGTTCTGCAAAAAACGGAACAGATCCGGAAAGAATTAACGGACGTGTGAATGGACCCTTAGACTGTCGGTCATCGGCAGGAGAGCAGGAAGCTTCTTAGGCCTGGGCTGCAATGATTGTGATGCTGGTTCTCGGCAACCACTTACCTTTAGCTGATAAGTCACACACCGCTGACATCAGCATTTCTGGCACTACTTTATACTGCCCTCAGTACGGTCAGCATAAAGTTGATGACGGGTTCCCATTAAGCAAATAATGGAGACTTTTGAGAATACTGCTTCAGACAGAAGCTTTTTCTAAATGTATGAGAAAATCCTGCTCATGAAAATGGACCATTATGCTCTGGAAAGTTCAAGGAAAAGGTACACGAGGAAAACCAACAACAAAATGGATACACTGACAACACATTGAAAAGCTTGAAGGCCCATAAATGGGACCACATGTTCTGGAGAAACTTTAAAGGTTGTGAACACTTTTGACAGTCCCCCTTCACCATGGTACACAAATGCCAGAGGAATACTGATGCTAAAATGGATCCCAACGTTTTCAGTGGAATCATATGTATCACCCAGGTCATCGGTTTAATGCTGATGTAAAACAACCCTGGACTGAAACCCGTTCCATGCAGTGTTTTTCTGTTCAGCAGTTTGTCTATGAATGACTGGTGCACATATACAGAATTGAGTAATGTCCGGTACCTGGCAGAAAACAAACTCTAGATTTAACTGATATATATCCATATATTTTAACGCCTCCTGCTGCTCCTAGCTTCATACATTTCTTAAGCCCCCTACATACATGTCCGGTGCTCCGGCTCAGTTCCCCTCCGGTGTGAAGCAGAAGATGCCAGAGGGGGAACTAAGCCAGAACTGATCCCATAGTTTTCTACGGGATAGTTCTTATATATCAGGTGCATCGGTTGTGGAGATGGATGTAAAATAGCGTAGGACAAACGCTGCACGCCCAGTTTTTCTGCCTGGCTCTATCAGTGTACAGACGCCGGATCTGTGCAATGTACATATATCAGTTGTGTCCGGCTTCAACATAACACGATTGGCCAGGTACAGCTGATATACGTGAAGGTAGCCTTATGTGGCTGAGTCCCTCCCGGTAACACATGCTGGATCTGTATGTCCAGAATGCTGCTGTCTTCTTCCTGCAACTTGCCTTGTGTGTGCTTTCCTTCCTATCTACGTTCTATGTCAGGGGTAGGCAAACTCCGGCTGTTGTGAGACTACAACTCCCAGCATGCATACTTGCTCTCCTCTTCTAAGAACTCACTTAGAAATGAATGGAGCATGCTGGGAATTGTAGTTTCACAACAACTGGAGTGCCGAAGGTTGCTGATCCCTGATCTATGTGATCTTCCTTCCTTGAATGCTTTCCTCTCTCTCCACACTCTGATTTGCCATGAACAACCTCTCCCCCTTTCATGCTGCTCTACAGGTATCTAATACTGAGAGAAGGGAGGAGAAAATCTGATTTAGCAGCTCCAGCAACTTGCACGAACTTCAGAAGCAAAACTGTAGGAAATTTGCAATGGAGACTACTGTTTGGAAATTTGCTGAACTTTAAAAATGTAGCCCTGAATCATTTGGTCCATGGGAGTTGACAATGGGGTGTAATAATAAAGGACAAATAATGAATAGTTCTACAGGCAGAAGAACCGTAACCACTGAATAACGTAAGAGGCATCGCCTTCTATATATAGATCAGATTCAGTCCGGGCCCGAGGTTCCTTCTTTTGGAGTTCATTCTAAGTACAGCTCAGCATGGGATCATAGGATAAACAAATCCGTGGAATACCCAGAGATTGAATATACTGTTTATTTAACTCCTTTCTGGATATTATCTATCTGAGTGAAATGACAGACAGACATGGATCCTTTTTCAAGGAACAGCATTTTCCCTGCGAGCTATAAAGCCACTTGGCAGAGCGGTTACAGTCAAATCCCCGAGTGTGAAAATCCTGTTTAGTTCCTTCATGTTACGGGTTATGTCGCTGCACTGGAAACCAATCTGATCTGTCTGAATGCAACACAGAAAGTGAAATTCTGTTGGTCCATAATCCTTTCTGGCACCGGGCAGGCATGGCTGGTATGATACTATGAAATGCATGATGGGGTCCTTGATGGCCCCTGCGCTGCCAGAGGATACGCTTAATTTATGACCAGGCGCAGACCTCATCGTAACCTAGGCACATCCCCCGTCAGTCTGTGCGGCAAAATTGAAATTTACTCCATCGTTTAAGCCTGGAAACATTTGGCTGGGCCAGTGGCCTTGTGTGCAACTAAATACAGCTTTTAAAAAGTCCCAAGATGGGGTCCTGCGACCAGTACCTGTTGTAGTGTGGGTCAAGATAAACGACCCCCAATATTCAGAGAATTATTGCCCGTCAGTGTTACATTGACAGGAAAACTATTTGGCCATGCCTCTGATATGGCCTAATGGGCAGTAGCTCATGGTGGACCTTGGGGACACCCAGCTGCACCCTACAATCATGTCGTAGTGACTCAATGGGCGGACAAACAGGCATCTAAGGGGTTAAATGGCCATGGTCAGTAACTTCTACGACAGCCAAGCTCCTGTGGAATCCCAATCAACATAACATGCATGTATTGCACGGTGTCTTAAAGGCAATCTTTCACCACCTTTAGGACGCATTCAGACGACCGTATATGTGTCCGCATTCCTTCCGTAATTGCTACAGACCCATTTATTTCAATGGGGCTGCAAAACATGCGGACAGTACACCATGTGCTGTCCGCATCCGTACTTCCGTTCCGCTGCCCTGTCTGTTTTTGCGGACAAGAATAGGCATTTCTATGATAGGGCTGGCCGTTCCTTTCCGCAAAATGTGGAATGCACATGGCCGGTATCTGTGTTTTGCGGATCCGCAGTTTGCAGACCACTAAACAGATATGGTCATCTGAATGAGCCCTGATGCTGTCCCTCTAGATTTTTATCAGTATCATTTTGATGACGGTGTGGCACATGGACACCCCCACCGATCAGTTGCTTTTGCGCAGCCATTGGTGTTGGAAACTAAACACTGGGTGAAGTTGGAAGTAGAAGGCTCCATCCACCGTTCAAGAAGTCATCAAAAAGCTAGAGGACCCTTTAAGATCTTCCATACTAGTGAAGTAGAGTTTTCTATGGTTGACACTACGCTTCCAGAATTGGGTTCCTGGGTTTAGATCTGACCAAGGGTAAAATCTGATCATCTAATGTTGGACAACACCTTTGAAGGACTTCCAGATATCTCTGAGGATATGGTTGGGTTCCTTTGCAGGTGTGTCTGGTGGGCCACTCCTACCCTAGGAATACATATGTGGGTGCCGTGCCGTATGACTCTTTCACCAGGGACGAAGGTGCAGTTTGCTGCCCTAGCCCTGTAACTAAAAATACCCTGGCCAAGGCAAAGTGGGTTCTTGGTGCCCCCTAGCTCCACTCCTATTGTAACACATCAAATCCTATATACAGCATGACATATGTGCAACTTAAATCTTTTTTTCTAATATTTTACCATACCCCTTGTCCCCGTTGCAGCAACCCAATCTCGCCTTTTCCACCCTCTCGAATGTTTCTCTAACCTTGTAGCACATCACCAGAGTATCACAGTATATCTATTTATTATAATTAATTTGGCATTATGCAATGCTGAAGCCGGCTGCTTTGTAATTAGTACATCATGTTTAATTAATAACCAGAGTAATACAGAGTGTAATTGAGGAGATGGAAAGTGATAGTCCATTCAGACACTTTCAATATGTTGCTTTATTTATCCTGCACATTCCTGGAGGGGTTTTAAGCTCATGGGCTACTAAGGCAACAAACATCATTCCAATGAAAATCCCAGCAAATCCGAGAGGAGCTGTCAGGAATGATGAAGAAAAAATACAAAGATTCATTTGCAGCTTTGCTCTAATGCAGTTGTGGGCAACCTGTGGCTTTACAGCTGCTGGCAAACTAGAAATCTTGAAATAACCCGAAAGGCTTTAGTGAATTTTTTTGTACTACAATCCCTATCAGCTTTTGAACATGCTGAGAGTTACAGTACTAAATAAACAATACTGTATAATATGTTAGTGAGAACTTGCTTCCCACACCGATAGAATAAGATATTCAGGGGGCGGACTGGCCATAGACCCTACAGGGAAATTCCCCAGTGGGCCGATACCCAGGGGGTCACCCTAGCCCTCCTCATGGCCGCTAGCAGGATACATAACAATCGGATTCTCTCAGCATTAAGTAATGTTAGGAACATCAGATACTTATGCACCTGACCAGTGCCCGCAGGTGCTCTCCTGAATTCAACTGCATCTCTATCCTCAGGGCAGTGATACAGTTGAGTACTGTGGTGAGGGCAACAGTATTGTGTACTGCACTGTGCTATTTGGTTCTGCAGGGGCGGTATTTTGTGCTGCACTACAGTATTGCATTCCCCACCTACTTGTCCCTGCCTGCTTGTGTTGCCCCGCCTTCTGTCAATTTGGACTCACCTACAACATGTGGCCACTTTTATATTTTTTATATTTTTTTTTTCCAGGGAAGCTATTGGTTCCTATCACCCCCCCCCCCCCCCCCCAGGAGTTATACCTACTCGTTAAAATGGGTTCTTCGCTCACTGTGATCTTGTTTTGTTAGAAAAAAACACTAAAAATATGATCATGGGTTGTCCTACTGCTGAGACCCCCTGTGATCAGTTGTAATCTGCAGAGAAATGTGGCAGCAAGTGTTCAGTTCCCCTACAGTGCCTCCACAGGCGAAATAAAGAATTACAGCAAGTTCACTGATAGCGATCAGTCTTTGTAACGTGTCAGGTCCTCCAAAGAAGGAGATTTCATTGTAGCCATATCTACTCCTACCAGCAGCAGTCCCAAATAAAGGACCACTCTTCTTTTCAAGCAGCAGTTCCTGCTAAGAGATTTGAAAATGGATCTTCTTAACCAGATAATTGTCAGAATGACCCCAAAAAATTGCTGTGTCGATGGCTACAGATATCCAGATCTCTGCTATTCAGACCAGGAGACACACACTTCCAATCAAATCGGTTTTGACACTTCAAGACAAATCTTTTGTACAAAGCTCTTCGAGTTTAAGAAACAGGAGAGATACGAGCGGCGGGACTTAAAGGGGAGGCTTTAGTTTTAATTTCGGACAATAGCGTTTCTCAAATTTCCTCCAAAAACCTGCACCCCATCTGTGATCTCAGTACAATCGCCTTTTATTTCCCTCAGTTCACTTGGTAAAGGAGGAGGCAGATGCTGAGGACTGGGCCTGAATGTTAATGACCGGGTTTTACCTGGGACAAAGCATCTCCTAGGTTCTTTGGGAACTGTACCCGAGATGCTCAAACTCTAGAATTTCACTGACAGCACAAAGTCTACGGTGTGGAAGGGAATCTCCGAAGTTTATTAGGTTATTGTTTGCTGATACATTGTCGCTGTCAGTGAAATTCTGTAGGAAGAAAAAGAATACATTGCTATGGCACCAACATGTTCTACAGCGTGGTACAAACAGAGAAAGCAGTGGATCTGCAAAGTGACAGTGACACATTATAAAGAAAATGTGTCACCAAAAATTAGAAAACCAGATAGCGGCATTTTTCCTTTTTTGTAATCTGTTTTTATTTTCTGATTGCAGATTTATTTATTCTATTTCTTGCACATGATTATGGGGGCGGCCATCTTCCCTGAGCGGTTCTGAAGGCTACTTTCACACTGTCGTTTTAGTCCTATATGGGACAGTTTTCTAGGCTCTGTCACCTGTGCAGAGGTCATTGTATGAGGAAAGAATAGATGAGCTCTGACAATCGCCTATTGTGCATGGTGGATCCTGTCTAAGGCTACATGCACACAACTGTGCTGTTTTTTGCGGTCCGCAAACCGCGGATCCGCAAAAAACGGAAGCCGCCCGTGTGCATTCCGCAATTTGCGGAACGGAACGGAACGGGTGGCCATTGATATAACTGCCTATTCTTGTCCGTTTTGCGGACAAGAATAGGACATGTTATATTTTTTTGGCGGGGCCGCGGAGCGGCGCAACGGATGCGGACAGCACACGGAGTGCTGTCCGCATCTTTTCCGGCCCCATTGAAGTGAATGGGTCCGCATCCGAGCCGCGGCTCGGATGCGGACCCAAACAACAGCCGTGTGCATGATGCCTTATCCAGACACAGAGGTGGCACCATTCCAGGCAGGATTAGAATTAGAGATAAGCAGATATCTGCAGTACTGTGATCTGTACAGACCAAGAAGTGGCGCCAAGATTGTAAGGTTTTTGCTAAAATATAGATGTTTATTTTAAATTTTCCAAACATTAAAATGTGATTTAAACAATAGGTCATTTTCTGATGACCCATTCCCTTTAAAGTGTCAGTGAGGCCCCTTCACATATGTCAGTTGTGTCCTGATGGCTACTTCAGGCTGGAAGCCGGATGCAACCGATATATGTTGACACAACAATATGGAGAAATTCAGCTTCCATAAAAATCCATAGTTTATTTATGCAAAAAAGAAAACAGCATCCGTGTTTCAGGTCACTATGTCATGAGTAAGGGTCTGTAGGCAATACCTGGAACACGTAGACACTGTTTATCTTTTGCATAAATAAACAATGGATTTTTATGGATTTCTCTATATTTTTGTGTCGAGATTGGCACACTGGATCCGGGTGTAAGGGCACTTTCACACGAGCGTTGTTAGAATCCGGCAGGCAGTTCTGTTGCCGAAACTGCCTGATAAATCCGGAATTCCGTATGCAAATGGATATATTTTTTTCCCTGTTCCATTAGACCTATTAATTGAAAAACTGGATCCGTCTTTTCGGTATCATCCAGAATAACGGATCCGGTATTTACATTTTTTTTAAGATCAAAAGCCTGGCGCATGCGCAGAACGGAAAACCAGATCCAGCAATTTCCAGAACACTTGGTACCGGATCTGGCGTTAATACATCTCCATGGCAAGTGCGATATTGTTCAGGGATTTTGGCCGGACAAGGGACGGAACGGAAGACATCCTGATGCATACTGAACGGATAGCTTTCCATTCAGGATGCATTGGGACAAAACAAATGCGTTTTTCCCGATATTGAGACCCTTTACTGGATTTCAATACCGGAAAAGAATAACGCTAGTATGAAAGTACCCTTAGGGTCTGTAGGCAATAGCGGAAAAGCATAGACGCTGTTTTCTGTGTACATGGCTTTTTATCTTTTGCATAAATAAACAATGGATTTTTATAGATTTCTCTTTATTTTTGTGTTGAGGTTGGCGCACTGGATCCGGGTTGTCCCCAATGATGTACAACCAATATATAATAGTGCACCTATCCGGCATCTATCCTCTGATGGCACTGGAAGAAAAAATGCTGTGTGTATTTTTTTTGTCCGGCGCTGTTTGGCATCAGGCGTCATCAGTGATGTTCCGGATGAATATAAAAAATCTCATAGAAAACTACAGGATCGGTTTTAGCTTCATTTCCCCCCCAGTGAGTCGCCATTTTGTGATCAGGCACAGAAAAAAAGCTACATGGACATAAGTGAAGGCATCCGGCGGGTGCTGCTGCAGCCAGATCTGTGGCCCCTTCATTCTACTGGTTGGATTCCCACAGACACATCGATGACCAATACTAAGGATACACAATCGATGGAAAACTCCTTTCCCCTTTTATAATTTTTTTGTGGAACTACAGACCGTAGACAGAGATCCGCCGTCTGTACACAGATCGCGCCGGATAGAAAACGGAGTATGCCGCGGTGTTTGGCATCACAACTGACGTGCTGGATATATCAGAGCTGTGGGATCCCAGGGAAAACTATGGGAGCAGTTCTGGCTCAGGTCCCCAGAGGGTGCTTAGCCGGACATACAGGGGAAACTCGAAAAATTTGAATATCGTGCAAAGTTCCTTTATTTCAGTAATGCAGATTAAAAGGTGAAACTAACATATGAGACTCATTACATGGAAAGCGAGAGATTTCAGGCCTTTATTTGTTATAATTTGGATGATTATGGCTTACAGCTTATGAAACCCCAAAGTCACAATCTCAGGTCCCCTTTGCTCAGGGGGTATGGATTCATTAGCTGACTAAAGTGTGACACTTTGAGCCTAGAATATTGAACTTTTTCACAAAATTCTAATTTTAAGCTGCATTATGCAATTCCTTTTCATTTGCATTACTGAAATAAATGGACTTCTGCACGATATTTTAATTTTTGGAGTTTCACCTGTATGCACTGTAGGGGCTTTTCTATCTGGATGGGGGGGGCGGCTGCCGGATTGTCAGACGTATAATGTGTCTCTACCTCAGCCAAGTGAAACTCCAATGGTGGATCCAGAGGTTTCCGATCTTGATCAAAACAGGAGAGACCATCAATGTAAAATCCTGGAGAAGTCCCTTTAGTGGACAATTTGATCAAGTAGTAATCTAAATAGTATATCTAATGTGTTTATGTATCTAATCTTTATCCATCTGTCTAATATCTACCTCTACTTAGTGATGAGCTGCAGTGGGACTTTTCCTCCTTGCTGTTCAGATTTGGGGTCCATCATGCAGACCCCTGTGGTCCTGTCCTTGTCTGATGGGAGCAGAGCACAGTTCATATAATGCGTTATTTCCGTCTACTCTACTAATGATGGCGCGGGTACAAGTTGCCCTTTGAAGTGCTCCCTGGTCTACAGGTCCTGCTGCCCCCGGGCACTGTCCACATGCCACTGTTACCACTCTGTCTCCAGCCCCCCCCCCCTGCACCCATTCACCAGTGCAGCCAGTACAGACTGGGGAGGGGAGACTGGAAGGGGCAGTAATCCAGGCCTCAGGGTGGACAACAGGAAAGAGGGAACTGGTTTTAAATTACCTAGAAATCTGCACAATGACTGGTGATGCAGGGGGCACAACAGATCAGTGAGTGGGCAGATCTCCTGCATTAATCCCCCAGACCAGAGGAAATCAGGAGAAGGGGACACTGAGACCCCCATTACACTCCACCCTGTAATCTCTGTATGGTACCTGGGACTGATCCTTACATCGGTGCCTGGTCCATCAGGTCACATCTCCAAACTCAATAATAATAATATTACAGAGATATATTGCACAATACTACTATATAATACATAAACTCCTGTATATAATACACAATATACTAGATTATATGCAATTCTTCTGTAAAATACATAAATCTACTATACAATAAACAATACTACAATATAATGCACAATACTGCTATATAATACTCAGTTCTACTGTATACAACGCACAATACCATTATATAATAAATACACAATATCACTATATTATACTTAGTACTACTAAATAATACTCATTAATACTATATAAAGCAGTAATCTACTATGCAATAAACCATACTACTGTATATAATATACAATATTACTATATAATACAGAATACTACTATATAATACTACTACATATTGCTCAATACTACCGTATAATACACAGTACTACTATAAAATAAACAACACTACTATATAATACACAATATTACTGTTTTTAATACTACTCTATAATGAGCAATACTGCTATAAGGTACATAACACTATTATATAATACACTTTCTAGTATATTTTATACAATACTGCTCTATAATACACAATAGTCCTTTTTAATACCTATACTACTATATAATACTCATTCTACTTTATGATACACAATACTACTATATGATACTCATGCTGCTATATAATACTCATACTACTTTATGATACACAATACTAATAAAATACAATTGTTTAGCCAAAAATAAAAAAAATCTGGCTCTAATTTTAAACCAATATATTCTTGATGATAAAGGTGATTGGTGATATTATCATTACTGCCGCTCTTTGCATTAAGGAATATTATGTATTAAAGCATTCTTCAATCTACGGCTTTCCATCTGCCGTGAGACTACAACTCCCAGCATGCTGAGGCCATATAGCTTGTACACCATTGCTAGGTAACATTTCCTTACAAAGTAGAAATCATCAGGATCTGTGTTCCTCAAACCTCCAATGTCACTTAGATTCTTTATATTTTCATTTTCTTTTGGGGAATTAAAATAAATAAATGTTCGATCCATCTGGATTTACCTAGAACGCCCAGCAGCCTAGTGAGGATCGGTGTGCAATTCTTTCAACCTGCTACAAACTACAAGGATTTGTACAATGCAATCTATTCTGTAGGAGCCAAAGCTACAGAGGCATCAGAACATTGTTTGTACGAATCTATCTATATACATGCACATGATAATACATATCATTTTTTGCAGTGACCACTACTCTCTACTGTCCCATCATCCCTCATGTTTTCAGCAATGATTTTTCAATTTGTTTCAATCTACTGCTTCTCATATCTGGATTGTTTACATCATCTCCTAGAGGTCTCCAGTTCGGGCATCTTTTGGTGCCCAGTATTGTGGCAGCGGCTGAATATCACTGATGGGAAATGTAACAAGAGGGATTTTCTGTGCTCCCCCAAACAAAAATCGGAATTTTCGGGTGAGTTAAGGATTACTGGAGAACAGGAGGAGACCTGTGGTAAAAGACAAGCTTTACTCCATCTGGTATCAATATCTGGAGGAAGACATCTTGGTGTTTCTGATAAGATTTCTGGAGGACTCCTGCTCCTGTCTGGGAATGACGAGTCCTCCAACCTGAAAACCTGGGGAAATAAATGTTTTCCATTTAATAAATGGATCAGAATTCAGTTGTTTCAAGTTGTATATCTATATCTATCTATCTAATATCTATTATCTATCTATCCAATATCTATCTATCTACTATCTATCTAATACCTACTATCATCTATCCATCTATCTATTATCTATCTATCTATCTATCTATCTATCTATCTAATATCTATCCATCTAATATTTATTTATTTATCTATCTAATATCTATTTCTATCTATTATCTATTTATCTATCATCTATCTAGCTCCTATATATTATTTATCTATCAGTCTATCAGTTGTTGTGTGTAGTGACACTGTACAATCGCAGGCAGACTGCAGGACTGAACTCACAGGATGCGATATTGTAGATCGTTATCTACAACTCATATATTATGTGATACACTTGGACGTGTCTGCTTTAAACTCTGTATAAAAGGGTCTCTGATTCCTTTGAGACTACAACTCCCAGCATGCTGAACATAAACGGCAGGACATTAAACGAATAATCACCAGTGGAGATCACACTTTCAAGCATCATCTTTCTCTGGAAGCAATGATGTGAGTTGTTGTTCCCCTGGACATTAATTATATCTTATGTACAGAAAGCATCAGTCTGAACTGTGATTATTGATTTTAATAAATGCGATAACTCCATGTTTTAGGAAATATTATTACTTATTTGAAACAAATATCTATAGAAAATCCATCATCCATATCATAAGTGTATGTATATGCTATTTATCTATCTATCTATCTATCTATCTATCTATCTATCTATCTATCCTTCTGCATGTGTTTCAGACATTGGAGGACGAAATATCGACAGATCTCATCTTCCATCACTTTTGGTGGGGTTCACTCTGGGATAACATTGAGATGAGCAGATTGTTGTCCCTGTCATTATCTTTTTCCTGGAGCCCCGCAGAGATCTGTAGCGACATGTCTAGATAGCACTGAAATGGAGATGATTACATTGAAAGCGATCTAATCCCCCAATCACATCGATAACGATTTCTGAGTGGTGTCATTAGCGCAGACATCTGGAGCTCATCCATTCTGCTTGTTTCCACACAAACCTCCTGTTTATCAAGAAATCATAACTGAAGATCCTGAAATCATAAATGTTCTGCAATTCCCAGCCTCAGCAATCAAGGATTAACCCTTTCAGTCGCCGCAGTCCTCCTCCAGCATCACAGGGAATGACTCCCAGCCTGGCTCCTTCAGCACTGCAAGGGTTAATTTATTTTGGATTTGGGAGGGAGGGGGTCTTTATTTCGGAGATTCTTATTCTCTATCACATGATACTGGGGGGGGGGGGGGGGGTGTAGATTATTCATTATTGTAATATTGGTTTGGAGGTAATTACTTTTAATGTCAGAAAGATTAAGGTTAATATCATCTCTATTAGGCTGCTGCTTGGTAATTAAAAGTGGCGCAGAGGCTTCTGGGAACAGATGGAGGTGGCTCGGTGTGATTCACTGAGCAAACAGTGGGAGTGACAGGAGGGGATCAGACATCTTCAGCGCCAGCCAGTGCGACCATTGTGTGCGCAGCGGATCACAGGCTGCGACATTCTTGCAAAAAAAAAAAAAAAAAAGATTCGTTTCTCCTTCCATTGGCTGCTGTGAAAAATCCGCGTCTGTTCTTTCTTCTAAAAAATTGTATGTGAATAAGTTCTTATAGATGTGACATTGGGGGTGCGGGACAACTTCTAATGGGCTTTATTCACCTTGAATGTGTAGCTAAAAGTTCATACAGTGCAGATTTCAGCACACGCGGTTATCCACAAGCCAAAAAATAAAACTCTTCCCAAAAATGAATATTGTAGATGTGTAGGACGGTGATCAGATATATTCTGTATTGGTTTTAATAAAGGACAAAACGGAAAAGAAAAGTAAGAGGAAGAATTCCAATCAAATGACACAAAATGTTACAATCATTTAATATCTAGTGTTAGTATTATTACTACTAGTATTAAAGTTGTTGCTAATATTATTATTATTATTACTATTATTATTTTAATTATTATTGTTAATATGGTTATATTGTTACATTCTGTATTTCTTATTAAGTATCATGTATTATTATTATTGTTAATATTGTTATATTACATTCTGTATTTCTTATCTAGTATTATGTATTATTATCACTACAGTTTGTATTTCATCTACTATTATGTATTATTACTTGATTCTGTATTTCTTATTAAGTATCGTGTATTATTATTATTGTTATTATTGTTACATTCTGTATTTCTTATCTTGTATTATGTATTATTATTACTACATTATGTATTTATTGTTGTACAGTGTTATCTTGAGGTTTCTCCTGGTTTCATTTAAGAAATGAAATCATTTCTTTTTCCCATTGAATATTCTAATTGAATAAGATAAGAAAGTCCAGGATATTTCTGTAGGAAATGTTTCAGGGTCACTTTCCCATCGAGAGTTCTGAGGACCCAGCTTCTGCTTCCTAATAATCTCTGATTCAATATGTTGTTTCTGAAATAAAGTAGGTTATTAGAAGGTTTTATCTTCCTGAGTGGAAGGTTTAACAAAACCTCCTCAAATTACAGAAAGAAAAAAAAAAACCAACATATTAATTTATCTAATGCATTTCCATATACTGTACTTTGCAAAGTCGGACCTGTTTGTGATGCAGGTGAATGTAGATCTGCCTGTCTGTCTAATATCTATATATCATATACAGCTAGAGATATTAAGTATAAAATATCCAGAACCTGAGGTCACTGTCTTTCGATATAACTCAAAACGTATGTATTCATGAGGATAGTCATATTATACACATATAAGGATATGATGAGTTTATAAAATGCATCCCCTCAAGAGAAATCTTAGGTGTTATGATGGCCAGAATGCACATTGTAACCTGAGTGGAAAATATCTATTTATCTATCATATATATTTTTACTTTCTCCTCCTGTTTTCTCTACTGCTCATACTTTTTCATCTACAAATTATCTTTCTTTCTTTTCTACCATATCTATCTATCTATTTATCTATCTATCTATATATCTATCTATCTATCGATTATCAATTTATTTTGTATTTCTTGCATTTTTGGATTTCACTCTTCTTGGTCTACATTATTCTTCATGGTAAACGACTCATTTCCTTAGCAGAACTCATAGACTTCCATGTAGACCTGTGCAATCCAAACACAGCACAATCGAATATCAGGATATTTCCAGAGAACTTACAAACAAACTTCTTACACATCTATTAAGAACATATAGTGTAAAAAAAAATCTTTCATAACTGCACCATAACCTAGCCACTACCACCACCATCATCATCATCCATGTCACAGAACCCGTTCTGGGGATTGTGTTGTTACATGAAAATCTAAAAAAGACAAAATTCACAGCAAAGAGAAGCATGTGTCTCCTTTACTCCTTGTCCTTATGTATCCAAAAAGTAACCAATAGTCAGATTTAATGAACACATTGTACCTGTCTGTAAAGAATTTGTACCGAAAATGTGAATTACAGTAAAAGTGACATAAGATAGTGAAGATATTGTTCCTGGGAATAAAAGTATAGCATATATATATATATCTTATTATATATTATACAATATGTGTGTATATATATTTATATATATAATCTGTTTAAAATATATATATATATATATATATATATATATATAATATATATAATATATATACACACACAATAATCAGTTTAAAAATATATATGTAAACACAAGAGAAAAAAACCCATAATTATCCACACAGTGATTAAATGTGATATCTGATCCATGCTGCGGTATAATTATTATTTTCACTTATTATGTCTCTTTGTATTCTATTAGCCATAGAAGAAATACTTACCTTTACAACCTAATAAAACTCTTACATGGTCCATTTCCCATCCACAGCCTGAGTATCTACGATCTAGAATTGTAATGACTGATTACAATAATTAGAACGATATGTTGCAAAATAATAACGACCAAATGTAAACAAAGAAGCCAATAAGCATCTACAGGTATAATAATAGAGGCTGTTCTAGTCATACAAAAAAATGAAATAAATCTCTTGTACAGTCCTTATAATCATGCTTTATTTTATCATATAATATGCCTTCTATTGCAGAGTATCATGGATATAATGTATCAGTCATGCATGCTATGTATGGAATATCTGTATACTCATCAGATAATAGTGTAGCTGCTGTGTGCATGGGTGTAGTTGGCTATGGATGAGGCAGGGGGTCTCCTAAGGATCATAAACCAGAATCTATACAAGTTTCTCTCCTTCCTCCTCCTCCTCCTCCTCCTCCTCCTCCTCCTCCTCCTCCTTTCTCTGTTATCAGCTTGAAACTGTAGAAGAAGTCCTTGACCAATCAGAAGTGAGCTTCTCCCCTGCCCTGACCAATAGGAGGCTGGGCATTGTTCTCAGCATTTGTCTAATGAGTGCTGGAGCAGAGGAGGCATCTGCAACTCTTCAGTGCACTGACAACTTGTGCTGCAAGGACTGAGCCGGAGGCTGGGAGGGGGACACAGGTGGGATCTGGGCCCATCACTCACCCCAGGTAACACCATAGAAGCTTGCTGGACATACTGGGTCTTCAGCATCTGATGGTCTTTGTACAGCTGAGGTCATGGGCTTGAGGTTGTAGCCCTGGGGATCTGACTGTAGCTATAGGGCATCATCACTGTAAGGGGGTGCATGCTCTATAGGAGGGTAGGTAGTATATAAGGGAGTGGTAGTCAGGGTGCGTGTCACTTGCTATTGAAAGGGTGCAGCTGGACCTGTATACATTTAAAGAGCATAGACTTCCAAGGCAGTGGATGTGGGTATAGATTAGGACTAGTTTGTGTAGAGGGACCCCCCACCCCCCATACCATGGAGATAAGCGGGGCCTCTTCTGGATCCCAGGTTCCGCAGACAGCCACCTCCACCCATATACCAGTCACAGTGGCCGGAACCCTACTCAGGGGCCCCCAGTTGCTTTTGAGGGCAACAGAGAAATATCCCCGCACTCCAAAGTGCGCCCGCTGCCGGAATCACGGGGTGGTGTCGGCCCTCAAGGGCCACAAGCGTTACTGTCGCTGGAAGGACTGTATGTGCGCCAAGTGCACGCTGATCGCGGAGCGCCAGAGAGTCATGGCCGCGCAAGTTGCGCTCCGCAGGCAGCAGGCGCAGGAGGAGAACGAAGCTCGGGAGCTGCAGCTGCTCTACGGGACCGCGGAAGGACTGGCCCTGGCTGCGGCCAACGGCATCCTGCCCCCCAGGCCGGCCTATGAAGTGTTTGGGTCGATGTGTCCTGAGAGTAGTTCAGGTAAGAACTCGTTCACTTTATGCGACAATTCCTGTTTAAGGTGTTTATTTTTCTGCCGTTTCCGGTAATCGATCAAAAACTAGGATCAAATAGTATAAAGTTCTACAAAAGAGACGGTATTTATAGAGCTGATGGTGAAAAGAGACAATGGCCACAGTGCAATCCCTATCCTGCAATAAACATATACATGGTTAAGATAATAGATGGAAAGTATGCAACAAATAATCATCATCATTACAATAACATTAATAACAACAATAACAATGGTCACATGGACAGTTCAGACAATTTACTTCCCAAAGCAAATGATGGCAATAAAATAAAACCCTCCTATAGTGGAGCAGCGCTCAGTTCGCAATTTGCAATTTATCTTTGCTATGAACATATTCTGTCTGTGACACAAACGAATCCAGCTCTGCTACATATCAGAATATTTCGTCTTGTGCTGTACAGGAATGCGCTCACATTTTCCTGAGTTAATGGTATATGTGATATGGAAAGTTTCTGAATTTTTTGCCTACAGAAAATGAACAGCTGTAGAGCAAAACTTCAAGTAATTGAGTAAAACATCCAAATATTCTACAGAATCCACTATAATCCAGATTACACTCATTTCTTGCGATACAACCAGGCGGCTCAGTTCTGTGAGAATTAATTGGAGTTAATTATAGGGACAAATAACTACAATAATTAAAGATTAACTGCACTGGGCAGTACAGAGAGGATAACCCTCAACATGGAGAACCTGGTGCAAAGCAGTGATAGGGGACATGTGGAATTTAGATAACTGAAGATTTTCTTTTACTTCTTTTCTTTCTTTCTTTTTTACATAATGTACATATTGTCTATTTACAGTATCTATCTAATGTATCATCTATCTACTTTCTTTCTTTCTTCATCTTTCTCCTGTTTTCTCTAATGCTCATACTTTTTAATCTACAAATTATCTATCTATCTATCTCTCCTATCTATCTATCTATCTATCTATCTATCTATCTATCTATCTATCTGTCTATCTGTCTATCTAATCTATACCATTCTTTCGTTCTTTCTCTAATGCTCATACTTTTTAAGCTACAAATTATCTATCTATCTATTTTTTAGATAGATTTTATTCTTTTTGCCTCTGAGAGACATCTCATGTGTTTTTTTTAAATCTCCTTTCAGAAACAAAAATCCAGAAGTTTGACCTGTTTCCCAAGACCCTCATTCCCAGGTCTGTCACCCCTCAGCAACTGACCCCTGGTGCAAAACCGGTGACCCCGGACAGTGAATCAGTCACTGGAAGTGCCCAGGGTGCCTCCTCTCCAGAAGGGAGACCAGGCTCTGGTTCTGAAAATGGGGATGGTGAATCCTTCCTAAGCTCCCCCATGTCCAAAGTCATGAAAGAAGGTGAGGAGAGCCCAAGCTCCATCAGCCCACTGGGGTCTGAATCTGGATCTGATGCAGAAAAAGATGAGCAGGACCCAAGTTCTTCTTCTTCAGCCAGACAGAGGACACCCATAGACATCCTGACCAGGGTGTTCCCCACCCAGAAGAGGAGTGTTTTGGAGCTTGTACTTCAAGGATGTGGAGGGGATGTGGTCCAAGCAATAGAGCAAATATTGAACAACAGAGGGCAGGAAAAGGGTGATGAAACCTGGTCTAGAGAAGCTGCCCTGCAAAGTATCCAACCATCAGTGTCCACCACACATAGACCCCTCATAGCTGGGGCCATTACCCCTACCATTGGGACAATAGGAAGCAGGTCTGCCTTTTCTCCACTGCAGCCCAATGCTACCCACTTTGGAACAGAGACCAGCACCTACCAGTTGGGTGGACATTTAGGACTGAACCCTTTAAGGTTGGCATATTCTGCCCACAGCAGGGGACTTGCCTTCATGACCCCATATTCCACAGCAGGGTTCATGCCCACACTAGGGTTTCGTCCCCCCATGGACTATGCATTTAGTGACTTAATGAGGGACAGGGCTAATGTCCACAAAGACCAAGTCTACTCCAATGGGCTTTACGGTTCTGTAGTCAACAATGCTACAGAGAAACAATAAAGCATGCTCTCCTGGAAGTGTCTGAGGACCCTAGATACTAAGACTGTGGAGGATAACCTCCAGGACTGAAGAACCACTAAAGAACCTGGGTCCACCACCATGCCCTGCGTAATGCATAGTTTATAGCTCCACCAGCCAAATTCTGGATGTAATCCACAGTGGAGATTGTTTTTGGCCACAGCAGATACACATTGTAAACTTTTTTTTTTTTTTTTTTAAAGATGCACTTTTCCACTATTTGTCCTTTTCTTGGCTTGTCACAATAAGTAGAATTGTGATGTTCCAATGTATAATATTCACAGACAGATGCAATCTAATGTTGAGCTTCTAAGTTATTCTTGATGTTGTGGGTGAAGTCAGTGACTTGGGGGTCACAAGGACAAGAGGACTGAGTCTTTTGTGTACAGAACTGTATATATGGTGAGGAGGTGGCGTCCAATCAACTTCTTTTTTTGTCAATTTTTAAAGTATTGCTGTTGGTTTAATTAGAGATCAATAACATCTATGTGTGAGCTTCATCCATGAGCATTAGTAATAAATGATATTTTTTAAACTGCTTTCCCAGTGTTTACTGCTTGTAACAAACACGAAAGCCGGGGCGGAATCTTATGTGTCAAATAATCTAATTCATAATTTTGTATTAATATGCTAAATTATAGTTGATCAGCAAATACATATTTATCACACACATACCAGGATATGTTTACATACATATAGGGTGTACATTTTATAAATGTAACATGTTTATATACAGGTACATGTGTGTGTTGGCATACGCCCATACACATACATGTAATTTGTATATATATATACTTACTTGTAAACTACACAAATATAGCAGAACTCGGCTCCCTTGACATCATTTCCCAGAACCCATGCATGCATTTCTATGCTTTTTAGTGGAGTTTTTTGGTGCGTTTTTGCTGTAAAAACACCAGCTCCAGATGTTAGCTGAAGGTCTATGGGAAACATGAAATGGTGGCATTTATTTTTCTCCTGGTGTTTTATTCATTAGATGGTGTTTTTTTTACCTTTCCTTCTTTTTTTTCTGTCTTTCTTTTCTTCTTTTAAGGTCTGTGCATTTTTTCAGCCATTTTAATATCTCCTTTTCTGTAGGGGAAAACACCATGCTGTGGGGCAAACACACTGTTTGCAAAAAAACATTTGAAAAAAATGCACCCAAAAAGCGGCAATTAGGCGGGTACCCTTAAATATAATACACATGCGGTTATTCAGTTTTTTTGAAAAAAAAATTCAGTGCCAAAAAGTCAGATAAAAAACTTTTGGGGAGCCTTAAGGTCTCGTTCACACAAACTTTTTTTGCGTTACGTATACGAGTTCCATATATGGAATAATTCATTTCAATGGTTCCACAAAAAAACGGAATGTACTTCGCATGCATTCCGTTTCCGTATTTTCGTTTCTCTGTTCCGTTCAAAGATAGAATATGTCCTAATATTGCCCGCAAATCATGTTCCGTGGCTCCATTCAAGTCAATGGGTCCGCACAAAAAAAACGGAACACATATGGAATGTACTCCGTATGTCTTCCGTATCCGTTCCATTTTTGCGGAACCATCTATTGAAAATTTTATGCCCAGCCCAATTTCTTCTATGTCATTAATGTATACTGTATATGCCATATAGAAAAACGGAACGGAAAAACGGAATGGAACCGGAAACACTACTGAAACAAAAAATGGAAAAACTGATCCATTAAAAATGACCCGCAAAACACTGAAAAAGCCATACGGTCGTGTGAACAAGCCCTTAAACTCAGGAAATGCACCAGCTTACTATGGCTTTGAATGCAGTCAGGATTAGGTTTTGAACATTTAAGATAACAAAACAAAAAACAAAATAAAACTAAAAATAATAGATTTGTCTTTATACCCCAATAATCTTCATTGGCCGGAAGGCGCTCCCAACACTTGTATCTTTTGTCTGTCTGTGGTTTTTTATGCCACTGATATAACTGATAGGACGGCTGATGCTGAAATTCTAGAATCGTTATGATTTTTATGTATTATCTAGTTTTATTTTTTTAGGGCTTAAAAATCTTACAATGTAATTGACTGTATTTTGCGTCACTGAAAAATGTGAAAAAAGCAAAACTGGTGTGAAATGTCCTAAGTGCCGTGACCGTCTCCTGCCACTAATGTAGGTCACAGTTTATTATTTTTTATGGAGCTGATTGAAACGGATTGAAATTGATGTATAAAGGTACAGCAGTTTGCATCAGTTTTCCCGTTTTATTTACACTTTATTCTTAAAACCTCTCCAAAAGTCCACCTCTCTGAGAAGACCACCCCCTTATCCAGACTAGATTTCCTGGGACAGATTTTCAGTTCCATCATATTTTATACATACTGGTTATCTTTTATTTTTATTTTTTAGAAGTCTACCCCCTTAGAAGATCCCTTTGGGAGACTTTTGATCAGTATTTTGCAGCAATATTTATAAGCTAAAACCCGGAGCTGGTCTGACACAGCGAAGAGGAGGAAATATTCCCTTTATACCTTTTCTCTGCAGATTGCACTTCTGGTTTATGCTATTACTGATGAGAATTACTGATCGTGTCCTGACCGTGTGAAAGTGACGGAGGAAATGTATAAAGATCGGTGCACTGACCATAAATGTCTTACTATTTATCTAATATCTATCTATCTATCTATCTATCTATCTATCTATCTATCTATCTATCTATCTATCTATCTATCTATCTATCTATCTAATATCTATATCTATCTATCTATCTATCTATCTATCTATCTAATATCTATCTATTTATCTAATATCTATATCTATCTATCTAATATCTATCTAAGGCTACTTTCACACTAGCGTTCGTCGGTTCGCTCGTGAGCTCCGTTTGAAGGGGCTCACGAGCGGACCCAAACGCCTCCGTCCAGCCCTGATGCAGTCTGAATGGAGCGGATCCGCTCAGACTGCATCAGTCTGGCGGCGTTCAGCCTCTGCTCCGCTCGCCTCCGCATGGCCAGGCGGACAGGTTCAGCTGTCCGCCTGGCCATGCGGAGGCGAGCGGATCCGTTCAGACTTACAATGTAAGTCAATGGGAACGGATCCGCTTGAAGAGGTCACCATATGGCTCAATCTTCAAGCGGATCCGTCCCCCATTGACTTTACATTGAAAGTCTGAACGGATCCGCTCAGGCTACTTGCGCACTTAGAATTTTTTCTAAGTTATTAATGCAGACGGATCCGTTCAGAACGGAGCCTCCGTCTGCATTAATATGAGCGGATCCGTTCAGAACGGATCCGATCGAACGCTAGTGTGAAAGTAGCCTAATATCTAGCTACCTACCTACCTACCTAATATCTATCTCAGGAGTGTAGCTAAAAGCTCACGGGCCCTGGTGCAAGAGTTCAGCTTGGGCCCCCGTCCCTCAGTGCTTGTTAGCAAGCGGCAGGGGAGCACATAGCCTTCCTGCTGCCTGAGGCAAACATTGAAAGGGCGCCCCCTCATGCCAAATTCTTTACCTAACCCCTTCCCTCCAGCCAGAGGTGTAAATTGACCTGTATGCACTTTCTATAATGCCAGTGTCTTATGTGGCACAAGGGTCTTTGGGCCCCTGAGGCTCCTGGGCCCGGTAGCGACTGCTACCTCTGCACCCCCTATAGCTACTCCCCTGTTCTATCTATCTAATATCTATCTATCTATCTAATATCTATCTATCTATCTATCTAATATCTATCTATCTATCTATCTAATATCTATCTATCTATTTGTCTGTCTATCTATCTATCTAATATCTATCTATCTGTCTGTCTGTCTGTCTATCTATCATCTATCTATGAAACGCAGTAAAACTAGCTGTCATTGTCTTCTATTATATGAACCATTCCTCAGGTCATGTCTTCTCTCTCTCGCCACTAGAGGGAGCTATAACGCCTACTCTTCTGATAGGGATTTGTTTTCCCATTGCAGATGTAACTTATTATTTTTCCCTTTTTGCGCTTGTGCACTAATTGAGTTAGGATACTACACCGATTACACGCTGTGATAACTGGACACATGCTGCCCAATGACAAACTCAGCACTGCTACGCTGTTAAATATATGAGGGTATGACCACCTGTTCATACATTTTTTTTGCAGTTTTGGAAGTCAAAACCAGGTGTGGATCATAAAAAGAGAGAAAATATTAAGGGCCGATACAACTTACTCCTTAGGCCTCTTTCACACGAGCGGATTAGGTTCGGATGCGTTCAGTGAAACTCGCACCATTTTGCAAGCAAGTTCAGTCAGTTTTGTCTGCGATTGCGTTCAGTTGTTCAGTTTTTTCCGCGCGGGTACAATGCGTTTTGATGCGTTTCTCACAAACGTGATAAAAAACTGAAGGTTTACAAACAACATCTCCTAGCAACCATCAGTGAAAAACGCATCGCGACTGCACCTGCTTGCGGATGCAATGCGTTTTTCACTGAAACCCATTTCACTTCTATGGGGCCAGGGCAAACGCAGACTATGGCCTCATGCACACGACCATTGTGTGTTTTGTGGTCCGCAAACTGTGGATCCGCAAAACACGGATGGCGTCCGTGTGCGTTGCGAAATTTGCGGAACGGCACGGACAGCCTTTAATATAACTGCCTATTCTTGTCCACAAAGCGCAGACAAGAATAGGACAGGTTATATATTTTTTTGCGGACCGCGGAATGGAGTGCTGTCCGCATCTTTTGCGGCCCCATTGAAGTGAATGGGTCCGCATCCAAGCTGCCAAAACTGCGGCTCGGATACGGAACCAAAACAACGGCCGTGTGCATGAGGCCTATAGAACATGATGCATTTTTTTTATGCAATGAAAAACTGATGCGTGAAAAAAAACCCGCTCATGTACAATAAGTCAGGATTCAGCGCAGGTGCTTTGCGTTCACGTCACGCATTGCACCTGTGCGGAAAACTCGCTCGTGTGAAAGGGGCCTAACTCCTAGACATTGAAGGTCACCTGAAGAGACTCCGACGTGTTCTTGAGGACGCTCCTGACGTGGCGGGCTGCAGGAAACCCGAACCTTCGCGATCCGTGTTTGCACAGAACACTTGGAGTGTGAGATGAAATACTCTTAAATGTATGTAAACGACACCTCAATAAACAGACACAAATCCACTCTGGGAATTGCCAAATCTATATCACAAAGTAAACTTTCCAAAGCCTCTGCTGCAGGAGGTGCTGAAACATAATATCCACCAGCACCCCGGCCGGGATTTAATAAAGACAGGCTTTAATAGGAGCTAATTTGATTGGTCTTACTAATTCCACTTTAATTGGAAAATTAGGTGGATTCTGGCGGTAAATTGGCAGTTTCCATCCAGAATAGGAGATGACGGGGCCGAACATCTGTATAAACTCCTTGTGTACTTAGCTGCCGCTACGCAGTCCCCTGCCCTATGGCAGATGTCACGCTGGGGAGGGGATTCGTATAGGCTGTACAGTATACATAGGGTTAAACATTTGCATCGCCATATTACTGGCAGCAATAGGTTGTGGCACTACAAGACCCAGCAGTAATAGCTAGTGTCACAATAATAGTCTCTGGCCTTCTTTACATATATTCAGCGTTCCGGTCCAGTTCCACTTCCGGAAACAGCAGAGGAGAACTGAAGCCAGAGCTGATCCAGTGGTTTTCTATGGGTTCGTTCACATTCATCCGGCGCATCAATCATAATACCAGAAAATGCTGCATGCTACGTCTTCCTGTCTGCTGCTATCAGTGTATGAAGTGCAGGACGCCTGTATCCCTTATGTCCAGCCTAAAACATCTAATCGGACACGTGAAGCCGGTGTAATAATCTCAGTCGGTGTGCTGGGACTTATAGTTCCTTCAAACCTAGAAGTCTAACGTATGGAGTAGATCTCAGTACAATAGCCCTGAGCACGCAGAGGTCCTCCGGGATCCTGCCACCCAGGACACAAGGACATGGTGTTTCTTTCGTCTTCTATGATCTGCAAAAAACGGATCTGCAAAAAACACGGATGACGTCCATGTGCATTCCGTATTTTGCAGAACGGAAGAGCTGGCCCCTAATAGAACATCCTATCCTTGTCCGTAATACAGACAATAATAGGACGTGTTCTATTTTTTTTTGCGGAACGGAAATACGGACGTACGGAAACAGAATGCACACGGAGTAACCTCAGTTTTTTTTTTGTGGACACATTGAAATGAATGGTTCCGCATACGGTCCACAAAAAAAAACGGAACGGACATGGAAAGAAAATACGTTCATGTGCATGAGCCCTGATATCTCACCCCGTTGTTTGACAATTCAGATCCTCTTGGGAGGGTAGTTCCTCTCAAACAGGGGCCGGGCCCCCTTTCTGCAGGGGCCCCATAGCTGCCGCATGATGTTCTTCTCTGGTACATACACCCATGGATGTAGGTTTTGCAAAAAGGGAAATTTTCAGGTTAAGGGTCCATTCACACATCCGCAATTTTGCGGAACGGAATTCCGGACCCATCTATTTCTATGGGGCAGCACGATGTGCTTCCCGGATCCGGAAAAATATAGAACATGTCCTATTCTTGTCCACAATTGCGGGCAAGAATAGACATTTTCTATTAAGTGCCTGCAATGTGCGGTCCACAAAATGTGGAACGCACATCGCTGATGTCCGTGTTTTGCAAATCCACGGATCCGTGGATCCGTAAAACACACGGACGTGTGAATGGACCCTAAATTTGTGGATTTTTGTTGATCGAATTCAATATCCAGCTAGAACTCTTATAAGGCCTCTTTCAGACAGGGGGTTATGTTTTTAGACGCCGGTCTGTACATAACTTTGGCGCACCCACCACCAGGCTAAATCTACGCCGGCTTCCTTGCTGGCTTGTATTTAGAACATTTTCTAAATGATAAGTGAGACGGGCCTGTCGGGACGCCCCCTTCCCTGCTCACGCCACCCCCCCCCCTTTTTAGACCTGGCATGAGTCGTAGATTGTGGTGCCAATAACCTTTGTGCCGCAGTAAGTGGCAGATATGCGCCAGTAAATGAGCCCATCGGTTTTAGGTAATTTTCAGGTATTTATTTCCCATATATTGGTTTGAAGAAAAAAAATGCAAAAACATTGGAAAAAGAACACCTTTTATAATTCTGCTGACATCTGGCCGCGGCGTTCTTTGCAAAAACAAAAATAGCCAAAAATATGGGGTAAAACGGGGCAAAAAAGGAGGTGGTTTTCCTAAAGAAACACTATGTGAGAAACCACGTTATCTGCATTAATCCAGCTACAACAGGCCTTTGGGTGGAGCATTGTAGAGAGACCCCTGCCCGTCAGCTGCTCTTGCCCAATCAGCATTGCCCAGACCAGTCCTTGCCACAGTGATTGGCTGAGGGCATCCACTTGAAGGGTGCGGGAAAAGCCACAGCAGAAAATCCGCACCAAATGCAGAATTCCCAGCATCCGTGCTGTGCCTGCACCGCAGATTTCACCCTCTGTATTTCAAAGGGTTAACTCTGCATTGACTGGCACGCCCGTGTGTGTTTTGCATCTGCAATGGTCCCATTCCAGGACTGTGTTTTTTACAAGGTGATCGATCCATTAAAACTCACACCATGTGTCAAGTTAGGCCTCGTTCACACCAGTTATTGGGTCAGTTATTCTGGTTTTGGCCACAATCACTGATGGAAATAACTGATCTAATAACTGAAGTGTGAACTCAGCCCTAGGGCTCATGCACACGAACGTGGCTTTTTCTGTGTCCATTCTGTTTTTTTGCCGACCGTATGCGGAACCATTCATTTCAATGGGTCCACAAAAAAAAAACGGAAGTTACTCCGCGTGCATTTAGTTTCTGTATGTCCAAACGCCCGTTCCGCAAAAAAATAGAACATGTCCTATTAGGGCTCATGCACACGAACGTATTTTATTTCCGTGTCCATTCCGTTTTTTTTGCGGACCATATGCGGAACCATTCACTTCAAGGGGTCCACAAAAAAAACGGAAGTTGCATTCTGTAACTGTATGTCCGTATCGCCAAAAAAATAGAACATGTCCTATTATTGTCCGCATTACGGGCAAGGATAGGACTGTTCTATTACGGGCCAGCTGTTACGGAATGCACACGGACGTCATCCGTATTTTTTGCAGATCCGTGTTTTGCGGACCACAAAATGCATACATTAGTGTGCATGAGGCCTCATGCCTGAATTCCGTTGCAGAAATGCTCTGCAGCCTGTGGATGAGATTAAGGTAGAGACAGTGGAAAAACCACATTGTATCCATCTACTATGTGGATGTACCTGAAAGATCGCAGGTGACAAAGCTCGGTTCTAATGTCCTTTCCAGCTGGATGCCAGGCACAGTCTAGGTTCGGAGAGCTTCCTTCCTGACAATCTGCAGTCTAAACTCGCCTTTACCAATGGGAGCCATGGTGCCAGTGGTATGGCAGAAAGCTACTGATTGGCTGCAGTGGTCGTGTGCTGGCTGCTTGTAAACATAGACCAGGGGAGCAATGGTGAGTGCAACTCTGGTATTATTGGAGCAGTATTAGTACTGTGATATTAGTAGAGCAGTATTAGTACTGTGATATTAGTGGAGAGGTATTAGTACTTGATATTAGTGGAGCGGTATTAGTATTGTGGTGTTAGTGGAGCGGTGTTAGTACTGTGAAATTAGTGGAGCAGTATTAGTACTGTGAAATTAGTGGAGCAGTATTAGTACTGTGAAATTAGTGGAGCAGTATTAGTACTGTGAAATTAGTGGAGCGGTGTTAGTACAGTGATATTAGTGGAGCAGTGTTAGTACTGTGATATTAGTGGAGCAGTATTAGTACTGTGAAATTAGTGGAGCAGTATTAGTACTGTGAAATTAGTGGAGCGGTGTTAGTACTGTGATATTAGTGGAGCGGTGTTAGTACTGTGGTGTTAGTGAAGCGGTATTAGTACTTCATATTAGTGGAGCGGTATTAGTACTGTGATATTAGTGGAGCGGTATTAGTACTTGATATTAGTGGAGAGGTGTTAGTATTGTGGTGTTAGTGTAGCGGTATTGGTATTGTAGAACTAGAGGAGCAGTATTACTACTGTAATATTAGTAGAGCAGTATTAGTACTGTGATATTAGTAGAGCAGTATTAGTACTGTGATAAGAAAGGAGTGCTATTAGTATTATGGTATTAGCGGAGCGATATTAGTATTGTGGTATTACAATTGCAGCATCAGTGCTATTTTTTGCTACTAGATCAGGGATCCAGCTGTTCTGAAACGAAAACTCCCAGAATCCTCCTTTCACTTCTATGGGAGTTACAAAAACAGCTGATACAGTGTGCATGCTGGGAGTTGTAGTTTCACAGCAGCTGGAGTGCTGAAGGTTGCAGATCCCTGTAATGGAGAGTTGGGTATCCAACATACGCTCAGTGCATTACATGGAGGCTGAGTACTAATACACCTTCTAATTTCCTGTGTATTTAGCACAATTGCAGATATTGGAATTATCCCTGAAGACGGCTTCTCCTTGGCAGCAGCCTCTGCATTCACCAGCAGTGGAGAACCTGCTCAACTCAGTGGTTTGATTATACTGACATCATGTGGTAATAACTGGAATTACAGCTCTAGGAGGTACTGATGCACTAATCAAGAGCTAAACAACTTTAAGGCCCGGTTCACATATGTCCGTAGATCCGGTTCAGCTCCTCTCCAGGTGAAGTAGAAAAGGCCAGAGGTGAACAGGAGACAGAACCGATCCCATAGTTTTCCATTGGATAGTTCTCATACATCCGGAGCATCAGTTGTGACTCCAAATAGCGCGCTGAATGCTCCGTTTTTCTGTCCGGTGCTATCATTGGGCAGACGTCGGATATGTGCGCTGAAGTGCTATGCACAAATACCAGCTGTGCCCGGCTCCCGGCCTAAGGGTACGGTCACATAGTCAGGTTTCTGCATGCAGTTTTGGAAACCAAAATGGGGAGTGAATTTAAAAAAAGAGAAGTTGTATCCATCCTTGATACCTTCTCTCCTTTTACACCTGGTTCTGCAAAATGTTTTATTGTAGCCCCCAGAGCCCTCTTGGAGAAGAGTGTTACATTTCATACTTTGGGCCTGGCTTCTACAAGTTTCAGTGGATTGACTGAAGGACGTCTGTTTATCCCAACCAGTCACCCCCCCCTTCCAATACCATGAGGTGAATTAAGGGACAATGTCCAATGTACTATACATGGTACTTAAAGGGTAACTGTCATGTTTTCATAAAAAAATTGAATTTTAGCATATGTTACTGCTGCAGCAGCATTACGCATAAAGCAATCTTTAGTTTCTTCACTTACCACTGTTTTCCTTGAGCTTTTCCCTTAGTTACGTCTGTTTTGAACCTTACAATATGAGGATCTTCTCAAGATGGCTCCTCTGCCAGTTCTTTGAGGCCAAAACTGCTTTCCCTCACTTCCCATACACACTTGCTGTAGCCAGCAGCTTCCTGCCAGCCAATCAGATTGGATTACTGAGGCACGCCTCCTCACTCTGAAGCCTAATGCAGGCATGCAGTGTGAAGGACCGCCCCCTCCATCTTCTGTTTACACTAAAGGGAAGACAGACAAGCCATAGTAACTGTCTGTTAAGGGAGCAGT
Source organism: Bufo gargarizans (assembly GCF_014858855.1). NCBI lineage: Eukaryota > Metazoa > Chordata > Amphibia > Anura > Bufonidae > Bufo > Bufo gargarizans. The sequence goes on from NC_058086.1 coordinate 28,430,151, forward strand.
GGAAAGGGACAGGAGACATTACTGAAAGCTGTTATTATAAGGTAATTCCAGATCTTTTGACAATCATTGACAGACTATCTCAGGTATACATGCCTAGCCCCAATAAACTAGCAAATAAAAAAATATGACAGTTACACTTTAACCTTCATTCATTTACTGTCCAATCACAGGCGTGGAGATTGCCTAATAAATTGATAGGTTGGGTGAGCTGAGGACTGAAATGATAAAACATAACTGGTACAATAAAAATGTGTCCATATGCTGAGGGCAGCCAAGATTGAATGTGAGCCTATTCCTCCTCCTACTCTCAAGGAAACAGAAGGCTTGTGTCAGGTGTCCTATTATAGTCTGCCTTTTATTTTGTAACTGTTTTGTATGTACAGTTTTACTCCTTGTAAGTGCTAGTAGAATCCATAGCCTGAGAACAGTTTGTGTCTGTGTGTTATAAGTTGCCTCTTGTTGGCAATAACAACGGGTGGTGGCAGCGGGCATCTGGGGGTACATGGACTGTGTTGGAGATGTGTTTTATACACAGTTTGTAGCCTGAGTGGAAGGTGAGTGATTACATGGAAATACATTAACCCCTTGCAATGGCAGCCATATCACATGCCAGAATGGTGGGAACGTGACAGTGGTTATATAGAGACACATAGGGGGCTGGGCAGGTGCTTGTTGGGAGTTATAGGTGGGTAGGGCGTCTGGTGATGCTGTCTCCCTACTAGGGATGAGTGAACCGGATGTTTTCAGGTTCGGGTTCAGGCTTGGGTTCGGCATGCGGGCGATGAATGAATTCCGTTATGGATTCCGTTAGAACGGAATATAACGGAATTCTATGATGGAATGCGAAACAGAAGCTTTTAAGAGGCATTCCGTTTTGCATTTGTCATAATAGAAGGCTATGGGCAGTATAACGGAGCCGGCTGGTTTCCGTTATGCAGGACAGGACTTGTTTTCCATCCCAAACCCCGAACCTGAAAATGTTGGGTTTGTTCATCCCTACTCCCTACAGATCAGTTATCGATACAACTGTGTGGGTGGCAGTAACAGTATAGTCTTAGTCCACGGCTTACACTGATCTCTGTGATACAGGTAATGTCAGAAGAAGAAGCTGAATATGAAGCACACTTCACGGGCATCTTGTCAGGGCTCGATCTCTCCACTTGTGACACATGAACAGTAATTCTGCACAGGTGCTTTCTAGTTACAGTATATCCTTCCTCACAACTCACTGCACACGCGTTACTCTGACTCTCACCAGTTGTGATATCTCTCCTTGTGATACACACAATTCCACCTTACCCTGCAGCAGGCTGGCTGGTCTTTGTTGTGCCACCGGCCGCTGGCTGCTTCAGAGTGCAGGAGCCAGGAAATGAAAGTCAGGTATGCTTGCTCCAGGCTATTCCTCGACACTGTAATGCTCAGCTGCTGTGTGACCCTTTCTATGCCCGGAGGTGGTGTATCCTTGTAATTAGTACCTCACACTTCCACTTGACAGCAGACGAAAACTCAGGAGTATGGCTGTATCTGCTTCCAGCACACACTTTCTGTCTCAGTCTCTCCTACATCTGACAGAAGGATCGGATTGGATTACTCCTATTTATAATCTAACAGGCACGTGCTCTCTATTAAAGGAGTTTCCCTTCTGCATCAACATCCTAAAAAATTCACTTATGGAGATAGCTTTAATTTCCTAATATATTTATTTTACCTTTATTACTTCTAACTTATATTCTGAGTGCAACGTGCCGCCCCAGGGCCTGACTGAGGTCCCAGTGTTAGCAATGCCGTGTGGTGATTCAGCCTTACTAGTTCTGTGTGTGTTGCGGTGCTCCTACCTGGATACTGTCGCTTCCCAGGGTTAGGATCTGCAGCATTCAAAGGAACTGTAGTTATAGGAATAAGCCAAGTCCAGACTTAATAAATATCCACAGTTTTACTTCAATAAACTTGCATCCAGATAATATTTGATCTTTCTCTGGATCCAGCAGGTTTTGGGGAAGACTGGCAGGTGAACTTGAATACTATGCTTTATCTCTCTGCTGTGCTAATCTATGGCTTCCATCTGGTTACTGGACTCTCTGACAGTTCTAGTGCCTTTGAGTGGGATGCCTTTGGCTGTTGACCCCCTAATAAAATGAAAGGAGTCGGGGTGGTCTCTGAGCTGCTTCCCCTGAGAGACTCCTGTTGCAGGAGGGGGGAGATCCCCTCACTGCGCCATGTCTCTTCTCTCTCCAACTCTCAACTCCGCTATCTCTTCCTCCAACCACTCCCCTGGTAAGAAGCAGGACTAAGACCACCCAAAAGGGGGATAATGGAATGGTACGTTCCATTCTACCTAAATTTCTCTCTCTGCCAGATACACTGCCCTGCTAGATAACCAGACACAGTGAATATAGTACAATACATAAGTCACATAGCCATGTTATTAAGGCACAATATAAAAGGACCTGGAATTAGTTACACAGATGACATTATTTGTAAGCCATTAGAGACAGTAGCAGGGTGTAGGAATGGTAGTGTCTACTCTGGGGTACTACATGAGCTGCAGGCACATGACTCTGTCCATGCAGCTCTTTCTTATTTCCTGTGAGCAGTGATAGGGGAGTGTCTATGTAACTAACTGGGTGGGAGTGTCTATAAACTAGCTGGGTGTGGTTAGGAGCAGTGATAGGGGAGTGTCTATGTAACTAACTGGGTGGGAGGAGCTATAAACTAGCTGGGTGTGGTTAGGGGCAGTGATAGGGGAGTGTCTATGTAACTAGCTGGGTGGGAGGAGCTATAAACTAGCTGAACATTTTTAGGAGCAGTGATAGGGGAGTGTCTATGTAACTAGCTGGGTGGGAGGGGTGTGGTTAGGGGCGGAGCTTGAGCTGTGACAGAGGAAGGAGAAATGCATCATGGGTTTGGTTGGATACAGCAATAGGAAGCTCTACATACGGGATGGAAAGAAACCAGAGGGATTGGTTTACTTGATTAGAAAGGGAACAGGGGAGTCCAAATTGAAAAAAAGAAATAAAAAGCCATTGGAAGATGTATATAAGGTAAGTAACTACATGAGCAAATCTGTTAAAAACCATAGCAATCCCAGAAAACCTCTTCACGGACCTGCATAATTAGATCATTAGATCATGTGATCAAAAAGGTCAGTCACCAGGGGTGTAGCTGAAGGCTTATGGGCCCTGGTGCACGAGTTCAGCTTGCCCCCCCCTTCCTTTACTCAGTGCTGATGCACCTAGATTTTCTGCTGCCAAAGGCCAATATTGAAATCCCCCCCCCCCCTTCTCTCCAGTCCTACTGTTAAAGGGGTTGTCCTCTTTTTACTACTGATGACCTATCCTCAGCTTGAGAAAGACCAGAGATGGTTGAAACGTTGCTATCTGTATGCTGCTGTTACTAATAAAGTAACCGTTTTTTTCACCTGAATTAAAGAGTGCTGTGGATTTTTCTATTATCTGTTACTTGACGGGACCCCCAGCCAGGATCCCCATCTGCGGGCACCATCTCACCAATTTTTCTATTGGCATTTGTCCCCAAATTGGGACCTGGAGTGCTGCTTACCCCATTTATTTGTCTATCCTCAGGATAGGTCATCAATATCAGATCAGCCGGGGTCCTCCTGCACCCCCAACGATCAGCTATTTGAAGAGAGGGCAGCGCTCATATGAGAGCTGCTTTCTCTGCTCTGTTCACCCGCTCGCCGTAGCATTCGCAGTGATGAGCAGGTAAACAGAGCAGAGAAGGCAGCGCTAATACAAAAAAAGAAAAAGGCGGACAACCCCTTTAAAGACATACTTGGAAAACATTACATATAGCGCTGCAGAACATACAGGGTCATACAGCGCCTCATATGCACCTCTTCCATCCAGTGACGCCATGGTGACTTCTTTCAGCCGCGCCTCGTCTCTGCAGAGTTTAACAAACAGACATCTTACTTTCCTACTTTTCCATCCTCCTCCCACCTTCTCAACACCCCATCCTGCCACCCCCAATACTGTGTCCACTGTGCTCCCCAATACCTTCCTGCAGAAACAGTCCCCCTGAAAATACTGGTACCACACAGATAGTGCGTCAGTACAAAAACACCCCTTTATTTTGTGCGGTAGTCCAAAAAAACCTCCCTTCCTTTCAGATCAGACCCCCATATAAAACCCTAAATGAGACCCCCCCCCCCATCTCAGACCAAACCCCCTTTAGACCTCTATGTCAGACCCCATATAAGACCCCAGTTTTAGACCTCAGATCAGACCCCCATTAGACCTCCATGTAAGACCCCGACCCAATATCAGACCAGACCTCCATATAAGACCCCTATTAGACCTACAGACCCCCATATCAGACCTCTACATCCCATTAGACCTCTAGACTCCCATATCTGACCCCCATTAGACATTCAGACCCCATATATGACCCCCATTAGAACTCCAGACCCTCAATCAGACACCCATTAGACCTCCAGACCCCCAATCAGACCACCATTAGACCTCTAGACCCCCATATCGGACCCCCATTAGACCTCCAGACACTCAATCAGACCTTCAGATCCCCAATCAGACCCCCATTAGACCTCTAGACCCCCAATCAGACCCCCATTAGACCTCCAGTCAGACCTCTCCAGACCGCCAGTCAGACCTCTACAGACCCCCAGTCAGACCTCTACAGACCCCCAGTCAGACCTCCAGACTCCCCTGTCAGACCTCCAGACCCTCATTAGACCACTTCAGACCCCCACTCAGACCTCCAGACCCCCATAGACCACTCCAAACCCCCATTAGACCTATTCAGACCCCCATTAAACCTCCATATCGGACCTCAGATCAGACTGTAAAATAATAAAGTCACTTACCTCTCCTGCCACCCTCTCCTTGTCCTGGCTGTCTTCTCTTCTCAGTGCCCCCGCTTCAGTTACCTGACCCCCTGCAGCATCAGGTCAGAGTTCGCTCTGTACGTCCTGACGCTGCAGGCAGCCAGGACACAGCAGCGCGGACCCTGAGAAGAGTGAGCAGGAGGAGAGGTAAGTACTAGACAGCGCTCACAGCGCTTTACTCCCGCTCCTCCTGCAGACTAGTGAGCGCTTCCATTATTGAAGTGCTCGCTAGTATTCCCGTTATAAGATGCACTGCATCTTATAAAGGGAAAAGTACAGTATCACTGGCAAGGGGGCCCGGTCACAACCGCGACAGCTGCGACTCCTATAGTTACGCCAGTGTCCGTCGCACATAACAACATATTATCTGACAGCATAATACAACAATTGGAAGCTATGTGGCAGCATAACCACATTATTGACTATAACATGCACATACAGCCAGCGTATCATATAGCGCATGTTTTTCTAGCTGTGTGAATGTACTTTTTACTTTCACTTTGTGCCGGTCATCTAATAAACCTTCCCTCTACATTAGTAAAAGGTCATAAACACAATTGAAGCCACATTCCCAATCTTATCAGTAAGATAAGAACTGAGCTATAATGACTGTTTATAAGGTCAGAGATCAGAGATGAGGAGCCGTCAGCTGAGCTGCCAGATGGAGCAGAGAGACAATGTAGATCCTGCTACTAGAGCATCTCAGCAATGTACAGAGAAAAGGGCTCCAAATGTTTAATAAAGACCTGCTGAAAAAAATGATTTTTAGCTCAAAATGAGTACAATGCGATAATAATAATAATAATTAAAAAAATGCCCCAAAGGTGTAAATAGCCTTTACTGGATAACTGTCATATTTTTTTTTGTATACCTGAGTTAGTCTGTCAATGATTGCCAAAAGATCTGCAATTACCTTATAATAGCAGCTTTCATTAATGTCCCCTGTCCCTTTCCACTGCTCCCTTAAAAGACCGTTGCTAGGGCTCATCTGTCTCCGGCTAGGAAGACAGAGGGGCGGTCCTTCACACTGCAGGCCTGCATTAGGCTTCAGAGTGAGGAGGCGTGTCTCTCAGTAATCCAATCTGATTGGCTGGCAGGGAGCTGCTGGCTACAGCAAGTGTGTATGTGACCTGAGGGAAAGCAGTTTTGGCCTCAGAGAACTGGCAGAGGAGCCATCTTGAGAAAATCCTCATAATAATAGGATTCAAAACAGCCATAACTAAGGGGAAAACTCAAGGAAAACAGTGGTAAGTGAAGAAACTAAAGATTGCTTTATGCATAATGCTGCTGCAGCAGTAACATATGCTAAAATTGATATCCTTTAAAGAGGTTTTTTTCACTTCAGCAAATAGCCTGTCATGTAGACCAGGGATTAGCAACCTCCGGCACTCCAGCTGTTCTAAAACTACAACTCCCACAATCCTCTTTTTAATTTTTGGGGAGTTACAAGAACAGGTTACCAAGTGTGCATGCTGGGAGTTGTAGTTTCACAACAGCTGGAGTGCTGAACGTTTCTGAACCCTGATGTAGACAAAGTTAATACAAGACACTTACTAATGTATTGTGATTGTCCATATTGCCTCCTTTGCTGTCTGGATTAATTTTTCCATCACATTCTACACTGCTCGTTTCCAGCGCAGATATGAGGTGGCTGGGACGGAAGCTGCTGTGCATGCGTATCTATGTGTTCTACCACGGTCCTGGCCATCAAAGAGGCCGGTGCTTTTGTTCTATAGTACGCAAGCACGACCACCGCTGATAGATTACTTCAACCGACCAAGACATTTTGGACAATTGTATGCTTCTAACTTTGTGAGAACAGTTTGGGGAAGGCCCTTTTCTGTTGCACCAGTGGACAAAGCAAGGTCTATGAAGGCATGGTTGGGGAGCTTCATGTGGAAGAACTTTGCACAGAGCCCTGACCTCAACCCCATCCGACACCTTTGGGATGAACTAGAATGGAGATTGCGAGCCATACCCTCTCATCCAACATCAGTCTCCCCTCTTCAAGGTGAAAGAGAAAAATATTCCACCGGACACCCTCCAAAATCTTCTAGAAAGCCTTCCTAAAAAAGTGGAAGCTGTTCTAGCTACAAAGGTGAGACCAACCCCATATTAAAGCCTATGGATTTAGACTGGGATGTTGTAAAAGCTCCTGTAGGTGTAATGTGTAGGCGTTACAATACTTTTATTCATATCATGTACTTTCAATGATCAACTCTCCTTTTTATCCCCAAACATTCAATTCTAACATGTGACACAAGATGGCGCCATAACCTTATTTAATGCTCCACAGGTTGCTTTTATATTGCAGATCAGTCCTGAATAGGGATGAGCGAACTTGCGTTTTAGGGCTTTCACCGTTATGTATTCCGTTATGGCTTTCCGTTATAACATGGTAATAACGGAAAATAACGGAATCCATAAGGGTCCATTCACACGTTCGTAATTTGGGTCCTCATCTGTTCCGCAATTTGCGGAACGGTGCAGACCCATTCATTTTAAATGGGGCTGGAACGGATGCGGATCTGCATTTCCGGGATCCGCATTTGCATTTCCGGAATCCGTATTTTCGGCATCCGCAATTCCGTTCCCGAAAAAAATAGAACATGTCCTATTCTTGACCGCAATTGCGGACCAGAAAAGGCATTTTCTATTATAGTGTCGGCAATGTGCGGTCTGCAAATTGCGGATCGCACATTGCCGGTGTCCGCGTATTGCGGATCCGCAAAACACGGACGCGTGAATGGGCCCTAAGACGGAAATCAAAACGGAAACCTTTAGAGGCATTCCGTTTGATCAGTCAAAATAGAAGTCTATGGGCAGCATAACGGATCCGTCTGGTTTCTGTTATGCAGGACATGACCTTCATAACGAAAAACTAGACGGATGAGTGATGCTGCCCATAGACTTGTATTATGACGGATCAAAACGGAATGCCTCTAAAGGTTATGCATTCCATCATAGAATTCTGTTATGGCCTGTTGTAACGGAATCCATATTGGAATTGTAATAAAAGGCCTCATGCACACGACCGTTCATTTTTTTGCGAAAAGCGGAAGCCGCCCGTGCGCCTTCCGCGGACAGACACGGTGCACCATTTTTTTCGTTCAAAAACCCACTGTTCTAGTTCTTCTTTTGCGCTGCCTTATCGGGATGGTATGCGAGCATGCACAAATAGGCTACTTTCACACTTGCAGCAGTGTGATCCGGCAAGCAGTTCCGTCGTCGGAACTGGCCGCCGGATCCACCGATCTGGGTGTGACTGATCTGGATGCGGATCCGTCTCACAAACGCATTGCAAGAACGGATTCGTCTCTCCGCTTCTCATGCGGATAGACGGATCTGTCTTGTATTTTTTTCACATTTTTACCAGTCTGCGCATGCGCAGGCCGAAAGGACGGATCCGGAATTCCGGTATTTTGAATGCCGGATCTGGCACTAATACATTCCTGTGGGAAAAAATGCCGGCATTCAGGCAAGTCTTCAGGTTTTTCCGCCGGAGATATAACCGTAGCATGCTGCATTTTTATCTTTTGCCTGATCGGTCAAAACGACTGAACTGAAGACATCCTGATGCATCCTGAACGGATCGCTCTCCATTCAGAATGCACAGGGATACGCCTGATCAGGTCTTTTCCGGTATTGAGCCCCTGTGATGGAAATCTATGCCGGAAAAGAAAAACGCTAGTGTGAAAGTACCCTTAAAGAATGAGATATTTTTATCCTAATGATTATGTAGCGAAATGTAGCACTTGTATAATGGCTACAGTAGGCATGTATTGGAAGATGGGTCCCTATGAAGCTGGATTAAAGGCGTCGTCAGAGTTATTTATTATATATTTATTTTTTAAACTTGTACAGTATTTATCAAGTTTTTTACATTTTGAAACAAAACTCGAGGGTCTTGTGTCATATACCTCTAGGCCTGTGATTGGCTGTATTGGTCATGTGCTGTACACGGTCATCGCTGCAGCAGCAGAAAGCTTGGGATCGGCGGTGCTGGAATGGATAGGGTTTGGAACGGTGAGTATAGTTTTTTTTTTATTATTTTAGCGCATTTACTGAGTTTCAAAAAATTACTTAAAATGATTAGAGATTAGTGAGATTGAATGGATAAGAGGCCATTTAACTGGATTTATGGGCCGCAGTGCTCCTCTCAACCTTCTCTATTTTCCACAACTGAAAGTGACAGCAGCAATTTGCTTTGATGTTTTGTATCAGTTCTTGTATTTTTTCTGTTCATCAGCACAAATGATTTTAAAATTCTGCTGGTTGCCCTTGGAAACAGAAAACAGCTGCTTACCACTTTGTAACCGCCATTTGAGCTCCTGCAAGGAACTGCTCTCGGATAACTCAAGATCAGAACAATTTGCATAGGGACTTTGTACTTGCAACTCTTCCAGAATGTTCGGGAGGATCCCAGAAAAAGGGGAGATGTCCCGGACTCATGGAATAGCTGGCAAATCTCCCAGGAGCTGCATGTACTTGGAGCCAGGAGGCTGCATCATCAGACTTAGCTCACGAAAAGGGGTGCATTTTTAGAAAGAGGCATGGTAAACCCCCCAAAAAAAACTTGAACGGCTGCTTTGCAGTGCAATCTCATACCTCCTGGACCACAGCTGGGAAAAGTTGGAAAATGTACTATTTATGAACTTATTCTATATTTTATGCATACTTTTTCAACTCTTCTGGATGGTCCAGGAGATGTCCAAAAAAAAGGTAAAATATTTGAAAAATCTGCCGGGTGCTGAATATGCTTGTCTTTTCTCATTCCTACAACCTTCTTTACTACTGGGTGAAAGCCGAAATGATGTCCTGATGATGGCCCCAGCATCACAACATTGTCTGCAGCTGCATGTGGCGGTGAGGAGGAATGCAAAACTATGTAGAGGTGCGTATCTGCCTGTCTGGTCCAGGGTCTATATTAATGGGGTATTCTGGTCTGCAATCTTTATTTAGGAGGTCTGGTCTGCAGTATATATTGAGGGTGAGTGTGGTCTGGGGTCTGTGTTGAATGGGGTGTCTAGTCTGGGTCTGTATTGTGGGGGGAGTGTGGTCTGCATTCTGTAATGAGGGTGAATGTGGTCTGGGGTCTGTGTTGAAAGGGAGTCTGGTCTGAGGGCTGTATTTAAGGCTAGTATGGGGTCTGTATTGAAAGGGGGTCTAAAGTGGGGTCTGTATTGAAGGGGGGAGTCTAGTCTGCGGTCTGTAATGAGGGTGAATGTGGTCTGGGGTCTGTGTTGAAGGGGGGTCTAGTCTGGGGTCTGTATTGAAAGGGGGAGGTATTTAAGAAGAGTCTGGTCTGGATGGAAAAAAAAAAAACATGTCTGGTCCAGGGTCTATATTAATGGGGTATTCTGGTCTTCAGTCTTTATTTAGGGGGAATCCAGTCTGAAATCTTTATTTAGGAGAAGTCTGGTCTGGGGTCTGTATTGAGGGTGAGTGTGGTCTGGGGTCTATGTTGAATTGGAGTCTGGTCTGAGGGCTGTATTTACGGCTAGTCAGGTCTGGGGTCTGTATTGAAGGGGGGTCTAGTCTGGGTCTGTATTGTGGGGGAGTGTGGTCTGCAGTCTGTAATGAGGGTGAATGTGGTCTGGGGTCTGTGTTGAAGGGGGGTCTAGTCTGGGTTCTGTATTGAAAGGGGGTCTAGTTTGGGGTTTGTATTGAAGAGGTGTCTTGTCTGGGGTCTGTATTTTGGGGTAGGTATAAGGGCTGTATTTAAGGCTAGTCTGGGTTCTGTATTGAAAGGGGGGTCTAGTCTGGGGTCTGTATTGAAGGGGTGTCTGGTCTGGGGTCTGTATTTTGGGGTAGGTATGAGGGCTGTATTTAAGGCTAGTCTGGGTTCTGTATTGAAAGGGGGGTCTAGTCTGGGGTCTGTATTGAAGGGGTGTCTGGTCTGGGGTCTGTATTTTGGGGTAGGTATGAGGGCTGTATTTAAAGCTAGTCTGGGGTCTGTATTGAAGGGGGGGGGGGTCTAGTCTGGGGTTGTATTGAAGAGGTGTCTGGTCTGGGGTCTGTATTTTGGGGTAGTCTGAGGGCTGTATTTAAGGCTAGTCTGGGGTCTGTATTGAAGGGGGGGGGGGGTCTAGTCTGGGGTCTGTATTGAAGGGGGGGTCTAGTCTGGGGTCTGTATTGAAGAGGTGTCTGGTCTGGGGTCTGTATTTTGGGGTAGTCTGAGGGCTGTATTGAAGGGGGGGTCTAGTCTGGGGTCTGTATTGAAGGGGGGGGTCTAGTCTGGGGTCTATATTGAAGAGGTGTCTGGTCTGGGGTCTGTATTTTGGGGGAGTGTGGTCTGCAGTTTATAATGAGGGGGAATGTAGTCTGGGGTGAAGAGGAGTCTGGAGTCAGATGACTGCATTTAGGGCTAGTCTGGTCTTGATCTGTATAAATGGTGAGTGTGGTCTGGGGTCTGTTAAGAAGAGTCTGGTCTGGATGCAAAAAAAAAACAACGGTTGTGTGAAGGGGTTCTTGGGGCACGGCTACATGGCAACACTGGCCGCACAACAGTTGTTGCCAGGATTGCAGGGGCTTTATACTGTAGTGGTGATCCCATAGAAAAGAATGGGGTCGAAGTGCAAATCACATGTGTGCCTCCACTGTGAACCCTAAACCACAAAAAAGCCAGCAGAGTTGGATTTTTGTTTTCGATTCGTGGGTTGCAGATGCAGCAAACATGCGACTTGTGCTGTGACCCCATTCATTTCTAAGGGTTGTCTGCTATAATGCGATGCCCCTGCGATCCTGGCTGCAACAGCTGTTGCGTGACCGATGTTGCAATGTAGTTGTACCCTTAACCAGACTTATTCGAATCGGTGACACTGAAGGTCCTACCATAAACACCTGATAAGTTCAACACTCCAGAGAGGAGGATACGTGCGGAGAGGTGACTGTGCATGCGTGCAGCTCTCTCTACCTGCACACGGGTGCTGGATGTCTGACAATGTGGCCCTGGAACCAGGAAAGAGTTCAATGGGGGACACGTCCAGACCACACATAAGAAATGTGCAGGTAGCAGCTGAGCAGACGCATATAACACTGCAGCCGTCCATCTCTCCTCGCCCCAACTGTCCAGTAAACGTTCACAGATGCCTTAATCTAAAGTGACTTACAGCAATCTGTATATATCGGAGTTTTATTGCCTACATTTGTTTAGAAGATATACTATAAAAAAAAACATTTGTTTAGAAGATGACAGTTCCATTGCGGGTTCCATGAAATACTGCGACACCAAGACACCTGGCATTGACTGCACACATTATAAATGCTCAGACGATGGAGGGGGAAACATTGACGCTGAAAGATTCCATAAAAAATGAAATTCTAAGAGCAACTGCGAGGCTGAAAACAAGCCGTTCTGTCTGGAGAGGACTCAGCTCAGAGTCTCAGTCCAACTCATTGTGTCCTACAATTAAAGGGGCTTTCTGAGAGTGTCATTCTGACCTATCTGCGGCGAGTTCCTGAGGAACCGGTGCAGAGGATGGGAGTGGTAGTGGCCCTGATGAGATGTTGTGTCACAGTGTATTCCCTCAGGCCATTGCTCGTGGGGGATCAGTGCAATGGAAAGGTAAATTGAAGGAATCAGACAAAAGAGAACAAAAAACAGCTTTCTTTGCTGAGTGCACTATGATAAATGCAAGGTGCATTCTCTGTCCCCAGATAATGAGGTATGGTGGCTGGTTAGATGGTCCTCTAAATATGCTAGTCAACCAAGTTTCTCTCTCCTATTTGTTCTTTACTACAGCTATAAAGCTGGCACCTGTGACTGTAGGCGTTAGCTACATAATTCAGGCTTTCAGATTTGTCTATTGTGCCCTGGCTTGATGGGTGTCTTGACTAGTTCTCCCACACCTTGAAGAGACTTAGGTTATGGCGATGGGTGTCTTAACTCATTATCCCTCACCTTGCAGCAGTGTCTTTAAAGCTGATTGTAGCTGGTCACTCTGTTTGTAGCTAGTCACTCTGTCTGGAATGCTGCAGCTTGATGGGACCTTCTTGTTCCTCTGAGTAGTGTTCCTCACAGTGGAGATGGGTTTCTGGTTCTAAGGCCCTAAGGAGCAAAAGCTGATTGAATGTGCTTCTTGACTACATACTAGCCTAGCTAGCTCTCTTTCCTGACAAGAAGTTGGACCCCCAATCATCTGTTTGAAGAGGCTGCGGCTCTCCTATGAGTGCTACCATCTCTTTCTAGACCAGTGATGTTACGTTCATCAGTCACATGTTCTATGCGCAGCTCGGTCCCATTCAAGTGAATGGCGCTGAGCTGCAATACCAAGTACGGCCACTATACAATGTACGACGCTGTGCTTGTTATGCTGTGAGGAGGCTGCAGCACTCAGCAGAACGCTGATCAGTGGCCATAAGTTGTCAAGCTGAGCATGCATGTGTACGGAGTATGAGGGCGATACACAGTGGGAGTATGAGGGCGATATACAGTGGGAGTATGATACAAGTGGAATTGCGAGGGTGGTACATAGAAGATAAAAGGGTATAGGAGGCAGCGCCTCATGTGTGGTATAGTAGGATAATTAATAAAAGAGGTAAGTGAAAACTCTTACCGGATAGTGTTGTGATGAGTCACAACACCTATATGAAGCTTCTGCTAATTTGCCCGATCAGCATGCGGGGTGCCTGCGCTGCTGCCTAGGTTCCAGCCCCGTGCCTTGGAAGCATTCGTCGGGGAGAGGTATCGTTTGTAGAGAAGAAATAGAATGAACCTTTTTGATGGCGCTGTCAGCAGGAGTCAGAGACAGGTAGGTATTGTTAACACAATACTTTTTTATTTTCAGTCAACGTGTTTCAGGGGCAGAGGGCCCCCTTCATCAGGACAATATACAACATCGATGGATTCTGACTCCTGCTGAACAGCGCCATCAAAAAGGTTCATTCTATTTCTTCTCTACAAACGAGGGTGGTACATAGTGAGAGTGAGAGGGTGATACACAGTGGTAGTGAGAGGGTGATACACAGTGGGAGTATGAGGGTGATACACAGTGGGAGTATGAGGGTGATACACAGTGGGAGTATGAGGGTGATACACAGTGGGAGTATGAGGGTGATACACAGTGGGAGTATGAGGGTGATACACAGTGGGAGTATGAGGGTGATACACAGTGGGAGTATGAGGGTGATACACAGTGGGAGTATGAGGGTGATACACAGTGGGAGTATGAGGGTGATACACAGTGGGAGTATGAGGGTGATACACAGTGGGAGTATGAGGGTGATACACAGTGGGAGTATGAGGGTGATACACAGTGGGAGTATGAGGGTGATACACAGTGGGAGTATGAGGGTGATACACAGTGGGAGTATGAGGGTGATACACAGTGGGAGTATGAGGGTGATACACAGTGGGAGTATGAGGTGATACACAGTGGGAGTATGAGGGTGATACACAGTGGGAGTATGAGGGTGATACACAGTGGGAGTATGAGGGTGATACACAGTGGGAGTATGAGGGTGATACACAGTGGGAGTATGAGGGTGATACACAGTGGGAGTATGAGGGTGATACACAGTGGGAGTATGAGGGTGATACACAGTGGGAGTATGAGGGTGATACACAGTGGGAGTATGAGGGTGATACACAGTGGGAGTATGAGGGTGATACACAGTGGGAGTATGAGGGTGATACACAGTGGGAGTATGAGGGTGATACACAGTGGGAGTATGAGGGTGATACACAGTGGGAGTATGAGGGTGATACACAGTGGGAGTATGAGGGTGATACACAGTGGGAGTATGAGGGTGATACACAGTGGGAGTATGAGGGTGATACACAGTGGGAGTATGAGGGTGATACACAGTGGGAGTATGAGGGTGATACACAGTGGGAGTATGAGGGTGATACACAGTGGGAGTATGAGGGTGATACACAGTGGGAGTATGAGGGTGATACACAGTGGGAGTATGAGGGTGATACACAGTGGGAGTATGAGGGTGATACACAGTGGGAGTATGAGGGTGATACACAGTGGGAGTATGAGGGTGATACACAGTGGGAGTATGAGGGTGATACACAGTGGGAGTATGAGGGTGATACACAGTGGGAGTATGAGGGTGATACACAGTGGGAGTATGAGGGTGATACACAGTGGGAGTATGAGGGTGATACACAGTGGGAGTATGAGGGTGATACACAGTGGGAGTATGAGGGTGATACACAGTGGGAGTATGAGGGTGATACACAGTGGGAGTATGAGGGTGATACACAGTGGGAGTATGAGGGTGATACACAGTGGGAGTATGAGGGCGATACACAGTGGGAGTATGAGGGTGATACACAGTGGTAGTGAGAGGGTGATACACAGTGGTAGTGAGAGGGTGATACACAGTGGTAGTGAGAGGGTGATACCCAGTGGTAGTGAGAGGGTGATACACAGTGGGAGTATGAGGGTGATACACAGTGGGAGTATGAGGGTGATACACAGTGGGAGTATGAGGGCGATACACAGTGGGAGTATGAGGGTGATACACAGTGGTAGTGAGAGGGTGATACACAGTGGTAGTGAGAGGGTGATACACAGTGGTAGTGAGAGGGTGATACACAGTGGTAGTGAGAGGGTGATACACAGTGGGAGTATGAGGGCGATACACAGTGGGAGTATGAGGGAGATACACAGTGGGAGTATGAGGGTGATACACAGTGGTAGTGAGAGGGTGATACACAGTGGTAGTGAGAGGGTGATACACAGTGGTAGTGAGAGGGTGATACACAGTGGTAGTGAGAGGGTGATACACAGTGGGAGTATGAGGGTGATACACAGTGGGTGTATGAGGGTGATACACAGTGGGAGTATGAGGGTGATACACAGTGGGAGTATGAGGGTGATACACAGTGGGTGTATGAGGGTGATACACAGTGGTAGTGAGAGGGTGATACACAGTGGTAGTGAGAGGGTGATACACAGTGGGAGTATGAGGGTGATACACAGTGGGAGTGAGAGGGTGATACACAGTGGGAGTATGAGGGTGATACACAGTGGGAGTGAGAGGGTGATACACAGTGGGAGTATGAGGGTGATACACAGTGGGAGTATGAGGGTGATACACAGTGGGAGTATGAGGGTGATACACAGTGGAAGTATGAGGGTGATACACAGTGGGAGTATGAGGGTGATACACAGTGGGAGTATGAGGGTGATACACAGTGGGAGTATGAGGGTGATACACAGTGGGAGTATGAGGGTGATACACAGTGGGAGTATGAGGGTGATACACAGTGGGAGTATGAGGGTGATACACAGTGGGAGTATGAGGGTGATACACAGTGGGAGTATGAGGGTGATACACAGTGGGAGTGAGAGGGTGATACACAGTGGGAGTATGAGGGTGATACACAGTGGGAGTATGAGGGTGATACACAGTGGGAGTATGAGGGTGATACACAGTGGGAGTATGAGGGTGATACACAGTGGGAGTATGAGGGTGATACACAGTGGGAGTATGAGGGTGATACACAGTGGGAGTATGAGGGTGATACACAGTGGGAGTATGAGGGTGATACACAGTGGGAGTATGAGGGTGATACACAGTGGAGTATGGGTGAACAGTGGGAGTATGAGGGTGATACACAGTGGGAGTATGAGGGTGATACACAGTGGGAGTATGAGGGTGATACACAGTGGGAGTATGAGGGTGATACACAGTGGGAGTATGAGGGTGATACACAGTGGGAGTATGAGGGTGATACACAGTGGGAGTATGAGGGTGATACACAGTGGGAGTATGAGGGTGATACACAGTGGGAGTATGAGGGTGATACACAGTGGGAGTATGAGGGTGATACACAGTGGGAGTATGAGGGTGATACACAGTGGGAGTATGAGGGTGATACACAGTGGGAGTATGAGGGTGATACACAGTGGGAGTATGAGGGTGATACACAGTGGGAGTATGAGGGTGATACACAGTGGGAGTATGAGGGTGATACACAGTGGGAGTATGAGGGTGATACACAGTGGGAGTATGAGGGTGATACACAGTGGGAGTATGAGGGTGATACACAGTGGGAGTATGAGGGTGATACACAGTGGGAGTATGAGGGTGATACACAGTGGGAGTATGAGGGTGATACACAGTGGGAGTATGAGGGTGATACACAGTGGGAGTATGAGGGTGATACACAGTGGGAGTATGAGGGTGATACACAGTGGGAGTATGAGGGTGATACACAGTGGGAGTATGAGGGTGATACACAGTGGGAGTATGAGGGTGATACACAGTGGGAGTATGAGGGTGATACACAGTGGGAGTATGAGGGTGATACACAGTGGGAGTATGAGGGCGATACACAGTGGGAGTATGAGGGCGATACACAGTGGGAGTATGAGGGTGATACACAGTGGTAGTGAGAGGGTGATACACAGTGGTAGTGAGAGGGTGATACACAGTGGTAGTGAGAGGGTGATACCCAGTGGTAGTGAGAGGGTGATACACAGTGGGAGTATGAGGGTGATACACAGTGGGAGTATGAGGGTGATACACAGTGGGAGTATGAGGGCGATACACAGTGGGAGTATGAGGGTGATACACAGTGGTAGTGAGAGGGTGATACACAGTGGTAGTGAGAGGGTGATACACAGTGGTAGTGAGAGGGTGATACACAGTGGTAGTGAGAGGGTGATACACAGTGGGAGTATGAGGGCGATACACAGTGGGAGTATGAGGGCGATACACAGTGGGAGTATGAGGGTGATACACAGTGGTAGTGAGAGGGTGATACACAGTGGTAGTGAGAGGGTGATACACAGTGGTAGTGAGAGGGTGATACACAGTGGTAGTGAGAGGGTGATACACAGTGGGAGTATGAGGGTGATACACAGTGGGTGTATGAGGGTGATACACAGTGGGAGTATGAGGGTGATACACAGTGGGTGTATGAGGGTGATACACAGTGGTAGTGAGAGGGTGATACACAGTGGGAGTATGAGGGTGATACACAGTGGGAGTGAGAGGGTGATACACAGTGGGAGTATGAGGGTGATACACAGTGGGAGTGAGAGGGTGATACACAGTGGGAGTATGAGGGTGATACACAGTGGTAGTGAGAGGGTGATACACAGTGGTAGTGAGAGGGTGATACACAGTGGTAGTGAGAGGGTGATACACAGTGGTAGTGAGAGGGTGATACACAGTGGTAGTGAGAGGGCGATACACAGTGGTAGTGAGAGGGCGATACACAGTGGTAGTGAGAGGGTGATACACAGTGGTAGTGAGAGGGTGATACACAGTGGTAGTGAGAGGGCGATACACAGTGGTAGTGAGAGGGCGATACACAGTGGTAGTGAGAGGGCGATACACAGTGGTAGTGAGAGGGCGATACACAGTGGTAGTGAGAGGGCGATACACAGTGGTAGTGAGAGGGCGATACACAGTGGTAGTGAGAGGGTGATACACAGTGAGAGGGCGATACACAGTGGTAGTGAGAGGGCGATACACAGTGGTAGTGAGAGGGTGATACACAGTGGTAGTGAGAGGGTGATACACAGTGGGAGTATGAGGGTGATGCACAGTGGTAGTGAGAGGGCAATACACAGTGGTAGTGAGAGGGCGATACACAGTGGGAGTATGAGGGTGATGCACAGTGGTAGTGAGAGGGCGATACACAGTGGTAGTGAGAGGGCGATACACAGTGGGAGTATGAGGGTGATGCACAGTGGTAGTGAGAGGGCGATACACAGTGGTAGTGAGAGGGCGATACACAGTGGTAGTGAGAGGGTGATACACAGTGGTAGTGAGAGGGCGATACACAGTGGTAGTGAGAGGGCGATACACAGTGGGAGTATGAGGGTGATACACAGTGGTAGTGAGAGGGTGATACACAGTGGTAGTGAGAGGGTGATACACAGTGGGAGTGAGAGGGTGATACACAGTGGTAGTGAGAGGGTGATACACAGTGGTAGTGAGAGGGCGATACACAGTGGTAGTGAGAGGGTGATACACAGTGGTAGTGAGAGGGTGATACACAGTGGGAGTATGAGGGTGATGCACAGTGGTAGTGAGAGGGCGATACACAGTGGTAGTGAGAGGGCGATACACAGTGGGAGTGAGAGGGCGATACACAGTGGTAGTGAGAGGGCGATACACAGTGGTAGTGAGAGGGCGATACACAGTGGGAGTATGAGGGTGATGCACAGTGGTAGTGAGAGGGCGATACACAGTGGTAGTGAGAGGGCGATACACAGTGGTAGTGAGAGGGTGATACACAGTGGTAGTGAGAGGGCGATACACAGTGGTAGTGAGAGGGCGATACACAGTGGGAGTATGAGGGTGATACACAGTGGTAGTGAGAGGGTGATACACAGTGGTAGTGAGAGGGTGATACACAGTGGGAGTGAGAGGGTGATACACAGTGGTAGTGAGAGGGTGATACACAGTGGTAGTGAGAGGGCGATACACAGTGGGAGTGAGAGGGTGATACACAGTGGTAGTGAGAGGGTGATACACAGTGGGAGTATGAGGGTGATACACAGTGGGAGTATGAGGGTGATACACAGTGGTAGTGAGAGGGTGATACACAGTGGTAGTGAGAGGGCGATACACAGTGGGAGTATGAGGGTGATACACAGTGGTAGTGAGAGGGCGATACACAGTGGGAGTGAGAGGGCGATACACAGTGGTAGTGAGAGGGCGATACACAGTGGTAGTGAGAGGGTGATACACAGTGGTAGTGAGAGGGTGATACACAGTGGTAGTATGAGGGCGATACACAGTGGGAGTATGAGGGCGATACACAGTGGGAGTATGAGGGCGATACACAGTGAGAGTATGAGGGCGATACACAGTGGTAGTGAGAGGGCGATACACAGTGGGAGTATGAGGGTGATACACAGTGGGAGTATGAGGGCGATACACAGTGGTAGTGAGAGGGTGATACACAGTGGTAGTGAGAGGGTGATACACAGTGGTAGTATGAGGGTGATACACAGTGGTAGTGAGAGGGTGATACACAGTGGTAGTATGAGGGTGATACACAGTGGTAGTATGAGGGTGATACACAGTGGTAGTGAGAGGGTGATACACAGTGGGAGTATGAGGGCGATACACAGTGAGAGGGCGAGCGCTGTCGATGGCGGTACGTCTGGGTTGGCCAGCTCTCCCAGCACCGTCCTGCTGTCCTGCATCTGAGATAAGATGTGATGTATAAATACAGAAGAGAGATTATTATCGCTCTGTTCCGCAGGCCGCTCAGTATGATAAGGATTTCTCTGCCGCTCGGGGTAATGTGTCTATTCTGCCTGACACAATGGGATGAAATTAGAGAGTGCGCCGGGGGAAGCAACGTCTTGGAAAGTGACCTTTTGCTTTCCTCTGCTTTGTGCGCTAAGCTTTATCAGTCCAGTGATCTTCTCTTCATTGACATTTTTGCTTTTTCTCCTCAAATTATCCAGCTCCTCCACACAAAGCAACAACTTTACAATCCGCCGAGTTTGCCTCGGCATTGCCTAGATTCATGAGGGAAATAAGGCAAATAAAAGGATTTCCTCACATCGCTTATGGCGAAGGTCAACCAACCGAAAAAATAAGCCGTGCAGGATGTACGGAGCCGCGAAGCAGCCGAGTGCATGAGGCCTGAAACGTATTCATTTCCCAATTGTAGGTTAAGGATGGTGTGATGTAAACGGGGTTACTGGGATTGCAAAAACTAGGCTAAAGGGGGGTAACCTAATAAATCCCTGCCATGCCGTCACCACTACTCCGTTGGCATGTGACCGCAACAGCCAATCACTGGTCTCCACAGTCCTAGCCCCTAATGCCAGCATCCCGGGGTGTACAGAGATCCTATAGGACCCTATTGCAACACTTTGTATGGGCGCCCTGGCCTAACCAGTGTCCTAGTGTGCACGCATAAATTATTCCCAGGCAAATGCAGAATGCAAAGCGCAATGTAACAGGTCAGACAGTGTCATAGGTACAGATCTGCTGACAGATGCCGTTTAGGGCTTATGCACATGACCGTTGTTTGGTTCCGCATCCGAGCCGCATTTTTGTGGCTCGGATGCAGGCCCATTCACTTTAATGGGGCCGCAAAAGATGCCGCTTCTGTTGCTCTGTTCCGCGGCTCTGCAAATTTTTTTTTAATAGAGCATGTCCTAATCTTGTCCATTTTGCGGACAAGAATAGGCATTTCTATAATATGCGTGCCATTCCGTTTTGCAAATTGCGGAATGCACATGGCGGGCATCTATGTTTTCTGGATCCTCAATTTGCGGACTGCAAAACACTGCGCGGTTGTGTGCATGATGCCTTAAACAAAGGTTTTATTTAAAGGGGTTGTCCAGTTTCAGAATATTGAGAACCTAGCCTCAATATCACATCAGCGGGGCACCTCCACCAATCATCTTTTTGAAAGGGCCATCGCACTCGCACTGCGTCCTATACTTGTCTGGGTGGTGCTTGTAATTACATCTTCACGTGAATGAGTGCCGGCTGCAGCGCAAGTGCGCCAGAAACCACACAGCGGACGGTGCCTCGCATCCAGCTGATCAGTACCTAAGTCCCGGAAGATCCCTTAGAAGATTCTATCACTCAATATACTCACGCATCAACATTAGATTCCAAAATTGCAGGATATTTTTGACCCTTCCTGTCCCACTGTGATGTCCCTCAAATGCCCCATTTATGGAATTGTCCCACAAAAAATGGGATTGTTGACAAGTAGGAATATAATGTATTATTCTGCTGTAACGTAAAAGAGGATTTGTCACTGCTCCCAACATGTATGGCTTCATGCACACATTTTTGCGGTGTGCAATTTGCCGTGTGCGTATTTTGCAGAACGGAATGGCCAGCCCTATTATAGAAATGCCTATTCTTGTCTGCAAAAACGGACAAGAATAGGAAATGTTCTGTCTTTATTGGGGGGCCACGGAACAAAAGTTCGGACGTGGACAGTACGCGGTGTGCTGTCCTCATCTTTAGCGGCCCCATTGAAATGAATGGGTCTGAATCAGACCAGCAAAAAATGCAGATCTGATGCGGACCAAAAATACGTTCATGTGCATGACCAAAATTATGGAAAGTCCAGCTCATAATAGAACAGTCCTATCCTTGTGCGTAATACGGACAAGAGTAGGACATGCTCTATATTTTTGCAGGGCACATGGATGCAGACAGCGCACGGTGTGCTGTCCGCATCTTTTGCGGTCCTATTGACGTTAATGGGTCCGCATCCAACCCGCAAGAATGCAGATCTGATGTAGACAAAAAATAAGTTTGTATGCATAAGCCCTAAAATGAGTAGTCTGTTATTCCTCCTAGAAATGTATGAATCTATTGACAATTGGGGGTGCGCCTCTGCGCAGTCCGACTTTGTCTAATCCGTG
This sequence comes from Bufo gargarizans, assembly GCF_014858855.1. Classification (NCBI taxonomy): domain Eukaryota; kingdom Metazoa; phylum Chordata; class Amphibia; order Anura; family Bufonidae; genus Bufo; species Bufo gargarizans. Next base: position 28,452,345 of record NC_058086.1, read on the forward strand.
CTGCCAGAGCCAGACTGCGTAGAGGTACACCCTTTTTACAATGGGAAAGGTAACACCCAGTGGTCAGTGTATTCATACATTTCCAGAAGGAATAGCAGAGGAACACCATACTGCAGAGTTCTAAGAAAAGATGTTCCATTTATGGGGAATGACAGTCTGGACTAAGACACGTCAGGAGAGGTGACAGGTCCTCGTTAAGGGAATGTGCCCTTTATTATGTGTGATACGTTCCCTCCTTTCAAAAACCATTTGGAGGGACGTGAAGGTTACTCGATCCTCTGGTTTGAGATGTGTTGCTTTGTATAAGACGTTGCCCATCTTCTCCTCCCCGCCGCCCACCAGACATCACTACGCTGCGCCGGCACCTGGCTAATTTTCTGTGCATTGTGAATCCGGCCCAGGAGCCCTGCTCTCAATATTCCTATAAATATATTTAATCGCCCGTTTTGCTTCCTCTGCTCCTGACAGGTCTAATGTTTTATCCGTTACAACTCCCAGGTCTCTCTGCTTTGAAAACATCAATATCTTTACTCGGAAATCCAATCCAAGCTCGTATTTTCTCTCCTTGAATTGAGCAGCTGCTTGGAATTTGATGGGCGCTATGTATTCTTCAGATTCTCTTAACCTTGAGATGCGGAGCCATAGAAGTAAATTGCTCTTTTCTCCTCTATGATGCTGCACTACAAATCCTGGTGCGGATGTATTGCCTTTGCAGTGCGCAGCCCTGCAGGGTGAGGCGAATGGTGAGGTCACAGGGGTAGTTACTAACCGTTTTTTATATACCCTGGGCAGGCGTAGAGCAGTGATGGAGAGGCTGGCACATGGATCCTCTGGGGCACTCTCTATGTATAGGGACCAGGCCGGGTGGTAGATGAGGTGTCCTGGGTGTTGCAGGTTTAATGTGCCGGTGGCAAGATCCCTTTAAGTTTGTGACGCCAGTGCCGGTAACGGTGGCACACCGATTTATTGTAGGAATAATTGAGGAACACAAGTTGCAGTAAACCAGAACTAACTTTTACTGAAACAGTTCAACTATTTACAGTCTTTGGTCTGTTTCACATGTAAAAAGGTTGAATACAGGCAGGCTTTACAATAATGACAGGCAAAGTCTTTGCAAGATACTCAGAGGGCAAAAACACTTACAGATCAGGCTGCACTTTTCCTCAGATCCTGTCTGGCTTACTCCAATGCCCGTATGCTGGCTTGATCCTTGGGTAGGGAAAACCTGCCTCTGGTATATGTCTCCTTGCTGTAGAATATCCTTCTGCCCTTCAGCTCTCTGTTTGGCTGGAAATAAACTTGGCTCTGCACTGCACCTTTAAGGGAACTTGGTTTCTCAGGAGGCAAACCCTTCTCCTGGTGGCAAGCTAGGAGCCTGGGCTATCTAGCTGCATGTCAGAAGCTGCTCCTCAGCTCTCCTCTGGCTAGAGTCCACACTGACTTCTGACTACACACAACTTTCCCTGAACAGGACCTGACTATATATACACTAGAGGATCCCTAGCTCCCTCTACTGTCTAGGAGGAGGAACTACACCCTAACAGGCCTGATACACAGATAACAGGAAAAATACACATAAAAACATTATATAAAATACAGTGACCCTTTCCACAGAAAGTGGGGAACAACGTGGCCCAATTGACCCTTGTGTAGTGCCCACATTTACCTAGTGGGACACTACACCTTTATTTTACTAATCTATATATATATATATATAAAGGACGTATATGTATGTATGTATGTATGTGTATATGTTCCGCGATCACTCAAAAACGCAACCACCGATTTCAACCAAACTTGGTATACACATCCCTTGCAACCTGGAAAGAAATCTTGCGGGGGTCTCAGCTCTCTAGGAGGTACCGTTCCTGAGATATTCCCAAAAAATTACCTGCATTAGCCAATACAAGCCTGCAAGTCTCTCTCTTCATATCCCAACTGCCATGCACACGGTCACATGACCCTTATCAGCCAATAGAAGCTCACCGGCCCTTAGTCTCCACATACAGACAGTTTTACTCCAGGTTTCCATAACAACCCGGCCATTTTTCTTCACTGCTGTAGGTCAGCTTTAGGCTAGGGCTACATGACAACAATAAGTCACACGACACATAGGGCACAACTACACTGCTACATGTGTCGCGTGGCATTGATGTCGCACCAATGTCGCGCAACAATTTTTATAATGATAGTTTATGGCGTTGCACTGCGACATGTGACATGCAGCATCTTGGATGGATTTTTTGCAACTGTCGTGTTGCAGTCGCAGCATGTCACATGTCGCAGTGCAACACCATAGACTATCATTATAAAAACTGTTGAGACAAAATGTTGCGCGACACATGTCGTCGTGTAGCCCTAGCATTAAAGGAGGTCACTGTGGAGGTCACTGTTAAGGGGACAGGGGCCACTATTAAAGGGGCAACTGCTGTGGAGATCACTCTTAAGGCAGCGTGGTACTGTGAAGGTCACTGTTAAGGGGGCGGGCCCCTGAGGAGGTCACTGTCAAGGGAGTGGGGTGCTGTGAAACTCACTGTTAAAGGGGCGGGCTGCTGTGGAGATCACTCTTAAGGCAGCGTGGTACTGTGAAGGTCACTGTCAAGGGAGTGGGGTGCTGTGAAACTCACTGTTAAAGGGGCGGGCTGCTGTGAAGGTCAAAGTTAAGGGGATGGGCTGCCGTGGAGGTCAAAGTTAAGGGGATGGGCTGCTGTGGAGGTTTCATTTTAAAGTGGCGGGGCACTGTGGGGGGGTCAGTGTTAAGAGGTGGGCGACTGTGGAGTTCACTGTTAAAGGGGCGGGGTGCTGTAGAGGTCTCTGTTATGGGGGATACTGTGGATATCTCCTAACAACACAAACAAACATTAAATGAAATAGATGAAATAGACCTGTGCGAAGCCGGGTCCTTCTGCTAGTCTAATATATATAGGCTGAAACATAGGCAGACATGTGGCCATAAGAAACCTCAGTCAGAAGACGATCGACAGGCTTTTATGGGAGAATGTTGTGGGCATGCTCTGTGACATATGCCACTGTGCAGGGAGGGGGAGGAGACGAGCTGTCTCCATCATCAATTGTCCATAGTGCCTGTTTTTTTGCTTTATGTTATCACTCACCACTGCCCCCAGTGTACACAGCACCAGCTAAAAAGTCGCAGGACTATTTATTGCCTGAATGCTTCTTGAAAGAGGACCCGTCCCCTCTCCTGACATGTCTGTTTTAGTAACTACTTGCATTCCCCGTGTAATAACAATTTTGACTCTATGTTGGACAATTCCTCTATTATTCCTTCTAGAATTTACAAATGAATTTCTAGCAGTTTTCAATGAAGGTCCATCTGGTTGTTACTAGTTGGGGAGGTCTGTCCCTGCGCAGTCTGACATTATCCAGCAGTAATGCCAGTGTCAGATTGTGCAGGGACAGGCCCCTAAGGGTGGGTTCACACTAGCGGTAGGGATTCCGTTATGGCTTTCTGTTATATTATGGAATCCATAAGACGGAAGGACGGATAAAGCATTCCGTTTGCTTTCCGTCCTAATAGAAGTCTATGGGAAAGCATGACGGATCCGTCTGGTTTCCTGTCGACAGGACTTTGTTTTCCGTTTTACATAACGGGACCCAGACAGATCGGTTTTGATTCCCATGGACTTTTATTAGGACGGAAAGCAAATGGAATGCTTTATCCGTCCTTCCGTCTTATGGATTCCATTATTTTCCGTTATAACCATGTTATAACGGAAAGACATAACAGAATCCCTAACGCTAGTGTGACCCCACCCTAACACCTATCTGAACCTTCATCGAAAACTGCTAGCAATTCATTCATAACTTCTAGTAGGAGTAATGTCTGAGGAGTAATGTCTAAATACCCAGACATAGAGGCAGATTGCAGCTCGGCTAAAGGAACTACTCCCCGCAGCTGGGCATTGTAGTACCACTAGAGAAGGGGAGATTTAAGAGAGAGAGAGAGAGAGAGAGAAATGTGTCACCCCTGAGCCAGAAAAGAGAAAGAAGGTTCAGACACATTGGAAGTGCGACTCGGGGAGCGTTGGGACTGTTGCACTTTGCCATCATTTACAGCAAAAAATAACTTTTTTGGGGTTCACAAAACTGTCCTCCTCCCTGGATTCTGCAACACCATCAGTTGGGCTGAGCTTTTAACCCCTTCAAGACCAGTCCAGTTTTTACCATGAGAACCAAGCCACATTTTGCAAATCTGACATGTTTCACTTTATCTGGTAAAAACTCTGGAAAGCTTTTTACTGATATAAGCGATTCTGAGATTGTTTTCTTGTGACATATTGTACTTCATGTTAGTGGTATATTTGAGTCATTGTGCCAGATTTATCATTAGCTCAAGTCAGAATAATTGAGTGAAAAAGTCGCAAATTTTTGCGCAATCACTAAAACTGCGCAAAAATTTGCGACTTTTTTCTGCTCTGCACTATGCTCGCCAGTTTTCTGAAAGTGGGCGTGTTTTCTTATGTAAATTAATCTCTAAACAGATTTACTATTGAGACTATTTAAAAAGTCGCAAAAAAGTCGCAAAAAATTGCGCAATTTCACTCCAGTGAGGACCATGCTTATCTTATGAGACTTTTTAATAGAACATGCAACTTTTTCGTAAAGATGTGCGACTTTTGTAAAGCTGCTTACTAACGGATAAACTGCTACCGCCAAACCACATTTATTACAGTCTTAAAGGGCCGATCATAAATCTGACTTGGCTAAAACTGACTTTAGCCAAATGTGAAAGTGGAGTGAGCGTCAGAGTCGTGATAAATCTGGCCCATTATGTTTCACCTTTATTTATAAAAAAATTCCAAAATTTACAGAAAATTTGGATAAATTCACTAGGGATGAGCGATTCGCATAAAAGTTTATTCTAATACTGTGCGGAGCAGCAGCTCAGTACTGTATTAGAATGTATTGGCTCCGATGAGCCGAAGTTACCACTTGGAACCGAACCGGGAAATGTTTTTTTACAGTACAAATTAATTTATAAAGTTATTGCGCGAAGCAATCATTTTGGCTCATTGGAGCCAATACATTCTAAGGCCTCATGCACACGACTGTTTTGGTCCGCATCCGAGCCACCGTTTTGGCGGCTCGGATGCGGACCCATTCACTTCAATGGGGCCGCAAAAGATGCGGACAGCACTCCGTGTGCTTTCCGCATCCGTGGCTCTGTTCTGCTGCCCCGCTAAAAAATATAACATGTCCTATTCTTGTCCGCACTTTGCGAACAAGAATAGGCATTTATATTGCCGGCCCCCGTTCCGCAAATTGCGGAAGGCAACACGGGCGGCTTCCGTTTTTTTGCGGATCCGCGGTTTGCGGACCGTAAAAAACGTTGCGGTCGTGTGCATAAAGCCTATTACTGTAGAAACCACCCATTAATGACCTCAATTTAGAAACTACACCCTTCAAGTTATTTAAAACTTATTTTACAAACGTTGTTGTTAACCCTTTAGGTGTTCCACAAGAATGAAAGGAAAATGGAGGTGAAATTTCAAAATTTCACATTTATTTTTGCAGATTTTCCATTTTAATGTATTTTTTTAATATTTAACAGCCAAAGAAAATTCTATATTTATTACCCTGGTTCTGCAGTTTACAGAAACACCCCATATGTGGTGGTTAACTGCTGTATGGGTGCGCGGCAGGGCGCAGAAGGAAAGAAGCGCCATATGGATTTTGGAGGGCAGATTTCACTGGGATAATTTTAAGTTGCCATGTCACATTTGAAGAACCCCTGATGCACCCCTAGAGTAGAACCCCCCCCAAATTACCCCAATTAGTAAACTTCGGGATGAGGGGACAGTTTTATTGGTACTATTTTGGGGTACATTTGTTTTTTGATTGCTCGATATTATGCTTTTTGTAAGGCAAGGTAACAAAAAAAATGGCAGTTGTGGCACAGTTTTTTAACAGAGTTCTCCTGACAGGATAGATCATGTGTTGCTTTTATAGAGGAGGATGATACGGATGCGACAATACCAAATATGTGTATTTTTGTTGTTGTTTCAGTTTTACATAATAAAGCATTTTTGAAAACAAAAATAATGTTTTTGTGTCTTCATTTTCTGAAGGTTACACTGGGGTTTTTCTGCACGGAAATCTGCACGGAAAAACGCACATGATCTGCTTAAGGCAGGCATCTCAAACTCGCGGCCCTCCAGCTGTTGTAAAACTACAACTCCCACAATGCCCTGCTGTAGGCTGATAGCTGTAGGCTGTCCAGGAATGCTGGGAGTTGTAGTTTTGCAACAGCTGGAGGGCCGCGAGTTTGAGATGCCTGGCTTAAGGCCACCTGCATACAGGTGAGGGTGAATGCACATAAGATTAAAGCACATTTATCAGCATTTCTGCAGCATATCCCCGATGTCTAATTGCGTTTTTTGGTGCAGATTTGATGCGGTTTTGCTGCATCATTGAAAAGTGTGAAATCCGCAAACATAATTGACAGGCTTTAAATTAGACAATTCGCATTGCAGGTCAATTTCTGCATGGGAAAGATCTGCAAAGTGTGGATGAGATTTGTGTAATCTCATACACTCTGCTGGTACTGTACTACGCTACATTTATTTTTTTTGCATGCGAATCTAAGTAGAGAAAATACATGTATTCCGCAACGTGTGCAGGTGGCCCTACACTTTCATCACTAAGGTCGCCTCACATCACCATCAAACAGGCGAAGAAAAGGTGAGCTCCTTCCTTCACTGTGCTCGGCCCAGGGATCTCCGGGAAGGACCCTAGCCACTGTCAGGTATGAGACGAACGTAAAGCGGGGGATTACGGCATAACAATAGAGGTAACAAATAAGTCAAACATTTGCTGAGAAAATAAACTGGGAGGCAAAAAAAAAATATCACATGTCAAATGAAGCTTCACAGTGAGATGTGTCATTTCTTGTAAGTATATAATTTTGGATCGTGATCAGCAGCCAGCGCTGACATCGATTACAGGACCTGACTAAGTGCTGAGATACAGTAACCCATCAATTTACTGTTTACATAGTCCCTGCTGATACAGACAGGTATTCATAGGAATCCACCATTTTCTTGGAGACATCGGCGGTGCGGCCCCCCTCTCACTATTTTGATTTCTATTACATGCATACAGTAACCCATCAATTTACTGTATACTTTTGCTTAAATATACCTTGCCAGTATGTCAGGATTTCTGTAGGAGCATACAACACACGGGAGGTAGATCAATGCTGCCTTAGATTGTGAGCCCCATTAGGGACAGCGTGAGGCTAATGTCAGTAAAGCGCAGCGGAATATAGCAATGCTATATAAGTGCAAAAAATAAGTAAAAATCTGTAAAGTTTGTACATTACATTAGTACAGTAGTGCTCAAAATATCCCCTCCTCCGAGTGCTCCACCCAATGGACTTTCTTCAGTTTTTATTATCCATCGTAATTTCGCAATTCATCTTTGGAGTCGTGTTCCTCGCACATAGACTTCCAAATTCTCTGCTAGCCTTCTCAAAGCCTTAGTGAGAAATGATAGGATTCTGGTTTCCCGAGGCCACCACTAGGGGGAGCTCAACACAGAGCGACGTTATAATGAGCTGTAAAAATCTGTAGCATACACTACAGGGGAGTTAGATCAATGCTGCCTTAGTGTCACCACCAGACATCTGAGAAGCTCTGACAGACGTCCTTCAGAACCTCCTCCTTGAGGTTCCTTTTGTTTTGCTTTCATTTTCTCATCTCGTTAGCCTCTCTCAGCTGTCATATAGTTGCACTGATTGCATCCCTTTCAATCCCTCCCCATACTGCATCACTTTGCGGTTTATATTACTTCCTGGAGTGTGTGCATGCTGATCCTACTACTGAGTCTTCTACAGATAAGTTTTGTTCATTCATTTGTGTTTTTCCTGTTTGCTGGATCCCAGGTGACCCTGACTCCCTCTGTATCAAGTGTAGGGAGCCGGTGGTCGTGTCCCCTCACTATTTTAGGGTGTTCAGGTGTTACACAGTCGAGGTGCGAGGATATGCGATCATCTACTATTGGGATTTTCGCATAGGCTGAGCAGTTAGGGAGAGAGCCAGGTCTGATGCAGGGCTCTCCCTTTTGTTCCTTAGTTTTGGATCCAGTCAGTCGGATCTTCATTTTGTCTTCTAGTTTTCTGTACACCTTCCGTGACACTTAGATTGTGAGCCCCATTAGGGACAGCCTGATGCTAATGTCTGTAAAGCACAGAGGAATATAGAAGTGCAATATAAAAATAAAATAAAATAAATTAAATAAAAATAATAAAAATCAGTACAGTTTGTACATTATATTAGTACAGTAGTGCTCAAAATATCCCCTCCCCAAAGTGCTCTACTGAGTGGACTTTCTTTAATTTTTTTGGTCCACTGTAATATCACAATATATCTTTGGAGTTGTGTTCCTCACACATAGACTTCCAAATTCTCTACTAGCCTTCCCAAGGCCTCAGTGCAAAATGATAAAATTCTAGCTTCCTGCAGCCACCACTAGGGGGAGCTTCCTTATTCTATTCATAATGTAAATCACAAAAAACACTTTTCCTGATTTATAGGCACTTTTGGGGCTAAATGATTGTTAGATTAAGGAACAATGCATTTGGATTTTCTTGATGCCCTTTTATTTAGAGGGGAAATGGCAATGAACTGGTTTCTGTCTCACAGACATTGCATTTGCTTGCAGCTGCCATTAGGGGGTGCTCTCTGCAGGCAGCTTGTTACAGTTCCCATGGAGTTCAACACAAGCTGTACACATCAATGTGCACTTAGCTCCCTCTGGTGGTGGCTCTGTGCAGCGACAACTTTATGATGGAAGGAACCCTGTGTTTGGGTGAAACGATGGTGCAGCTTAAGCTGAAAATAAAAATGTTAACATTTAGAGCTTTGAGTGGATGGTGGCGCTCATTCTAAAAATTCCAACATGAGGTCATGTAGGTCCGGTCCCGAATAATTTGTTATCTTAATAGTAGATTCAATGTTATTTATATTTAATGTACCGCACACAGGATTTTTTATTTTAATTAATTTAATTCATTCATTATTTATTTATTTTAAGTTGGGACAAAGATTTCATATTTTCTAAATACCCTGGTCAAGGCATACTGATTTGGTGTGTCCACCTCAGCACCGGGGGACATACCTCCGCCAGTGACGCCCCGGCTTGTCCGCATTAACAATTCGCTTTACAGATCTATTCTCGTCCACTCGTTTTTGATCAGAGTTTCGGTTATGCTAAGTCTTCCAATCACGCTTTGCTTCAGGGCATTGGCTCGAACAAAATATTTAATTCACCGCAATTCTATGTATCTGGGAGAAAGACACCGCTGCGTTCTTCACAAATACTCACATTTTCTCCCATTTGAGGTAATAAATAGATTTTTTGTTTGCAGCGGATATAAAACACAGATCCAGTCGCTCAGTCATCATGTTTATCAGAAAACCTCTTATTACAATAGACACTGATCAAATTTATTTAACAAAGACTTGCAGGTTTTGTAGCGTTCAGCATTTCCGGAAACTCTCTGTACAAGCTAGTAGATGGGAAGGAAGGAAGGAAAATTAATATTGTATGATATTCCTAAAGGAGAACACTGGCTTTCTGAACTTTAAAGGGGTTATCTCAGTGTGATCCTCTCATTAAAGTCAGTGACCATGTAGCTGCCCAGAAAACCCTGAGTCAAGCCAACAGAAGGTGAAGTGATACAAGGCTTACTTAGAGATCGGTATTTGGACAACATTGAGTCCCCCACTGATTGGACTTTGATGACATACCCTAGTGACATGCCATCAATCTCTATGTAGAGACAACCCCTTTAATGGAATCATAGCTAGCAGAAGATATGTGCAATGAACATAAATTATATCTGCAGACAAGTGGACGGATCTAAGGCAAATGTTCCTTACAGGGATTGTGTGAGATTAAAAGAAGAGATCTGCTCCTTTTTAGGAATCAGAGTATTGAGATACATATCTTTAAAATGTTGGCTTCATACAGCCACCACTAGGGGGAGCGAAGAGCTCACAGCCTGGGAGGTTATTTTCTCCCAGGCTGTGAGCTCTGCGCTGCGATTGGCCAGCGCTACAGCAGAACAAGGGCAGACTCCGCCTACCATAACTTAGTGACTGAAATCTCCGCCTACTATAACTTAGTGGCTGGAGATACCGGAGGGCATAGCGGGAGAACGGAGCGGCGCCCGGGGATAATAGTAAGTGCAGTGAGATCCCCGAGCGCCGCTCTCCATGTCTGTATACTTAGTTCACAGTGTCATAATCGGTGAAAGGTCCTCTTTAAATAGATATTTTTGTTTTAAATTTGCATTTGTTATTGTCTACCATAAATTTTGATATATTTCATCATATATGTCATTATAACTGTTGTGATTTGGATGGGGGAAAGGGATCTATTGCAGCCTTAAGAAGTCGCGCATCATATTTGTGCCATAATTTGTGGCTTTTAGAGCATCTCTCCACTTTTCTAAAGAAGTACGTTAGAGCTCAAGTCTACTGTACATTGGCCTCTGTTTCTTTTGTAGATTTGAGTTTCAGGCCCACAGAGGGGCAGAGGTGAGCCTCATTTATTAAGGGGCACCTCACTTCAGTGCACAGGGAATCAAGACTGGTGTATGGGAATGGCAGTCTTGAGCAATCTCCCCCACTGAGCGCTCTTCATCTAAGGAGACAGAAGGGGGCAAACCCCCTTCTTTCCTGGCGCAATATCTTGGGCAAATGGCTAAAGCTTGTGCTGTAAATATACTAAGGCGGAGGGCCATAACTGGTTAAAAATGGTTATCCAATCCCTATAATGTCTCCCCTCATGCCTGGGGCCCTCATATAGGTTATACATACCCCGCTCTCCACCACCCGCATCCCTCCTGATGCCCACACGGCCGCTGCTGCCTCCCCCTGTCGCTCAGAACAAAACATCCAGCGATAGGGGTGAGTTGGGGGCCGAATGTTTTGATCAACACGACAGTGAGATACAGTAATGGCTGTGCAGGCATCAGGAGGGTCCCCGGGCTAAGTAGAACCTATATGAGGTGCCTGGGCAATAGGGGGGACATTATGGGGGTTGGATAACCCCTTTAATGCTTACTTTTTTTGGTAGCTTTTACCATTATATTACAAATTTTCAAATTATTTGTTGTTTGCCATTGCTGGATTCAAGACGCTCAACATTTCTGGTTTCTCTTGTCACTTAGCAGGTAGACAGTTTAATAAAGGACCGGCGAAGCGTCTGCGGATCTGTAGGTAACAAAAATGTGTATTTCTTTATAGTGTGCAGACGGAGATATTTTCAGTGGAGAATCAGCAATATCTCGGCTCAGACAGACGGCTCAACTCCTCCTGATAATATCTCGCATTTCAGATGTTTTGACAGCAGTATCAAACAGCCTCTTCTTTCTCTCCCTTTTCTCACTCTTTTCCTTTGTTTGCACAATCGATTTAAATGCTTTTCACTTTCTCATTTTCCTCTCCGCTATTCTCCGGCACACATTCATTTTCTTTCTTTCTATTTTTTTCTTCCTCTCCATTAAATCAGAATAGGCTTCATCAATAACTTATGGGTTTGCGAGCCCCCAGAACAGGAGGTGAAATTAAAGGGAAAAAGGATGAGATTGCTTCAATTAAATAAACAAAGACGGCGGCCGGATACTCTGTGTTTTCTGCAATGAAACATCCCTCTCTTGTCCTGATAAAAGGCTGGAGACTGGATGTTCTTCTCCAAACGTCTCTTACTGCCGCATCTGTGCCTATTACACAGGAGAATGTTGCAGTGAGGCGTAGACTTTATCGCGGGTCAAAGTCGGAGGAGAGCATATAAAATATACGACAGAGAATAAACCTTGGAAGATGTCATTAATATTCTTCAGAGATCTTCAGATTTTTTTTTTTTTTTTTTGCTGTGTTACATAGTGAATCTGAGTAGACACTCTGTACCATGAGGCAATTTGAATTCTCACCAGTCAGTGGCGTAGCTTCAATGGAGGCAGGCCACGCAATTTCAGAATCCTTTTGTAATTGCATGCAATTAAAAACTTAGTATAGCCAGAGAGCTATTCAATAAAATGTATCTGTATAGCGCCACCTGCTGTTTGTTCTGTTCCGTATTTCTTGTCCACGTCACTGAACTGGTCGAACGTGCTCTGCCACCAGCCATATGTTCTGTTAGAAGCTGTGGCAGTTACAGGGAGAGAGCTGCAGCAGAAAGGACACGCCTCATGAGCTGTGATAGAGCGAGAGCTGCAGCGTAAGGCCTCTTTCACACTACCGTTTTTTTTTCCGTTTTGAGGTCCGTTTTTTGCGCTCCATATACGGAACCATTCATTTCAATGGTTCCGCAAAAAAAACGGAATGTGTTCCGTATGCATTCCGTTTCCGTATTTCCGTTTTTCCGTTGAAAGATAGAACATGTCCTATTATTGCCCGCAAATCATGGTCCGTGGCTCCATTCAAGTCAATGGGTCCGCAAAAAAAACTGAACACATACGGAAATGCATCCGTATGTCTTCCGTTTCCGTTCCGTTTTTTCTGAACCATCTATTGAAAATGTTATGCCCAGCCCAATTTTTTCTATGTAATTACTGTATACTGTATATGCCATACGGAAAAACGGAACGGAACAACGGAACGGAAACGGAACCACAACGGAAGCAAAAAAACTGAACAACGGATCCGTGAAAAACGGACCACAAAACACTAAAATGGACATACTGTAGTGTGAAAGAGGCCTAAAGGACATGCCCCCTGAGCTGCCAATTCTGAAGATAATCTAGCAGAGCAGTGAATGTGGAGATCTCTGGATTCATGTGAGGTCCAGGGCTGGTTCTGGCTTTGTAAGGCCTCTTTCACACAGGAGAGATTTCCGTGCGGGTTCAATGCATGAGGTGAACGCATTGCACCCGGACTGAATCCGGACCCATTCATTTCTAGGGGGCTGTGCACATGAGCGGTGATTTTCACGCATCACTTGTGCGTTGCGTGAAAAATCGCAGCATGCTCTATTTTGTGTGTTTTTCTCACGCAACGCAGGCCCCATAGAAGTGAATGGGGCTGCGTGAAAATCGCAAGCATCCACAAGCAAGTGCGGATGTGGTGCGATTTTCACACACGGTTGCTAGGAGATGATCAGGATGGGGACCCGATCATTATTATTTTCCCTTATAACATGGTTATAAGGGAAAATAATAGCATTCTTAATACAGACTGCATAGTACAATAGGGCTGGAGGAGTTAAAATAAATAATTTAACTCACCTCATCCACTTGTTCGCGCAGCCGGCTTCTCTTCTGTCTTCTTCTTTGCTGTCCAGGAGGAAAAGGACCTGTGGTGACGTCACTGCGCTTATCACATGGTCCGTCACATGGACCATGTGATGAGCAGTGATGTCATCAAAGGTCCTTTACCCAGGTCCTGAAGAAAGACGACAGAAGAGAAGCCGGGCTGCGCGAACAAGTGGATTAAGGTGAGTTAAATGATTTTTTTTTTTTTTTTTTAACCCCTCCATCCCTATTGTACTATGCATTCTGTATTAAGAATGCTATTATTTTAATAATTAAAATAATACAATCTACACAACACCTAAGCCAAACAGAAGTCCGAGTCTGGGTACCAAGCATGCCGATTTTTTTCACGCGCATGCAAAACGCATTAAAATGTTTTGCACTCGCTCAGAAAAATCACTCATTTTCCCGCGACGCACCCGCATCTTATCCGGCCCAAATCCACGACGCCCGTGTGAAAGAGGCCTAAGAAATCTATTGTCATGTATCATTTGCGATGAATATTAATGGCGAATGTTGGCGTCCGTCAAGCCCTTTCTTGGTTTTATGAGACTCTTTTCTTTACGGGCCTTTTGAAATATGCATAGGCGGTGTTACTTATCTTGTTTACAGGGTTCAGTCCTTTCCATTTATTACCATCATAGGCCAAGCTTATTTATGGTAATTCCCAAGAATGTATTGCGGCCTGTTTAATTTAAATTAATGCCGTGACACTTAGCCTTGAATATATGAAACGTTTTTCCCTTGTAACCACGAAGCAAGCAATGTATTTATGATGAGCTATTCATTTTATGATCACACTGAACTATATTTTGATTTATATTGTGACACTAAACTCTGAGGCAAATACAGACTACAGAGATTTCCATGGCATAAAATATGCATTATTTTATTCATTTACAGGAAACTACTTCAATTAGATGCTGATACATAAATATACTAGTTGCAAGTATTAAAGTAACAGAATAACCAGTAAGATAATGGTGAGGTGACAACGGTGCCCCCTGTTGGAAGACTATGGAGTACAGCAGAGGGTATTTGCTTGTCAATGGTTTTATTTATTTTATGGCAGTGGGTGGAGCCTGACAAATGACCGCTTTTAACCGAATTTGCTACCTCTGCCTGAAGAACTACTGGTCTATAGTGGAGATAATGTTGGACATTTTTCAAACAGCGTATTCTAACTTGCATGGAGCTGTTACCGACAGATTTTTTAATAACTGTATTTTTTCACCCTCATCTGTGCAAGACATAGAAACCATAAGTCAGATAAAGGGGTACTCCGCTTAGAAGCTTTCCATTATTTACAAGATAAGGGATAGCTGTTAGACTGGTGGGGATCATTGCATCCCATCCAAATAGAATTGCTGGCTGAGCTAAATTCAGTTTTGGTGAAACTGCTGGACATAGTGAGCAGTGTACTTGGCTATCTCTGGCTGTCCCATAGAACATGAATGGAGAGACAGTGCCTGTTAAAGGGGTTGTCCCATGAAAAATAGTGCACAGTTTTCAAATGAGCACCTGGATCTGAATACTTTTGTAATTGCATGTAATTAAAAATTTAGTACAGTCACGAGTAGTTCAATAAAATGTATCTGTATAGCGCCACCTGCTGTTTCTTCTTTTTCTTATTTCTTCGTCCAGCTCACTGAGATGGCCGCACATGCTCAGTGTCATCCATCAACTGCCTCCTGAGTTGTGATAGGGAGTGTAGAGAAATAGAAAGAGAGTTGAGGGTTAATCGGATCTTGTCTAAATAAATCCAGAAGACCAGAAAAAACTTGAGGCGCCAGAGGATGAAGAGATATATTTAGGGAGGAGACAGAAAGATGGATGGAATAGGACTAGTGGAGGGGCTGTTCAAGGGTTAACCATGCGGACAAGTTGTCTGCATGTAAAGGCAATACAAGAAGAGAGGAGACAGGAAGGTCGAGTGTGGTGGGGTCCCACCCAATACAATCTACTCCAGTAACCCAAAATGAGCGCCAGTTCACTATAGGTAGTTAGGTTCTAGTTATGGGGTTTGTGGTATTTTACCCCAATCTGTAGGAACACCTCGTGGGAGGAATAAAACGCTTGCCCAGGGGATATGTGCCCGTCGTTGAGGGAAGCAAACGGTTAGGTGTCACATAAAAGTTAGAGTACCGTAAAAACTAGCATAAATGATGAGCATGTACTCAGTTCACGAGGGGGGTGGTTCATCCGGAGATACCACCAAACACCAGTAAACCTAGTACCCCCCAGCCTGGATCGCCTCTAGAATGTTTAAGGATGAAGGCAGCCAATCACTCAGGGCTGCCTTAGGCTCGATTTGGGTTACTGGAGTAGGTTGCATTGGGTCTCGTCTCTTCTTGTATTGTGATAGGGAGAGCATGGACATGCCCCTGATCTGCATCAGAAAGGACACTCTCCTTGAGCTGCCAGCTTGATATAAATATATCAGAGCAATGGTATAACCTCTTTAAGGCAGTGGGTGTGGAACCACTGTATCAATCAACAGGTTTTTGGGCTGAACCTAAGGGCGTTATCCTGGAGGTTCCTTGGTATTCAGCCTTTAGCCCCTATATAGGGTTCTAGATGTCGACCCCAGGGGACTACCATACTACTACATCATGGAGTTTCCCCAGTGTAGTTGACTGCTAACCCATGGGTGTCAAAGATGCCAATGAAAAGTACTGAGGAATCAGGCAAAGCTCACGGTCAGTGCCAGACTGAGGTCAGGCAGGCAGAGTTCATGTGAATCCGAGAATCAGTCCAAAAGTCAGGACAGGCAGTGCAGGGTCAGAACAGTGAACAGGTATGGGTCAGGTCAGGCAGCAGATAATCTTAATCAGGGAATCAGGCAGAAGTCAGTAGACAGACAGATTATAGCAAATTTGCAGGATATTGCAAGCTAAAGGAACCTATTGCTCAGACATATCTCCCTTGGGAAAGGTGCATGAAGTACCCACAGGTGTCCAGCTATTGGCTGGGGAAGATTGGTGTACAGGTGCACTGGCCCTTTGAGAACTGAAAAGTGCAAGCACCCTATGAGTCATGGAAAAACACATAGGAGCCAGGCAAGAGGGATACAGAACGGCAGCCCTGCTGCTGGAAGACAGTGACGGATCAGTGGGGCTTGGCCACTGGGCAGAGGCATGGTGTGTGATGTAATGTCTGTGTCCTCCCCCGATGGAGGGACGGCAGTGGGCACAATGCCGCGCCATAACAGATTCTCACTCATCTATCAGTCATGTCCTGTGGATAAGGAATAGCTTCTAACTGGAATACCCCTTTAAGTGGAACAATGAATTGAGTTTTTAATATGGAGACCTTAAAACTATGTAAATGATTTTATGAATTGGTAATACCAGAGGCTCAGGCCATAGCTGTAAAGAGGTGGGGTGCTACTGGCACCAACAGCAAGAGTTGAGCCTCATTCATGCAACTATAATATCATCCAAACTAAAAGTGACCCAAACTAAAAATATCATAGGGAAAGTATTGATGCAATTTTTATGGTCCTTTTGCCAAGGTAGGTCGTAGCAGATAGTCTTACTAATGGTGCAAGTTGTGGCTCTGGTGGTGATAGCACTCACAGATAATTGGGGATCCTGCCTGGTGTTGGTTAGGGTTTCCTTGATCCTGAATCACTTTAACCCTATGACCCACAACGTTTTTGGGTCATGGAGTCATAGCACAGACAGTAAAATCCACCAATGGAAGACATTCTGAGAAGGGAATTAAAAGAACACCAGGGGCCACCATAACAGACTAGACACAAGACCATTTTTGAAATATGTTTCAATTTCATTTTTTTGAAGTTGTGTGTGACCTAACAGAGAAATTAAATATTTATTGTGGGTTTAATCTTTTAAACGAGGATGGCACTATGTTGGCAGTAGACTACCATTATCTACAAGGAAGAAGAGAATAGAACTGCCACCAACTTGTATACCAAGGCAGGACAGGCTTCTGTGTGGACAGCTGAGCTACAAATCCGTGTAGGCACATCACACATGAGATTTGTGTGTATAACTGAGCATGGAGGAATAGAAAACTAAATATTTGCTCTCTGTGAAAGGAAAGCCTAGCTTTGTCCCTGGAAAATAATACATAATTTGCTAAACTTTCTCTACATATTGAGTGAAAGATCACCGCAAAGCTATGACCGAATTTTTACAGACAGTGTAGTACCACTGTAGCCTGTAGGTGAAGCCACCATCGAGAAGAAGGATTTTGGGAAGTATAACACTACATTAGCTTTATTAAAATAAGTTATTATTTCTAACACACCATTCATCTTAATTATGCTTTACTTGTTTATTTTTACAGTTTCACATTTATGGTTCAATAATTTTAATAAGCCCATATTTTCATGAGTAAAGACACCATGGAAATTTGTTGTTTTATTCAGGGTTTTATAACGTTTTAGGGAATCAGTGGGATGTGGGCATATAAAGAATGAAAAAGATGCCTTCTTTTACCTTTTTTCTTGCTTAAAGGGCCAGAAAAAAGTTCAAAAAAATTACAAATAGATTTTTTTTTTTTTTCAAAGAAAGATGCTGTGATCTTAAGATGTTGTGCTAGTCCTGGCAGGATTGCATACAGACCTTATATAGCCCCATGCAGTCGACCACTCGGGAGAGCATGGAGGATGGAGTGGTAGTTGTGGCTCTGGTGGAGTACTCACAGATAATTGGGGATCCTGCCTGGTGTTGGTTAGGGTTCCCTTGATGTTGGATGTTTTGCCGGGAGCAAGGCAGGACCGATGGATAGTGGAGACAATGATCAGGCTAGGATTGAAGTACAAAAATACCAAACTTCCAAAAAGCACAATTTGACCGGCTAAGCGAGGCAATTGGCCTAACTAACTGGGACAAAGTCCTTGGGAATCAGAATGCAGCCACAAAATGGGATATTTTTAAAGTCATCCCTAAACTATAATTGTGAGAGTACATACTTTATGGGAATAAAAGGATGAGGAACAAGAAAAAACCAAGGTAGATAACTAGAAATATAAAGGGAGCAGTGAATGACAAAAATAAAGCATTTCAATTGCTAAAACAGGAAGGTAGTGAGGAAGCATTGAAAACTATAAGGAAAAAATAAAATGTGTAAAAGACAGATAAAAACGGCCAAGCTGAAGACAGAGAGATTAATTGCCAAACAGAGTAAAACCAACCCTAAAATGTTCTTTAATTATATAAATGGTAAAAAGTTTATACCAGAGAGTGTTGGCCCATTGCAGAGTGATGAGGGAAGAGTTGTAGATGAGGAAAACGCAAAGCTATTAAATATTTTTTCTCCACTGTATTTACTGAGGAAAATGAACTGTCAGATGAAATGCAGATTGTAAAAAAAAAAAAACTCCCCATAAAAAGTGGTTTATCTGACCCAGGAAGAAGTGCAGTGGTGACTTAAAAAGATTAAAAATAGACAAATCACCGGGTACAGATGGCATACACCCATGTATTCTAAGAAAATTAAGTAATGTAATAGACAGACCTTTATTTCTGATATTTAGGGACTCTATACTGACAGGGAGTGTTCCACAGGATTGGCGCTTAGCAAATGTGGTGCCAATATTCAAAAAGGGGTCAAAATCTGAGACTGGAAACTATAGGCCAGTAAGTTTAACACCTGTTGTGGAATAAATTGTTTGAGGGTTTTTTAAGATTCTAGAGTATCTCAATAAAAAATAAGCAAATAACGCCATATCAGCATTGCTTCATGAGTGATCGGTCATGTCAAACTAATTTAATTAGTTTCTATGAGGAGGTAAGTTCTAGACTTGATCGCGGCGAGTCAATAAATGTTAAATATCTTCACTTCTCCAAAGCATTTGATACTGTGCCGCATAAATGGCTAGTACATAAAATGAGAATGTTTGGACTGGGAGAAAATGTCTGTATGTGGGTAAGTAACTGGCTCAATGATAGAAAACAGAGGGTGGTTATTAGCGGTACACACTCAGATTGGGTCACTGTCACTAGTGGGGTACCTCAGGGGTCAGTACTGGAGGGGTCACTGTCACTAGTGGGGTACCTCAGGGGCCAGTATTGGGCCCTATTATCTTCAATATATTTATTAATGATCTTGTAGAAGGCTTGCACAGTAAAGTATCAATTTTGTATATGACACTAAACTGTGTAAAGTAATTAACACTACAGAGAACAGTAATATATATATATATATATATATATATACATACACACACACACACACTACAGAGGACAGTATGACGCGCATACAGAGACAAGCGAACGCTCATTGTCGCGCGTTCCCGAATGTCTATGTACGGGAACGCGCGACAAAACGCCCCAAAGAAGCTCATGTACTTTTTTGAGCGTAGGGCGTTTTACAGCGCGATCGTACGCGCTGTAAAACGCCCAGGTGTGAACCAGGGCCATAGGGAAGCATTGGTTGTCATGTGTCGAGCGTTTTACAGCGCGTTTGAACGCGCTGTAAAACGCTCAGGTGTGAACCCAGCGTAAGACTGGGTGAACAAGTGAATGTGTAAACTTCCCTGCTTAATAGTAAGTATTGGAGTCATGTATTTGACCCTGTTCACACATTCACCTGTTTGCCTAGTCTTAGTGCATTTAGTAGTGTGCTGCTACTTTTTTGTTTTTCTACATTGTTGCCTGGTAGCTTGCACCTGCGATTGCCTCTGGAGGTGCTGTTCCGCTTTTTTGTATATATGTATAATAGAGGAATAGGCGTCCTCTTTGGAACTTAGCACTCCCCGCCCACCCGCTGGTGCTTTTAATCAGAGTAACAATGGAGTTGAACACACCGTGTTAGAGTAGGTCCCATCTGATAAGAAGCTACCTTGTTGTCTGGTAGGTAGGCCCGACATATATTTCATCAATTATATGCGCTAAGAGCTTCTTCCCTGCTTAATAGTAAGTATTGGAGTCATGTATTTGACCCTGTTCACACATTCAGCTGTTCACCCAGTCTTAGTGCATTTAGTAGTGTGCCGCTACTTTTTTGTTTTTCTACATTGTTGCCTGGTAACTTGCACCTGCGATTGCCTCTGGAGGTGCTGTTCCGCTTTTTTGTATATATACACACATACATACACACACACACACACACACACACTACAGAGGACACTGTACTGCTAAAGATAATCTGGATAGATTGCAGGCTTGGGCAAAGAAGTGCAGATGAGGTTTAACACTGACAAATGTAAGGTTATGGACATCGGAAGTAATAATGCAAGTCACCCGTACATACTAAATGGTAAAACACTGGGTAACGCAGACATGGAAAAGGACTTCGGAATTTTACTGAACAGCAAACTAACCTTGTGGGTTTTAGACCTTCTCAGATGTCTGTTATCCTTCTCTCTGGAGTACTTTGGTAGTATAGCTGCTTTCTGGATAGTTGCAGGCTCAGAGACGAGGGTTCTATAAATCTGGGCCTAGTTGTGCAGGAGGTGGAACAGACACTGTCCATACGATTCCGTTAAGTGTGTAAATGTAACAAGTTACATTTAAGTCAAGAAACATTGCATTAACTGTAAATATGAATTAACCCTTTGCAGTAGTCCTTCTGGGGTACTGCAGCCATAGCAGTCCTGTGGTCTGTCTCTATGGTAGGTGTGCCATTGGGCGCACTTACAGGAGAGAGTTCATTCTCCCTCATTGTGTCAGTGATGTGTATGCCGACCTGGCTGGCTGTATCTGTTTCATAGCAAACGCCGATCCGGCAGCCTGTTCTGGTAGGCTGTTCTGGCATACATGCTGGCTGTTGGCTGGACAAAAACCATGCAGTCGTTTTTTGTCCAGCTGAAACACTGCATTTATGCTGGAAAGCGACCAGATCCCCACTAGATCCTATTCTAGTCAATGATGATCTGGAGGTGAATGGAAGTATCCTGCAATCCAAGCAGGTTGTTCTCTACAGGAACAGACTGTCGGATTTCATAATGCTGATGTGAACATACCCTAAGCCAGCCATCATATAGAAGGGAGCTGCCTTAGCTATGGAACTTGGTCAGACAACCAACCCCCTTCGTACATATCACTGACATTTAGAGGAGTTGGAAACTCTCTCCAGTGTCAAAGTCTATTAGTAAGTTCAATGTATCTTCATTTTAAAGGAATTTTCCCATGACTAATGTAAAAAAGGTAAATCAGACATTACACAGTACATGACAACCTCTTTCTTACAAAGCTAGAACCAGCCCTGTACCTCACATGGATCCAGAGATCTCCCCATTCATTTCTCTTTTAGATGTATATCAAGCTCACAGCTCAGGGGGCGTGTCTCAGCTCTGCCTATCACAGCTAAGGGGGCAGTTGAAGGATGAAACTGAGCATGTGCGGCCACCTCAGTGAGCAGGACAAAGAAATTGGAAAAAGAACAAACAGCAGGTGGCGCTATACAGATACATTTTATTGAATAACTGGAAAATTTTTGATTACATGCAATTACTAAAGTATTCAGATCCAGGTGCTGGTTTGAAAACTGTAAAATACACTGCTCGCCACCAAAATGATTTCATTGGACCGCCTTTAGCTTTGATTCCGGCACGCATTCGCTGTGGCATTGTTTCGATAAGCTTCTGCAATGTCAAAAGATTTATTTCCATCCAGTGTTGCAGTAATTTTTCCCCAAGATCTTGCATTGATGATGGTGGAGTCTGACTGCTGCGCAAAGCCTTCTCCAGTGCATCCCAAAGATTCTCAATGGGGTTGAGGTCTGGACTCTGTGGTGGCCGATCCATGTGTGACAATGATGTCTCCTGCTCCCCGAACCACTCTTTCACAATTTGAGCCTGATGAATCCTGGCATTGTCATCTTGGAATATGCCCGTGCCATCAGGGAAGAAAAAACCCATTGATGGAATAACCTGGTCATTCAGTAGGTTCAGGTAGTCGCTGACCTCATTCTTGGAGCACATACTGTTGCTGAACCTAGACCTGACCAACTGCAGGACCCCAGATCATAGCACTGCCCCCACAGGCTTGTACAGGAGGCACTAGGCATGATGGGGGCATCACTTCATCTGCCTCTCTTCTTACCCTGATGCGCCCATCACACTGGAACAGAGTAAATCTGGACTCATCCGACCACATCACCTTCTTCCATTGCTCCAGAGTCCAATCTTTATGCTCCCTAGCAAATTTAAGCCTTTTTCTGGTTTGCCTCACGGATTAGTGGTTTTCTTACGGCTACACAGCTGTTCAGTCCCAATCCCTTGAGTTCCCTTCGCATTGTGCTTGTGGAAAAGCTCTTACTTTCACTATTAAACATAGCCCTGAGGTTTACAGTTTTTCTTCTATTTGATTTCACCAAACGTTTAAGTGATCGCCCATCACGATCATTCAGGATTTTTTTCCTGCCACATTTCTTCCTCGAATCCGATGGGTCCCCACTATCCTTCCAGTTTTTTAATAATGCGTTGGACAGTTCTTATCCCAACGTTAGTAGTTTCTGCAATCTCCTTAGATGTTTTCTCTGCTTGATGCCAATGATTTGACCCTTCTCAAACAGACTAACATCTTTTCCACGACCATGAGATGTGTCTTTCGACATGGTTGTTTAAGAAATGAGAAGCAACTCATTGCACCAGTCGGGGTTAAATAACTTGTTGCAGCTGAAAGATAATCTCCCAGGCAGTAATTATCCAATAGGAGGCTCAGAACTATTTGTTTAGTTAAATCCAGCAACTTTTTTTTGGGACAGGCAGTGTATTTTTAGTGAGACAACCCCTTTAAGAAGATTAAAAACCTGTCGAGGGAAGCATACGTACCTGCTCCATGACACTGGTTTCTTCACTGTGCTTTGTTCCCTGCATATAAGCTGGTAAGTTCCATTCCGGTTGCCAAAAACTGCCAACCGTACCCTTTCTGCTGGTGAGCAAGGTGTATAGCAAGACATTACATTGCATTTACATTACAAACCGTTAGGGTCCATTCACACGTCCGCAAGTGTTTTGTGGTCTGAAAATTGCAGATCCACAAAACACGGACACCGGCCATGTGCGTTCCGCATTTTGAGGACCGCACATGGCCGGCACTTTAAATAGAAATGCCTTTTCTTGTCTGTGTCTGCGTCTGTTCTATTTTTTGTGGAACGGAAGTGCGGATGCGGACAGCACACTGGGTGCTGTCCACATCTTTTCTAGCCCCTTTGAAAATGAATAGGTCTGGATCCGTTCTCCAACATTGCGGAACGAATCCGAACCCATTTTACGGTTGTGTGTATGGACCCTAACAGTCACAGTACTAGTACTACCAGGTCTGGGGTACTACATAAACAAAAGGTTATTTTTGATGACACATTCCCTTTGAGGCCCTATGCATACAACCGTGTACGTTTTGCTGTCTTTTTTTTTTTTTTTTTTTTTTTAAATCTTTTTATTTCCATTTCATACAATAAATACTTCCGTAACACAACATTATCCCAACAATACATATGAAAAAGTTATTAACAAATGGTGGTTACTGTTCATCTTTCATTTCTATTCTTTTTCTTTCTTTCACCCCATTCCCGACCACCTCCCGACACCCACCCTCCCATTACCCCCCGCGTGGAGAGAAAAAAGAAAAAAAAAAAAACAAAAAAAAACCTAGAGTACCCAATTTTTCCAGACCTGGTCGAGATTTGAAAACTTTTTAGTATAATTCTTCATCCCACGTTCTTCTTTAATTAACTTGTCTATTGTTTTCCTCCACTGTTCCACCGTCGGTGGATCTACCTTTATCCATTTCCTAAGTATCAGGATTCTAGCCTGGAATAATACTTTATTTAAGACCAATCGTATATTTTTATTTAATTTCAAGTGTTCAGTTGCCCCTAAAATACAAATTACTGGGTCATTTGGTACTCGGACCTTCAGTAACAAAAACACAGTTTCCATAATTTCTGTCCAGTATCTATGAAGCTTGGGACACCTCCAGAAACAGTGTATCAAATCGGCTCTCTCTTCCCGACATTTTGAACATTTATCTGTTGGTCTCACCCCCATTCTTTTTAACATCCATGGAGACCGATGCAGTCTGTGTATTATAAAAAATTGTGAGATCTTATGCGAACCCCTATCCGAAATTGTCGCGTAATTTCTAAGGGCATCGCTCCATTTTTCCTCTGTGAAGGAAACTAAGTCTTTCTGCCATTTCTTCGCGGCAAGCATTGTAGTTGTTTTTCTTTTTTCCTCCATCAAGATCTTATATCTCCTTGCAGTTATTCCACCTCCTTCCCCTGCTGCAATAAACTTATCTAACGTATCTGATGTTTCCCTTCGGTATCTATCCCCCTGTACCGCTATCCGCAATGCATTCCTAAGCTGGAAATATTTATACAAGTCCCTATGGGGGATCCCAAATTCCGACACCATTATATTAAAGTCCTTCAGCTTATCTCCCGCAAAAATCTGTTCTAGGTATTTCACTCCTTTTTTTTCCCAATCTATATAATCCCTTATTGTTTCCAATTCCTTTAAATTAAGATTTTTCCATATCGGTGTATATTTCAAAAACCCTTTAATCTCCAATAGTTTCTTAATTTCCCCCCACACATATTCTAACTGGTTGAATATCCTATTACTAGTATTTTTTTTCCCAAAAAAACCTGACTCCAACACCTCTAAGTGATTAAATTTTTCTATTTATTTCTTGTCTACCCACCTCACTATCTAAGCTATCCTTTATATTCCCGTATTGTGTTATTAAATAGTAGAAAAATAGATTAGGAAGCGCTAATCCTCCTTCTTTCACTGGGAGCTGAAGGACTTCCTTCTTTATCCGAGGGACCGCACCCTTCCACAAAAAATCCCCCATTAATCTATCAAATAGTTTAAAAATATTTTGTGATATTCTTACTGGGGCATTTTGCAATACATAAAGTATCTTTGGGAGGAAGACCATTTTTATTAAATTTACCCTGCCCTGCATTGACAGTGGTAATCTTTTCCATATGTGTATTTTAGTTCTTAGTTCTTTTATTAGAGGGAGAATATTTAATTTTTCATATTCTTCTATGTTCCCGGAGATTTGTATACCGAGATATTTGAAATTTTCGTGCCTTTTTAAAACATGCACCCGTGTGTCTCTCTGTAGTTGCCCCTCTCCTAATAATAACATGTGTGATTTACCCCAATTAATATTTAAACCGGAGTAGAACCCAAACTTATCTATTATCTCTACTATTTTATTAAACTGTTCCCCA
Organism: Bufo gargarizans; assembly: GCF_014858855.1. NCBI lineage: Eukaryota > Metazoa > Chordata > Amphibia > Anura > Bufonidae > Bufo > Bufo gargarizans. The sequence continues at coordinate 28,477,789 of NC_058086.1, forward strand.
GTGTTTTGCAAAAAAAGTAAAATATCATCTGCATACATCAACAATTTTTCTTCTCCACCCACATATGTAAAACTTTTAATCTCCCTGTCATTCCTTATTATATTTGCCAGGGGTTCAATTGCAATTGCAAATAGCAATGGGGAGAGAGGGCATCCCTGCCTTGTACCACGTGATAGGGCAAACGAAGGGGATAAGCTCCCATCCACAACCACTCTAGCCCTGGGGTTACGATAAATTAGCTGAATCCACCCTATAAATCCTTCCCCTATGCCAAATCTCCTTAATACTGCCCATAGATACTCCCATTCGATGCAATCAAACGCCTTTTGAGCATCCAATGAGAGTATCGCTTTATCCCCTGCATCTGATCTATTGGCTTCAATATTAAGGAATAGTCTTCTTATATTGGAGTATATTGTTCTACCCGGTATGAAACCTGTTTGATCTTTATTTAGTATTTCTTTAATAACCTTAGAGAGCCTGTCTGCTAGAACTTTTGCCAAAATTTTTGCATCTGTATTCAAGAGGGATATAGGCCTATATGAGCCAGGGTCTGTTTGTTCCTTCCCCTTTTTTAGAATTAATGTAATAATTGCTTCCTTCATAGAGCTCGGTAGATCACTTAATTTTCGGGCCTCATCCAATGTTATTTTTAATTCTGGAACTAATACCTGTGCGAAGGTTTTATATATTTCAAAGGGCAATCCATCTCCACCTGGTGCTTTCTCGGATTTGACCTTGCCCAGAGTTGAATTTATATCTGCCACAGTTATTTCTTTTTCCAGAAATTCTTTTTGAACCTCAGAAATCCTATTAAAAGCAATCTTATCTAAATAGGAATCTAACTCTTGTTTTGAGTATTGTACCCTGGACTTATATAACTCTTGGAAGTAGTCCCCAAACACTTTTTTTATATCTTCAGGTACCGTGAGTAATTTTCCCATTTAATCTTTAATCACTCCAATCCATGATTTCCCTTTTTGGTTTCTGACTATATTTGCTAATATTTTTCCTACCTTTTCACCCACCGAGGCCAACTTAATCCCCTGAAGGAGCAATTCTTTCCTACTTTTTTCTAATTGATATAGCCTCCGCTTTTCTTGTTCTTCCTCCCAAACTCTCTTATTAAGTACAGTAGGGTGTATCATACATACCATTCCAGCCTCTTGTAATTTTTTTTCCAATGCCTTCCCATTCTCTCTAGTATTTTTTTTCCAATAGTTTACTTTTTTAAACAATAATCCCCTCAAAAAAGCCTTAAAGGTGTCCCAAACCACAAGTCTACCGGCAGAACCATTATTTTCCATAAAAAAGAATTTCAACTCTTCTATTATACTCTCTTTATCTGAGATTAATAATAACCAATGGGGATTGAACTTAAACAACAGCAAAGTATTATTTTTATTCAGATCCAGCTCCATTACCATTGCACTATGGTCCGATAAAGCCATGGGTATATACTTTATCCTAATCCTATTTTGAGATATTAAATTTTTATTTCCCAGAATCATATCTATTCTCGACCAGGTTTGGTGTGTTTTTGAGTAACAAGAATAATTAATTTCATCCGGGTTCTGCACCCGCCAGACATCTACCCAATTAAATTCGTACACTAATTTGCGTAACTCTACATTTTGGGCTCCTCCCCTTCCGCTAGACATCCTATCCTTGAGTGGATCCATAACCGCATTATAGTCTCCGACCGCAATCAACATACATTCCTGTTTATTCAGCATAAATCTATACAGTTGGTACAAAACATCTGATTTATAAGGTGGTGGAATATATATATTTGCAAGTACAGTTTTTTTCCCCTCTACATAGCAATATAGAAAGATGTACCTGCCGCGATCATCAGCCTCACATGCCAGGGCCTCAAACTTAATTTTATTATGTATCAAAATCGAGACCCCTCTAGAGTAGGTAGTATATACCGAATGATATCCCGCCACCATCCATCTCCTCTCCAACCACCTGACTGATTCTTTGTCTAAATGTGTCTCCTGGAGGCAGATGACTGCTGGCAGGAACCTCTTGATCCACTCAAGGATAGCAAACCTTTTAACCCTCTCGCGGAGCCCTCTCACATTCAATGAAAGAACCCTAACCATCTATCCAGATAGAGAAAAAATAAATAAATAAATAAATATTTATTCTCTCCACGCCCCACCCCCCCCAACCCCTCCATAATAGTCCCCCCTTCTGCTGGTCGGCAGTCCGGGCGACTCCATATCTTAGCATATTAGCACCTATCGCCTCCTCCACCCCAACCTCAGAGACCCTCCCCGTCTGCCCACTCGCTAACTTCCTCCGGAGTCTGAAAAAAAATGAACTTGCCATTGTTTTCCACCCTTAATTTTGCTGGAAAAAAAAGGCTATACTTTTTACCTGCTTCCCTTAATCTTTTTTTTACCGATATAAACTCTCTTCTTTGTGCATTAGTACTGAATGAGTAGTCTGGAAAAAGTTTAATCTTTACCCCCTGTATATAGTATCTTTCCGAGGTTCTAGCATCGGCTAATATTCCATCTCGGTCCTTAGATAGTAGACATTTCACCAATATCGGTCTGGGATAGTCTCCTGGTACCCTATTTTTTGTGGGGATCCTGTGTGCTCTTTCGATGGAGAACAGGGGAGAGAGAGTACCTTCTCTACTGTTTTCCCTTAACCATCCCTCCATAAAATCGGTACAGTTATCTCCCTCCGCTCGCTCTGGAATCCCCACACATCTTATATTTGACCTTCTTGATCTATCCTCCTGGTCTACCAATTTTTGTTCCATCTTAGCGTTTGTCTGTTTTAAAGCTATCACTTCCTTCTCTAATTTCTGAACAGATTTCTCAAGGGGGGGGGGGGGGATCTTTTTTTCCATCTCTTGCAACCGCTGTCTAACTTTTTCCATCTCCGCTCGTATAACCATAACATCTGTCTGTACTGCCCCAAGCTGGGTTACTAGATTGCCCATAAAATTTTCCATCCGTGAGACGGTACAGAGTATATCCTGCACCATTTTTACATCTGTTTCTGTATATGTCACTGGGGGTCCCCTCTCTGCCTCTCCCCCTTCGACTGACGTCTCGTGCGTTAGGCCCTGCGGTCTAAAAACTACGATTTTTTCTTTTTGTGGGGATCTTAGCCACGGTGAATTCGGGACCAGATATTTGTTTAGGCCCGATTGTTTAGACCCACTTTCTAAACCTGCAGCTGATCTCCTAGCGGTGTTTCCCCCGGGGGCGCGCAGTTCCTCCCTTTTCTTGGACGGCATTTCAGTTCTCCACAGTTTTTTTTTCTTTTTTTTTCCTTTTTTACCCTTCCCCCCTCCCTTCCTCCCTTCCTTCCTCCTCCCTTTTCCCTCTCCCTCCCTCTCTCGATACCAAAACGGTTTATGAGCCCGAAGGAACAACTACAAATATAACCCCCCCTTCTAAATTAATCACAATCAAAATATAAACAATAAATCTTTTTCAAACAATAATGAAGGAGATCGATTCAATATCCGTCCAATACGGAAAAAATCATTTCAAAAGGAAAAAACGTTAGTAATATTAGTAATGTTAATTAAAGCTTTAACCGGGAGAGGTGGATTTCTTGCAAAGTTGTAACACACGAATTAAGATCCGGCGTATCGGAAGGTGCAAATAGTTAGTTAGTTCATTAAATCCAGAAAGGACAGTGTCATTAATTCTACAACCAGGGTGAGAACAGGGTCATATATCCTTTTTTTTTTTTCCTCCCTTCAGTCCACAATATCTTCAAACCGCATATCCATCCGTGCAACCATAGTCACCGTGGGAAACCAACCCTCTATCAGCTGCCATCACCGGGGATATCGCCCCCACTACTTATATACCTTCACAGTAGAGGCAGACCTAAGGGCAAAGGCTGAGTATAGGTTGCGGTGGGAGGCAGTACAAACTGTACCCCCCAAGTTAATCACCCCTGGCGATCATATATTAAAGTTAAGAGGACCTGTCATTCAACGATATCGTCGGACAGTGCAGTCCAGGTTATCCGGGTCCGCCTCTCCCACAAAGGCAACTGGGGCAGCAGGAATCCACTCCAAAAAAACTGTAGCGTCCTGTGGAACCCTTTATGCACCCTTCATTTCTCCAACATCCCAGCTCCTCCACTCATCACTCCTCTCCTCTCACAAGACAGCCGACACAGCAACTCACCACCCGATATCCCCTTGCCTTGCAGAGCGGAACGGAGGTCAGTATACAAACTCCGGCATTAAGGTGAGGGCAACCTCGACATTGCGGCGTCTCAGACTTTTCGGCCCGTCAGCTGTTCGGCAGTTCAACAATCCAACGAGCGGCGGCGGAACGGAAGCAGCGGAAGCAGGGGAAAGCAGGGCAGCCTCAGCATAACGGTATCTCCGACTCTCGGCCCATCAGCTGTTCGGTGGTGCGGGCTGCAGGCGGCCAGCGAGCGGCGGCGGGGCAGAGGCAGGGGAGGAGGAGGAGGCGGAGCCCTAGCGTCCTACGTCAGACGCTCTCTCATGCCGCTTACGTTTTGCTGTCTGCAAATCGTGGATCTGCAAAATACAGATGCGTTCCATGTTGCTTTTGCAATTTTTAGCGGACCCATTGAAGCTTCAATGGGTCTGCATTTTGCGGACAAGTATAGAACACTATCTTTTTGCAGAACAGACATACAGATCCGGAAAGCACATGGATCATCTGTGTACTTTCTGCATCCGTATGTCTGTTCCACAAATAGGAAGACTACGCCTCCAAAATTCGAACCACTGTCCTATTAAAAACAATGCGTTCACAAATAAAATGCAGATGGCACGCAGAGGTGTCCGTATTATCCAGATCCGCGATTTGCGGACTGCACAACGGATACGGCCATGTGCATGAGGCCTAAAGGTCAGGTGTTGACTTGCAGTGCAACCACCCATAGGTGGCACTAGAGAGTCCACACAGAATCACTTCAAGCAATCACTAAAGATGGAGAAAATAACATTTTTTATATGATTAAGAATATTAGTTTTCATATTTTCTGACTATGAAGCTAATGTGAATCCAAGGAGGATCTAAGGAGGTTCTTCATGTTAAACAAGTTGCAGAGTATGGGTGTACGTACTCAAGGGCGGATTGGCTGTAGACCCTACAGGGAAATTTCCTGGTGGGCCGATGCCCCAGGGGGCCACCCAAGTCCTCCTCTTTTCTGGTGACTGGGTACATAATGAGCTTTCACCAGTAATTAACACTGTGAGAAACAGGTACCTAGTCAGCGACCCCATGTGTCCTCCTGAATTCAACTACTGTGGCCCGCACCTCACCTCCTTTAAAGTTCCCACTTTAAGTTCCCAGTCCGCCCCTGGGTGTACTGCACTGGTACGTAACCAAAGTGCCTTGCTGTATGGGATTCAATGGTTGTGTTGCAAGGTAGGTGTCTTCTTCCATTTCAACAGCAGATGGCAGTAGAGGACACTGTATGCGCTCAGATAAATACTTTTGTCTATGCAGATGTGATCCGTACATCAATCACCGCTATAACGGTTCCATATATAAATTAATTGTTTTTAGGGGTGGTTTAGTGCCAGCCTCCGTTCTCTCTTTTTGCATTCTCTGCTGAATTTTTTTTTTTTTCTCTAAATGGTTTTTATTGTAAATGCAAAGGAGAATTGACGGCCTGGTGTGTTAGTCTTATTTAAATCCCACATTGCTTGCCGCACGCTTTATTTTGGTGATAGAAGCGGCTCTGTGCTGAACCTGCTATGCTCTAGACAAATGGAGGCTATTGATCCAAAAGGAAATAATAGCACAGACATAGCTGCTGCTTTATAGTCCCCGGGGCCTTCCAGTATCTCGGATCGCCTGCTGGATTGCTGGAATCTATGTGTGGTTATACGGAGGTTTCAGAACGATCAGGATCACCCTCTGGATTTAAAAGGGTTTTACAAATGTTTAATACTGATGACGTATCCTGAGGATAAGCCATCAGTATCTGATCGTTGGAGGGTCCGACACCAGGAACCCCTGCCGATCAGCTGTTTGGCAAAATGCAGCAACCCTCAGAGGGGTAGAAGTTCTGCTCACCAGTTTTGGTTGTGCAGTACTGGGCACAACTCCAGAGTTGGGGGAGAAGCATGATAGCGGTGATCGGTGTAGCCCAAACTATCTGAGACCCCAGAGACAGGCTGCCAGTGGAAGGGATGAATTGCGTGGGACTGTTTCCATCTAACTTTAGGACTGATAGTTTGTGGGTGCAAAACATGACCAGAGGTTGGATGATAGAAATACTTTTTATTGACATAGCACCCCTTTATCAAGTCTACTCTTGGTGAAGGATCTCCTGGAGGTGCGCCGCTGGAGCGCGCAGTCAGGCAGAGCTGTCACAAGACACGTGCAACGTCTTAATGTGTCTTGTGACAGCTGTGCAAGACTGCGCTCTCCGGCAGCGCACCTTCAGGAGATCGATCACCAAGAGCTGACCATGTACCCCGAAACGCGTTGTCAATAAAAAGTATTTCTACCATCCAACCTGGGGTCGTGTTTTGCCCCCAAAAACTATCAGACCTGAAGTGAGACAGAAACAGCCCAGGAACATCATCCCGCACAGAACAGCTGTTTGAAGAGACCGTGGCGCTCACTTCTTAGGCCAGTGACATCACAGCGTAGCCCAGTCCCATTCAAGTGAGCTGCAATACCATGACCAGCCATTATACAATGGCAACCTGCGAAGAGGCTGATTGGCGGGAGTGCTGGTTGTCGGACCCCCATAAATTAGATACAAAGTATTAAAGGGAGTCTGTCACCTCCAAAATTGGTTTCAGAGTAAGCATACTGTTATCCATGTAGAGTAGGCGCCCCGAAACAGAACCATACCTTTCATGGCCAAATCCAGCTCTCTCATCCTGAGAAATGCTTATTTTTATTTTTATGCAAATAAGGCCTCCCCTTGTTGTGTAATTGACAGACCCTGAGATTTCGCGGGTGGTAGCGATGTGAGACACAGCATAAGATGATTGCACCAAGGTGAGGTCAAGCACAGGACTGGATCTCACATGCCGGTCCCGGCTTTGCAGACACCTAACTGTCTTAAAAAGCCAGCTAGAGTGTAGTAGGTGTCTGTGTTAAGGTGATTCTGGCAGGACGCATGTTTACGACCTGTTTGGGAGGACAGGTCGACGATATCCAGGACCTGAACTCTATACGAGGTACCTGCGGCCCTGTGTGAACTGAACACCAGGACTTAAAACTAAGGTGTACATGTACAGTGCAAGAAGGAACTTCAAAGATGGAGTCCACTCAAGAGCTGAGGGGGGCTGTAGCTGCCGGGTGCTTGCTATTTTATACAGAAAGAAGAGTCCACGATTGGCGATAATGCCAATCGTGAACATTTAACTCCACAGATGCCAGGGTCAATTGCTGTCCGAACAGTCCCCTCCTCTCCCCTTTTACAATTTAAAAAATAAAAATAAATAGATAAAAAATAAAGCATCCCTGCTTCCCAAAAAGCTTGAATGATTAAAATATTTATCCTTTACAGTAAACACTGTAAAAAAATATTTGAAATGGACAATTCAATTTTTTTTTGTTACTTAGCTCCTTAAAAAGTGGTAAAAAAAAGTCACACAAATCACCTCCCAACAATGAGCCTTCTCACAGCTTCATAGACGTAAAAAGTTATGGGGTCAGAATTTTGCGATGCAAAGAAATTGCTGTATTTTTTAAGTTAAATTTTTTTTAAGTATTACAACTAGAGTTGAGCGAACACCTGGATGTTCGGGTTCGAGAAGTTCGGCCGAACTTCCCGGAAATGTTCGGGTTCGGGATCCGAACCCGATCCGAACTTCGTCCCGAACCCGAACCCCATTGAAGTCAATGGGGACCCGAACTTTTCGGCACTAAAACGGCTGTAAAACAGCCCAGGAAAGGGCTAGAGGGCTGCAAAAGGCAGCAACATGTAGGTAAATCCCCTGCAAACAAATGTGGATAGGGAAATGAATTAAAATAAAAATTAAATAAATAAAAATTAACCAAAATCAATTGGAGAGAGGTCCCATAGCAGAGAATCTGGCTTCCCGTCACCCACCACTGGAACAGTCCATTCTCAGATATTTAGGCCCCGGCACCCAGGCAGAGGAGAGAGGTCCCGTAACAGAATCTGGCTTCATGTCAGCAGAGAATCAGTCTTCATATCATAGCAGAGAATCAGGCTTCACGTCACCCAACACTGCAACAGTCCATTTTCATAAATTTAGGCCCAGCACCCAGGCAGAGGAGAGAGGTCCCGTAACAGAGAATCTGGCTTCATGTCAGCAGAGAATCAGTCTGCATGTCATAGCAGAGAATCAGGCTTCACGTCAGCCACCACTGTAACAGTCCATTGGCATATATTTAGGCCCCGGCACCCAGGCAGAGGAGAGAGGTCCCGTAACAGAGGATCTGGCTTCATGTCAGCAGAGAATCAGTCTGCATGTCATAGCAGAGAATCAGGCTTCACGTCAGCCACCACTGCAACAGTCCATTTTCATAAGTTTAGGCCCAGCACCCAGGCAGAGGAGAGAGGTCCCATAACAGAGGATCTGGCTTCATGTCAGCAGAGAATCAGTCTGCATGTCATAGCAGAGAATCAGGCTTCACGTCAGCCACCACTGCAACAGTCCATTGGCATATATTTAGGCCCTGGCACCCAGACAGAGGAGAGGTTCATTCAACTTTGGGTAGCCTCGCAATATAATGGTAAAATGAAAATAAAAATAGGATTGAATGAGGAAGTGCCCTGGAGTCCAATATTATATGGTTAAGGGGAGGTAGTTAATGTCTAATCTGGACAAGGGACGGACAGGTCCTGTGGGATCCATGCCTGGTTCATTTTTATGAACGTCAGCTTGTCCACATTGGCTGTAGACAGGCGGCTGCGTTTGTCTGTAATGACGCCCCCTGCCGTGCTGAATACACGTTCAGACAAAACGCTGGCTGCCGGGCAGGCCAGCACCTCCAAGGCATAAAAGGCTAGCTCTGGCCACGTGGACAATTTAGAGACCCAGAAGTTGAATGGGGCCGAACCATCAGTCAGTACGTGGAGGGGTGTGCACACGTACTGTTCCACCATGTTAGTGAAATGTTGCCTCCTGCTAACACGTTGCGTATCAGGTGGTGGTGCAGTTAGCTGTGGCGTGTTGACAAAAGTTTTCCACATCTCTGCCATGCTAACCCTGCCCTCAGAGGAGCTGGCCGTGACACAGCTGCCTTGGCGACCTCTTGCTCCTCCTCTGCCTTGGCCTTGGGCTTCCACTTGTTCCCCTGTGACATTTGGGAATGCTCTCAGTAGCGCGTCTACCAACGTGCGCTTGTACTCGCGCATCTTCCTATCACGCTCCAGTGCAGGAAGTAAGGTGGGCACATTGTCTTTGTAGCGTGGATCCAGCAGGGTGGCAACCCAGTAGTCCGCACAGGTTAAAATGTGGGCAACTCTGCTGTCGTTGCGCAGGCACTGCAGCATGTAGTCGCTCATGTGTGCCAGGCTGCCCAGGGGTAAGGACAAGCTGTCCTCTGTGGGAGGCGTATCGTCATCGTCCTGCCTTTCCCCCCAGCCACGCACCAGTGATGGACCCGAGCTGCGTTGGGTGCCACCCCGCTGTGACCATGCTTCATCCTCATCCTCCTCCACCTCCTCCTCATCCTCGTCCTCCAGTAGTGGGCCCTGGCTGGCCACATTTGTACCTGGCCTCTGCTGTTGCCAAAAACCTCCCTCTGAGTCACTTCGAAGAGACTGGCCTGAAAGTGCTAAAAATGACCCCTCTTCCTCCTCCTCCTCCTCCTCCTGGGCCACCTCCTCTTCCATCATCGCCCTAAGTGTTTTCTCAAGGAGACATAGAAGTGGTATTGTAACGCTGATAACGGTGTCATCGCCACTGGCCATGTTGGTGGAGTACTCGAAACAGCGCAACAGGGCACACAGGTCTCGCATGGAGGCCCAGTCATTGGTGGTGAAGTGGTGCTGTTCCGTAGTGCGACTGACCCGTGCGTGCTGCAGCTGAAACTCCACTATGGCCTGCTGCTGCTCGCACAGTCTGTCCAGCATGTGCAAGGTGGAGTTCCACCTGGTGGGCACGTCGCATATGAGGCGGTGAGCGGGAAGGCCGAAGTTACGCTGTAGCGCAGACAGGCGAGCAGCAGCAGGATGTGAACGCCGGAAGCGCGAACAGACGGCCCGCACTTTATGCAGCAGCTCTGACATGTCGGGGTAGTTGTGAATGAACTTCTGCACCACCAAATTCAGCACATGCGCCAAGCAAGGGATGTGCGTCAAATTGGCTAGTCCCAGAGCTGCAACGAGATTTCGCCCATTATCGCACACCACCAGGCCGGGCTTGAGGCTCACCGGCAAACAGCTCTCCGCCTGGGGCCCAGCTGCCACTACATTTACCCAGTGTGCAGTTAGGGAGATATAGCGTCCCTGGCCGTGCTTACTGGTCCACGTATCTGTGGTTAGGTGGACCTTGCTACAGATGGCGTTGCGCAGTGCACACTTGATTTTATCGGATACTTGGTTGTGCAGGGAAGGCACGGCTCTCTTGGAGAAGTAGTGGCGGCTGGGAACAACATACTGTGGGACAGCAAGCGACATGAGCTGTTTGAAGCTGTCTGTGTCCACCAGCCTAAATGACAGCATTTCATAGGCCAGTAGTTTAGAAATGCTGGCATTCAGGGCCAGGGATCGAGGGTGGCTAGGTGGGAATTTACGCTTTCTCTCAAATGTTTGTGAGATGGAGAGCTGAACGCTGCCGTGTGACATGGTTGAGACGCTTGGTGACGGAGGTGGTGGTGGTGGTGTTGGTGGTACATCCCCTGTTTGCTGGGCGGCAGGTGCCAACGTTCCTCCAGAGGCGGAGGAAGAGGCCGAGGCGGCAGCAGCAGAAGAGGCCGAGGCGGCAGCAGCAGAAGAGGTAGCAGGGGGAGCCTGAGTGACTTCCTTGGTTTTAAGGTGTTTACTCCACTGCAGTTCATGCTTTGCATGCAGGTGCCTGGTCATGCAGGTTGTGCTCAGGTTCAGAACGTTAATGCCTCGCTTAAGGCTCTGATGGCACAGCGTGCAAACCACTCGGGTCTTGTCGTCAGCACATTGTTTGAAGAAGTGCCATGCCAGGGAACTCCTTGAAGCTGCCTTTGGGGTGCTCGGTCCCAGATGGCGGCGGTCAGTAGCAGGCGGAGTCTCTTGGCGGCGGGTGTTCTGCTTTTGCCCACTGCTCCCTCTTTTGCTACGCTGTTGGCTCGGTCTCACCACTGCCTCTTCCTCCGAACTGTGAAAGTCAGTGGCACGACCTTCATTCCATGTGGGGTCTAGGACCTCATCATCCCCTGCATCGTCTTCCACCCAGTCTTGATCCCTGACCTCCTGTTCAGTCTGCACACTGCAGAAAGACGCAGCAGTTGGCACCTGTGTTTCGTCATCATCAGAGACATGCTGAGGTGGTATTCCCATGTCCTCATCATCAGGAAACATAAGTGGTTGTGCGTCAGTGCATTCTATGTCTTTCACCGCTGGGGAAGGGCTAGGTGGATGCCCTTGGGAAACCCTGCCAGCGGAGTCTTCAAACAGCATAAGAGACTGCTGCATAACTTGAGGCTGAGACAGTTTCCCTGGTATGCATGGGGGTGATGTGACAGACTGATGGGGTTGGTTTTCAGGCGCCATCTGTGCGCTTTCTGCAGAAGACTGGGTGGGAGATAATGTGAACGTGCTGGATCCACTGTCGGCCACCCAATTGACTAATGCCTGTACCTGCTCAGGCCTTACCATCCTTAGAACGGCATTGGGCCCCACCATATATCGCTGTAAATTCTGGCGGCCTACTGGGACCTCAGGTAGTTGGTACACTAGGACGTGTGGATGTGGCAGAACGGCCACGTCCTCTCCCAGCACCAGAGGGTCAACTAACACCACCACGACCATGTCCACGTCCGCGTCCCTTACTAGATGTTTTCCTCATTGTTATGGTTCACCACAACAACAAAAATATTATTTGGCCCAATGTATTGTATTCAAATTCAGCGGGATATAAATTTGAGGCCTAGTATTTAGGCGCTGGGTGACCGGTATGGATTTAGCGACAGAATTAGACTTGGAAATGCACAGAAGCGTGTGTGTGTGAAGTTATTCTGAATGACCCTATGTGCACCTTGAATATTATATACCCTTTTAGGGATAGATTTCAAATAGCTCTGATATAGCAGGAACCACTAAATTATGAAATTGCTAAATTGGGAATTGTACTTCAACCCAGAACAAAAAATGTGCTTTGACGGACACTAAATAACTTTCCCAGCCACAACAGGACAGCGGTAACGAGAGATTTAGCGGGATATAAATTTGAGGCCTAGTATTTAGGCGCTGGGTGACCGGTATGGATTTAGTGACAGAATTAGACTGGGATATGGCCAAAAAATAACCACACTATTGCTGGTTAAATGCACTTGGTGACGGGCGCAGCTTGCCCCTGATGTAGTATATGGCCAAAAAATGAACAGACTATTGCTGGTTAAATGCACTTGGTGTCACAGCTTGACCAACCACACTACTGAGGGTTAAATGCACTTGGTGACGGGCGCAGCTTGCCCCTGATGTAGTATATGGCCAAAAAATGAACAGACTATTGCTGGTTAAATGCACTTGGTGTGACAGCTTCACCCTGATGTAGGCTTTAGCCAAAAAACAACCACACCATTGAGGGTTAAATGCACTTGGTCGCAGCTTGGATGCACTTGGTCGCAGCACCGCACAAGACACAAAATGGCCGCCGATCACCCCAGAAAAAAGTGACTGACAAACGGTCTGGGCAGCCTAAAAACAGTGAGTGAGCATTTGAATTTCAGCAGCTCAATGATGCACAGCTGCAGATCGATCAATCAAGTGAAGTCCTTTGGAGGAGTTAATCTGCCTAATCTCGCCCTACTGTCGCATCCGCAACCTCTCCCTACGCTAATCAGAGCAGAGTGACGGGCGGCGCTATGTGACTCCAGCTTAAATAGAGGCTGGGTCACATGGTGCTCTGGCCAATCACAGCCATGCCAATAGTAGGCATGGCTGTGACGGCCTCTTGGGGCAAGTAGTATGACGCTTGTTGATTGGCTGCTTTGCAGCCTTTCAAAAAGCGCCAAGAAAGCGTCACAAAAGCGCCAAGAAAGCGACGAACACCGAACCCGAACCCGGACTTTTACGAAAATGTCCGGGTTCGGGTCCGTGTCACGGACACCCTAAAATTCGGTACGAACCCGAACTATACAGTTCGAGTTCGCTCATCCCTAATTACAACGCAAGAAAAACGATATAAATGTGTTATCACTGTGATCATACTGACCCAGGGAACGAAGTTAACAGGTCAGGCTACTTTCACACTAGCGTTCGGGTGTCCGCTCGTGAGCTCCGTTTGAAGGAGCTCACGAGCGGACCCGAACGCAGCCGTCCAGCCCTGATGCAGTCTGAATGGATGCGGATCCTGCTCAGACTGCATCAGTCTGGCGGCGTTCAGCCTCCGCTCGCCTCCGCACGGACAGGCGGACAGCTGAACGCTGCTTGCAGCGTTCGGGTGTCCGCCTGGCCGTGCGGAGGCGTGCGGATCCGTCCAGACTTACAATGTAAGTCAATGGGGACGGATCCGTTTGAAGATGCCACAATGTGGCTCAATCTTCAAGCGGATCCATCCCCCATTGACTTTACATTGAAAGTCTGGACGGATCCGCTCAGGCTGCTTTCACACTTAGCTTTTTTTTTGCCATTTTAATGCAGACGGATCGTTCTGAACGGAGCCTCCGTCTGCATTATTATGAGCGGATCCGTTCAGAACGGATCCGCCCGAACGCTAGTGTGAAAGTAGCCTTAGTTTTACCACGCCGTAAAAACAAATCCCATAAAACTATGTCGGAATTGCATTTCTTCCTATTACCCACCCCATTTGGATTTTTATTTCCAGCTTCCTACTAGATCGTATGCAATGTAAAATGGTGCTAACAGTGCAACTTGTCCCACAAAAAACAAGAACCCGATACGGCTATGTGAACAGAAAAATTAAATGGAAAAAAGCGAAAATTCCTGCTTTCTTACGGGGTTGAACTCTATGAAGTTTAGATGCGCTCTTTATTGTGCACCATGGAGGCCACAATGACTTCTAACTGAAAAATATGGATGTTTAGAGTGATCTAAGGCAAGTTTTGCTCTCGCCCCTTACAGGGGGTCAGTAGTAAAGCAGAGGGGTTCTTACCGGTTCTTCACAGAAAGCGCAGAGCGCTGTATTTTGTCAGTGACCCTCAGTAATGAAATGTCTGCCTGAATGGTTTATCCCGATGTAAAGGTTAGACCTACCTCCTCAAAGGTCAGGTGCTCTCAAATATGTTCAAAGTCTTGGTCTTCTGTTGTGTGTGGAGCGATTGTCCGCCCTGCTGCGTCCAGGTAATTACATTCCCATGAAGCCACATGAAAGGACTCCATTATACCCGTCACCGGCAGATTGCTTATCTGTTATGATGAATAAAGTTCTCACATCAGCTCCACCACAAGGGAAAAAAGGCGTCCTACAGAAATGATTGCAAAAAAACAATGATGGTGTGCAGTAAGTCCAGGAGAAGGGAAAGTGGAAGGGAGTAGTTGTACTTACAGTGGCAGTAGTCCCTAGTGGAGGAGATTGACAACCTCTGGTAAGCGAATTTTATACGCATATGCATCAATATTGTCAGCAGTACCACACATGGGGCGCTGTCCTCTCTCTCTTTTTTTCTCTCATTTCATTTTAATGAAGGTGAGCTTGTCCACGTTGGCTGTAGACAGGCGGCTGCGCTTGTCTGTAATGACGCCCCCTGCCGTGCTGAATACACGCTCCGACAATACACTGGCTTCAGGGCAGGCCAGCACCTCCAAGGCGTAAAGGGCAAGCTCAGGCCATCTGCCCAATTTAGAGATCCAGAAGAATGGTCAGTACTTGTAGGCGTGTGCACATGTACTGTTCCACCATTTTGCTGAAATGCTGCCTCCTGCGAAGAGGTTCCATATCAGCTGGTGGTGCTGGTTGTTGTGGCGTGCTGACAAAGCTTTTCCACATTTCGACCAAGCTAACCCTACCTTCTGAGGTGCTGGCGGTGCCCCAGCTGCGTTGGAAACTTTTTCCTCCTCCTCCGCATTGTGCTTCCACTGAGCCCCCGCTGTCAGGTGTGAATGCCATCAGCAGCGCATCTACCAGCAAGCGCTTGTACTCGCGCATCTTCCGATCATGGAATTAAGGACCGCATGTTGTCCTTGTAGCACGGATCCAGCAGGGTGGCCACCCAGTAATCAGCACAAGTTAGGATGTGGGAAACTCTGTGGTCGTTGCGCAGGCACTGCAGCACGTAGTCGCTCATGTGTGCCAGGCTGCCCATATGCAACGACAAGCTATCCTCTGTGGGAGGTTTATCGTCTGTGTCCTCTGTATCCCCCCAGCCACGCTCCATTGATGCACATAAGCTGCTTAGGGTGCCACCCTGCTGTGAACATGATTCCTCCTCTTCCTCATCCTGCAGAACTGTGCCCTAGCTGGACAGTTGTGTACCTGGCCTCTGTTGGTGCAGGAAGGAACCCACCATCCGAGCCACTTGTGAATCACTGGTCTGATAACCGTGGAAATGATCACTCTTCCTCCTCTGCTACATCCTCTTCCATCATCAAGGAGACATAGAAGTGGGATAGTAACGCTGAGGATGGCATCATCGCCACTGGTCATGTTGGTGGAGTACTCGAAACAGCGCAACAGGGCACACACGTTCCACATGGAGGCCCACTCGTTGGTGGTGAAGTGGTGCTGTTCCCCAGAGCGACTCACCCATGCGTGCTGCAGTTGAAACGCCACTATGGCCTGCTGCTGCTCACAGTCTCTCCAGCATGTGCAAGGTGGAGTTCCACCTTGTGGGCACGTAACCTATGAGGCGGTGAATGGGAAGGCCGAAGTTACGCTGCAGCGCAGACAATAAAGTAGCAGCAGCAGGGTGAGAACACCGAAAGAGCTCACAGACGGCCCGCACTTTCTGCAGCAGCTCTGACATATCGGGGTAATTTTTCAGGAACCTCTGCACCACCAAATTCAGCACATGCGCCAGGCAAGGGATGTGGCTTAAACCGGCTAGTCCCAGAGCTGCTACGAGATTTAGCCTGTTATCGCACACCACCAGGCCAGGTTTGAGGCTCAGCGGCACCAACCACTCATCGGTCTGTTGTTCCTTGCCCGTCCACAGCTCCTGAGCGGTGTGGGTTTTTCCCCCCAAACAGATGAGTGTCAAAACAGCCTGCTGTCGTTTCCCCCTGGCTGTGCTAAAGTTGGTAGTGAAGGTGCTACGCTTACTGGATGAGGAGGCAGCGCAGTCGGAGGATGAGGCAACGAGAAATGTCCTGCAATCCTCAGTGGTGGTAGGACATGTGCCAAACTGGCCTAGCCTAGCTGGGAACCACGTACTGTGAGACAGCCACTCCATAAGGTTTTTAAAAGTCTCTGTCTCCACAGCTTGCTTCAGGCTCTGATTGCACAGCGTGCAAATCACTTGTGTCTTGTCGTCAGCACATTGTCTGAAGAACTGCCACGCCAGGGAACTCCTTGGAGCTGGCTTTGGTGTGCTCGGTCCCTTGCTGCAGTGGGCAGTAGCAGGCGTACAGTCTAGAAGCTCCCTCTTCTGCTGTGCTGGAGGCTCTGTGCGACCACCGCCTCTTCCTCCAAACTACACAGGTGACTCGCATGACCTTGATTTCATGTGGGGTCGAGGACCTCATCGTTCTCCACATCATCTTCCACCCAGTCTTCACCCCTGCCTTCCTTGTTGGTCTGCACACTTTTGAAAGCCACAGCAGTTGGCACCTGTGTTTCGTCATCATCCGAGACATGCTGCAATTGTACTCCCATGTACTCATCTTGAAACATAAGTGGTTGGGCATGGGTGCACTCAATCTCCTCCACTTCTGGGGCAGGGATAAGGTGGATGGCCCTGGAAAACCCTGCTAGCAGAGTCATCAAAAAGCAGAAAAGACTGCTGCATGACTTGGGGCTCAGACTGCTTGGCTGATTTGCAAGGGGTGAGGTGAAAGACTGATGGACATCGGCTTTAGGTGCCAAATCTGATCTTTCAGCAGGAGACTGGGTGGGAGACAATGTAAAGGAACTGGATGCACTGTCAGCAACCCAATCTACTATCGCCTGTACTTGTTCTGGCCTCACCATTCGTAGAGCCGCATTAGGCCCGACCAAATGCCGTTGAAGGTTCAGTCGCCTACTCGCACCTAAGGAAGGTGTTTCACTTGTGCGTGTAGCTGGCACAGATCGACCACGTCCTCTCCCTGCAACAGGAGCTCCACCAGCAGCACCACGACGGGGCCACGTCCGTTATTTGACGCTCTACTCATATTTTGCAAATTTAGGATCTTTCCTAAAATGGGTGTATAGAACAACAGAATAGAACAACAGTATCTAACGCGTGTATCTCTCAATGACAGATGAAGCAAAGGTTGCAAAATTAAGATTTTTGCCATAAATGGGTGTTTTTTTTAATAGCAGAATAGCACAGCAGTATCTAAAGCGTGTATCTCACACTGACAGATGCAGACAAGGCCGCAAATTAAGTACTTTGCCCAAAAAGGGCGTTTTTTAAAACCCTGAAAATTATAGCTGTATTTCTAGCTTGAATTGCACACTGACTAATGCGGAAGAGGCCCCAGATGGAGAGTATTGCGAAAAATGGGTGTTTTTTAAATATCAGAATATGACAGCAGTATATAACGCTTGAATTTCACATGTACAGATGCAGCAAGGGCTGTAAAATTAAGCATTTTGCCCAAAAAGGGTGCTTTTTAAAACCCAGAAAATTATAGCTGTATTTCTAGCTTAAATTGCACACTGACTAATGTGGCAGAGACCCCAGATGAAGGGTATTGCGAAAAATGGGTGTTTTTTAAAACCCTGAAAATTATTAAAGTATTTCAAGCTTGTTTTAACAATAACAGATGCAGCAAAGGCTGCAATATTAAGTACTTTGCCCAAAAAGGGTGTTTTTTTAATAACAGAATATGACAGCAGTATATAACGTTTGAATTTCACACTGATAGATGCAGACAAGGCCGCAAATTAAGTATTTTGCCCAAAATGGGTGTTTTTTGAATAACAGAATATGTGTAACAGTCCTACGGGCTCACCTGAGTCAGAGGAAAGCTGGCTTGAGGTAGGAGTGGAGCCCAGTGGCAAGGACCGCAGGCAGGTAGTAGGTAGAGGAAGTCTGGCAGAGGCGTAGTCGGTAGGCAGATGGTGGGTCAGGGCAGGCGGCAGTAAGCGTGGTCAGACAATCCGGATGGCAACAGTGGTAGCAGTTCAGTAGGTAGGGACAAAGCAGAAGAGTAGTCGGTAGTCAATTCCTGGTCAGCAGTGGCTTTCCAGTAGTAGCAAGAGCAGCAGATGAGGAGACGCTTGATCAAGGCTCAGGAGCTCAATAATCAGCAAACTGGAGTGCAAGGGGCTGGACATATATAGGGAAGTACCAGGTGTGGGGAATCAAGGGTGATGAGCAAGGCTTGGCAAGACTGAGGTTAACTAATAGGCTTCAGGGAGGAATGTCCAGAGAGGACGGTAGCCTAGTAAGCAGGGCTACCGCCTGGGATGTGGCTGGTCAGAGGTTCAAATCCCGACAGTATTCCCCCCCCCCTTCCAAGGTGACCTCCGGGCACAGCAGGGGCAGGCTTACTGGGGTGCCGTTGGTGGAACTCTTTTACCAGTCTGGGGCATGTACATTTTCTTCTGGCTCCCAGGAGTTATCCTCGGGAGGGTAGCACTCCCACCCAATTAGGTATTGCAGTCTTCCCCGGTGGATCCTGGAGTCGAGGATCTTTGCGACAGCATATTCTTCTTCACCCTGTACACTCACGGGTGGTGGAGGGGGCGAGTGGCGGCCTGTGAAGGTGTTCTCCACGTATGGCTTGAGGAGTGAGCTGGTGGACGGTCGACCACGACCAGGATGGTGTTCATCCCTTTTGAAGGAGGAAGGTCTACCACAAAGTCCATGGAGATCGAGCCCCAGGGGCGGGAGGGAATCGGGAGAGGTTGTAACAGACCCACGGGAGAGGAACGAGGAGTCTTATTGCGGGCACAGACCGTGCACGAGGAGATGTACCTCTTGATGTCCTCCTTGTATGTTGGCCACCAGAAGGAGCGGGAGAGAAGCTCCTGGGTCTTTCTTGTGCCAAAATGGCCGGCCACCTTGGAGTCATGGTTGAGTTTGAGCATTTCGAGCCGTGCGATTTCTGGTACATATAGTTGTAGGTCCTGATGAAACCAATGACCGTTCTTAAACGTAAGGCTGACATTCCCTGTGGGGTGGGCGAGGAAGGGGTCATTTTCATGGCCAAGTCAGGACATTGACTTGGCCATTCCAATAACTTAACTTTATTCTTCTTTAACCATTCTTTGGTACAACGACTTCTGTGATTAGGATCATTGTCATCCTGCTTGACCCACGTTCTCTTGAGATTTAGTTCATGGACAGAGGTTCTGATGTTTTCGTTTATAATTTGCCGGTATAATTCAGAATTCATTGTTCCATCAATGATGGAAAGCCGATCTGGCCCAGATGCATCAAAACAGGGCCAAACCATGATACAACCACCACCATGTTTTTTTTATTTGGAATGCAGTGTTTTCCTTTCTCCAAATATAACGCTTCTCACTTAAACCAAAAAGACCTGTTTTGGTCTCATCTGTCCACAAAACATTGTTTCAATAACTTCTGGCTTTTCTAGTGAATCTTTAGCAAAGTACAGACGGGAAGCAATGTTCTTTTTGGAGAGCAGTGACTTTCTCCTTGCAGTCCTTCCCTGAACACCATTGTTGTTGAGTGTCCTCCAGATGGTGGACTCAAAGACATTAACATTAGCTAATGTGAGAAAGGCCTTTAGTTGCTTAGAGGTAACATTGTGTTGTTTTGTGACCTCACAGAATATTGCACGCCTTGCTCTTGCCGTGATCTTTGTTGGTCAACCACTCCTGGGGAGTGTAATGATGGTCTTGAATTTACTCCATTTGTACACAATCTGTCTGACTGTGAATTGGTAGAGCCCAAACTCTTTAGAGATGGTTTTGTAACCTTTTTCCAGCCTAATGAGCATCAACAACTCTTTTTTTGAGGTCCTTAGAAATCTCCTTTGTTAGTGCCATGATATACTTCTACATGAGTTGTAAAGATCAGACTTTAATAGATCACTGATCTTTAAATAAAACTGGTCACCCACTTACACCCGATTGTCATCCCATTGATTGATTGACATAATGGATTAAAAACACCTGACTCTAATTTCACCTTTAAGTTATCTGCTAATCCCAAAGGTTCACCTATTTTTGCCACTTACAGACATGTGATATTGGATCATTTTCCACAATAAATAAATTACCAAATCTAATATTTATGACTCATTTGTGGGATTGGGTTATCTTTATCTACTTTTAGGACTTGTGTGAAAATATCATGTAATTTTGGGTCAAATTTATACATAAATTCTGAAGGTTTCATAAACTTTCAAGCTCCACTGTATATATTAATGAGTCGAATTGCCTCACATACCATTTAAGCTGGGGGATACGGTGACTTTAGCCAAGACACACATCAAATGGTCAAAGATTGCAGTGTAGGAGTGTCAACCTCTCAAGTGATCGCAACTAATGTAAGGAAATGAAGTGGCATTAAGACTTGTAAGGTGCCCCGACCGCAACACAACAATCCCAAGAAATCCAACTCTGCTGGCGCATCAACTTGTGGTTTGCGATGTGACCATTCACGTACAATATTTATAATTACTTACACTGCACTACACGCGATCTTTGGCTTTGTGCCGTGGCCAAAGTAGCCGTGTAGCCCCAGTCTAAGGGGGATGTGAGGCATCTTTCTACTCCCCTCCACCGAACTGAGAAAGCTCGGTAGGTTTATTGCGGTGAACTCAAAGAGGACACTTTACCACCAGCAATCTCAGCTCTGCTGCACCTACATAACATTCATTTGCAGAGCACTGTCATGAGAATAGATAACTATAAACCACCGTGAAGTGTTTTATAATCACCTCCTTCTTAGGAACACATTTCAGAACGCCATTAACATGAAATATTTACCTGGGAGTCACCTTGCCGATGGTCGAGACAGCGAAGCGTGCAATGGTAATAACAACAACAATACTTATAATTGTAATAATAGCATGGAAGACATAACTGGGGCAATATAGACTTTTTAATAGCTTCAGCGACAGAGCATACCTTCTGTCGCTGCTCTGAAAGAAAATAAAAAAAAGAACCCACACAAATGGATGCCCGGGAAGGGTCTGTCCGTGTTGGACTCGGTTCAGCCAGGGACAGCGTCTGGTTTAATAGGTTGTTTGTTAAGGAATGAAGTCATTAGTAGTCACACGGATTCACAGATGTGGCCAATATGCGTGAGTTCAGCGAGAGAATACACAATTCATTCAACGCTACGTACAATAAGAGGACATTGATATCCCTGAAAAAAAAGAGACTGAAATAAATCTAAAAAGAAATGAGAAAAAATTACTAATACTGCAATGATGTTAAATGGTAAAATAAACTGCATGTGTGTCTCTCATCTCCATTACCAAATGCACGTATCTAAAGATGTTATATTTCCTCCAAGAGACCATGGAAATGCACAGATGTAGCTGAGCTGGATCTGTCAGCTGTGGTCCATTTTGTGCAGTTGGGGTCTTTTCCCAGCACCTTATCAAAATTGGTTTACCGCACACGGTGGGAAAGATCCTGGCGCATACGTTAATTGGATCCATAGGTCCCTATTCACCATTTTTTGGGGGCCTGGCATACATTGGGGTTGCCATTTTTTATGCTGGATGGAATAGTGCTGTAGACTGGACCATCTGCTCTTTTCAGTGCATGCATCCTGTAAAAAAATTATCCATCAGACTGATACCATAATCTATGGATGGCAGATGCATCTCAGCCTAGGTTTAATAGATACATTGGGAGCTTTTCCGGGCATGTACATTTAAAGTCCCCCTGTGTTTCAAGAGAAAAAACTCACATTAACTGGGGGAACAACAGAACGCTTATATGGTGACCTCCATTTCAACTTTTCAGCTGCAGATCTCCCGATTCCCAGGCTCTTCTTCTGACATCCAAGATGGCCGCACTGCTTCTCAGATTAGCTGGTGCATTCTTAGTCTAATACACTTCCTACTTGTCCAGCCCGATCTAGGATTGGCCAGTATGGATCATGTGATGAGCCATTCTGGCCAATCCGAGGGCTGCAGAAAGTGTCCTTTGACTACCAAATGCAAAGTGTGCTAACCATCTTGGATGACACGAAAGGGATCCCGAGAATTAGTGAATCTGCACCTAAAAATATAAAAAGGAGGTCACCAGGTAAGTGTTCTCTCTGATGGCTCTATCAGTTTGAGGTCTAGTTCACACAGCACATTTTCATAGCTGCAGCCCTTCCCCTCTGGTAATCATAAGTAACTGTTCACATGGTGTATTTTTGCATGGAATTTTGACTTGGACAGTCATGCCAACATTTCACCTAAATCCTGCCAGCAGCCACTGCTGTGGGTGGGTTTGGGGTAGCATCAACGCTACGCTGGGTCCCCCACACACCATTGTTGTATCACCACCTGTTGCGGCTCTCCGGAAGGCATGGTAAGATGTGGTGCACCCCAATTGGAAATAAGTCCAGAGAGTCAGGGTCTGCAGTAAACCAGTGGGCTTCTTTACTAAAGGAATTCACGTGCAAAACAATACAGGCGAGGCTTAGGATTGTCTTCTCCATTCTCCTCCCTGGCAGAAGAAGGGTTTGATGCTGAGGAAAGGCCTGGGCTAGCTGTCCCTTTCTCTTTCTCGGAAGGCTGGTTCCCTGGCCAAAGAAAAAAAAAATTACTAGCTTCTCATTATTAGCTAGAAGGTCCCAAAGGTCTCTCAGTGTTCATTAACGCTTTCCACAGTGCTGTGCAAACACAGTGCAAATGAACAGGATATGTGTCACAACAAACATATAAATGCAGTTACACAGTATTAAACACTGTATAAGTCAATTCAAGTTAACCCTTTAAAGTGAAATAAAGTAAGGAGTTAATGACTTTGAATAGGTGAAACAGGGGCAAATGTCCACAAATGTCCAGACTTCAAAGTATCCCGGCTCCAGGGCACTACACTAAATCCTTTCTGCCTTCCATTTATTTCAATTACGGACCAGCGGTTTAAAGCCACAGCTGCTCTGAGAATGGTTTCGTCCCTTCTTAGGATACGGTCGCCAGCAAGATTTTGGTGTTTTCGGCATGGCTGTCTGCTTCAAAATTCCATGCAAAAATACACCATGTGAACAGTTCCTTATGATTACCAGAGGGGAAGGGCTGCAGCTGTGAGTAACAGCTGTAGTGGTCTCCTCATTGGCTGCTACAGCTGTCACTCAGAGCAGTGGAGCGGGGCTGTAAAGCAGCTCAACCCAGAGGGCACTTCACAGGGAAGCCCCACCTCCTAGACACTTGCAAAAGCAGAATTTGGCAAAATAAAATTTCAAATTCACACCACTCCTGATAATTAAAGCGCCACAAAATGTTTATTTGTACTGCCCTCTCCAGCACCTATCTATTGCTGTCAGCAGTTTAGCATAGTCAAAACTGCTTGACAGATTCCCTTTGCAACATGTCTGTGGCATAAAAACAGTTCCACAACCATGCTAACTGAGCATTGCTTTGCTGCAACTACTGTGCAAGATTTCCACTGACTTCTATGCGGGCATTTGCTGTATTTCACCATATTTTATACATTATGGATATTTATTTACATTCATTTTCTGTGAATCACGTGTTATATACAGATATAGTAACATTATAGCATTCATCATAAGCAGTAAAATGATGACTTTCTATGAGATAGTATTACCACGGACCATAGCGCAATTCTATGACGGAATGCATAACGGAATGCAAACTTTAGAGGCATTCCGTCATAATAGAAGTCTGTGGGCTGTAAAACGGATCCGTTCCTTTCTGTTTCTGTTAGAGCTTGTGGCTGTGTGGTTAAGAGTACTCTTTCTAAATGGGTACAGACTTGCTGGATACCACGGTTCAAATCCCAGCGGCGGCTCCTTGAGTTTATAACATATCTGGAAGATGAACTATTCCTTGTGTGCAGGTGAAGTGTCTGCCCACGTCATCAGGCTTCCTATAGTAATGTCCTGGCGATCTCTGTCTGACAGTGCACAGTGCCAGATCGTTCCTCTCCATACACTCCGCGTAGAATTATTTTATTGGGCAGACTAGATGGGCCAAATGGTTCTTATCTGCCGACACATTCTAGGTTTCTATGTTATGCAGGAGAGGACCAGAAATTCGCTCATTCTGATGGTAATGCCAAACTGTGCTACTGAGTAAAAGTTTACATTTTGGAGTTATGTGCACTCCTACGGCTACTTTCACACTAGCGTTTTTCTTTTCCGGCGCTGAGTTCCGTCCTAGGGGCTCAAATCCGGAAAAGAACTGATCAGTTTTATCTCCATGCATTCTGAATGGAGAGCGATCCGTTCAGGACGCATCAGGACGTCTTCAGTTCAGTCTTTTTGACTGATCAGGCAAAAGAGAAAACCGTAGCATGTTGTATTTTTACCTCCGGACAAAAATCCGGAACACTTTGACTGAACGCCGGATCAGGCCTTTTTCACATTGACTTGCATTAACGCCTGATCCGGCGCCGTGTGTTCCGTCAAAACGGATCCGTATTTTGCATGTTAAACCTGAAAAATGTGAAAAAAAAGTTAAAGTCCATAAATGGCGGATCCGTTTTTTCTAATGCATTTTTTCATTGTGATCAAAATCCTGATCAGGATTCAAATATAATCAGTTTTCACGCGTTTTTCCGGATCCGGCGGGCAGTTCCGTTGACGGAATTGAACGCCGGATTCAAACAACGCTAGTGTGAAAGTAGCCTAAATCAGGGCTTTGTAGAAAACATCATTTCACTGGCCTGCTGTAAATGGCATCCTCAGGTTTCATTCAATCCACTGTCATAATGGATTGCGATGCAAATTTATATCCAGTACATGTGGAGAATAAGTGCAGCAAAATGTGATATTTTCACAATAGCGTTTAAAGAAATGTTGTACATTTTGCTCCTATATCTTATTCTAAATCGATGCTTTGAAAAGTTTTGGGCAAACAACATGACTCTGCAATATATACACTATTACATCTAGGCGTTTCAGCCACACCCATGCAAACAGTGGCTTAAAGGGGATGTGTCATCAGAAAGTGACCTATTGTCTAAATCACGTTTTTATGTTTAAGATAGTTTTGGTGGTTATTTTTAATTTTCCATGTTAATATGTATATTTAAACAAAAAACATAAATTCCTGCAGTTTTCGCACTGGTCACTAAGCCGAATAATAGGCGCTGCTTCTTGGTCTGTACAGATCACTTTACTACAGTTATCTGCTTATCTGTCATTGTAATCCTGCCTGTAATGATATCACCTCTGTGTAAAGATAAGACAGGATCCACCATTCACAAACACTATCTAACACTATCTGGATTATATATGTGAGGTATCAGAAGTCACAGGAATTCAGTACAGCATAAAGATCACACTTCTCTCTCTCTCACAACTGCATAAAACAGTACAAAATGGCTGCTGGGGAGGTTCTTATATAGTAAGGGGTAGGCAGCTTTCCTATTGGTTGCTAAGGAAGTTGCTAAGCTCTTGTAGCCTTCTCATTGGCCCACAAGCTAGAAGCAGGGAGGGATCATGTGTACTGTGGAAAACAAACAAACGAATATTCGAATTTATAAATAAATAGCGCTATATTCTAAATATTAAAGTGCTGATATTCGTGATTAAAAGTCTCGAAAACACTATAATGGAGCTGAGCTCTCCACTTAACTGATTCCGTCAAACTCATAGATTTCGTAGAGTGGCACTGAGCATGCTCAACCATGACTCCATTCACACTCCTCCTCACAAAGGCCATGCAATGAGGAAGAAATGGGACTCAGGGCCTCCATTCTAGTGATTGGTAAAGGCAGGGGCATTGTTAGGTCAAAACATTCGGGGCTTGAGCCAGTGCCTGGTAGCATTTTTTTTTTATTTGGCTATTCCAGGGCCCTTAAATATTGATTGGACTTGGGCAACCCTCCACAGATCATTCCCCCACCCCCCTTGTACTTGTTCCGCTTCTTGCGGGCTGCGCAGGCATGAGTTCAGTCACTTCAGTGCGCAATCCCGTCCTGTGGCGCGTGATCCTGCGCAAACCCCGTGCAGGAGGTCACGGGTCTTACGGGATCACGCTCCGCAGGACGGGATTGCGCACCGAAGTGACTGAACTCATGCCCGCGCAGCCTGCAAGTAGCGGATCAGCGGAACAAGTACAAGGGGGTTGGGGGGATGATCTGTGGGGTTGCACAGGGTCCACTCCCATCAATATTAAAGGGCCCAAGCAAAGATTCCTGCAGTGGTGAGGAAATGAAACATAACAGATATTGGAAAGTTACCGAATGTTGTATTATATAATGACTGCAGTCTGCACTTCATTTGCGTAAACCAGAACACCCCTTTAAGCATGCCTTTAATGTGCAATTTCAACACAGTGGGCTTGTGCCCCGGATGTTCAGACCCTAGCAACGCCCCTGGGTAAAGGTACCAGCAAGTGGGGCTTAAGTGATCAGACACTTGTCCTGACATTTGCCAATAAGGCTT
Source organism: Bufo gargarizans (assembly GCF_014858855.1). NCBI lineage: Eukaryota > Metazoa > Chordata > Amphibia > Anura > Bufonidae > Bufo > Bufo gargarizans. Next base: position 28,504,500 of record NC_058086.1, read on the forward strand.
CATGCACACGACCATATGTCTTTTGCGCCCCACAAATTGCGGATCCGTGAAATGCGGATACCATACGTGTTGCATCCGCATTTTTTGGGACCCATTGTCTGCATTTTGCAACCAAGTATAGGACTTTTTTTTATCTTTTTGTGCAACTGACATATGGTTGTGGAGAGCACAGGGATCATCTATGTACTTTCTGCATCCGTATTTCTGTTCCGCAAAAAGATTACGTATCATGAACCAATTGAAGTCAATGGGTCGGCAAAAAAAAAATTTTGAATGGCACACAGACCAGCGTAACGTATGACGATGTATTATGGAGTTATTGTTTCGAATGGAGAACAGGTCTATAATACAGCGTCTAACTTAGATTACCACAATTTTTTGGGTATAAATCTCACAGGAAACAACTCAATGTGAGATTGGATATACAGTAGGCCTCCATAGATGTCTATGAGGACCGGGTTCTGTACCACGGAGGTTATGCAAAGTCATAATGCGCTTTTTGTTGTTCTGTTGAAATTGATGACATCACAACTCTGGAGTTCTCTGGATAAGGTTTTCGGGACACACCCTTATGGCTCCCCATGTTTTATATCTGCATAGAATCCATAGGTCGGGCGCGCTGCCTGCTTGCCCCTTGCTCCTGGAAATGGTTCTCCTCTTATTTTCTAACTTTGATCAGTCATAAAAAGAACCAGTCGTAGCAATGAGGTGCTGCACAGTCATGTGTGAAATTTCTTTGCATGATGAAGTACCCGGCAGCCGCGATCCTGTCATTTTTATATAGTGCCGAGGATATAAACAATACAGTACAAGGTAAAAGCAGACAGCCTCTCTGAATTATGGGCCCTGGGAGATTACAATCTACTTTTATTAAAAGAGCCTCAAAGAGATCTTTCTGCTTAGCTTTCAAAGAGCTGGGAGTGGGATCAGACTATAGCATGCCATCTGCATGTGGCACTACAAGTCCCAGCATTCACTTGAACGGGAGCTGATCTGTAGTACCTGACCATACACAATATAGTATCCGGTACAATTCACTGAAACTCCAACATATTTATGGTCGGTGCTGGCGGTAGAATACAGCAGGCACCTAGTCACAATAACCAGGATAGACAATGAAGCTGGACCTGTTTATTTAACCCCCCAGATGCCATGGCATGAGTGGAGTTAGACAGAGGGAGGATCGGAGACATGGTAGTAAAATCGCCTGTGGCCGTCTGAAGGTTCCCAGGTCTGTTATGGTAAACTGCCTGTAAAGCTATGCACAAGGCATGGCTCAGCAGGCAGAGCATCACAATCTCTTAGGCTACATGCACACGACTGAAAAAAAACTTTAAAAACTGATAAACTGTACAGTTTTTACTGAGTTTCTTTTTTACTGATGCCTTTCTGAGAAACGGACGTTAAAAACGGACCCATTCAATTGTATGGAGCAGACGGTCAGTGAAAAACAGACCAGATAGAACATGTAAAAAAACTGCCATGTGAATAACCCCGTAGACTACCATTGGTCTTAAAATGGACATGTGATGGCCGTTAGAAAAATGTACATCACATGTCCATTTTTCGCGTGCATGTAGCTTTAGATCATAATAGTAATCTAGTATGGTCTGTTGGACAAGCAATCATAAGATGGCAGATTCTAGCCCCCTAAGGGGGCTAAAACGAATTATGTAAAGAGTACAAAAAAAAACCCAAAACATTAAAAATTTTAAAAATTCAAATGACCCCCCCTTTCCCAATTTTACATATAAAGCTAAACAACAAAAAATAAAAATTACAGGCGTTGCCACATCCAAAAATGTCTGAAGTACTATTAAAATATAAAAATACTTTTTCTGCGCAGTGTACACCGTAAAGGGAAAGAAAATTCAAAACATGTGATTCGCTATTTTTTTGTCACCTTGTCTCCCTCCAAAAAATGGAATAACAGTGATCAAAGAGTTGAACCTGCCCCAAAATGGTACCAATAAAAAATACAGTTTGTTCCACAAAAAACAAGCCCTCATACAGTTATGTGGAGGGAAATTGCAAATGCAAAGAAAATGTTAATTTTTCAAAGATTTTTTTTTTTTAAAGTAGTAATACAAAATAAAAACGATACAAATCTGGTATTATTGTAATCATATTGACCCACAGAAATAGGACGTCATGTCGTTTTTGGTGCACAGTGAACACCGTAATTTAAAAATCCAAAAAACCTTAATGGAATTGTGGATTTCTTTCAATTTCATCCCACAAATAATTTATTTCCAGTGGTAAATTAAATGGTGACATAAAAAAATACAAATGGTCCCACACAAAAATTATTTGTGAATGGAGAATTAAAAAAGTTATGGCTCTTGGAATGTGGGGAGCAAAAAACAAAAATGCAAAAACGAAAACGGGCTTTGTCTTTTAGGGGTTAAAAAAGTTGTCCAACTAATTGTGAATGCAATGGACAGTATTAAATTAATAAAACATAAAAATAAAAAGTTATACTCACTGAACCCCCTCTACTCCAGCGCTGCTGGGGAGGATCTTCCCCATGGCTTCAGAACTGGAGTGGAGAGGGTTCAGAATGATAAGTGCCCAAATACAGCACAGGACTGCTGAAGCCAATTACTGGCCTCAGCAGCGGACAGCAACAGAGGCCATGGACTGAGGGCAGCATTCACATGCGGCATATCGAAATGTTAACCTGGCAGTCATGAAAACAAAGCCAGACGGAAAGGATTGAAGCGGCGGTGCTGGAGCAGAGGGGGTCCGAACTTTTTTTTTTTATTACTATCTGCCAATCGTCACAATTCTTCTTTTTAAATTGGACAACCCCTTTAAATCTTAAAAGAATGCACAGTATTTCATTTTTTTCTGCTAAGAAATAACATTGGAGTCAGCCGGCATGGCATTAATAAGTCATGTTATACCAACCAGCACTATAACAGACCAGGAGGAGCCAGAATGGGACTCTGAGGTGCTTTGTAAGTAATTGGAAGCAAATTGTTTGCCTTTTATTCTTTTCTAAGCAGTCTGTGATGATAAAATATTCACGTCAAGTTGCACATAGACTGAGGAGTAACAATCTGTATAAAGTCCACACCGAGAACACTGGCGTTATAGTAACTGTGAGCATGGCATTTTCTGCTATTATTTTATGCAAAATGTGTAAAGTAAACTTCCGGCTATTTGTGGAATATACAGGGTGGTCCGCGAAAATGTAGCCCGCCTCCAGCGGGAGTATGCCGAGATGAACCAGCAAGTGGGTTGCTCCCTGTTCAGGTCTCTGCATCTTTAGGCACATCGGATTATGTTGGCTGATACTGCTTGTGATATTTTCCTTGATTTTATCCTATTCGTGTTCCTGACCGTAACGGGGCGCTGACGGCGCACTCGGTCTCCCATCAGCCGCAGATCTGCTGCTTAGCTTCGGGAGCAAGGATCTGTGCTTGGCCTCATTCCCAGGGCGGATTTGCTAGCTGGGAGGCTCCCTTCTCCTAGGTCTGCCTTGAGCGCCGAGCTGATCACTCGGTGCTCGACTTGTCTGTCTGTCGGTCATGTGACGCTAGCCACGTCACATGACCCTCTCTCCCCACTATAAATACAGACGGCCTCTGATTTTCGTCCTATAGGCTATGTGCTTTATTGTTATTTAGCTACCTCTGGAATTGAACCTTGATCCGCCTCTTGACACCTCTTCTGCCTGCTCCCTGTACCTTGACGCTACCTCTCGGATTTTGACCTCAGCTTGTTTACGGATTTGTCTTTGCCTCTTCCCTTGTTCTGACGTGACCTCCTGGACTGACCTCGGCTAGTTGACCCGCCTCGCCTTCCGTTTTGGTTCTACCTCTTGTCCGCTTATTGTAACTTCTCAGTGGCTGTCCTCTTCCCTGCTGTCTCTTTCTCTCTGCTTGCACTTAGTAGGTTAGGGCAGTTGCGCTCCGTTACCTAGGGCGGGTGGTGCAAGTAGGCAGGGACAGGGGACCGGGTGGCAGCTCAGGGGGTGCTGTGACACTGACACTGCACACCAAATGCCAATTTTCTAGTTGTGAAGTGGTGTTTCGTAAGTCAAATGTGGATTTTGAGTGGACCAGTACCTGGTATTCTGGGAATTGAAACCATCATCCGTCATGAAGTACAGCAACGGGTCCAAATGTCTGTTAGCAATCAAGTCCAGTAACTTAAAGGGGTTATTCAACATCATACAACAGCCCCTCCCATGTGCCGGGCCCCTCAATGGGAATATACTTACCTGCTCCCTGTGCCGCTCCTGGTCCCTGCTGCTGCTTATCCCCGTGTGCGGATGAAAACATCTGGTGTCGGGGAAGGGGGGGGGGGGGGAGCAGCCAAAGGCAGGTGGTGATGGGGGGGGCCTCCCTGACGCTAGGAAGGCTCGTCCCCATCCCTGTCTGCCATTGGCTGCTCCCCCCCGACACCAGATGTTTTCATCCGTGCACAGGGAGAAGCTGCAGCGGAGGTGCGGGGACCAGGAGCGGCACAGGGAGCGGGGAGTGGGCTAAGTATATTCCCTCTGAGGGGCCCGGCACATGGGGGGGCTGTTGTATGATGTTGGAAACCCCCTTTAAAGGGGTTGTCTCACTTCAGCAAATGGCATTTATCATGTAGAGAAAGTTAATACCAGGCACTTACTAATGTATTGTGATTGTCAATATTCAATTTTCCATCACATTATATACTGCTCGTTTCCATGGTTATGACCACCCTACAATCCAGCAGTAGTGGTCGTGCTTACACGCTATAGGAAAAAGCACCAGCCTATGTGCGCTCCCATGGTCTCGGCCACCAGAGAGGCAGGTGCTTTTTCCTATAGTGTGTAAGCACGACCACCACTGATGGACTGTAGGGCGGTCGTAACCATGGAAACGAGTAGTGCATAATGTGATGGAAAATTGAATCCAGCCAGCAAAGGAGGGAATATGGACAATCATAATACATTAGCAAGTGCCTTGTATTAACTGTGTCTACATGATAAATGCCATTTTCTGAAGTGAGACAACCTCTTTAAGCATTTAGCTTTGTCAGTTCCTGCGCACACGTTATTCGGTACGGTTTCAGGTTCGGAGATTTCAGTGTTCGCTGACACGTCGCTCGTGATGCACACAATTGCTGAGACAGTCTTCGAGTTGAATTTTGGAGGCTGCTGAATTTCATGCACAACTGCAGCCACCCTGATGGATGAGGCCTCGGTTTCTTCATGTTTGAGCCAGGTTAATGCCATATCCGAACCAGACTCTGAATACAACGTTTAGCTGGTGGTTTTGCTTTTGGGCACTTGTCGGCAAAGGTCTCTTGTGTTTCCCTGATTGGGCTGCTTCTCACATAGCCTTCCACAATCACTATTTGCTATTCCAGGATGAACGCCATCTTTCTGACACAATAGGCCACTTTGTGCCCATAGCAACCAATCAGAGCTCAGCTTTCCATTCCTACAGGGCTCTGAAAAAATGAAAGCTGGGCTCTGATTGGTTGCTATGGGCAACATAGACAGATTTAGACATAGACAGGCAGTTTGATTTGGAGATATTGGAGGAGGGCTACTTATTCGTTGGCCACCCTGTATGTGGGGATCGCTTAAATAGCAATTTCCTAATATTATTTAAAATCACAGCAAAGGTACCAATGAGAAATAATTTTCAGGTCACCCAGGAAATGTACAATTCCTGAATATATGCATGAATATTTTAGCCCAATATAATTGCAATGACTTGCTAATATTTAAATGGCTTCTGTCAGCAAATTTGCACCTATGACACTGGCTGACCTGTTGCATGTACACTACGTGCAGAATTATTAGGCAAATGAGTATTTTGACCACATCATGCTCTTTATGCATGCTGTCTTACTCCAAGCTGTATAGGCTCGAAAGCCTACTACCAATTAAGCATATTAGGTGATGTGCATCTCTGTAATGGGAAGGGGTGTGGTCTAATGACATCAACACCCTATATCAGGTGTGCATAATTATTAGGCAACTTCCTTTCTATTGGCAAAATGGGTCAAAAGAAGGACTTGACAGGCTCAGAAAAGTCACAAATAGTGAGATATCTTGCAGAGGGATGCAGCACTCTTAAAATTGCAAAGCTTCTGAAGCGTGATCATCGAACAATCAAGCGTTTCATTCAAAATAGTCAACAGGGTCGCAAGAAGCGCGTGGAAAAACCAAGGCGCAAAATAACTGCCCATGAACTGAGAAAAGTCAAGCGTGCAGCTGCCAAGATGCCACTTGCCACCAGTTTGGCCATATTTCAGAGCTGCCACATCACTGGAGTGCCCAAAAGCACAAGGTGTGCAATACTCAGAGACATGGCCAAGGTAAGAAAGGCTGAAAGACGACCACCACTGAACAAGACACACAAGCTGAAACGTCAAGACTGGGCCAAGAAATATCTCAAGACTGATTTTTCTAAGGTTTTATGGACTGATGAAATGAGAGTGAGTCTTGATGGGCCAGATGGATGGGCCCGTGGCTGGATTGGTAAAGGGCAGAGAGCTCCAGTCCGACTCAGACGCCAGCAAGGTGGAGGTGGAGTACTGGTTGGGCTGGTATCATCAAAGATGAGCTTGTGGGGCCTTTTCGGGTTGAGGATGGAGTCAAGCTCAACTCCCAGTCCTACTGCCAGTTTCTGGAAGACACCTTCTTCAAGCAGTGGTAGAGGAAGAAGTCTGCATCCTTCAAGAAAAACATGATTTTCATGCAGGACAATGCTCCATCACACGCGTCCAAGTACTCCACAGCGTGGCTGGCAAGAAAGGGTATAAAAGAAGAAAATCTAATGACATGGCCTCCTTGTTCACCTGATCTGAACCCCATTGAGAACCTGTGGTCCATCATCAAATGTGAGATTTACAAGGAGGGAAAACAGTCCACCTCTCTGAACAGTGTCTGGGAGGCTGTGGTTGCTGCTGCACGCAATGTTGATGGTGAACAGATCAAAACACTGACAGAATCCATGGATGGCGGCTTCTGAGTGTCCTTGCAAAGAAAGGTGGCTATATTGGTCACTGATTTGTTTTTGTTTTGTTTTTGAATGTCAGAAATGTATATTTGTGAATGTTGAGATGTTATATTGGTTTCACTGGTAAAAATAAATAATTGAAATGGGTATATATTTGTTTTTTGTTAAGTTGTCTAATAATTATGCACAGTAATAGTCACCTGCACACACAGATATCCCCCTAAAATAGCTAAAACTAAAAACAAACTAAAAACTACTTCCAAAAATATTCAGCTTTGATATTAATGAGTTTTTTGGGTTCATTGAGAACATTGTTGTTGTTCAATAATAAAATTAATCCTCAAAAATACAACTTGCCTAATAATTCTGCACTCCCTGTACATTTGGCAGCTGAAGGTATATGTGTTGGTCCCATGTTCATATGTGCCCGCACTGCTGAGAAAAATGATGTTTTACTATATGCAAATGAGGCTCTAGGAGCAACGGGGGAGTTGCCATTACTCCTAGAGGCTCTGCCCTCTCTGCAACTGCCACACCATCTGCACTTTGTGTAGTGTCCCACTAGGTAAATGTGGGCACTACACAAGGGTTAATATGACCTGTTGTAATTGATATGTTATTTATGTGCATTTCCCTGTGTATTTGTGTATCAGGCCTGTTAGGGTGTAGTTCCTCCTCCTAGACAGTAGAGGGAGCTAGGGAACCCCTAATATATATATATATATATATATATATATATATATGTAGGCCCAGACAGGAAAGAGTAGTGTAGTCCAGGAGACTAGTAAGTGCACACTAGTCAGCTTGAGGTTCCTGAGCCATAGTTAGCTCAGAAGATTTACACCAGGAGAGAGGTTTGCCTCCTGAGAGAAACCAAGTTGCCATAAGCAGAGCAGAGCCAGTATTCCAGCTAGACAAAGGAGATGAAGGGCAGAAGGATTCACCCAAAGCAAGGATATATACCTGAGGAAGTTTTCTACCAAGGATAAAGCCAGCATTAGGGCATACAGGCCTTGGGATTGAGACAGCCAGGAGTTCTGAGGAATAGTGCACAGGATTTCTGAGGAAAAGTGCAGCCTGGTCTGTAAGTGTTGTTTTTACCCTCTGAGTATCTTGCAAAGAACATTGTACCTGCCATTGTTGTGAAAGCCTGCTTATATCTGCCGTTATCATATGGAACTTTACAAAAGACTGTACAAAGTTAACTGCTTCCAGTTGAAGAAGTTTTGGTTCACAACAACAAAGTGTTCCTCAATTATTACCACTATCAATCGGTGTGCCACCGTTACAGGCACTGGCATCACGAATCTTAAAGGGACCTTGCCCCAGGCACATTAAACACTTGCAACATCCAGGGCACCTCACCCAACATCAGGCCTTGTCCATACATACAGAGAGTGCCCCAGAGGACCCCTGTGCCAGCATCTCCATCACTGCTGTACGCCTGCCCAGGGTCCTCCTACAAACTGTGAGTAACCCAGAGCAACCCTCGAATGCCTATTAACCGTGACCTCACGTCGCAATACCCTGCAGGTCTGCGTACTGCATTTGATCGACAGGACCAGGCAGTGTAAGCGTCATCATGCCTGGACCTGTCAATCAAAGTGCAAAGGGCGTGGCAGTTGCAGAGAGAGTTGAGCCTCTAGGAGTAATGGCAACGCCCCCGTTGCTCCTAGAGGCTTATTTGCACATAGTAAAACACCATTTTTCTCAGCAATGCGGACACATATGAACATGGGACCAACACAGATGCCTTCAGCTGCCAAGTGCACATGTCACAGGTCAGCCAGTGTCATAGGTGCAAATCTGCTGACAGATGCCCCTTACACATATTAAATATTCAACAATTACCATAATATTACATATAATACAATTATATGAACTATTACATAATTTCAATGATGTAATAGTATACAATGATAAGAAATCCCCCGTCCAGACATTATAGTTTGGCTGCAGCCTGTAGTATAACATATGGAGGGTGCTCCTTGTGTCTCTCTTTGTGCTGTAACATCTGACTCGCTGCCTACAATGTAAACTTTCTTCATTAAGCCAATTAAAATTCCTCGCAGCCTGTAATTTAGAAATGCCACCAAAATGTTTTCTTGTGCCTTGAGCAGGTCTGAGGAAAGGGCTAGCATCTGTCGGGTGTAAGGCAGGCTCTGGTGCGCCGCAGGCGGTCAGGAGCACAGCAGATGCTCTCCATGGTCCTGAAAGCTTCAACCCACAGGTCATGCTACAGGACAAAATTAGCCATGTTTGCGTAAATAAGATTCCTGGGTCAAGAATTGCCTTAAAGTCTGAGTAAAGTCACCCTATTCAGGCATTCACATTTATTCTGTGCGCTGTTTGCTGCACATGGGGAATTAGTCTAAGTAAAAGGCTGTCTTATTCGATGAAGAAAAGGATGATCGGTTTATAGAAGCTTAACAAGACGTGCAAACGACACCGCAACAAGGAAAAACCATCAGTAAATACAAATACAGCCACATTCAAGATACATTCTAATCATACTTTAACAGATAGCGTTATCACCCAACTTTCCCAGTTCTGGTCTATAACTCTACTTAGTAATAGATTAATATGGAAGATAGGGGGTTGGGGGCTACCATCGGCCTGAAGAGGCCATACATGCTCTTCTGGGTTTCTAGGAACAGGGATGTAAATGAGCTCTGAACAAGCTCTGCCTCTGATGCCACCAGATGTAAGGCAGATATCCTATAAGACAATATGCAGTAAGCCGGATTGGGACCAGTGCACACTGGCGCAATACTAAGTGCTGACTGGGTCAGGTGTAGGTATAGTTAATAGTTTTTGTTTGTGACGCCAATTGCAATGTGCGCAGGGGACTGTTGCAGGGCCCTTTAAGATGTAATAACTCACGTACCTGGTGAGGAATGCCAGAGTGGGGATAGTGTCTCTGTGTAGTGTCAGCGGTGTCTCCTACCTGGGTATGGCTGGACTCCTGGATCCTGGCTCACTTGCAATAAAATGAGTGTTGCTAGTAGGAGTAATTGAGGAACTTTGATAGTAAGGGATGACATCTAGACTTGTAATATAATTCAACTTGTGTTTACTTAATGCAGCATAAATCCATACGAGTTACAGCAATAGTCCTTTAGGTCCCAGCAGGTATTGGCAATGTATGGCAGGGATCAATATCTCTTCTGCAGCTATACTATGTGCCTGGAGAATATGGCAGGTATCTATCTTCTGCTCTGTCTATCTTCTGCTTGGTATGGGCCTGACTAACTGAGGAGGAATTCGGGCTTCTCCTGGACTCTGGATATGTACTCACAGCTTGGCTCACAGGGAATGCTCTTCCTGGAGGCTGGAGATGGCTGCTTTTCTTGTCAACCAGCTGAGGCTGATGGCTCAGGCTGGGAAGGTTCTCTGGTCTCAACCGAGACAGGGTCCTGATTTGGGATCCCTATTTTCTGGGAGCTCCTACTAACACAACCTTCCCCTAGCTGGGGTGGCTGGTACACTCACTAGAACTTGCTTCTCCTCCCCATGAGAAAGGAAATGGGACTGGCCCACTTTTGCTCACAGAGGAGGGGGGGGGGGGGGGGACTAAACTGGAATGAACTATTCCAGTCCTGCTACATACTGCTGCCACCTGCTAGTGCACATGGAAGTTACAGCATAATATATAAAACAGGCCTAGAAAATACATATAATAACAATAATGACTATATAATTACACTTAACATGCGGTAGCAGGGAAAAAGAGTTTGGTAACATAACTCCAGGATGTTACAAATGTTCAACCCTTTCATTAGACCTTGAGGCCTGACTTGGATAACAACTAAGCCAGCACCTCATCTGCAGACAGCTGTTTTGGGGTGATTGCCCCTTATCAGTACAGAACAGAGTACTGGCTTAACTGGGTGAGAGGCCTAAGTCAGGATTTGGGGGGTACTATCTCTCCTTGGGGAGAGAGCACCTTAATCGGCTGAGGAGACTTATAGGCCATACATGCTCCTCTGGAATTCTGGGAAGAAATGGATGAGGCATGTCTCAAGGCCTATTTAAAGGGTCAATCATTGACTTATAGGATAGCTGCCTTACATCTGTAATGAATTTGCTTCATATAGAATTGGTTGCTCTTCTCTAATAAGGACATATCAATTTATAACTAGACAGGCTTACTATTCAGATGTATGGTAAAGATGGGTCTCCCTATAATAGTTCCAAGCACAGTGCACCACAGACGCAGTCCCGGACCACAAATACCCTCCTACAGTGCTAGTCAGTACAATTAATAATAGCCACGAGCACTTCATACAGTGGCAGCTACAGTGCCACACCCAGTGCCACCATTCCAAAAAATTATATATATATATATATAGTGGCATGCAAAATGTTGAGCACCCCTGGCCAAAATTACTGTTACTGTGAACCATTAAACTGAGGTTAAAGATGAAATGATCTCCAAAAGGCATAACGTTAAAGATGAAACATTCCCTTTGTATTTTAAGCAAAACTATTTTTTACTTTCATCTTTTACATTTTCAAAATAACAAAAAAGAAAGCAAGACTTTGGGCACCCTGCATGGTTAGTACCTGGTAGCACCTCCTTTGGCAAGTATCGCAGCTTGTAAATTCTTTTTGTAGCTGCCAAAAGTCTTTCGATTCTTGTTTTAAGGAATTTTTATCCATTCTTTCTTGCAGAAATCTTCCAGTCTGTGAGATTCATGGGTCATCCTACATTCTCAGCTCTTTTGAGGTCTATCCACAGATTTTCAATGATGTTCAGATCAGGGGACTGTAAGGGGCCATGGTAAAACCTTCAGTTTGTGCCTTTTGAGGTAATCCATTGTGGACTTTGAGGTGAGCTTAGGATCATTATCCCTTTGTAGAAGCCATCCTCTTTTCAACTTCAACTTGTTTACAGTTGGTCTTATGTATGCATCCAGAATTTGCTGGAATTTTGTGAAATGTTTCCTGTGCCATTGGCTGCAGCAAAATTCCAAAGCATTATTGATCCACCCCCAGGCTTAATGGTTCGAGAGGTGTTATTTTCATGATATTCTGTGCCCTTTTCTCTCCAAGCATATCTTTGCTAATTGTGGCCAACCTCATTGGTCCACAGGACTTGTTTCCAAAATGCATCAGGCTTGTTTATATGTTCTTTTGTAAACTTCTGACGCTGAATTTTGTGGTGAGGGTGTAGGAGATGATTATTCCATGAAGGTCAAATTTGTGGAGGTGTCGCTGAACAGTAGAACAATGTACCACAACTCCAGAGTCTGCTAAATCTTCCTGAAAGTCTTTTTCAGTCAAGTAGGGTTCTTATTTGCTTTTATAACAATCTTAGGCTACTTTCACACTAGCTTTTTTGTTTTCCAGTATTAAGTTCCGTCACAGGAGCTCAATACCGGAAAAAAACTGATCAGTTTTATCCTAATACATTCTGAATGGAGAGCAATCCATTCAGGATGCATCAGTTCAGTCCCTCTTACGTTTATTGGAGGGAGAAAATACCGCAGCATGCTGCAGCTTTCTCTCCGGCCAAAAATACTGAACACTTGCCGGAATGCCGGATCTGGCATTAATTTACATTGAAGTGTATGCGCAGACCTTTAAAAAATTTTATACTGCATCTGTTTTTCCGGATGACACCGGAGAGACGGATCCGATATTTCAATGCATTTGTCAGACAGAGCCGCATCCGGATCTGTCTGACAAATGCCATCAGTTTGCGTCCGGATTGCCGGAATCCTCTGCCGCAAGTTTGAAAGTACCCTTACCAGCAGCTGTGTCTGAAATTTTTCATGGTCTTCCAGACCTTCTCTTGACCTCCACTGTTCTTGTTATCTGCCATTTCTTAATTACATTTCAAATTGAAGAAATGGCAACCTGAAAACGCTTTGTTATCTTCTTATAGCCTTCTGCTGCTTTGTGGGCCTTAATGATTTTCATTTTCAGAGTGTTAGGCAGCTGCTTAGAAGAACCTATGGCTGCTGAATTTTTGAGACAAGGTTAGAGGAGTCTGGGTAATTATACAGCTTTGAAATTAGCATCACCTGGCCCTTCCTAATGATGACTGTAAACACGCCTTAACACTATAACAGGCTATTTAAGGTCTGAGACCTCGGGCAAAGTTATCTGAGCACTCAAACCTCCTTGGGTTCCCATATTTTTGAAAGGTACAAAACCAAAATAATACACTGATATTGCTTAAAATTTTGAAAAGTGCGTTTCATCTTAAACTTTTTGCCTTTTGGAGATCATTTCATCTTCAACTTGCTTAACTGTTCACAGTAACAGTCATTTTGACCAGGGGTGCACAAAGTCTTGCATGCCACTGTATATAGATATATATATATATATACAGACGTGGACAAAATTGTTGGTACCCTTTGGTCAATGAAAGAAAAAGTCACAATGGTCACAGAAATAACTTTAATCTGACAAAAGTAATAATAAATTAAAATTCTATAAATGTTAACCAATGAAAGTCAGACATTGTTTTTCAACCATGCTTCAACAGAATTATGTAAAAAAATAAACTCATGAAACAGGCATGGACAAAAATGATGGTACCCCTAACTTAATATTTTGTTGCGCAACCTTTTGAGGCAATCACTGCAATCAAACGCTTCCTGTAACTGTCAATGAGACATCTGCACCTCTCAGCAGGTATTTTGGCCCACTCCTCATGAGCAAACTGCTCCAGTTGTGTCCGGTTTGAAGGGTGCCTTTTCCAGACTGCATGTTTCAGCTCCTTCCAAAGATGCTCAATAGGAATGAGGTCAGGGCTCATAGAAGGCCACTTTAGAATAGTCCAATTTTTTCCTCTTAGCCATTCTTGGGTGTTTTTAGCGGTGTGTTTTGGGTCATTGTCCTGTTGCAAGACCCATGACCTGCGACTGAGACCAAGCTTTCTGACACTGGCTAGTACATTTCTCTCTAGAATTCCTTGATAGTCTTGAGATTTCATTGTACCCTGCACAGATTCAAGACACCCTGTGCCAGACGCAGCAAAGCAGCCCCAGAACATAACAGAGCCTCCTCCATGTTTCACAGTAGGGACAGTGTTCTTTTCTTGATATGCTTCATTTTTTCGTCTGTGAACATACAGCTGATGTGCCTTGGCAAAAACTTCGATTTTTGTCTCATCTGTCCACAGGACATTCTCCCAGAAGCTTTGTGGCTTGTCAACATGTAGTTTGGCATATTCCAGTCTTGCTTTTTTATGATTCGTTTTCAACAATGGTGTCCTCCTTGGTCGTCTCCCATGTAGTCCACTTTGGCTCAAACAACGACGGATGGTGCGATCTGACACTGATGTTCCTTGAGCATGAAGTTCACCTTGAATCTCTTTAGAAGTCTTTCTAGGCTCTTTTGTTACCATTCGGATTATCCGTCTCTTAGATTTGTCATCAATTTTCCTCCTGCGGCCACGTCCAGGGAGGTTGGCTACAGTCCCATGGATCTTAAACTTATGAATAATATGTGCAACTGTACTCACAGGAACATCTAGTTGCTTGGAGATGGTCTTATAGCCTTTACCTTTAACATGCTTGTCTATAATTTTCTTTCTGATCTCTTGAGACAGCTCTTTCCTTTGCTTCCTCTGGTCCATGTCGAGTGTGGTACACACCATATCACCAAACAACACAGTGATTACCTGGAGCCATATATATAGGCCCAATGGCTGATTACAAGGTTGTAGACACCTGTGATGCTAATTAGTGGACACACCTTGAATTAACATGTCCCTTTGGTCACATTATGTTCTGTGTTTTCTAGGGGTACCATCATTTTTGTCCATGCCTGTTTCATGAGTTTATTTTTTTACATAATTCTGTTGAAGCATGGTTGAAAAACAATGTCTGACTTTCATTGGTTAACATTTATAGAATTTTAATTTATTATTACTTTTGTCAGATTAAAGTTATTTCTGTGACCATTGTGACTTTTTCTTTCATTGACCAAAGGGTACAAACAATTTTGTCCACGTCTGTATGTCTATATATGTTTGATATTTCGAGGCATGTTTCATTGTGCTACAGTTTTTTCGGTTTCATGTCGGGATGCTTGATTTGATATGTAAATGCACCTTGATCTTGCATTGAATGCATTATTCAGGAGTCTGCTGACAGATTCCATACCGAAGCATATTAATTATTCAGCAATATATTTGTAAAATCTGAGGCACAATCCAGATTAACTCATCATTTGTGTGGTAAAGGTCCAGATGTTATTAGCCACCACTGGCAGCAATATGAATTCAGATAAATTATTTAAGGATAAAATAAGGCGCTATATGTGGTGGATGGAAGGGACGTCGTTTTGTCAGTCATTTAGAAGAAAAAAAGAAGAAGATATATTGAATTTTTGAAGAGACGGGGAGAACATCCAGCGGTTCCCGTCTACCTGGTGCATCATTTACACGTTATGCTCAAAATGGTACACTTTAGAAAATAATAGAGGCTGTGTTTTTATGTATATTTGATAACGAGTATATTATTTATGGAGGATTTTAATTGAAGGGAGTAGACAGCTGCCACCTAACAGCACATGTTCAGCCAAGGATGAATCTCCGAGAACAGATTATGAGAGCCTTCATGTAGGGGCTGGTGGGATGTAGTCTACGTCTTCCCCGTGCTGAGTACTCTTCTTATATCACTGTTCGCCTGACCAATCTCCTTCTATCAGGGTACAGGAATTAGTCAAATCATCCACTATTAGCCAACACCCTACACCTGGAGTTCTTATAGTTACGGTATTGCGGACCTATATAAGCTCATTTATCCCAAACAAGAGCCCTAGAGCTCCGACGATCAGGCTCCTTATACACCATTTATTACCAGGAGCATCCAGTGACATTTTTTTACCATTTTTAATATTTTACATGTATTTAAATTTTTTATTTTTTCATGGCACCATTATGTGTGATTTAATGTTCTTATATTATTACACAGTTTGTTTTTATGTTTGATGAAGTGGAATACAACTACTTATTCCAGTTATTTGAATAAATATTTGCTATTGCTCATATCACATTTGTCCATCTGGTACCAGGTAGTTGAGTGCCCCCTACCATTTGATACATTAGCCACCATGAAGCTATCATTTAGGCCTCATGCACACAACCGTAGTTATGGGCCGCAACCGAGCCGCAGTTTTTGCGGCTCGGATGCGGACCCATTCACTTCAATGGGGCCGCAAAAGATGCGGACAGCACTCCATGTGCTGTCCTCATCCGTTAGTCCGTTCCGAGGCCCTGCAAAAAAAATATAGCATATCCTATTCTTGTCCATTTTGCGGACAAGATCAGGCATGTCTTCAATGGGCCGCCCGTTCCGTTCCGCAAATTGCGGATGGCACACGGGCGGCTTCCGTTTTTTTGCGGATCCGCGGTTTGCGGACTGCAAAAAACGGCACGGTCGTGTGCATGAGGCTTTAGTCACAGAGTCACCCTGTTGTCATAAAACGACATAGTTCCTGTTTTCTCCGCTCCTCTTTCTTGGTCCTCCTCTTAAAGGGGTTATGCCATCATTAATGCTTACATCAGACATCATACAGTACAGGACAATACTTTTCAAACAAAGCTAGAACCAGCCCTATACCTCACATGGATCCAGAGATCTCCACATTCACTGCTCCAATTGCTCTGCTAGATTATCTTCAGGGGGCGTGTCCTTTCTGCTGCAGCTCTCTACCTGTAACTGCCACAGCTTCTAACAGAACTTATGGAACTTATGGCTGGTGGCAGTTGAAGATTTAAACTGAGCACATTTCACCAGCTGAGTGAGATGGACACAAATATAAGGAAGAGAACAAACAGCAGGTGGCGCTATACAGATACATTTTATTGGACAACTCACTGGCTATACTAAATGTTTAGTTACATGCAATTAGAAAGGTATTCAGATCCAGGTGCTGGTTTGAAAAATGTAGAATATGTTTTGTGGCACAACCCCTTTAAAGAGGATCTATCACCAGAAAGAGAGCAATTGTTTTATTAGAAAAATCCTTAACCCCTTAAGAAATAAATAATTTTCTACATACATGTCATTGAAAAAATGAAAAGATTCCTGCATAATCATCTCACCTATCCCTGTCAATAAAGGAGCAGAGGAGGGGTTGGCACAGGAAGCAGGAGGAGCAAGGGTGCACATAGTGGTTTGGACCCGCCCTCTGTGCACTTAATAACTCATTTGCATATGGATTAAAAGTCCCTTTTCTCCAGTATAAAACAATGGATCATCAAGTGAAAGGTATCGTTACATTCGTCAGAGCTCGCCCTACAAGGCATTGTGCCTTTCCTGGGGACAGGCCCCTTCCGCTGAAGGACCATGTCATTGCCCTTAAATAAGGTAGGCTGCTTTTAATACCTTCTAGAAGAGACGGTTGCTCTCTTTCTAGCATGTAAATGGATTTGTAAAGATTTGGGAACAGAAATAAACTAAATTGGGTCCCACAGTATATTGAAGGGCTGTAGTATTGTTTGATTTACATTACTAACATATTGTGGATTATTTATCTAGTTTACATTCTATTTAATACAAATTAGTATTTCCTGCCCTGCCACAGGGGGCAGTATTGGGCCCTCCCTCTTCTGCAGTTTTTCTAGTTGCTGTCCGTTGTAGTTCAGTTCCGTCCGTCCGTCATATTTGCCATACAGCAATGCCTCCACTCCCCCGTGTGAATGTAACCCTGCACTTGTCAACCACGGCTGTAATTTCCCATTGAATTGTGACTCATTCTTAAGAGGTTTTGATTTTGCTTTCCTGCTAAATTTTTTGCATCTCCTCCAGACGATACCAGTTTGCCGAGTACAATTCCCTGCGAAATATGGATGAAGTATATATCACATTAAATATGGTAGAAAATACTGAAGAGCATGCCGACCCAGCGCAGATTCAGGGGGGAAGTGTCAGAAGTTATTTTTTTCTGGACCAGACGATGTGTCGGTGGCCGTGTAGCTTCTGGGTCCTGCCCATGTTAATGTATCTAAACCAGATTTCAGTTGCCAACTACAGAAAACACAGGGCAGATCATTTGCTCAGTGAAATTGATCTCAGGATTGTAATGGAGAAAAATGGAGAAACCACAAAGCATTTTAGGTCAATAATTTCAATTTCTCCTCTTTGCATTCTTGTTCATTTTAACCTTTTACATACAGTAACGTGTGTAATATTCTCTGTCCCTACTGAAATAGGGAAGTGTTGGGATAAGTATTACCATGCAATGAACAGGGTAATGTATTATTACAATATACATTCTATACATTTTTATTTTATTTTTTATGTACAATACATTTTCCTCTCTGGTTGCGCCCCCTGCTGTTTATCTTTATGGTCCACTTTCGCCAGGTGGACTGACATGCTCAGTGACTTTCCTGCTCTCTTCCCCTCCTCTCTGTGTTGGTGTACGGATCTCATAGAGAAACAGGTGAAACAGTCCGGACACTTTTCATTTATTCATCCCTACTTCCTGGAAATATATAGCTCTATCTCTCTCTAGACAGTAAAGAAGGAAATTATGGGGGCATTAAACACCATATGTATTTCTGGGGCTGTATGTGTTCGGTGAAAGAGTTAATTTCAATGTATCCTGGGAAATGCAGGTGCTTTATTGTCTGTTTTGAGCTGCTGCCCACCCACAGAAAGGTAAGATAGTCTTCCAAGTTAATAACTAAACAAAGAGTTTTAAATGTGTGGGATAATCCCTTTAAAAGGCATTAAAGGGGTCCTCTCACTTCAGCAAAAGGGCATTTATCATGTAGAGAAGGTTAATACAAGGTCCCTACTAATGTATTGTGATTGTCCATATTGGCTCCTTTGCTGTCTGGATTCATTTTTTCCATCACATTATACACTGCCTCTTCCCATGGTTATGACCACCCTGTAGTCCATCAGTGGTGGTCATGGTTGCACACTACTCCCTGGTTGTCGGGACCGTGACAGTGCACATTGTCCAGCGCTTTTTCCTATAGCGTGCAAGCACGACCACCACTGCTGGATTGCAGGGTGGTCGTAATCCCTGGAAACAAGCAATGTGTAATGAGATCGAAATATGAATCCTGACGGCAAAGGAGGCAATATGGTCAATCACAGTACATTAGTAAGTGTCTTGTATTAATGTCTACATTATAAATGCCATGTGCTGAAGTAGTTTAGTGCTCTCATTAGAAGAAACAAAATAAGAGTATTACAGGTTTGATATCTTTTCATGGCTAACAAAAATAGAAGTCTCTTCATCAGGCAAACTGAAGGGACACAACCCCTTTAACTACATGTCCAGACAGAATGTTAGGGAGGGCACAAGGAGCATGCGCTACTGGACCACCACCACCTGGGTGTCCTAGGAGGCCTAAAATTCCCACCCTCCCTCCCTCCCTCTATCAGTTTCTAGCTTTACCTTGGCAATAACCTTTAGGTGTCCCACCACATAGGAAAGCAAGGATGCCATGATGGCTGTACAGTAATCCTCTCCAGCCAAAAGAGATGGACAGATGTGTGTGTGTCTCCCAAGTTTCCTTGGTTCTTTAACTTCTGTAGAATTCAGTGGAGAGATGCCTGACCACTTCTCCTATGTGTAACTGTTGTAAGGGATGAGGTGGCTCAGGTTCTTGAAGTGGAAGGGGGCACCCAGTAACCTTAAACTGGGCCAAATATTGACAATTCCCACCTAACCTAGGGCGTTTCTCCTTGAACTAGTACTGTACGGTACGTCTAAATCCACTCTACTTTGCCTCACATCAAATCTCTGACCACTCACAAGTTTTCTTAAAAAAAGGCTATCAACCAAATGTTCTTCCATCCGTAGTAGCTTCCCAAATAATATAAATCTCTAATGAACGGGACATTATTTCTTATTTCTAAGGTTCTCAATGGATATACAGGGAGTGCAGAATTATTAGGCAAGTTGTATTTTTGAGGATTAATTTTATTATTGAACAGCAACCATGTTCTCAATGAACCCACAAAACTCATTAATATCAAAGCTGAATATTTTTGGAAGTAGTTTCTAGTTTGTTTTTAGTTTTAGCTATTTTAGGGGGATATCTGTGTGTGCAGGTGACTATTACTGTGCATAATTATTAGGCAACTTAACAAAAAACAAATATATACCCATTTCAATTATTTATTTTTACCAGTGAAACCAATATAACATCTCAACATTCACAAATATACATTTCTGACATTCAAAAACAAAACAAAAACAAATCAGTGACCAATATAGCCACCTTTCTTTGCAAGGACACTCAGAAGCCGCCATCCATGGATTCTGTCAGTGTTTGGATCTGTTCACCATCAACATTGCGTGCAGCAGCAACCACAGCCTCCCAGACACTGTTCAGAGAGGTGGACTGTTTTCCCTCCTTGTAAATCTCACATTTGATGATGGACCACAGGTTCTCAATGGGGTTCAGATCAGGTGAACAAGGAGGCCATGTCATTAGATTTTCTTCTTTTATACCCTTTCTTGCCAGCCACGCTGTGGAGTACTTGGACGCGTGTGATGGAGCATTGTCCTGCATGAAAATCATGTTTTTCTTGAAGGATGCAGACTTCTTCCTGTACCACTGCTTGAAGAAGGTGTCTTCCAGAAACTGGCAGTAGGACTGGGAGTTGAGCTTGACTCCATCCTCAACCTGAAAAGGCCCCACAAGCTCATCTTTGATGATACCAGCCCAAACCAGTACTCCACCTCCACCTTGCTGGCGTCTGAGTCTGACTGGAGCTCTCTGCCCTTTACCAATCCAGCCACGGGCCCATCCATCTGGCCCATCAAGACTCACTCTCATTTCATCAGTCCATAAAACCTTAGAAAAATCAGTCTTGAGATATTTCTTGGCCCAGTCTTGACGTTTCAGCTTGTGTGTCTTGTTCAGTGGTGGTCGTCTTTCAGCCTTTCTTACCTTGGCCATGTCTCTGAGTATTGCACACCTTGTGCTTTTGGGCACTCCAGTGATGTTGCAGCTCTGAAATATGGCCAAACTGGTGGCAAGTGGCATCTTGGCAGCTGCACGCTTGACTTTTCTCAGTTCATGGGCAGTTATTTTGCGCCTTGGGTTTTCCACACGCTTCTTGCGACCCTGTTGACTATTTTGAATGAAACGCTTGATTGTTCGATGATCACGCTTCAGAAGCTTTGCCATTTTAAGAGTGCTGCATCCCTCTGCAAGATATCTCACTATTTTTGACTTTTCTGAGCCTGTCAAGTCCTTCTTTTGACCCATTTTGCCAAAGGAAAGGAAGTTGCCTAATAATTATGCACACCTGATATAGGGTGTTGATGTCATTAGACCACACCCCTTCTCATTACAGAGATGCACATCACCTAATATGCTTAATTGGTAGTAGGCTTTCGAGCCTATACAGCTTGGAGTAAGACAGCATGCAGAAAGAGGATGATGTGGTCAAAATACTCATTTGCCTAATAATTCTGCACTCCCTGTAGTATGCACTTTCATAGCCAGGCTTATGTCCAAGGGTTAGCTTGGAGGACCTTGTGAAAAAGCTACACCATATAGAGAGGCGTACACACGTTTCACAGGGCCCCATAGCAAAACCTACCAATAGGTATACAGATCCATTTTATTGAATAACTTTATTGAAGTAGCTATAATACATTTTCAATGACGTGCAATTGCAAAAGTATTCAGTTTGAAAACTGTAGAATATGATTCATGTGACAACCCTTTTAATTTTCCAGAGCATCTCATTCCAATGGTCCATGGAAACCATGGACAAACACGTGTGGCATCCGTGTTGTGTCTGTGGTTTTCACAGACCCATAGACTATAATGTGCTTGAGGGATTCTGTAATAATAAACAAAAAAGTGTATGTTTCTGTGATGTCACCACGGACCTGCGGTCGATAGAAAACCACTGATGTGAATATGCACTTTAAAGGGCGTCTGTCATCAGATTTGTACCTATTATTAGGCTTTTATTAGGCCTCTTACGTGTGCTGTCCATGGTATATGTATTGACTTTAAAGGGCATCTGTCAGCAGTTTTGTCCCTATGACACCGGCTGACCTGTTACATGTGTGCTTGGCAGCTTAAGGCGTCTGTGTTGGTCCCATGTTCATATGTGACCGCATTGCTGAGAAAAATTAATGTTTATTATATGCAAATGAACCTCTAGGAGCAACGGGGGCGTTACCGTTACACCTAGAGGCTCTGCTCTCTCTGCAGCTGCCACGCCCTCTGCACTTTGATTGACAGGGACAGACAGTGTAAACGTCATCCCGCCTGGACCTGTCAATCTAAGTGCAGAGGACGTGGCAGTTGCAGAGAGAGCAGAGCCTCTAGGTGTAACGGTAACACCCCCGTTGCTCCTAGAAGGTTATTTGCATATATTAAAACACAATTTTTCTCAGCAATGTGGGCACATATGAACATGGGACCAACACAGATGTCTTCAGCTGCCAAGCGCTCATGTAACAGGTCAGCCAGTGTCATAGGTACAAAACTGCTGACAGATGCCCTTTAAAGTCAATACATATACCATGGACAGCACACGTAAGAGGCCTAATAAAAGCCTTCCATCTCCAGCCTAATATATTTCATCTCGATTTTTTTTTCTCAGCACGGGAAGAGTTACTCAGTACGGAATGACATCAGCACACATTTGTTAAGGGAGGCATGAAATTTCAGGGAGTGGTGGCGAGGTCCCTGAGGGATCCAATGCGCTGGATCTCCTGCTGGGACACCACATGTAGTTTCTCTGGTTTGTTTAGTCTCTGACTGAGCAGTTCTGGCGCCAGCCTAATGGGCAGGTGTCTCCTGCATTTAGAGCATTCAACATCTTCACGGCCTCGTGGAGCGGCAACATCCTGCGCCAGTTGCGTATAAATCATACACCTGAAGTAAGGAGTTTATTTCTGGTGTCTGCTTATGAATATTCTAATAGTGCACATCCCACATGAGTGATTTTTTTTTAAAGCTGTTAAATATCCTGGCTGAACAAAACCATAGTCATCTAATGTGTGTGCAATTCCTCTGCCCACCTGTAGGTGTCAGTCTTGATTGCTTCTCTTGTGCATTATCCCCTATACCGTATATTCACCTTGTGCATCTCAGACCTGGTAATAGTAATTTTGCAACAAGTACCTGGAAAGTGATGTATATTTGGGTTAGTGCAGCAAGCGGTTTGCATTAATGGTTCAGCGCACACCTTTTTCTTGAAAATACTCCAAAGATTTTAGGTACCGGTCTTGGGCGATGCAGGTAACAGAAGAGTATTGTTGGGAGATCAAGTCACTGACTAAGGTGCTTGAAGTTTCTTCACACAAGGTTGCCCTGCTTTTGGCTCATTAAGCATCAGGTATGCAGGTCTCCCTGTATACAGCTGAACTGTCAAACATTCTGACAGTCATTTACTGGGACATTAGGCAGCTAATGAAGTCAGTTCAGTATCTGCCGCCACACGGCAGGTAAAAGAGACAACTTTTTAAGATGCAGTTTCTCGGTTTATGCTTAACTGTTTCCGTGCTGACATTAACGCAAAGCTTTGCAACTGATTTCCTCAAATTTTCTCATCACACCGATTTTAACATGGTTCCAAAATTTGGATACCGACTAGAGGTCGATACTGGGGCCGACAGATAATGCAGAGCTCCCGTGTCACTACAGCACACGGACCCTCTTCTTGCGGTCTCAGGGCTCTTTCACACCTGCGTTCTTGTCTTCCGGCATAGAGTTCCGTCGTCGGGGCTCTATGCCGGAAGAATCTTGATCAGTTTTATCCCCATACATTCTGAATGGAGTGAAATACGTTCAGGATGCATCAGGATGTCTTCAGTTCAGGACCGGAACGTTTTTTGGCCGGAGAAAATACCGCAGCATGCTGCGCTTTTTGCTCCGGCCAAAAATCCTGAAGACTTGCCGCAAGGCCGGATCCGGAATGAATGCCCATTGAAAGGCATTGATCCGGATCCGGCCTTCAGCTAAACGTCGTTTCGGCGCATTGCCGAATCCGACGTTTAGCTTTTTCTGAATGGTTACCATGGCTGCCGGGACGCTAAAGTCGTGGCAGCCATGGTAAAGTGTAGTGGGGAGCGGGGGAGCAGCATACTTACCGTCCGTGCGGCTCCCGGGGCACTTCAGAGTGACGTCAGGGCGCCCCACGCGCATGGATGATGTGATTGCATGGCACGTCATCCATGTGCATGGGGCGCTCTGACGTCATTCTAGAGCGCCCCGGGAGCCGCGCAGACTGTAAGTATACTGCTCCCCACTATTACTATGGCAACCAGGACTTTAATAGCTACCTTTATATTACCTCCTCATCACAACCATCTACAGGAGTGGTAGCCACATATGACTATCTTTAGTACAGTCTATGAGTGACTCTCTTAGCCTTTAAAAATCATACACATGTGTTAAGGAACAGAGATGTACCTAGTAAATGCTAAATGTTTGTATCCCCCCCGAGCATTTAACAACTCTATGTGAATGTTAGAGGCCGGACACACTTGCCAGCTTTAATGCCGTAAAAAAAAAAATACAAATTCTATAAAAAAAAATCCAGCCCACCTCATAAATTATCAAAGTATGCAGGGACAATGGTACAAGCACTTAGATAGGTAGAATGTGCAGGATGGGGCATGGGTGACGTAAAGCCCTAGAACAAGTCTCCAACTAAATTCAGACTCCTTAATTAAAATCCCATAACGCCTAAATCACCAGACCAAAGTAAATTCAGATATACAATTTAATTCAAACCTCAGACCTGACCTTGATATCAGAGCCCTGACCAGATGCCCCAAAAATTTCTTAAAATTAATTCAGACCCCAAATAGGACCCCTAAATTAATCTGCTTCCATATCAGACCACTACATTGGTCAGATCCAAGATCACACTCTTAAATTAAACAGACCTCTAAATTAAAGAATTTTCCCCATTAAGGGGAATAGCACTAAATGGACACATTGCTTAAAAAATAAACATATTTGTTATATACACCTGTATACAGCTACATTGGAAGCTCCTCATAAGTGCTGCACTCACAAAAATACTGTTCAGTACTTCTCTGTAATGTCCTGCATTATCCCGGGCTGGTTCTGAGTGACTGTGGGACAGTTAGGAAAAAGATTCTCCTCTACTTTCTGTCAAATTTTTGTATACCCCCCCCCCAGCATTTAACAACTCTATGTGAATGTTAGAGGCAGGACACACTTGCCAGCTTTGATGCAGTGAAAGAAATACAACTTCTGTAAAACTTTCAAGCCTACCTCATATATGATTAGAGTATGCTGGGACATTGGTACCAACACTCACTATCAGACACATAGGTAGAATATGCAGGATGGGGCATGGGTGACATCAAGCCCTAGAACAAGTCTTTAACTAAATTTTGACTCCTTAATTAAAACCCCATAACCCAAAAACTCAGACCCTAGACAAGATGCCGAAATTACCACACTAACCCCAAAGTTAATTCAGATACACGCTTTAATTCAGACCTCAGACCAGATGGCAACAATTGTTCTTAAAATTATTTAAGACCCCAAATAGGACCCCTAAATGAATTAACTTCCATATCAGATCACTACATTGGTCAGATCCCAGATCACACTCCTAAATTAATCAAACCGCTAAATTAAAGAATTTTCCCCATTAAGGGGAATAGCACTAAATGGACACATTGCTTAAAAAATAAACATATTTGTAATATACACCTGTATACAGCTACACAGGAAGCTTATAGCTCCTCACAAGTGCTTCATTCACAAAAATACTGTTCAGTACTTCTCTGTAATGTCCTCCCTTATCCTGGGGCTGCTTCTGAGTGATTGTGGAACAGTTAGGAAGGATATTCTCCTCTACTTTATGTGTGCAGTGTATGGCAGCTAGTCTCCACGCACCATGTCTGAGAAAGCTGCAAAACAGGTATAGAGAAAGCACAAAGGAAAACTTCTACAAAATGCCAGATACAAGTGATATAATGGCCAGAAATAGTGTTATTCCTCATGTACAAACTCTGTACTAATGATTAATGCAAAGTTTGCTGAAAGCATAATGCGCTGGGGAATTGTGGAAGAGCTGCACCATGTCAGTGCTACACGCAGCACACTCGGATTCCTAGAGTGAACCAGGGTTAGCATGGGGAGTTAGCGTAAGTGTAAATGAATGACCGCATGTTCAGTCCATATACATTTGTACATTTCACGTATATTAAAATGTAAATGAGAGTAGACCGCCCAGAAGAATGTAGAATTATCACGATTTTTATTATGCAGAAGAAAGTTTAATGAATAAAATTGCAATTAAAAAAATCCCTCAGCCTCCACCACTTTATTTGACTTGTATATCAGAAAAAAAATGGAACAGGTGCTTCAAAAGTATGATGCTCAGCCTGAACGGCATATATCTAAAGGTATTTACACCATAAATACATTGAAAAATCTACCCCATGCAGATCTATGTCTGCTGCTCCCCTTCAGATAATATTATTACAAAACCAACTGCCTGCAGCCACCACTAGGGGG
Source organism: Bufo gargarizans (assembly GCF_014858855.1). Taxonomy (NCBI): domain Eukaryota; kingdom Metazoa; phylum Chordata; class Amphibia; order Anura; family Bufonidae; genus Bufo; species Bufo gargarizans. The sequence continues at coordinate 28,530,918 of NC_058086.1, forward strand.
AGCTCAGGGCATAAGAATTTTACAGTTACAGTTATCTGCAAAGTTAGCTGTAATAATCTCTTTGCACTCAGTTCCCAGGATCCCAAGGGCCCTGTAGCAGTTTTATAGCCTGCCTCCATGGAAGCAACCTCAAGGTAGAACTGAATGCCAGCATGGAAGGGTCCAAGTTCCATAAAATTACGGTGACTGGCCCTTGACAGCAGAAAATGCTCTTGTACACTCTGCCATCACCAGGTCCAGGCTGTCGTAATGAGATTCCAGTCCCAGTAATGAGAAATAACTGTAAGAATCCTCTCCCTGTCACTGAAGTTACAGATCTCAGAGCTATTCCCAAATGAAGGAACCGTTTCTTGTTTCCATATTTAGTTGTCACGGAAATCCATAACATTAGTAACAACATCATGGGATTTCCTGTAGAAGAGGAGGAAAATGGGTGTTTACATTCAAATCAATTCTTAACATTTATTTAATACCAGTTAAACTTGGGTCTCTGCTCCCTTTGATCTTTTATTTAGAAGAAATGCAGGAAATACACAGAACTTGTCCTCCCTGCAAACTTGGTTACCAAAGAAAAATGGAAAAATAGAAAAATAAATGTGGACAAGCCATGGTACAAAAACATTACTTTACTCTATAAAAACTAAAAGTGGCCTTATTTTGTGTCACAAAATACTGCCCCAGCAGCACAAAATATCTCCCCAAACACTGCCCCTCTGTGGTGGTCAGCACCACCTGCCATGTTCTGTCCTCCTACTCCAGTTGCCTTAGGATGGCAATACAGTCGAATCCAGGATTCAAGAGGGGAGCACCAGATCATTACTTACCATGACTAGCGGCCATAAGGAGGGCTTAAACAGCGCACTTGGCATCAGCCCACCGGGAAACTTCCCTGAAGGGTCTTACGGCCAGTCTGCCCCTGACTCCGAGGGGCGCCATTCATGAGCTAAGGACTTGCAAAGTTCATCCCTGCGCTTTACCGCCTACAATTTTGTGGAGGAAGCCACCCTTCTATGTTTTGCCTCTGGAAGCAAAAGACTAGAAACATCCTTGATGAATGCTCATGCAATCAATGAGTAATAGGGGCAAAAAGGAATGATTGGCCTGGTCCTGCTCTTCATACTAAAACAGCAAGAAACTCTTTGCCATTGGTATTTGTTATTAAATCCTTCAGTGGATGGGTGACTCTTCATGCCAGTGTCTGCACCCAACTTTCCTCTCTCCACTCAGCCATGGCATAGAGTTTAGCAGTTAGCAGTTTTCCTTTATTTTTTCCTAGCCTGCCCAGTAATATTCTTCTGGAACAGGAAAACTGGTGGCAGGCTCTCGTGTGGGCGGTGCCACTCAGTGATTGACAGGTCAGCCACTGAGTAGGACATGCTTAAAAGGATCAGAGGTTTAAAACTATACATCAGTCTGCTCAGTTCGTCCTGCCCTATACCATGCTGTCTGCAAACTGCACTGCATTTCATGATGAAAGGTTCCCTTTAAATACGGTCCAATAGGCACCAGTCATTGGATCTAGCTATGTTGTGTGTCAGCTTCTCTAAATGCAGACCTGAACACAGGGGTGAAAAGCTGAGGTGGACTGGCCATAGACCCACCAGGGTAATTTCCCGCTGGGCCGATGCTCACAAGGCTGCCGGCTGGGTACATAATGATCTGAAGCTCTCATGCATTGAGTAATATAGAAGCATCAGGTACTTATGTACCTGACCAACCGCCGCAGGTCACATGTGCCCTTCTGAATTCAACTGTATCGCCATCCTTAGGACAGTGATACAGTTGACTACTGTCCTGAAGTTGGCAGTGTTTTGTGCAGAACTGTGGCATTTGGTTGTACTGGGGTGGTATTTTGTGCTGCACTATATTATTGGCCCTGTTTACTTCTGTTGCCCACTCATGCTGGCCCTATCTAGTTGTGTTGCCCCAACTTGTGTCAATTTGCTGTCAATTTGAGGCCACTTTTAGTTTTTTTCCAGGGCCACCTTGAGTTCTTAGTCCGTCCATGGTTAAAAGGAAAGATTGGAATTGTGCAAACTTTATAGCAGTGCATGGAGGCTCGGTATTAGAGGGGCTCTACAGCTGGGTGCATGAGCCCAAAAATGATAGGCACGGCCACACATTCAGATTTCTTGATGCAGTTTTCGAAGCCAAAATTAAGAGTGGATCGTGAAAGGAGAGAAAGTATGAAGGACAGATAAGACTTCTCTTTTCTGAATTCACTTTGGGTTTTGCCTTCCTGCATCAAGAAACCAGAAAGTGGAACGTACCCTCAACCCCCTGTTAGGGAAGGCTTAGCGGACTGAAGTGAGGACATTGCCTTATGTTCCAGTACAGCAAGTCTGTATTTTGTACAGATGGAAAACTGTTCCATCAGTAACTGTGCAGAAAGCGAGGCGTTACCTGGAGCAATAAGTACATTTTCCTGATTTTAAAGGACAGTTGGACATGTACAGTCCAATATTTTCTGTCTACATATCATCCATGTCCGTGATGATATCTTTGAAGATGTCAGTGAAGGATCCGCGTTTGGTCCATTTTTTCCTTTCTGTGTTTCCAGAGCATCTCCGACTGATAGTCCGTGAAGACCAATGGCAGAAAACAGATGCCTTCCACATTCTGTCAGTGGTTTTCATGAACCCACAGACGTCATTGGGCGTGTTTAGTCTGCATCATGGACCAAAGTAGTGCATGTCTCCTTGGTTTTAATGCTGACCCACCATAAGTAAAAAATCACTGATGTGCAAATAAACACATTAAAAACAATGGGTACATGTGCTGTCTGTGGAGAACATGGACAGCAGGCGTCCGCGATTCACTGACATGTGAAAGAGGCCTTACCTATGGCACATTAAACAGTGATGCCTGTTCAATATTGCAATGAGAAGTCTACTTTTTTAAATGACCCCCACTGCTTATCTCCATGTTACAATTCTAAGGCGCAGTTTTTCTCGCTCTTTTAGATTTCCATAGGCTTTCAGGTGGGGATTATTGCATAGGTTAATTGGAGGCTAGTTGACCTCTCTGAGACGGCATAATCTGCTAGAGGAGAGAACAGTCATTTTCAGAGAGGAAGGTGATGTGCTTCGGGAAACTGCAGTATTACCGGCTTGAATACAAATCGGAGTTCTGGAAGCTGCATTTTTATTTTCCATTTCATCACTTCTATTATTATGTTTCTGTTTTCAGACGGTTGGAATATTAAAGCAGCAGAGAACAGGCAAGAAAGCAAGAAATAAGAGATCTGAGGGAAATGATCAGCAGGCTCTTTCCCTTGCACATTCAGGAGAGCGCCTGCTCCAGATTGAGAAATATGTGTGTCTGTAAGATTGGATTGTGCAGTGAACAGTAGCAAGAAGTGAACGGTAATAAATCATGGCGTCGTGAGACAGTGGGAGAAGCGCCTTCGAAAACCCCTGCCGGAATCAGTCTGAAGGTGACCTTAACTGAATGCAGACGGAAAAATAATAAAATCAACACGTATTTATACAAGCCACCGTCATTACAAGCGTCGGGAACAAAGAGTCTAAACCTGGAAACATTACCTTATTTTACGATGAGAATTCCGGTTATTCAGCAAAGTACAAAGCCAGCCGCGGCACGTAGGAGGCGTCTTCCTCTATGTTCTGATTCTGGTCATCTCAAGTGAAAACCTATCCTATTATGTTGGTGATAATGACATCTTCAGAGGAAACAGTCATCAGAAATGGATAGGTTAGGCATTTGATGGATACATATGCTGTAATGGAGCCTAAAGGGATGATACCATTGCAGTTACTAAATGGCCAGAAATAGATGATTAGATAGGCTAATCAGCCTGTTGCCTAAATAAATAAGTCTCCATATACCACAGCGTATATGTAACTGGAAAAGTAGCCCTTCTGAGCTGCATCTAAGGCATGCCCTCCATCCAGTGTCCTGCTCTGTACTGATGACAGGCAACAACCCCAAACTGTCATTTAGATGGCTGTCTTCAATGTAGTTGGTTTTCGATAGCTGGCTTACTCACTTGCATGGGTCATTGCCTAATAAATAACTTGCTAAACAGCACTGCATCTCTTTATTGAGAAACAGTACCCCCCCTCCTCCAGCCAACTAGTATCCTGTGCTGTACTGATGAGTGGCAAAAGCCTGAAATAGTGGTGTCTCTGGTATGCACTAATTTACATGTTCTTTCCCATGAAACACTTCCTGACAAATATGTTTCCATACACTGCTGTTCTTCTTCAATGAGAAACTAAAACCTAGCCTGAGCTGCATCTAAGGAATCTCATCCAACCATACAGTATATTTCTCTGTACTGATGAGTGGCAAAAGCCCTGAAACAATGGTGTCCCTGGTATGGAACTAATTTACATATTCACTCCTATGGAGCGCTACATAAAAAAAAAAGTTTCCACCTCTCCGCATCTTTAATGAGAAAGAGTAACCCACTCAGAGTTGGATCTAAGGCATCTTATCCGGCCATACAATATCCTACTCTGTACTGATGAGTGGAAAAGGCCCTGAAATAGTGGTGCCACTGGTATGGACTAATTTACATGTTATTTCTAGTGTTGATCGAGCACCAAAGTGCTCGTGCGCACTGGCCGAACACATCGAGCACAATGGGAGAACCCCGGCACCCCCTGCTCGGAAGAGAAGAGGGTGTCTGGTTCACAAAAAAAGTTAGAAATTAATGGAAACCCCATCAATATGCTTTGGAAACAACATTAAGAGGATGGCTGGATGCGCCTTGGACTCCTAGTATCTATGACATACAATAGACAACCACACAAAGGCTATATGCCAAAAGCCAGGTATGTGGAAGGCCACAATCTATCCATGAGACAGATAACAGTCAGCATACCTTACAATGGCAGCCTTGTGCACTATGAGACATTCCAAACCAGCTCTCATCTGACTGAGCCAGTAAGTTGCTTCACATCTGTTAGATGGCTTGGGTGGATCTGCGCACCTAGATCAATATCATTAGGGTGAGAAAAAGTTTTCTGATTGTCCTAACATAATATTCAATAACCTTTCTATAAAGTTTTGTCATATAAAAACTGCGGTAATATAAGCTTGCTAAGGTGTATCTGATGACTATTGCCATACTTGTAATGACTCATGTACAGCGCCATCTATAGATGGCACTGTTCATGAGTAGTGTAGATCGCGAATATTCTAATCATGAATTTTTATCGTGAATTTTCCATGCAAAAGGCTGAGTGCTACACGGTGTGTAGACTCTGTTGAACAGGGTGGCCCACTTACTAGCGCCCCAACAAGATGAACAGCGCCATCTATTAATTTCATAGTCTTATGACAAGGCTCATAGTCTAATAGTCTCGTCATAAGACTATGAAACCAATAGATGGCGCTGTTCATGAGTAGTGTAGATCGTGAATTTTCCATGCAAATGGTTTTTCAGCTGAAAAACAAGGCAGATTCTTCTCATTTGCCCATATGCCCATGTTTTCGCAAATTAGTTTTTACATGACTAAACTGTATAGAAAGGTTATTGAATATTATGCTAGGACAATCAGAAAACTTTGTCACCCTAATGATATTGATCTAGGTGCGCAGGTCCACCCAAGCCATCCAACAGATATGAAGCAACTTTGAGGCTTACTGGCTCTCAGTCAGATGAGAACTGGTTTGGAATGTCTCCTAGTGCACAAGGCTGCCATTGTAAGGTATGCTGACTGTTATCTGTCTCATGGATAAGATTCTTGGCTTCCACATACCTGGCTTTTGGCATATAGCCTTTTTGTGGTTGTCTATTGTATGTCATAGATAATAAGAGCCCAAGATGCATCCAGCCACCCTCTTAATGCTGTTTCCAAACCATTTTGATGGGGTTTCCATCACTTTCTAAAAAGATATGACATCACGCTGGACTCAAATCAGCTTATTAGCATGTGGCATCTTTGTGTGTACACATCTAAGGCGCTTTTTAGTAGTTAATAATTGTATATACGGTAATTAGTTAGATTATAATCAAATATCCACATGACAGGTTCCCTTTAAGTGGGGAAAATTGGCTTCTACCTCACAGGCTTTTTTTTTTGCCTTCCTCTGGATCAACTTGCAGGAAAACAGGCCAAACTGGATGGACAGATGTATTTTTTCGGCCTTATAAACTATGTTACTATGTTTTAACTTTGCATAGGGGATATAGGCAAATGTCAAAGTACTCCCTGCTCCAGGGCACTACACATACGCCTCTCTGTCTCTTCAGTGAGAAACACACCCAGAGTTGCACAGGCATCTTATTCAGCCATACAATACCCTGCTCTGCACTGATGAGTGGCAAAAGCCCTGAAATAGTGTTGCCACTGGTATGGACTAATTTACATGTACTTTCCCATTAGGCATTGCCTGAAACATACGTCTCCATACATCACTGTGCTTCTTCAATGAAAAACTAAAACCCAGCCTGAGTTGCATCAAAAGCATCGCATCTTGCCATACAGTATCCTGCTCTGTACTGATAAGTAGCAAAAGCCTTCACACAGTGGTATCTGTAGACTGTAGCATGGACTTATTTACATATTCTTTCCTATGGATTATTGCCTGACAACTAAGTCTCCATACACCTTTGTGTCTCTTCAATGAGAACCAGTAACTCACCCAGAGTAGCATCTAAGGCATCTTATCCAGCCATACGGAACCCTGCTCTGTACTGATGAGGGGCAAGAACCCTGAAACAGTGCTTACTACAGATGAGTATCACTGGTATGAGCTAATTTGAATATGCTACTGTATCAGCATACCTAAGGATTGGTTCCCCATTTTAGAAAGCTAACGTGTCAGGGACTTCCATAAATATTAGTATAATTTGGTTTCAGCCTTGCCAATAGTGAACTACTGGGCACAATTCTCCGCAGTACTATTTCAGCATTGATGTGTCACCCATAAATTGTCCTTATCTTTTTTTTTTTTTACTAATCCATAATTTATAAATCAATACAAAATGTGATTTCCTAGGTAACTGTGGTATAAACAGCATCAGACACAGAGAATACGACTGCCCCAGGATAGCTATTAGTCTATGAATCCCCCAGATATTGGGGGGAAAATGAATTGGGCATGTTACATTTTAATGTTAAATTTTAAGTATATGTCCAGCATAAACCTGGTCAGAGATATGAGATACATGTCAAAGCCCTGGAGGAGCCGTGCAGAGGATGGGAGTGGTAGTGACCCTGATGAAGTGTTGCATCACAGTGTGCTGTCTCAGGCTGTTGCTCCCTGGGGATTAATGCAGTGGAATTGTAGTTCTAAAGAAAGAGAACAGAAGCGAATGTATAACTATCTTTTTTATTAAAGGAAGTCTATCACCTAAAATGACCATTATACACCCCAAATATGATGATATCCATTACATTCCCCATTTTATAATCTTACCTTTCATATTGCTGTCCGTCGCCTATTCGCTCTTAAAAACACTTTTATTCCATATGCTAATCGGGTTCTGAAGGTGCCCAGGGGCGGCGTTTATGCGGCCGGTGCCCAGGCTCCACGGCGCTGTTCAAATCAAACCCCTCCTCTTTCACCCCTCTGGCCCGCCCTCGGTTCTTCAGATACCATCCTCCAGTCAATGACCAATCCGGCGCCTGCGCACTCCATTACTCACTAGGGCAGAGGCAGCAGAGCGTTTAATGCGCATGCGCCGGCCCGTACATCCCGATCTAGCCGGCGGAAGTAAACTGCCAAAATATCGGGATGTACGGGCCGGCGCATGCGCATTAAACGCTCTGCTGCCTCTGCCCTAGTGAGTGATGTAGTGCGCAGGCGCCGGATTGGTCATTGACTGGAGGATGGTATCTGAAGAACCGAGGGCGGGCCAGAGGGGTGAAAGGGGAGGGGTTTGATTTGAACAGCGCCGTGGAGCCTGGGCACCGGCCGCATAAACGCCGCCCCTGGGCACCTTCAGAACCCGATTAGCATATGGAATAAAAGTGTTTTTAAGAGCGAATAGGCGACGGACAGCAATATGAAAGGTAAGATTATAAAATGGGGAATGTAATGGATATCATCATGTTTGGGGTGTATAATGGTCATTTTAGGTGATAGACTCCCTTTAAGTGCAAAATATAATTTCAGGTACATTCAATAGCAGCGGATTCCAAGTGCAATTTCATGGCACCAGTAAGGGGCATGGAGGCATATTAGATGGCTGCAATTTAGCTCTTGTAAGCGTAGATGTCCACTATCAGATCCAGATGTTAGTGTTTACTGGCCTAGTGGTGGTTTGGGTGATGGGTGTCTTAGCTGTAGTCCTTCACCTTCCAGCAGTATGTGTAAGGCTACTTTCACACTAGCGTTTAAGCTTTCCCGCATTGAGATCCATCATAGGGGCTCAATACCGGAAAAAAAACGCTTCAGTTTTGTCCCCATTCATTGTCAATGAGGACAAAACTGAACTGAACAGAAGGGAGCGCTCCAAAATGCTACTTCTGGTTTAAAGATCTCTTCTTGCTGTCAGCAAATGTAAATGTGATGGCATATGACAGCTCTATTTTGTGCTGAAATAACACTTTGGCCACTGTTGGCACAAAATGGGCATTGGGTGGCTCAATGTACATATTGTTTGATTATATATTTGCACGGTATGACTGTGTGCAAAATCTGCCAATTTGGGTAGGCACTAGTATTGAGCGAACCCGAACCTTGCCAGAAAAGTTTGGGTTCGAGTTCGGTGTTAGGGCATTTAATAAAGCTTTTGAAAGGCTGCAGGGCAGCCAATCAACAAGCTGTTAAGCTGTGGGCACTTAGAAGCCATCACAGCCATGCCTAGTAGGGATGAGCGAATCGACTTCGGATACAACATCTGAAGTCGATTCGCATAAAACTTTGTTCTAATACTGTACGGAGCAGGAGCTTCATACAGCATTATGATGTGATTAAGTGTTAGGCAGCTCTCACCTGCTCCACAACACCCTCCGGGCACGGACGCCGCACCTGGATGCGGAAATATACAGGCGATTTTAAAGAAAGGAGAAGTCCAGCTCAGGTCAGGTGTGAATACGTGGCTTCTTTATTTCAGCGGTTATAAAATTCCACACAGCAAGGTGCAAACAAGTGACGCGTTTCAGACCTCTATAGCATCAGGGTCCTTCTTCATGACAAACACAAAATGTTGTGGGAGCACCCCCTGATAAATGCCTGTCTAATCACAGGCAAACACTAATCACCTGGGAGAGGGAGGTATCAGGGGGAAGTCCCACAGATCCTCAGTTAAAAGTACAAAATACAAAGTATAGCTAGGTAATTAAAAAACGTGGGAGGAAATAGCGCGATCATAAACATTATCCCATATGTTTGTGTAGATACTTTCAATATAAGTATAAATATAACAAACATAGCAAACAGAAAACTGTATCAAACTGAAAGGGACAAAGCAATGCATAAGCATGTAATGCAGAAAGTGAGAAAAAACGCTACACATTAGCAATTTTCTAGTATTGTAATATAAGGTCATGACGTTTATTGAGACCTAATTGCTGGCGGGATCCCAATTTGAAAATCCAAAAGGCCTCTCTGTTCAGAAGTTTCCTTCTGTGATTATAATGCATTATAATGTATTGGCTCCGATGAGCAGAAGTTATTGCTTCACGAAGTCTCGCGAGACTTTGCGCAATAACTTCATAAAATTATTTGTACTGTAAAAAAACATTTCCCAAACTCGGGTTCGGTTCCAAGTGGTACCTTGGAGCCAATACATTCTAAAACTGTACGGAGCTTCTGCTCCGTACAGTATTAAAACAAAGTTTTATGCAAATCGACTTTGGATGTTGCATCCGAAGTTGATTCGCTCATCCCTAATGCCTAGTAATGGCATGGCTGTGATTGGCCGGTGCATCATGTGACCCAGCCTCTATACAAGCTGGATCACGTGTAGCACCGCCCATCAGCTCTGAGTAGTGCAGGGACAGGAAGCAGCTGAAGTGAGGGACAGTGTTAGGAATCTGGCTATTTATTCTGTGGGTGACCTATAGTCTGTTAATTCTGTGTGTGACCTATAGTGATTTTTTGTGGGTGCAATGCATTTGTACCCCTGACACAGAAATCTAATAGTTAATCCGTCTGTCGGTGGGTGACATATTCCCATTTTTGGTGTGAGGTACACCTGCACTGCATACGTGACAGAGAAATAAATATAGTTAATCTGACTGTTACTTCGGTGGGTGACCTCACAGAATTAGGAGAGCATCAAATAAGGGACGTGTCTGGTCGTGGTGCTGCTGGTGTTGGTGGAGCTCCTGTTGCAGGGAGAGGACATGGTCGATCTGTGCCAGCTACACGCCCAAATGAAACACCTTCCTCCGTTGCTCGTAGTCGACAGAACGTTCAGTGTTTTTTTTTGTAGGCCCGAATACCGGTGTACGAATGGTGAGGCCAGAACAAGTAGAGGCGGTAGTAGATTGGGTGGCAGACAGTGCCTCCAGTTCCTTCACATTGTCTCCCACCTGGTCTCCTGCTGAAACCGCAGAGTTGGCATCTGCAGCCCATAGGCATCTGTCTTACACCTCATCCCCTTGCAAATCAGCCAAGCAGTCTGAGCCCCAAGTCATGCAGCAGTCTCTTCTGCTTTTTATGACTCTGCTGGCTGGGTTTCCGAGGGCCGTCCACCTAGCCGTGCCCCAGAAGTGGAAGAGATTGAGTGCACTGATGCCCAACCACTTATGCTTCAGGATGTGGACAAGGGAGGACCACCGCAGCACGTCTCTGATGATGACAAAACACAGGGGCCAACTGCTGCGGCTTTCTGCCTTGTGCAGACCGACAACGAGGGCAGGGGTAAAGAGTGGGTGGAAGATGATGTGGAGGACGATGAGGTCCTACACCCCACATGGAATCAAGGTCATGCGAGTGACTAGTGTAATTCGGAGGAAGAGGCGGTGGTCACACAGCACAGCCATACAGCAAAAGAGGGAGCAGGGTGCAAAAGCAGAGTGGCCGTCCCCTAGCCAATACGCCATCTACTGCCCACCGTACCCAGGGACTTAGCACACCAATGCCAGCTGAAAGGAGTTCCCTGGCGTGGCAGTTCTTCAGACAATGTGCTGATGACAAGACGCGAGTGGTTTACACGCTGTGCAATCAGAGCCTGAAGCGAGGCATTTATGTTCTAAACCTGAGCACAACCTGCATGACCAGGCATCTAAATGCAAAGCACGAACTGCAGTGGAGTAGACACCTCAAAAACCATGAAAGATCTCAGGCTCCTCTTGCTCCCTCTACTGCTGCAGTCTCGGCCTCTGGAGTGACAGTGGCACCTGCCACCCCGCAAACAGAGGATGTGGCAGCAACACCACCACCTGGGTCACCAAGCATGTCCACACTGTCCCATGGAAGCGTTCAGCTGTCCATCCTTAAACCACTGGAGAGAAAGAGGAAGTACCCCCCTACCCACCCTCGATCCCTGGCCCTGAATGCCAGCATTTCAAAATTCCTGGCATTTGAAATGCTGTCATTCTGTCTGATAGAGACGTAGATTTTTAAAAAACTTATGGCGGTGGCTGTACCTGTGCCCAGCCGCCACTACTTTTCCAGACGAGCCATCCCTTCCCTGCACAACCAAGTGGGGGACAAAATCAAGTGTGCACTGCGCAACGCCATCTGTGGTGCACCTCACTACGGATACGTGGACCAGTAAGCCCGGTCAGGGAGGTTATATCTCTCTAACCGCACACTGGGCCTGAGGCGGATAGCAGTTTGGCGCAAGTCCTACTGCCACCGAGGATTGCAGGACATTTCTCGTTGCCTCCTCCTCTACCGCGTATTACAGCTACATGTAATCGCAGGAAGCCATTGACTTTAATGTCTATGCAGGGGAACAGGAGGCATATCTGGGGGGCACCAATTTCTCTATACAAAGCAAATCCAATAACCAGGAGTCTGATGACAGGTCCCCTATAAAGTGCAAAATGCTAATGTATTAAACAGGTTTTTGATAAAAGCGTTACTTTATTGATATATCATAGTGCATAGAAGTACAGAAGACACATTTAGCTCGCTGGATTATTTCATAGCTCCGTTGTGATGGGAAACCTACTGTAAATGCTTAGATCTCATCTCCCTGTGTACTGCGCTGTCAGACATCGCAGGCCGCTGACGTCAGCATAAAGCAAAGCGGTTTTGGATAGGATTACCACTGTGGGAATTAGGGAGACATGGCTGCTTTCTTCTACAAACAGCGCCACACCTGTCTATGGGTTGTGTCTGGTACTGCAGTTCAATTCCATTGCAATGCATGGGGTAAAGTTGCAATACCGCAGACAACCTGTGAACAGGTGGGTGCGCTGTTATGTTTTTCCAATAGTGGGCGACTCCCTATGCCAGACTTATCTTTCGTATCTGTCCTTTACATTTTCTCCCTTTTTTATGATCCACTCCCGGTTTAGGCTTCCAAAACTGCATCAGGGAACCTGACTGTGTGACCGTACCCTTAGGAAGCGAGGAAAGCTGGGTTGTGGTGTTGTATCATAGGCTATATTAGTTTTTAAAGGGGTATTCCCATCTGGCATCTATGGCGTATCCAGAGGATATATCCCGGCACTCCAGCTTTGGTAAAACTACAACTCCCAAGATGTACACTTGCTCGGCTGGTCTCAGAACTCTATAGAAATAAATGGAGCATGCTAGGAGTCGTAGTTTCACTACAGCAGGAGTGCTGGAGGTTAGCCATCACTGAATTATATCATATATACCCTATAATGGCTGCGCAGGTGCAGCCCTCCCTATTCACACTTGACCCTTTTTTTAGAACTCCCATAGAAGTGAATGGAGAGAGCTGCGCATGCGCGGCCACCTCTTCGTTCATGGTGGCGCGAGACAAGGTCCCATTCTTGAGATGGTCCAGCACCAACTGGTAATTTATAACATCCGTTCTGCTTTAACCTGCTTTTAAAAACCAAAATAAGATCAGACAATTTTTTATGCTCTATTATTAGGCTCGATAATACACCTCCTTTGACTTCTATTCATGTCAGATAGCGGTTTTACATGCCCTTTAAGCCATCACACATGTCCATTGCCTGAAGGAAAGCGGCTAAACAGTTAAACAGGTATCTCGCCGGAACAGTTTTGTCCTCATAGCCCAGATAACACTGAAGGACCCTGAAAATATCTGATATAATTTAAGACTTTTTTCTTAGAAGGAGGAACATGGCTGCCAACTCCTCCCTTGCCCCTTAGAGAATCTGCCAGGATTACAGTTTTTACAGTCGAGTTCATTATTTCAAAACATGATGGAAGCAGCTATTTCACAAAGGAGCGGCGAGGAATTCTTATCTTGTGTGTGCAGCGACTATTGTAAGCGCTAATCCACCTGCTTAGCTAACCCCAATAACGCTATTAGTGCACGGCCTCTCGTATCTGCTCCGGCACATAATGTGCCATAATGTTCTCATTCGCCGTGCCCCATTCCAGAAATTTCACTTAGCAACCTGCATTTGGAGAAAGAAAATGCTCTACCGTACGGCCTATCCAGTGCAATGGGTTTATTCTCTGAATGGGGCCTCCGCAGATAAATGCGGGGGGGGGGTGGGGGGGGGGGGGTGCGGAGCGGCGGCTAATTACACTCACTCTCATAGAGATTCATGTATTTATGTAATGGGACTAATTACTCTATGTACAGTAGCTTAACCAGATGATAGGAATAGTTGTCATCACATTACTGACTGTGTTACAAGGGAAGCATCTGACAGCAACTAACAGCAGAACAGCAGAGCTGTGTATGTGAGATGTAGCAGTGCTGAGATTCTGCAGCTTAGCCTGTAGGTATAGTCCAGGATCAGTGATGGTCAGTTCATCAGCGAACACATGCGGGCTGCCATCTTTAGTAAGGTTAGACTCACCCGTCCAGCGATGCACAGGTAAGCCCTTACCTGTGCCGGGAGCCGGTCTGAAATCAAATGCGGATACCGGGAGCAGGCAGTTCCGAGAACAGCCGCCGGGGGCCTTTATCGGGCTGTTCTCGGAACTGCCTGCGCCGGATGTGTGAGTCTAACCTTACTAGAGATGGCAGCCCGCATGTGTTCGCTGGCGAAGACTGCGAACTGACCATCACTGGCCAGGATGCCTATGTTGAACAGATACCTCAAATGCGACACTGTTTTTTAACCTGCACTAAGTGTACCCCAGAGGGTACACGCCGCAGGGGAAGGGGGTACCGGAGAAAGCTCTAGGGTTTAGAATTATTTATTTTTGTTTAACTGTATTTTTATTCAAATTATTCATGACATCACATACAAACATAACAATATTTTCTGAATAAGACCAAAGGAAAAAGATAATGGAAAAAAAGTAGTCATATCACATCAGATACAAGCTTATTGCAGTACATAGATGTTATACGTACTATGCCACCAGAATTATTTCTACTGAGGAACTATAGGGAGCATTATTACTAGTATGGGCACTATGGGGCATTATTACTATTGGGGGCAGTGTAGGTGGACCTATTAATAATGCACTTTGGGAGAGAATTATTACTATTGATGGGACTTTTCAGAGAACTAATACTGTTCGAGGCACCCTGGCACAGTATCAGCTTGGCACAGTTATTTTTTGAGGGCACTATGTTTGGAGCACTATTACTGTCAGGGGCACTATTTGCTGGGCACAATTATTTTTGAGGACAATTATGGAAGGAGGCACTATTTGTATGGCACTATCACTTTCAAGGGGGCATTCTGATTCTTCAGTAAAGTTTTTGGGGACATTTAGGGGAGTTTACAGTATGGCAGCATGATGACACTGTGGGGGCACCAGGATGAGGAGTTTGCGCTGAGAAGTTTGGGAGGAGGATGTAAAGTGAGAAACTTAAGAAGTGTGGGTGTGTGGGAAGCTCTGCAGAGACAAGATGTGGCTGGAGGAGGTCTTCATGGTGGTCTGGGCCAAGTGGATAAGAGAAAAGAGAATGTCTGCATCAGAGGAGACGTTATTGTAAGTAATACTTATGTAGTCCTGTGTTCTCCTGAATGTTTGGTAGTGCAGAATGTAATTTAAGAAGTAAAAGTTATCCATCATGGATGCAAATGTGGTGTCTGTCATTTTGAGAATATTAGAGCTGTAGGCTGCAATATTATTTTCATCAAATCTGAAGTAATTGCTCACAGACAGCCTCAAACAGCTGCACAAGAATACCCTTATATTAACGTTTATCACTGATCCCTTCCTTAAAGGGGTTCTCCAAGAGTATAAAATATCCACTCATGTGTCGGGCACCCCACATGAAATATACTCACCCTGGTCCCTGCGACCAGCCCCGCCCCTGGTCCTTGCACCGCCTCTGCTGCTTCTCCCCTCGGTCCCTGCGACCAGCCCCGCTCCTGGTCCTTGCACCGCCTCTGCTGCTTCTCCTCCCGGTCCCTGCGACCAGCCCCGCTCCTGGTCCTTGCACCGCCTCTGCTGCTTCTCCCCCCAGTCCCTGCGACCAGCCCCGCTCCTGGTCCTTGCACCGCCTCTGCTGCTTCTCCCCCCGGTCCCTCCGACCAGCCCCGCTCCTGGTCCTTGCACCGCCTCTGCTGCTTCTCCCCTCGGTCCCTGCGACCAGCCCCGCTCCTGGTCCTTGCACCGCCTCTGCTGCTTCTCCTCCCGGTCCCTGCGACCAGCCCCGCTCCTGGTCCTTGCACCGCCTCTGCTGCTTCTCCCCCCAGTCCCTGCGACCAGCCCCGCTCCTGGTCCTTGCACCGCCTCTGCTGCTTCTCCCCCCGGTCCCTCCGACCAGCCCCGCTCCTGGTCCTTGCACCGCCTCTGCTGCTTCTCCCCTCGGTCCCTGCGACCAGCCCCGCTCCTGGTCCTTGCACCGCCTCTGCTGCTTCTCCTCCCGGTCCCTGCGACCAGCCCCGCTCCTGGTCCTTGCACCGCCTCTGCTGCTTCTCCCCCCAGTCCCTGCGACCAGCCCCGCTCCTGGTCCTTGCACCGCCTCTGCTGCTTCTCCCCCCGGTCCCTCCGACCAGCCCCGCTCCTGGTCCTTGCACCGCCTCTGCTGCTTCTCCCCTCGGTCCCTGCGACCAGCCCCGCTCCTGGTCCTTGCACCGCCTCTGCTGCTTCTCCCCCCGGTCCCTGCGACCAGCCCCGCTCCTGGTCCTTGCACCGCCTCTGCTGCTTCTCCCCCCGGTCCCTGCGACCAGCCCCGCTCCTGGTCCTTGCACCGCCTCTGCTGCTTCTCCTCCCGGTCCCTGCAACCAGCCCCGCTCCTGGTCCTTGCACCGCCTCTGCTGCTTCTCCCCTCGGTCCCTGCGACCAGCCCCGCTCCTGGTCCTTGCACCGCCTCTGCTGCTTCTCCCCCCGGTCCCTGCGACCAGCCCCGCTCCTGGTCCTTGCACCGCCTCTGCTGCTTCTCCCCCCGGTCCCTGCGACCAGCCCCGCTCCTGGTCCTTGCACCGCCTCTGCTGCTTCTCCTCCCGGTCCCTGCAACCAGCCCCGCTCCTGGCCCTTGCACCGCCTCTGCTGCTTCTCCCCCCAGTCCCTGCGACCAGCCCCGCTCCTGGTCCTTGCACCGCCTCTGCTGCTTCTCCCCCCGGTCCCTGCGACCAGCCCTGCTCCTGGTCCTTGCACCGCCTCTGCTGCTTCTCCTCCCGGTCCCTGCGACCAGCCCCGCTCCTGGTCCTTGCACCGCCTCTGCTGCTTCTCCCCTCGGTCCCTGCGACCAGCCCCGCTCCTGGTCCTTGCACCGCCTCTGCTGCTTCTCCCCTCGGTCCCTGCGACCAGCCCCGCTCCTGGTCCTTGCACCGCCTCTGCTGCTTCTCCCCTCGGTCCCTGCGACCAGCCCCGCTCCTGGTCCTTGCACCGCCTCTGCTGCTTCTCCCCTCGGTCCCTGCGACCAGCCCCGCTCCTGGTCCTTGCACCGCCTCTGCTGCTTCTCCCCTCGGTCCCTGCGACCAGCCCCGCTCCTGGTCCTTGCACCGCCTCTACTGCTTCTCCCCTCGGTCCCTGCGACCAGCCCCGCTCCTGGTCCTTGCACCGCCTCTGCTGCTTCTCCCTGAACATAAAACATTCGGTGTCAGGGGGTAGCAGCCAATGGCAGGCGGGGACGGGGATGAGCCTCCCTAGCATCGCCGGCTCCTCATAGTAGTTGTGGGATCGACCATTATTGAATTACCCTCCCCTTCTTTCCTCATCAATTCATAGCATTCTTATTTCTAATATATGCCCAACATTACCTTTCACCCCTTCTCCAATGTTGGGATGGAAGATATCAAATATCTGCATGGCAAGGCCCATTTCCGTGGACTCACGGGACTCAGTACATGTAGCATCATCAGCTGTCCAGGTACAGCTTTCAGGTTTTTTTTTTATCCATTAATTTCACCCCTTCTCTATAGTTCCTAAGGCAGCTGCCTACACTGCATGGAGTCAATTCAAAAACAAGCCTCTCAATGCATAAATGAAGCCTTAAGGAGTTCGGTTCTGCTACATTTGTACATTTTCACATTGTATGCAGCAAGTTTTACTAAGTTATATATTTTGTTACTTTGTTATTTTTAGGATGAAAATATTTTATAAATATTTAGCATCACAGTGGGACATTGGTAATATGGTGCAAACTGGTGTAGATTTTTAATAAATCTGATGCTTTCTGTACGGCACAACTCCTTTCTTTAGACACCTTTCAAAGCTCTGCTAAAAGATACATAATAATATATGAGAAATGTATCTCTATCTGAAGGAAAAATTTGCTTCTCTTGTGACCTTTAGTACATTTTTGCTTTGGTTCTTTTTATATACAAAAACTGTGGCCATCAATTAGTGAATAGAATCGGATCAGGAAGATCCAATAGGTATTTATCATTATATATCTTCTAAATTAGGAACTACTTATCATGTTCTTTTTCCTCATGTTTATCTTTCCTCTGTGACTATAGTAGGTTATCATCAATATGTCGAGAGCTGTTAGGCTATATATTATATATATTTATTTCTTTTCTCCCTCCCCCTTAAAGTATTTCATTAGCCGTGTCAGATACATGGGCTTTGTAATTTATTTGACTTACTCCCCCTCCCCTTTTGGTATAGGATGTACACTCACCTAAAGAATTATTAGGACCACCATACTAATACGGTGTTGGACCCCCTTTTGCCTTCAGAACTGCCTTAATTCTACGTGGCATTGATCCCACAAGGTGCTGATAGCATCTTTAGAAATGTTGGCCCATATTGATAGGATGGCATCTTGCAGTTGAAGGAGATTTGAGGGATGCACATCCAGGGCACGAAGCTCCCATTCCACCACATCCCAAAGATGCTCTATTGGGTTGAGATCTGGTGACTGTGGGGCCATTTTAGTACAGTGAACTCATTGTCATGTTCAAGAAACCAATTTTTCCAGTCTTCAACAGTCCAATTTTGGTGAGCTCGTGCCAATTGTAGCCTCTTTTTCCTATTTGTAGTGGAGATGAGTGGTACCCGGTGGGGTCTTCTGCTGTTGTAGCCCATCCGCCTCAAGGTTGTGACTTCACAAATGCTTTGCTGCAGACCTCGGTTGTAATGAGTGGTTATTTCAGTCAACGTTGCTCTTCTATCAGCTTGAATCAGTCGGCCCATTCTCCTCTGACCTCCAGCATCCACAAGGCATTTTTGCCCACAGGACGGCCGCATACTGGAGGTTTTCCCCTTTTCACACCATTCTTTGTAAACCCTAGAAATGGTTGTGCGTGAAAATCCCAGTAACTGAGCAGATTGTGAAATACTCAGACCGGCCCGTCTGGCAGCAACAACCAGGCCACGCTCAAAATGGCTTAAATCACCTTTCTTTCCCATTCTGACATTCAGTTTGGAGTTCAGGAGATTGTCTTGACCAGGACCACAACCCGACCTGCATCGAAGCCACTGCCATGTGATTGGTTGACTAGATAATCACATTAATGAGACATAGAACAGGTGTTCCTAATAATTCTTTAGGTGAGTGTATATAAATGAGTGGTGGCTTTATCTATTCATCTAGTTATCTATTTATTATGGCCAATTCCCTGGAGACTGATGATCATTTAGGGAGAGTTTTGACTATTTGTCCCAAGGGTGGTGTAAGAAATGGCTAAAACTTAGAACGCCCCCACCAAAAGTATAGAGAGGTTTCTTGTTCTATACAATAAGCTCCCTATTCCAGGCAACAGTTTCTCTAATATTTACCCGGGCGATGTACCACTGTGTGGAACGCATTTGCAATCCACCGACGGCACTAGGCGATACGTCATGTCCGGTTTATCGGTGGAACGCATCTGCGTGTCATAGAGGGCATGACGCAGATTTCCACTTCTGGTTTGAACTTCTAGTTTGCGTTACAAATTGGCGTTTTAGGTAAGTCTGCACAACCAGACTATGGTACAACATAATAGATGTATTACTTAAGCCTGGAGGTTAATGATAATACTATCCAGATTTTTAAATAGCTTATAACTTCTCAGTCTTGGGTTTTTACTAGTATTACTATCTTTTCATAGGAAGGAAGTAAGGGGGACTGGCTTAAATATACTCTGGGCTATATAAGGCGCCAGATTTAAAGGGAGTCTGTCACTAGCATTTCACTTTTTTAACCCTTCCCACAGCTCCCTAGCATGCTTACAGTTAATAAAAACATTACCTCTGGCATCAATCCTGGACTTATAAAACCATCAAAAACGATCTTTATAAGATATGCAAATGAGGGCTCGCAAGTGCCCAGGGGCGGCGTTACCCTCTTAGGTGCCCTGCTAGCTCAGCCTTTTCATTGCGTCCCCCCGCCCCTTCCTACCCTCCGCCCGCCCATCCTTTCCCTCTGACCGCCTTTCTACTAACTTGGTATTCCGCCGAGATAGGTTCTGCTGTCCATACATACATGCAAACCTGCTAAAATGTGAAGTTTCATGTATTCTGCCAAAATATTCGCATCATTAGTGCCGATTAGCGCAATTGCGAATATATTGGAGCCCTCTAACTGCATTGTTTTTTTGGGGGGGGTTAGCAATCTGGTCAGTGAAAGAGATTTTTCAAAGGCAAATTCTTCTTAAAAAAGGATCTAGAAAAATCATTAGTCATTTCTCCAATTCCCCGCTGCCATTCAATGCTTCTACGGTTCCTGCTACTCTCCACTTCCTGGTCCTGGTTCCACATACAGGAAATGATTGGAAGTGTCCGCTCAGCCAATAGCTGGATGCAGTGGTGATTGGCTGAGTGACTACTTCCTCTGTGTAGAGCTGGGACCGGAAAGCGGAGAGCAGTGGTGACCATGGTGGTGAATAACGCTTTTTTTTTATATCCCTTTGTAGAATTAAAAAAAAGTACCCCCCAGCCCAGAAAACTCCTTTAAATAACGTACAACATAATACGAAACAATAGGTAATCTGTATAAAGTGCGGCAGAACTTGTCGGTACTATATGGGAACTAATTAACCAATCTAAGAATAAATAAATAAATACATAATAGAAACATAAATAAACATAAATACAAAATAAAAAATACCATAAATGACGAAAAATGCTGAAATGTATTCTTATTGGCCTAGGAATAGATGTATTTTATTTTGTCTTTAGATTGTATGATTTTTTTTGTGTCATTCACAGTAGCAGTAGCAGTCATCAAAGAGTTAAAAAAAAAAAGTTGCAGTATCTTTTATCTAATCCTGTCTCTGCTACCACATGCTCCCCTCTGCAAATGGTAGACAGGAAAGAGTGTCCCCAAGGGAGGATGACACCACCGCTGTCTGCCTGTCTGGGTGGCATTCAATCTATTATTCATTGCTGTGGTGGGGGGAGGTAGAGCTCCTCCAGGAGCAGCTGTGACCTCACCATCTAGTCACCAAAACAGGCAATTAAGTGAGAAGTCATTTATAATAACAAGTGACATCTCTTACTGAAATGCAAGGTTTAACCCCTTCAGGAGCAAATACATCTCATCTGTTTATAAAGATGTCGAGGAATTTTAAATTGATAAGATGTGAGGCCAGACAGAAAAATCTATCTATCTATCTATCTATCTATCTATCAAGTGATCTGCGTATCTATCTGCTTATCGTGGCTCATCTGTGTTTTTTCTTGCTTTCATTTCCAAATTGCAAAGCAGAAGAACAAACTTACTCAGGTACTCAACTACAGTACTTAACCGGGTACAAGATGAAGCTGGATGGACTTTAAAAAATAAGTTCAGGGACCACTTCTCCTATGGAGGCCCAGCCTACAGGAAAGTATACATAGTAAAGGCTGGAAATGTTTTGGCCTCAGAAGACCTCATCTGTTTATAGGACACGGTTATTAAGAAATAACCCATAGTAACATAGTACATAAGGCCGAAAAAAGACATTTGTCCATCCAGTTCCGCCTGTTATCCTGCAAGTTGATCCAGAGGAAGACAAACAAAAAAAGGTAGAAGCCAATTTTCCCCACTTTAGGGGGATAAAAAATTCCTTCCAGACTCCAATCTGGCATCAGAATAACTCCCTGGATCAACGACCCCTCTCTAGTAGCTATAGCCTGTAATATTATTACACTCCAGAAATACATCCAGGCCCCTCTTGGACTCTTTTAATGAACTCACCATCACCACCTCCTCAGGCAGAGAGTTCCATAGTCTCACTGCTCTTACCGTAAAGAATCCTCTGCTATGTTTGCGGTCCGAAAACTTCTAATCGTTTGTGATTTTCTTTTTGTGAAAAACTGTTAGCGCTCAGGTTAGGCTACTTTCACACTGGCGTTTTGGCTTTCCGTTTGTGAGATCCGTTCAGGGCTCAGCGGTCCAAAACGGATCAGTTTTGCCCTAATGCATTCTGAATGGAAAAGGATCCGCTCAGAACGCATCAGTTTGCCTCCGTTCCGTCTCCATTCCGCTTTGGAGGTGGACAACAAAACGCTGCTTGGCCATGTTAAAGATAATACAAACGGATCCGTTCTGAACAGATGCAGACGGTTGTATTATCTGAACGGATCCGTCTGTGCAGATCAATGATGGATCCGCGCCAAACGCGAGTGTAAAAAAGTAGCCTTAGATGTTCTGCAAACCTTATACAAACTCAAGATAAAAAAGATCTACAGAAAAATATTCTAAACCTGGAAGACTATAGAACAGGTCATTAATTAAAATAATTGTTCAGAATTTAAATATTTGCTTTATTCGGGGAAGTAGATAAAGTAGGTAATGCACCGCCTGTGGGGACTTCTTCTATCAGAGGCCTATGCAAGTTGTGGATCTTTCTGCTCCCAGTGAACCGTGTTATGTGTCTTACCAGGTGATCTCAGGAGAAGAGCATTACAGCATTGTGTCTTGGGACTTCGTGTTGTGTCTGCCTGCGTTCCAATTATTCTGTATACAATGAAGTCACAAGAGAGAGCCTCGGCGCCTCGGCTGAGCTGCATCTCAGACGCTCTTCTCCCCCTGGTTGTTTTCTCTGCAAGAGCCAATTGCGTCCACTGAGCTCAGGCTGCATGTGAGCATTACACATCGTCTTGACAGCAGTAAAAAAATAAAAAACTCTTAAGACACCTTTTAAGATGAGGGTTAGCGAAAGTGGCACCTTCAAAAAGTTACCAATCTACACACGAAAGTGCTAGGTACTACCAACACATAGGGTCAGTTGGATGACACGGAGGCGGCCATCGTGAGGGACGAGGTCTTCTTCAAGAAAACAACCCATGGATTTATGGGGCACAACGTATCATGCTTTAGCTCCTTAGTCCATGGTAAATTTTTAATAGACACCACCCCCCACCCTACCTAATGTGTAATTTGTAGCACTGGTATTGCTCTGAGCAGTTTTAAAACCGTCACCTGAATCTGAATACTTTTGTAATTGCATGTAATTAAACATTTTGTATAGCCAGTGAGCTATTCAATAAAATGTATCTGTATAGCACCACCTGCTCTTTGTTTTTTTTCTTATTTCTTTGACCTGCTCAATGAGATGGCCGCACATGCTCAGTTTCATCCTTCAACTGCCTCCTGAGCTGTGATAGGGAGAGCATGGACACGCCCCCTGAGCTGTGATAGGGAGAGCGTGGACACGCCCCCTGAGCTGTGCTAGGGAGAGCATGGACACGCCCCCTAGGCTGCAGCAGAAGAGACACTCCCCTGAGCTGCCAGCTTGATATAAGTCTTGCAGAACAATTGGAGCAATAGGGAGATCTCTGGATCCATGTGAGGTACAGGACTGGTTCTAGCTTTGTTAGAAAGAGATTGTCATGCCCTACATTATGTCATTTTTTCTACATTAATCATGGCATAACCCCTTTAATTCTCTCTGCATAATATAACTTTCCTATTGAGATGTAGCAGCTGCACAGTGCCCTTTCCTGGCTGAGATCAAGATGTTGCATCATTGGGGTTGATATGTTCTACCGGAGGGACCTGGCTACGGTCAGATAAAGCTTCATTAAAGCCTTGGAATGATGCGTGTCAAGAAAGAAAGCTTGCATGTGTCCATGATGGTCAAAGGGCCCAGTTGCCCCAAATTTCTAACATGATCCCATCTATGACTGAGTGCAGAAGGCAGGTAGATACCACGAAGCACAGCGAGCCATTTAGCAATTCATTTATGATAAAACTGCACAATATGTCCCTTCTTAGAAATAAAGATGAATGAAATCCTTAAGCAATGTTGTAACGGCAGGTTAAAAAAGGACATAAAAAATATTCTCTCTCATTCGGAGCCCTGGGTTCTGCTGTTTACCTTCCTGAGGAACGAGAAATTACATTTTATTTGTCTTTTCATTGTGTGATTATTTTAGCGGATTTGTTTTTGTTAAGCAAATATTCACACATATTTTCAGGTGCATAAAGTTTGTAATAGTATTTATCCAGTTTTATTGTTATCTGCACTTTGTGCATAAATTACCATTCATTTACATAACATTGTTTGAGCTTTGCTTGTTTGTATGTAAAGGAATTCTCCTTTGGATTGGAACAATAATCTTCCATTGACATAAATGCTGTTTTTATACAAGTGTCAGAAATGGAAATGTGGTTAAATGATGAAGCATTATGACCCTGGTTTGTAAGATTTACTTATCAAGCAACATTTTTGCATGGTTTCTAATATGTTTGTATGAGGTCACTTTTCTTTTGGTCAGTAATTTGGTACGTCATATTTTCAGTTTAACTTAGGGTGGGTTTGCGCCAGTGTTACGAATTCCATTATTGTTTTCCGTTATAACATGGTTATAATGGAAAATAATGGAATTCGTAAGACGGACTTTCTTTTCTGTCCTGGATAATGGAAACCAGACGAATCCGTTCTGCTTCTCCATAGACCTCTATTATGACGGATCAAAACAGAATGCCTCTAAAGGTTTCCGTTTACAAATTCCATTATTTTCTGTTATAGTCACGTTATAACGGAAAACAATTAATGAATTTGTAAAGCTGATGTGAACCCGCCCTTAAAGCTGTTGTCCCATAACTAATGTAAAAAATGAAAACCAGACATCATATAGAACACGACAATCTCCTCCTAACAAAGCTAGAACCAGCCCTGTACCTCACATGGATCCAGAGATCTTCCCATTCATTGCTCTTCTAGGTTTCTATCAAGCTGAAGGGGAGTGTCTTTTCTGCTGCAGCTCAGGGGGCGTGTCTCAGCTCTACCTATCACAGCTCAGGGGGCGTGTCTCAGCTCTACCTATCACAACTTAGGAGGCAGTGGAAGGATGAAACTGAGCATGTGCGGCCATCTCAGTGAGATGGACAAAGAAATAAGAAAAAAAAGCAGCAGGTGGTGCTATGCAGATACATTTTATTGAATAACTCAGTGGCTATGCTATATATTTAATTACATGCAATTACAGAAGAATTCAGCTCTAGGTGCTGGATTGAAAATTTGAATATTTAAAGGGAAGCTATCACCAGGAAATTCACTGGTAAACCAGGCACAATGCCATGGATTCCTTTCACTTAGGGCTCTTTCACACCTGCGTTATTGTCTTCCGGCATAGAGTTCCGTCGTCGGGGCTCTATGCCGGAAGAATCCTGATCAGGATTATCCTAATGCATTCTGAATGGAGTGAAATCCGTTCAGGATGCATCAGGATGTCTTCAGTTCTGGAACGGAACGTTTTTTGGCCGGAGAAAATACCGCAGACTTGCCGCAAGGCCGGATCCGGAATGAATGCCCATTGAAAGGCATTGATCCGGATCCGGCCTTAAGCTAAACGTCGTTTCGGCGCATTGCCGGATACGACGTTTAGCTTTTTTAGAGTGGTTACCATGGCTGCCGGGACGCTAAAGTCCTGGCAGCCATGGTAAAGTGTAGCGGGGAGTGGGGGAGCAGCATACTTACCGTCCGAGCGGCTCCCGGGGCGCTCCAGAGTGACGTCAGGGCGCCCCAGGCGCATGGATGACGTGATCTCATGGCACGTCATCCATGCGCATGGGGCGCTCTGACGTCACTCTGGAGCGCCCCGGGAGCCGCACGGATGGTAAGTATACCGCTCCCCCGCTCCCCGCTCCTACTATGGCAACCAGGACTTTAATAGCATCCTGGGTGCCATAGTAACACTGAACGCATTTTGAAGACTGATCCGTCTTCAAATGCTTTCAGTACACTTGCGTTTTTCCGGATCCGGCGTGTAATTCCGGCAAGTGGAGTACACGCCGGATCCGGACAACGCAAGTGTGAAAGAGGCCTTAGTCATCTGTTGCTTTGCTCTGGAGAATGAGCAGTTAAGTGCACCGACGGTGGGACCAAGCCACTCTGTGAACCCTTTCTCCTCCCTCTTCTGTCAGACCCTTCTTCTTTTTGATTGACAGGACCAGTTACTTGCATAGTCATCTTGCCTGCCCTTGCCAACCAAGAACTAGAGGGAGGGGCTGGCAGATGAAGTGCAGCTAGCCCAACAGAGGAGGAGGAGGAGGAGGAGAGGAGTGATAGTAGCAAGAATGGTGGTTGTAGTACTCACTCTGTTGCTCCCCTAGGCCGTGCAGTCATATGAAAGGTGCCCCCTTTTTTTTTTTCCATTCGGAGAACTCCCTGGTTCTTGCCTGATGTAGGTTGACGTGTCCTTGATGTTGGTGAATTTGAGGTGCAAGGCAGAATCCCCTGATGAACCTGTGGATGTTGGTGCAATGTATTGTTTCAGGAAATAATGAGGCCAGATTAACAGCAAAATAGTTATTTAATGAAGAATTAAGTTTAGGCACAATCAGTTACAGTTCTGAGCATGCAATGGACTGGCAGAGGTTGCACAAATGCACCTTCCACATTTATTACAGGTTAGACATCTGTAAACGGGAGTGGACTGGGAACTTAAAGTGGCCCTGGAAAACAACCTAAAACAGACCTTGGTAAAATAACCTATAAATGGCCCTGTATTGTAGGCGGGTCCAAATTGACAGAAGGCAGGGCTAACACATGTAGGCGTGGACAACAGATGTGGGTGAGGCTAGCAACACTGTAGTGCCACACAAAACACCTCCCCAGCAGACCCAAATATCACAGTGCAGCACAAAATACTACTACTCCCACTGCAGTATTTGACTATATCTTTGTCCTGAGGACAACGATACAATTGAGTTCAGGATGGCTTCTGCGGCCACTTTAACCCCTTTTTACAGTGCACCACTGCTCTGCAGTGGGACACTGCAGAATCAGAAGGAGCAAGCCTGCACAGAGTGGCTTGAGCCCGCCTTCGGTGCACTTAGCTTTCAGAGCTGTGAATGCCTAAATTGGACATGACTACAGAGTATATAGTGAATAGCAGGGTCACACTGTGTAGACTGAGGTAGAACATGCTTTCAAGTACTGAACTCTCTTCTTCTCTGAACTATTGATAAACAGCAGGCAAACTAAAAATCATCTATGAAAGCTAGCTCCCTCCTCCAGAATGTTCTTGATTGCAATCATCTACTACAACTTGATACAGATGTCAAACTTTCCATCCATTCCTTTTAGGCAGCAAAGCTTGTAGCAGAAAACAAGTCTATAGAAGCCGCCTCAGCATCTGTGCTTATATCTAGTTTATATGAATAACTATATGCAGACATTGCAAAGCTCCGCAGACGATGGAACCAACAACCACCAGATATTGTATTCAATCTTGTTGATGAAAAGTCCTGAATGTGCAATGATAACAAAAATAACTTAAAGGGAACCTGTAACTTGTATCGTGCTGCCTAGTGTAGTGACAGACCTCCTGATTTCAGCAGCCTGTCACTTCTGTGATGGCATTTAGTACTTTCAGACTATTGACGTGCTGAACCCTGCCACGCATGCCAGCGTTTTGAGGAAGATGAGTCCGATTCTGCTCTCTGTCCCCACTTCCCCCTGCCTCCAGAATATGAGCGACAAGTTTCTTTCCTGTGGTGCAGTGGCGTAGCTATCAGGGAAGCGACTGCTTTGGGGCCTGAGCTTAGAAGGGGCCCCGAGGCAGTACTGAATGTTTTTATCAGATCTATAGGCTTCCCCTACAGAAGCAGGTCCTACATACAGCAGCAGCGCTGGAGCTCCTCCCACTGAAGGTCCTTGCTCAGTAAGGAGGAAAGAGTACAATTTCTGTCTCCTCCTCCTATGGCCGTTCTCACTCTGGGATCCGCAGTACTGGCACAGCACTTGCCAGTACTGCTTTTTGTTTTCTATTGGCTGGCAGCTTGCTATGACACTTGCTGCCAGCCAATAGCAGAGCATCATGAGATCAAGCCCCACCCCAGCATGAAGCTAGTGTAGAGCAGGCTGGCTGCTCCTGCACACAGAGCTCTATAATGCCTGCCCCCCCTCCTGTGTGTCCTGTTCCCTGACCCCCACATAGTAGTTTACTGATTAACCCCTCCACTGCTGTCCCTATGTACCTATGTTCATGTGTGTGTGTGTGTATATATATATATATATATATAAATAATTATTTATATATGTGATGAGCTCATGTATAAGTGCGTCCATGTATGTGGTGACTGTGTATGAGTGCATCCATGTATGTGGTGACCGCGCGTATGAGTGCATCTATGTATGTGGTGACCGTGTGTATGAGTGCGTCTATGTATGTGGTGACCGTGTGTATGAGTGCGTTTATGTATGTGGTGACTGCGTGTATGAGTGCGTTTATGTATGTGGTGACTGCGTGTATGAGTGCGTCTATGTATGTGGTGACCGTGTGTATGAGTGCGTCTCTGTATGTGGTGACCGCGCGTATGAGTGCATCTATGTATGTGTGACCGTGTGTATGAGTGCGTTTATGTATGTGGTGACTGCGTGTATGAGTGCATCCATGTATGTGGTGACCGCGCGTATGAGTGCATCTATGTATGTGGTGACCGTGTGTATGAGTGCGTCTATGTATGTGGTGACTGTGCGTATGAGTGCGTCTATGTATGTGGTGACCGTGTGTATGAGTGCGTCTATGTATGTGGTGACCGTGTGTATGAGTGCGTCTATGTATGTGGTGACCGCGCGTATGAGTGCGTCTATGTATGTGGTGACCGTGTGTATGAGTGCGTCTATGTATGTGGTGACTGTGCGTATGAGTGCGTCTATGTATGTGTGACCGTGTGTATGAGTGCGTTTATGTATGTGGTGACTGCATGTATGAGTGCATCCATGTATGTGGTGACCGCGCGTATGAGTGCATCTATGTATGTGGTGACCGTGTGTATGAGTGCGTCTATGTATGTGGTGACTGTGCGTATGAGTGCGTCTATGTATGTGGTGACCGTGTGTATGAGTGCGTCTATGTATGTGGTGACCGTGTGTATGAGTGCGTCTATGTATGTGGTGACCGTGTGTATGAGTGCATCTATGTATGTGGTGACCGTGTGTATAAGTGTGTCTATGTATGTGGTGAGCATGTGTATGAGTGCGTCTATGTATGTGGTGACCGCGCGTATGAGTGCGTCTATGTATGTGGTGACCGCGCGTATGAGTGCATCTATGTATGTGGTGACCGTGTGTATGAGTGCGTTTATGTATGTGGTGACTGCATGTATGAGTGCATCCATGTATGTGGTGACCGCGCGTATGAGTGCGTCTATGTATGTGGTGACCGTGTGTATGAGTGCATCTATGTATGTGGTGATTGTGCGTATGAGTGCGTCTATGTATGTGGTGACCGTGTGTATGAGTGCGTTTATGTATGTGGTGACCGTGTGTATGAGTGCGTCTATGTATGTGGTGAGCATGTGTATGAGTGCATCCATGTATGTGGTGACCGTGTGTATGAGTGCATCTATGTATGTGGTGAGCACGTGTATAAATGCGTCCTTGTATGTGGTGAGCACGTGTATGAACTCATCCATGTATGTGGTGACTGTGTATGAGTGCGTCCATGTAAGTGGTGACTGTGCGTATGAGTGCGTCCATGTAAGTGGTGACTGTGCGTATGAGTGCGTCCATGTAAGTGGTGAGCGCATCTACAGTGAGGAACAGAAGTATTTGAACAACCTGCGATTTTGCAAGTTCTCCCACTTAGAAATCAGGGGTCTGAAATTGACATTGTAGGTGCATTCCCACTCTGAGAGACAGAATAAAAAAAAAAATCTGGATATCTCATTGTAGGATTATTTAAGAATGTATTAGTCTTGCACTGCTGAGCATAATATAAGTATTGGTGAGTACGTGTATGAGTGTGTACATTAAGTTGGGGGGAGGGGGGGGGCCCATACGAAAATTTGCTGTGGGGCCCAGTCAGTTCTAGCTACGCCCCTGCTGTGGTGCATCTGTCATTCATCGTCAGGAGGCAGGGGAGGGTGGGGGCAGCGACCAGCATTGGACTCATCTCCCTCGCAGCACTGGTGTGTGCTGCAGCAATTGGCAATAATGACTACAATCGCAGAAGTGATAAATTGCAGAAATCAGCGGATCTGTTACTACTCATGGAGGGCCGCATGGTACAGGTGACAGCTTCCCATTAAAAGTGAATGTGCACATTCACAGAGGGTGGGTCCTCAGAATACTTTCCACAGGTCGGCACAAGGAAGTTCAGTGGAGCGCTGTCGGCATCATTGCAATTCACATGGATAATCCATAGGAAAAAGAAATCTGCACCATTGGATCCACAAGCAAATCTGCACCAAGACCCCCATGACTTGGTGCACAATTTGCTACTTTGGATTTTCTTTGAAGAACAGCGGATTTGATGCAGAAATATCCCCAGTAAATTTTCTTTGTTGGGATACTGGTCATGATGAGAGGATCTACATTAAATCATTGTGACTTGCAGTGGGGCTTGGGGAGAATGTTAAAGTAAAGCCCTACATGTATCCTAGCCCCAGAACCCATGCATCGCATTATACAGAAATCCTGAGTGTGGTTGCTATGGAAACTTTCTGTGGATTCTGCTTGTTGATACTTGTATGATATTGCTGTTAAATTATTCTTTAATATAATATAGCCAGACATTTTTCCCCCGAATCCCTTGAGTATTACTGAAAAAAACTGAAAATTGTCAAAAGTTTATGATTGTATTATAACCACAGAGTAAAGGATCTCCCACTGTGACAACTTTTTTTTTCCTCTGGCAGAAACTGATTCTGTGTGGCGGCAGCTTTATAGCCATGGTGGTAATCATTCATATGGTCAGTAGCTAAATGTTATCTTTTTAATATAATTAAAAATGACCTTACTCGGTTTCTCCTTGGCCTTGAAATATGTAGAAAGCAGCATTTTTTCTTTTTTTGCAATTTCTGCTGGAGATGTAATATTCATTTAGGCTTTATTGGGCAAATATATGAACATCATAAAAGTAGCAGAAGGCAATTAATATTAATATGGTTACTATTTTGCAGATTTTATCTCTGATGAATGAACTTTGAAGAGAAGTTGTGTTTAATCTCTGGGGTTCTCCTTGGTTTAAACAAAAGCTCCGCTTGATACAAAGTTTATGGAGTATGGGCTTGTCAAATGGATTCTACAACACTTATAGGAACATAGAAACTGGTTGAAGGAATTCTAAGACGTCTAAACTACTCGCAATCAGGGTCGGACTGGCCCACCAGAGTACCAGTAGATCCTCTTGTAGGCCCAGGCTCTAATGCTATAGTGGGCCCCAAAGATCCAGGAGAAGAAAAACCCCACTGTGGCTGCCTTTGGAGCCAATCACTTGTCAATAGGGTCTATTTCTTTGATCCAAAACCTATTAAACTTTATTGATAGTACAGGAGTTGTGCCTAGAGAATATTTTTCTCTGGTAGGCCCCAGGAAGCCCAGTCTGACACT
This sequence comes from Bufo gargarizans, assembly GCF_014858855.1. NCBI lineage: Eukaryota > Metazoa > Chordata > Amphibia > Anura > Bufonidae > Bufo > Bufo gargarizans. Next base: position 28,562,018 of record NC_058086.1, read on the forward strand.
GCCTACAATATTAGTTTTTGTAACAGGCAGTGTTTTTCTAAGAAAAACAAAACAGGCGCACCATACGGTATTAGCGTCAGGCAGGTAATATGTTAATGACTCCGAAATGGAGGCTTACCTTGTCAGGTTGTGCAAATAATAGGCACAACGCTAATGTAGATTTAGTCAGGGGTGGTGAAACCCAAAGGTCGGATGGTCATGCAGCCAGGAGTATGAACGCTTCCACGTTGGGATGCCTAGAGTCCCTGAGGAGGTAAATAATTCCAAAGGATAAAGAGATGATCCCACGGCGCAAAAGACCAGCCTTTGTTGTCAAAAAGGAACTTTTTTTTATTGTTATAGCAGGTGGTACAACGCGTTTCGGGGTAAAAGGAACCCCTTCATCAGGTACAGACTGCATATATGAAGTCTGTACATGATAAAGGGGTTCCTTTTACCCTGAAACGCGATTTACCACCTGCTATAACAATAAAAAAAAGTTCCTGTTTGACAACAAAGGCTGGTCTTTTGCACCGTGGGATCATCTCTTTATCTTTTACAATATTAGTTTGAGAGTAGGAATCAACACTTAGAAACACCTGCAATACAAATATTTCCCAGCAAGTATCTTGAAAAATTTGGCCAGTTTGTACCATCACTGTTTGATGGACCGGTCCCCAAAAGCTGATCACAGATGGACCCATGGCTATTGATCTGTTGTACTCTCCTAGGGAAATCCAGTAGCAAAGTGTTCAATTTCTCTGCAGTGCCACCACAGAAGAAATGAGGCATTACTACACAAGTGCTGAGTCCTTCAGTTCAAGCCACACTGGGGCAGATTTACTAATCCTATAGATGGTGTAAACTTAAGCTGTCTAGACATGCACCAAATTTATCACAGTGGCTCATGCTGGATGATAAATTTGGTGCCTAGCAAGAAAAGTGCCTGATACTGTTAAAGAAGTGACTGGGTGGAACGTTTGTGAAGAGGGTGGGAAATAGGTGGGAAAGGTGCTGAAAAGGTGATGAGCCATAGATTTCTGGGTAGCAAACTCTGCAGAGATGAGTCACAGTTGGGAGAAATCATCATAGTGACCTGGATCAGATGGAGATAAAGCAGGAAAGTCTACAGAGACAATTCATGGCTGGGAGGAGTTGTCATGGCAGTTTGGGTACGACGGAGAAGAAAATGTAAAATTGTACTTCAATCAGAGAAGACCTTGTTTATGAAATTAACCGTACTGTGATCACGACAAGATTTTTATAGGGGTGTCATTGTGCTGGGACACAAACAACACCTAATTTCTATAATCTTTTTTCTGCATGAACATGCAGCCTACAAATGTTACAATATGTTACCACAGTCCTCGTTTTATAACCGTGGTCTATGCTTGCATAACCACATCCACAAATATTGTGCAAACTGCTTCTCTGCATACTACATCTTAGGACACTGTAGTGTGCACCCCCTCCCCCCTTTTTTTTAGGACAGCATCCCTAAGTAGTACACTATGACTGCATATCCCATTACCATAGTTTAGATGGGAAAGTCTATATTATGAAGCTCATAGAGGGTTTTCGGTGCCATGGTAGGACTGGTGCAGGCTAAACCGTGGCACACAATCCAATTAAAGAGGACCTTTCACCAGAATAAAACATCTAAACTAACTATACAGACGTGTAGAGCGGCGCCCAGGGATCCCCCTGCACTTACTGTTATACCTGGGCGCCGCTCCGTTCTCCCGTTATAGCCTCCGGTATCTTCATAGTTAGGCTCCACCCAGGGGAACCTGCCGGCGCCTCCTTCTCCCATGCTGTAGCGCTGGCCAATCGCAGCGCTCAGCTCATAGCCTGAGAGAAAAAAGCCTCCTTAAACCTGCAAGGCGATCGGCATTGTCCTGAAACAGAAAAGAGGACCCATGGACCCATAGGTATTTCTAGAGTAGGGATTGGCAGTAATCCATGAGAATACCTAAAACTTCATAACATTTCATTAAGGCACCTTCCACACCTTCCTGAAGACTGTAGTTATCATTTCCACACCTGTAGACTAATATAAATATTCAGAAATCTCCTCAGTCACCAAAAAAATGTCCTGATCGCTGGAGCTCATTGAGCGAAGTGTAAACCATTTAGGAAACATCCATAATGTTCTGCAGCGAGTCTCAAGAAGGTGTATTTGCCCTGTAACTGGGGCTAAAGTAATGTTAAAGGTGTTGTGCCACAAAACATATTGTACATTTTTTAAACCAAAACCTGAATCTGAATATTTTTGTAATTGCACATAATTAAAAATTGAGTATAGCCACTGAGCTATTCAATAAAATGTATCTGTATAGCACCACCTGCTGTTAGTTCTTTTCCTTATTTCTTGTCCACCTCACTAAAGTGGTCGTACGCGCTCAGTTGAAATTTTAAACTGCCACCAGGGGAAGAGCTACAGCAGAAAGAATTTATTAAGGATAAAGAGAGAGCTGCAGTAGGAAGGACAGGTAAGAGATGGTACCTTAAAAATGTCCCTTTAAAATGTCCCTTAAAGGTCTTATTTGACCTTATGGGGGACAAAACATGTAAAATAATGTATAAAAAAAGAAAATTAAATAAAAACTAAATAATACAATACATTGTTTTTTTTAAACACCACTACAAGTCCGCGTTGCAGCTTCTAGCCCTATCATAAAAAAAAGTATATATTCCCTATAAAATGACTTTAAAGGGGTTTTCCGGGATTTTAATGTTGATGACCTATCCTGAGGATAGGTCATCAATATTAGATCGTTGGGGGTTTGACACCCGGCAATTCTGCCAATCAGCTGATTGAAGAGAAGGCCGCACTCTTTGCGAGCGCAGCCTTCTCTTCATCGTTTACCTGCTCGCCTTCGACATCGCAGAGGTGAGCAGGTGTAATTGTTTAATTTTTACTGTAAATCTACAACCTGCACATTGATTGAGCCCCACGGTAAATTATTCACAACTCCTTAGATTCTCAAATGCCTAATTACTCAATTATGACCTATTCATATCATCTTATAGCCCTAAGGGTATGTTCACATGCGGATTTTCCATCTGGATATGTGGGCAAAAATTTCATTTACATGCTGCAAAAATAACATACAAAATCTATGCATATTTTAAGTCAACAGCAGGTCAGTCATTTCTGCGTAACCTGCCGGGGGGTGACATCCACAGAAAATCTGCAAACTCCATGATAAAATCCACACACAAGAGCTATGCAGATTTTCCTATGGATTTGCTGCATTTTTTATCATAAATTTGCAACAAAATCAGAGGCAGAAAATGCACGTTGGGAAATCTGTCTGTGTGGACGCAAAAGGGTTTGTATGACATGAAAATCCAAGACACCTATAGACACTTATTACTATTTAATGAGGTATTTTACTGGAGTCTCCATATACGTTACCACAAGCCATTGGGTGCCCTAGTCATTCTCACATCCCTACAAATCCTTGAATAAATGGATCTGGTCTGGATACAGCTGACAGAGCATTTTCACACTTTCTTTGAATCCTTAAGGAGTTTCTGGCTACTTTCCGCTTGCTGACGTTATTTATACTCTACAAATGACGTGAAATCATCCCTTGACCCCTATTCCTATATATAACAGTAATACTTGTCATGCTGACAATTTGATGCATACGTTGACAGATTTCTAATATTGCCTAGAATAAGGTCAAGGCTAGTACTCTGCAATCATCCAGGAACAGTTTTATAGAAAATACTGTATATATATATAGTCCTTTCACATTATTATTATGACCACCATCTTATATCCAGGGTATCCACCATGTGCAGTATGGCGAGCAGCTAGATGGGCCGGGAGTGACTCAGTAAGGTCCTGGTAGGTTGTCCCAGGTATCTGGAGCCATACTGAATGCAGTGCGTCCCACAGCTGCTGGAGGGGGCGTGGGGGGATTCATAAAGTGAACATAACCATTGAGGTGGTCTCACGGATGGCAAATTAGGGGGCCAGGGTAGCACTTGGAAGTCCCAGTCATGCTCTTCTAACCAATGCCAGACATTTCTAGCCATGTGACATGTTGCATTCTCTTGCTGGAAGATCCCATCCGCCCCAGGGAAGACAATCAGCAAGTATGGATGTATGTGATCTGCAAGGATAGATTCATGCCCAAATCGGTTGAGATGCCTTACACATTTAGGAGTGTAACTACCATAGTGGCAGACCAGGCGACTGCTATGGGGTCCAGGGCAGGAGGGGGCCCAGTCTTAGTTGGGATCATCTCCTCTTCTACTGGAGGTGAAAGCTTGGTCAGGACTCTACCCTCTAAAGGAACAACTTTTTAGCAAATGAGGCAGTGGAAAAATGGGCTTGGGCGGCCTCCTGGGGCAACGGCCCACTGGGAAATATACCTGTAAGGTCTATGGCCAATCCGCCCCTGAACTGGTTCATTTAAAGTCCATGGCGCTGTCAAAAACAGATGAACCGTATGGATAGGTGATAAAATTCTTCAGGCTGGAATACCCATTTAACGGTAAAATCCCTAGTGTTCTAGGGCAATGAAGGTTTGCATATTCCACTCCCAGGCTTTCCTGATGTTCAGTCCTTGAAGATCCCATAGCTTCGCATCTCCTTAAAGGGGTTTTTCAGTCTGAGAAAAAATGGTGGCAGAGAGTCTTAAATACATAAAAAAAAGTCTATACTCACCGCATGATCCCCTGCCAATACTGTTCCAATGCTGCCTCGGGTCTTCTTCCTTCTCCCATTTCGACACACAGGAAATGGCTGCCCAGCGATTGACTGAGAGGGGATCGGAGAGCGGTGGGAGATTGCTGAGGTGAGTGTCCATTTCTAATGCTTTAAGCCACTCTGAGACCACTGCGACCAATTTTTTTTTAGGGTGGAAAACTCCTATAAACTTGTAATCCTACGATATGATACAATGCACTTTGCTGATCCTGAGGGAAATTTCAGTATCACCCTCGGAATCAATAAAGTGTATTGTATCGTATGATTACTGGAATAGCATATAGACGATGCAATTTGTTTATTTCATCTAGTGATTTCTATGCAACAAAATACAGCAAGTAAAATAAGATCCATAATAAATCCTAGGCATTGCACCTTCCTTTAACCCAACCCCTGCCCGGGGGCCATAGCATTCGCCATGCGCCTAATCAAAAGAAGTGATTGCCACAACATAATGGAGTGTGATGGCGGCTAAATGCACAAAGAGCCGTCCACGCCGCTATGTTGAGGCATGCTACAGCACAAAGCACACTTGTAGGAAGTTTCTAGAAATATTGCACTGCAGTCATTATGCTAATGGCATAAGGAACATCAATTGTCCTTAAGAAAGAGCAGGATGGGTTGTGCAGTAAATGCCAGTGGATGAGTGATGAGCTTATTGCAGGGATGCTGGCTCCATCCTGCCTCCTCTCTACATTATCCTGATGAATTTTTATGGCCCTGCCTTTATTCCTCCTCTCCGTGGCTGCACGGAAAGGTTTATAGTTTGCAGGTTTTCAGGCTGATTGAATGCAACTGGCGTACTTGCAGTGGAGAACAAAACAGGTACTTGGCTCGGAGCCTTAACCATTCGCACTCCTCAAATTAGACACTGTCTCATAGATTTTTGACTGGCTGAAAATGTTACTGAATTCAATATCATTCAGTGACCTTCAGATCAATAAGACGGTGCAAGGAAACGTCGCCTGTCACTCAGCGACACTGTAATTCTCCTACGACGAACGCCAACACTCCTGCCCATCAGCGAAGTGGCTAAAGGTTATCTGTCACCGGGTCCCTGACCTTATTTTATTGCCCAGCTCTATGGTCTATTGTGCCTTACACACTGATCCCCATTTACAAGAAAGGGAGCAATATATCTGCAAAATTATCTTCACTCGTGGGCTGCCTTCTGCTTCAGAGACACAGGAGAGTAGTTATAGGATGTACAGAAGTAGTCTGGGGCATCCCAAACACCTCTCTGCCACCTCTATATTCTAAATGGAACATGGTGGTGGTGGTCGGGCTCTATTATATACTTTGCTTTGGGGGCCCATGTTATTTTAAAGTGATTTTCCAGGATTACTATGGTTTTTAACAGATATGCTCATGTAGTTGCTTACCTCATGTACATCTTTCTTTGCCCAATTTGGCCTCTTCTGACCCGTTTTCACCATGTAAACCAATCCCTCTGGTTTGTTTCCATCCTGTATGTAGCACTTCCAACCAAACCCATGATGCACCACCCTAACAACACCCAGCTAGTTTATAGCTCCTCCCACCCAGTTACATAGACACTCCCCTATCACTGCCCCTAACAATGCACTGCTAGTTTATAGCTCCTCCCAGCCAGCTAGTTACATAGACACTCCCCTATCACTGCCCCAAACAACGCTCAACTAGTTTATAGCTCTCTCCCACCCAGTTACTTACATAGACACTCCCCTATCACTGCCCCTAACAACACCCAGCTAGTTTATAGCTCCTCCCACCCAGCTGATTACATAGACACTCCCCTATCACTGCTCCTAACCACACCCAGCTAGTTTATAGCTCCTCCCACCCAGCTAGCTACATAGACACTCCCCTATCACTGCTCCTAACCACACCCAGCTAGTTTATAGCTCCTCCCACCCAGCTAATTACATAGACACTCCCCATCCCTGCTCCTGACCAGACCCAGCTAGTTTATAGCTCCTCCCACCCAGCTACTTACAAAGACACTCCCCTATCACTGCTCCTAACCACACCCAGCTAGTTTATAGCTCCTCCTACCCCACAAGTTACATAGACACTCCTCTATCACTGTATGCACCTCTGTATGTAAGGTAAGTGTATGCCAACTTGTGATTAGTGCTTGACCCAAGAAGATAAGAAATCCTCTGTCCTAAGGAGATGTTGAGTGTTCATATATTTGATCTTCAAAAGAGAAATGACTGCATCATTCTAAGGGTTTATTCACATGCAGCAGATATGTTTCAGAAATCTCATCAGTGAACTCCTTCTTGCAAGAAGCCAGACTTTTAGCATTTGGAGAATGTATCACCTATATACAGTATATATTTTTTACTAATATAAACCAGATAGTAATAGATATTCATTTTTTTTATGATGCTGTTTTTATTTTCTGATAAAACTGAGATGCAATTGAAGTGAAGACTTTCAGGTTTAATTCAAGGGGGTTGAACAAAAATATCCTGTGAAACGTTTAGGAATGGCAACCATTTTTCTTCAAAACCTGCTCATTTCAGGGGCTCAAAAGTAACTGGACAAATTAACATTACCAAAAATAAAATGTTTATTTTTAATACTTTGCAGAGAATCCTTTGCAGGCAGTGACTGCTTGAAGCCTGGAATGCATGGACATCACCAAACGCTGGGCTTCCTCCTTAGTGATGCTTTACTGCAGTTGTCTTCAGTTGTTGCTTGTTTGTGGGTCTTTCTGCCTTAAGTTTTGTCTTAAACAAGTGAAATGCATGCTCGATTGGGTTGAGATCTGGTGATTGACTCGCCCATTGCAGAATATTCGCAATCTGTTTTGGGTCATTGTCCATCCTACCGTGAAGAGCCGTCCAATTAAGCTTGCTGCATTCTGAGCAGAAAGTGTATCCCTGTACACTTCAGAATTCATCCGGCTTCTTCTGTCTTCAGTCACATCATCAATAAACACTAGTCACCCTGTGCCATTGGAAGCCATGGCCCATGCCATCACACTGCCTCCACCATGTTTTACAGAGTATGCTTTGGATCATCAGCCATTCCAAGCCTTCTCCATACTTTCTTCTTCCCATCATTCTTGTACAGGTTGAACATAGTTTAATCTGTCCAAAGAATGCTGTGCTAGCTTTTTTAGATGTTTTTTAATTTGGCAAAGTCTAACCTGGTCTTTCTATTTTTGAGGCTGATTAATGGTTTGCACCTTGTGATGACCCCTCTGTATTTGCTCTTATGAAGTCTTTTCTTTATGGTAGACAGGGCCGGCGTTAGTGGGGGGGGGCCCCCATCACCAAAGGGGCCGTCAGTGGCGGATGACGTTCGGATGGGGGGCCCAACGCTGACCCGAACGCCCACATACTGCGGTGGGGCACGGGAGTGCATAGTTCCCTGACCCGATACCAATCCCCACCATAGGCTTCAGGCCTAGTAGGCCTGAGGCCTATGCGGTAGTAAAATCCTGGCGCAGGCGTGTGTGATGATGTCATCGCATGTGTCTGTGCCAGGACGCAGTACAGTGAAGTGTGCGCACCTGGACATAGGTGAGTATTAAGCTTTTATTTATTTTTTATGTGCCAACTTTGGGGGACATGGGGACACACACAGGAGGACATGTGAAGAGACAGTACATCGGGGGAAATTGCAGTATGGGGCAAATTACTATGTTGAGGAAAAAATTATGGTGGGATTACTGTGTGGGGGCAAATTATTATGGAAAGGATTACTATGTGGGGGCAAATTATTATGGGAGGGATTACTATGTGGGGGGCAAATTACTATATGGGGCAATGTGGGGGCAAACTACTTTGTAGTGGCAGTGTGGGGTAAATAACTGTGTGGGGACAGTGTGGGGGAAACTACTATGTGGGGGCAGTGTGGGGGAAACTACTATGTGGGGGCAGTGTGGGGGAAACTACTATGTGGGGGCAGTGTGAGGTAAATTACTGTGTGGGGGCAGTGTGGGGGAAACTACTATGTGGGGGCAGTGTGGGGTAAATTACTGTGTGGGGGCAGTGTGGGGGAAACTACTGTGTGGGGGCAGTGTGGGGTAAATTACTGTGTGGGGGCAGTGTGGGGGAAACTACTATGTGGGGGCAGTGTGGGGTAAATTACTGTGTGGGGGCAGTGTGGGGGAAACTACTGTGTGGGGCAGTGTGGGGGAAACTACTGTGGGGCATTGTACGGGGGGCAGTGTGGGGGAAACTACTATGTGGGGGCAGTGTGGGGTAAATTACTGTGTGGGGGCAGTGTGGGGGAAACTACTGTGTGGGGGCAGTGTGGGGGAAACTACTGTGTGGGGGCAGTGTGGGGGAAACTACTGTGTGGGGCAGTGTGGGGTAAATTACTGTGTGGGGGCAGTGTGGGGTAAATTAATGTGTGGGGACAATATAGGGTGTTATTATTACTGGGGGTCACTCTAGGAGACAGTATAGCTGCTGTGGACACTATAGGGACATTTGGGGTAATTTATCAAACTGGTGTAAAGTAGAACTGGGTTAGTTGCCCATAGCAGCCAATCAGATTCCACCTTTCATATTTGACAGCTCTTTTGGAAATCCAATTCTACTTTACGCCAGTTTGATAAATGACCCCAATTATGTCTATTAGGGTCACTATTAGGGTCACTATTTTTTCAGCAGTATAGTACCTGGGACTTGGGGAGCACCACAGGCACAGTATTGGGAGTGGCAGCAGGATGACAACGTGTCTGTGTTACAAACTCTGTAGAGACGAGATGCGGCTGAAAGAATTTGTCATGGCGGTCTGGGTCAAATGGAGGAGAAGAGGAAAGAGAAGGTCTACATGACAGGAGATGTCCCCTGGATGTAAGAGGTATGTGGTCACTATGACATGTAGAAAGTGTTTTTAAAGGAGAGTTACACTTTAAAGGCTATATTTGTTTGTCTTTCCAACCCGCTTCTTGTTTTTTTTCAGTTAAAAGGTTTACCTGGGAATTTGATATGGATCCGACTCCTGACACCCCTGCTGATCAGCTGTTTGAAGAGGCCACGGCGATCACAAGAGCTCCGGTGAGCACTGCGGTATCTTTATAGTTCACCAAGCCCAGCGCCGTACAGTAGACAGCAGCAATGCTTGGTATTGCAGCTCATCTCCTTTCACTTGAATGGGACTGAACTGCAACTAGGCCATGTGACTGATATACAGTGACATCACTGGCCTCCCAACAGTTGATCGGCAGGTATTCCGGGAGAAGGATGCCAGCTATGGCTGTGCAGTGGCGGATCCAGAGCCTGGTCTCAGGAGGGGCACTTCCAGATTCTTTTCTGTCCGCCGCCACAAAACAATGGTGCTTATAGAATAGACTAAACAGTGTAGAGGTATACTGTATATTGTGGGGCACAGTGTAGAGGTATACTGTATATTGTGTGGCACAGTGTAGCGGTATACTGTATATTGTGTGGCACAGTGTAGAGGTATACTGTATATTGTGAGGCACAGTGTAGAGGTATACTGTATATTGTGGGGCACAGTGTAGCGGTATACTGTATATTGTGGGGCACAGTGTAGAGGTATACTGTATATTGTGGGGCACAGTGTAGCGGTATACTGTACATTGTGTGGCACAGTGTAGAGGTATACTGTATATTGTGGGGCACAGTGTAGCGGTATACTGTACATTGTGTGGCACAGTGTAGAGGTATACTGTATATTGTGGGGCACAGTGTAGCGGTATACTGTATATTGTGTGGCACAGTGTAGAGGTATACTGTATATTGTGGGGCACAGTGTAGCGGTATACTGTATATTGTGTGGCACAGTGTAGAGGTATACTGTATATTGTGGGGCACAGTGTAGAGGTATACTGTATATTGTGTGGCACAGTGTAGCGGTATACTGTACATTGTGTGGCACAGTGTAGAGGTATACTGTATATTGTGTGGCACAGTGTAGAGGTATACTGTACATTGTGTGGCACAGTGTAGAGGTATACTGTATATTGTGGGGCACAGTGTAGCGGTATACTGTATATTGTGGGGCACAGTGTAGCGGTATACTGTACATTGTGTGGCACAGTGTAGAGGTATACTGTATATTGTGGGGCACAGTGTAGCGGTATACTGTATATTGTGGGGCACAGTGTAGCGGTATACTGTACATTGTGTGGCACAGTGTAGAGGTATACTGTATATTGTGGGGCACAGTGTAGCGGTATACTGTATATTGTGTGGCACAGTGTAGAGGTATACTGTATATTGTGCGGCACAGTGTAGCGGTATACTGTATATTGTGTGGCACAGTGTAGAGGTATACTGTATATTGTGTGGCACAGTGTAGCGGTATACTGTATATTGTGTGGCACAGTGTAGAGGTATACTGTATATTGTGTGGCACAGTGTAGAGGTATACTGTATATTGTGGGGCACAGTGTAGCGGTATACTGTATATTGTGGGGCACAGTGTAGCGGTATACTGTATATTGTGTGGCACAGTGTAGAGGTATACTGTATATTGTGTGGCACAGTGTAGCGGTATACTGTATATTGTGGGGCACAGTGTAGCGGTATACTGTATATTGTGTGGCACAGTGTAGGCTATATGTGCATATTAACATAAACATATTTCACATGAAAACTTACAATTACTTAGCTTGGCCCTTGGGGATCTCGGACGCCACTTCCACACTTTGGCCGGGGGCTCGGCAGAGCTGATGTTGTGTTTTATCCTAATTAGAAAGATTTCATAATAAGGATTTGGAGAAGGGGCAGAGGGATAGCAGAGCAGGGAGAGGCTGGTGCTGCTACTAGGGGGTCATACCATGTGGGAGTAATAAAGCCCACCATAATGCCCCCATTAGAAATAATTCACCTTATAATGTGACAGTGCAAAAAATACCCCCTTGTAATGCCTCCAGTTGAGCTAATGTCCCCATAGTGCCCCCATAATGTGCCAGTATAAAATACCCCTATATAGTGCCCCCAGTAAATGCCTACATAGTGCTCCTCTCCCCCTTTCCTCCTAGTGCCCCCATAATGTACCAGTATAAAATGCCCAAGTAGATGCTCTCAGTGTCCCCCATAATTTGCAAGTATAAAATACCCCTTCTTAGTGCCCCCCGTAGATGACCCTATAGTACTCCTCTCCCCCCTTCCTCATAGTACCCACCATAATGTGTCCCAGCATAAAATTCTACTGTACAGAGTCCCCCATATAAAACACCCCTTCTTTGTGGCCTCAGTAGATGCCCCTATAGTGCCCCCAATAATGGCCAGTAATAACAGCCCCACCATCATGTGCCAGTCACAACAGTCCCCCATCATGTGCCAGTAAAAACAGCCCACATCATGTGCCAGTAATAACAGTCCCCCATCATGTGCCAGTAATAACAGCCCCCCTTCATGTGCCAGTAATAACAGCCCCCCCATCATGTGCCAGTAATAACAGCCCCCATCATGTGCCAGTAATAACAGCCCCCATCATGTGCCAGTAAGGACAGCCCCCCATTATGTGCCAGTAATGACAGCCCCCCCATTATGTGCCAGTAATGACAGCCCCCCATTATGCCTCTTCCGGCCTGTGTCCCGTGCTGTAGGGCTCAGGTGGTGCGATGACGTCATCATGCTGCCTGCGCCGGCCTCTGATAGGCTGCAGGCACTAGGCCAGCAGCCTATCAGAGGAAGGGAAAGGGACACGCCTCTCCCTCCCCTGCCTCAGTACAGTCATCTGTATCGCTGTCCTGAAGATGGCGATACAGATGACTATGGAGATGAACGCTTCCACAATGGAAATGTTCATCTCCCTGTGCCCCGCTGCCGCCCCCCCCCCCCACTTCTGAGCAGAGGCAGAACTGAGTTGCAGTTTACAGATTTCCAGAATCTGCGTGGAAAAACCATGTGTAATCCGCAATCAGTGCAGTGCAATGTTTATGCAATATTTTTTGGGGGGCCCCACTTAAAATTTTGCACAGGGCCACACTTTGTCTAAAACCAGCCCTGATGGTAGACTTAGATTCTGATACACCTACTACGTGGAGAGTGTTCTTCACTTGGGTGGATGTTGTGAAGAGGTTTTTCTGCAAGATTCTGCAAGCACTATAGATTGACATGGAAAATTTAAAATAACCACCAAAAATTCATAGAAAATATGTTTCACCAAAAAAATGGATGTAAACAACTGGTCATCATCTGAGAACACATTCCCTTTTGCAGCTGATTTTTATTACTGTCGTCGTTTGTCTAAAGTAAAAATGAAGAGGTGATTGAAAACAAAATCCCACTGTTATGTGTATACAAGTTCTGTGCAGACCTTTGTGTCTCCATGGTTACAGACTACAGATGGCACGAGAAGTCACATTTGCCCCGAGGGGTCTGTTTTGCTTTCCTTTGGATCAAAAAGCTTCAGTAGGTCAAAGGAGCGTTAAGCGTGATGGACATGCTTTCAGCGTATGATGTAGGGTTGTTCTTTCAGGGTTAATCTTTTCCAGGAATCAGTGCAGGACGCTGTGTTCTGTCTCTCCCGGATCATAAAAAAGAGAACTAACGCATTCGAACATAATTTATTATGGCTCACAGTAATTTTCTTCTTTCTTCCCCAGAAACAAAAAACTTATCTCTCGGAGAGTGGCTGGAGAAGGCAAGGTAGGTCAGCCAGAGAATATCAACATCCTTTGCCGCTTTCAGTCCGAGCTCCCCAGCTAGGGGGAGATTGCTGATTTAAGGCAGCCGATAAGGTTTTTTTTCCCCATTATTCCGTGCATTACATTACACAGGTACAGAAGACCCGACGGTTAATAAGAAACCAATGTCGGTGATTGCAAAATGTTCAGAAACAAAACACGTTTTAAGCAAATTCATTTTCATGTCAAATACATTTGCTGTAATTTATTTTGCTACCGGTTTAATTTGCATTTAAGGAACCTATTACGCTCACGGCTGAAAATATGCCCTTCCCCCTCGAAAAGCATTACCCATTAAAGTGATAATTGTAATATCAGAGCAAAGAGCTGCTGGCACAGGCAATGCGGAAAAGGTTACGGGTCTCCATTTCACGTGAGAAATGGAAATCTAGGAGTATGGGTTGTAGTATTGCAGCGGACCGGACCACAGGGGCAGTGTGAGAGTGCACGGTGGGTTGATGGGGGTAGTAGTCGTACTCACGGTTTTGTAGCTCCCTGGGTCGGCATGCAGTGATGAGGAAGACAGCACTAAATCCTCCAGGGCACTCTGTATTGTAGGGAACACCAGCCAGATGGAATTTGAGGTGCCCTTGATGGTAATGGGTATGCTTAGGGTGCTTTGGTGGCTGGGCCCCTGTGTTGTTCATGACGCCAGCACCGTGAGGTACAATTAGGAGATGATGTGGAATAAGGAGACCAAGTACTTTACTGAAGCTGATCCAAAGGTCATCAATGTATGCAAAAGTCATACAGCAAAGCGGCTTTTACAGTGATTCAGATTAGTTCCCAGAAGTTGCATAAGGGGCAGTTTTCTATAACAATCAATCTTTCTCCCTTGTTCCCCCACGATGGACTATCTCTGTACTGTATAATCATATACTTCTGTATCTTCTCTCGGAATACTATATTCTGACAAATGACCTTTCTATCCTTGGTTATGGTGGGCAGCTTTTAGCTTAGAATCTCTCCGCCTAATGCAAAGGAGACTAGAGCCTGATAAATGGCAGTTTTCTTCCTTTGCCAACATTCTCACTCCCTGTCTGAGTTGCCAGGTTCTTCTGTAATCTTTCCCTTCTATGGACTGGTACATGGAACTAACTTTGGAGTTTTTGTAACTCTCCAAGATGGCTGCTGAGGTGCAGCTTTGTCCTCAGACATCACACACACTGACCTCCTTCTCCTCTGTACTGTGTTCAGGGCGGAGTCAGCCCTGGGAGGCTTGTTAGAACCTCCCCCTCCCTATGCAACTTTATTGGAACTCATATACAAGCACAATTTACATGAAACACAATCACAGTATTAAGCAGTGTGTTTCAGGACACTGCGCTATGTTGGATATTTGCATGTTTAAAACCTGTTTAGATCATTAAAGGGGTAGTCTCGGAATAGGCTATGTCGGCACATGTCTAGGTTATACTATCAATGTTCGATCAGTATAGGAAACCATGTGACTTTGTCTCCTTTCTGCTCCTTTTGGTTTGTTTAGAAGCTGCATGGTCAACCAATCATAATCAATGGCTGGTCATGGGGCCACTTGGTAAAAGCTAATCATTTCGGACAGGAGATGAAGTACCATGTATATTTCCTAGAGCTGCTGTAACTTCTTGTAGTCCTGGTTGGACTGGCCCACCAGAGTACTAGAGGATCCTCCAGTGGGCCCAAGCTTTGACGCAATAGTTGGCCACTTATAAAACAGCTTCCCTAAGATCTATCACAAGATAATTTAGAGCTGACCTTGGAATCATAACTGATCTCTTTGATCCTTATTGATGATACGTCCTGAATGTGCCAAGAAACTTTACCTAAAAGTGAAGTGTATGTGTCCTGGACACATAGAGGGTTGTCCCTCAGAATAATTTCCTTTGGTGGGCCCAAGGATATTCAGTCGAATGTTGATTCTATACAACCTAACAGCTCAGACTGCACTCTTAAAGAGCATCTGTCAGCAGATTTGTACCTATGACACTGTCTGGCCTTTTGCATGTGCGCTTGGCAGCTGAAGACATCATGTGTTGCTCCCATGTTCATATGTGTTCGCATTGCTGAGAAAAATTATGTTTTAATATATGCAAATGAGCCTCTAGGAGCAACGGGGGCGTTGCCGTTCCTCCTAGCAGCTTAGGCAGTGTTCTCTATGCAAATGACTCGTATGCTGCACTTTGATGGGGCCAGACGTGATGATATTTTCACTGTCTGGCCCTGTCAATCAAAGTGCAGAGGGTGTTGCAGTTGCAAAAAGAGCAGAGCCTCAGGCTCTAGGAATAATGGCAATGCCCACCTTGCTCCTAGAGGCTCATTTGCATATATTAAAACCTAATCTTTCTCAGCAGTGCAGACACATATGAACATGGGACCAACACAGATGTCTTCAGCTGCCAAGCGCACATGGAACAGGTCAGCCGGTGTCATAGGGACAAATCTGCTGACAGATGTCCTTTAAGCAATACTGGTGGGTGGATGGGTTTGAGTCTTGAATGGGATAGGTCCAAAATCCCCACGGCAGAGAATAATCCAAACCAAAGAAGATGAAGGCAGCACTCCAATGCAAGTGTAGAGGAACTGTGCTATTTTATTTCAGATCAGATGTCCCTGCTAGCCAAAATATTGCATCTGAAATAAATAAAAAAAACTGTTTCTCTACACTTGCATTGGAGTGCTGCCTCCATCTTCTTTGGTTTGGATTATCCAACGTTGATTCTAGAGATTTTTTTGTTGTTGGCAGGGTTGATGTTCACCACAGTTGGACATCAGTAGCATATGCCATCAATGTCTTGCGAATTAATTAAAATTGAAAAATTGGTCTAGCGTAGTAAGGGAGAGTTCACATCTGTTTCATTTTCTGCTCTTCTGATCTGTCAGAAGAACAGAGAAAAAAACAACAGGATCTTATAAAATAACGGATCATATGCATCAGTTATGCCCATTTGGCATCCGTTTGAGCCATTTCCGTCTGAGATTCTGCATCTAGTACCTTTTTTCTATCTAAAAAAATGGATCTCAGATGGAAATGGCTCAGACGGATGCCAAATGTGCCTAACTGATTCACAGGATCCACTTTTATTCTCTGCTTCTGTCGAATCAGAAGAACGGAAAATTAAATGGAGATGTGAACTCTCCCTAAGTAAAATTTTCCTAAAGAGCTTGACTGATCATATTTGACAAGAGTGACGTGACTCTGCTACTGGAGATCAACCTTGTGGCTTAGCCTAAACGACTACTTCACATTTTTGGCTTAGCTTCATGAGTCGGCATGCGAGATCAGATGCTTGAAAGAGATATCGGTATGTAGTATGAGTTGCCAAATGAGATTCACTGAACTGTAAAATTATTGAACATTATAAGAAAATGGTTTTAGTCTGAGAAGTCTTGATCGCCTGTTTATGAAGCCTGTGTGTCACCTTGAGTAGGGTAACGTGGTCCTGGGTTTGAATCTGACCAAGGGCAACTACTGCATGGAGTATGGATGGATGTTCTCCTACTGTGTGTTGGGGGCAACTCCACTGATTTCCCAGGGAGTTGCCTCCACCCCGCCCTTTGAGTCCCTGTGAGAAAAAGCACATTACAAATGTTTGTCATTTGTCAGTGATAAGAAGAAATCCACAAGGAGCTCCATAGTGTAAAACCGTTTATGAAAGGGCCATGGAACCAGACAAATAGCCGCTTACCAGATGTAAAATAATATGGGTATGTAGTAAAGCAGCCACTGGGACGATCATCCTGACACAGTCCTAGGTGGAACGCTGGAGATCCCTACAAGGAGTGATGTACCTGAAGAAAAAAAGAAGGATGGTTCAGGGCGCTGTTCCTCAGGAGTTAAAACATTGTGGTTTATTTGTTAAAATCATATATATTAAAATCCTTGTGCAACACGTTTTGAAGCGGTTCCCCCTTTTTAATCAGACACGTTGTTTTAACTCCTGAGGAACAGCTCTTTCATCCGTCCTGGTTTTTCCTTCTGATATATCACTGGAGGCTGTATAGAATCGTACAGCCTCCATGCGCTGCCATACAGTTTCCATTAGAACAAGCAAATCTCCACATGCCTCTGTGTGAAATCACAGACATGCAGATGTACAGTAAAGGGATCAAACACCTCTATGGCAATGTAATAATGGACGCATGATATAGCTGTGTGTTTAAGTCCTAAGACTTTGTAGCACCCCAAAACATTCCATAGCTTGTTGGGAAGTCGGAACTTGAGGGCCTCTTCCAATAGGTGGTGCTGGCAAGATGGTTCTTTTTCTTGGGAGGTACCTCTTTGCATATTTGTTTCCCTTGGAGCATTGCCAATAAATCTCCATACCCTGGAGTCCCTCCAGTAAGTCTCCATACAGGACTGGTCTCTTTAAAGTATCTCTGTCACTAGGATCAACCCTATTAAACCAGACATACTGGCTGGTAGGGCTCATCATGCTGATGAAAACTATACATTTATTTTGTCTGTATGATAAACAGCTACATAGATATCTGTGTTTTTATTCTTATGCAAATAAGAAGTACAAGCACCAGGAGGTGGAGCTGAATCCTTTCAGCACTGCTTTGTAGCACCTCCTGTGCTCTGCACACTTTCCCCTCCTATTAATTGACAGGGCTAGAAATGCTCAGGGCAGAGCTGTGTCCTAGCATCTACATATCATATACACTATGTACTATAGCTTCACCATACTGAGATCTGCTCAGAAAACTAATCTGCATATTACTGCTTTATTCACAGGCACAATATATGATTATAAAGACACCAGTAATATGTGTTAGCATATAAGCATAGAAAAAAAACTGTGATTTCTATGTGATAATGCCATAGTTCGGGAGTAAGTGCATTGCTTTGCACGTTGAGATTCCAGGTTTAAATCCTGGGAGAGACTTTAAACTTTTCTTTCAGTTTTTTCTCTCTCTCATTTAATGTTTAATAAAAGGCTATACTATAACAAATAATATATAATGACATAATAACAATAAAAGGCCTTGCTGAGAATACAGCTTTTTTTTTGCTTATAAACCTGAAAACTATTACTGGTTTATTCACAGGCACAATGCATGATCATAAAGAAACCAGCAATATTTATTAGCTTTTTAAAGGCTATGTACACCTTTGGAGGCAATTTTTCTTTTATGATTGCATTTGACTCATTTTTGGCTAAAAAACTAATTTTCAATTGGCCTTTATTAAAAAATATTGAGCCATTCTGTCACAAAGGGTTAACTGTTTTTATTTTAAAAAAAAGTCTGGAAGTCTCTCCCAGGATTTAAACCTGGGATCTCTAGATGCAAAACCACACACTTACCACAAAGCTATGGCATTATCACATCAACAAGGCAGTTTTTTCTATGCTTATATGCTAACATATTACTGGTGTCTTAATAATCCTTTATTGTGTCTGTGAATAAAGCAGTAATATGTAGATTAGCTTTCTGAGCAGATCTCAGTATGGTGAAGCTATAGTACATAATTAGTGTATATGATATGTTACAAAGCATTGCTTAAAGGATTCAGCTCTGTTGAACTCATTTGTATATGAATAAAAAAGCTGATTTTTCGGCATCTGTTTAGCATACAGACAAAAGAAAGGTATAGTTTTAATCAACATGATGAGCCCTACCAGGCAGTATGTCTGGTTTAATTGGGTTGATCTTGGTGGCAAAGCCACTTTAAGGAGATTCAGCACCCTGCCTAAGCACTGGTGAGAGGGTTCTCTTTCTTAGGAGATAACTCTTTGCCAATTAGTTTTCCATGGAGCAATGCCAATAGGTCTCCATAAAAGACTCTTCGCTTTAAAGGGAACCTGTCACCTGGATTTTGGGTATAGAGCTGAGGACATGGGTTGCTAGATGGCTGCTAGCACATCCGCAATACCCAGTCGCCATAGCTCTGTGCGCTTTTATTGTGTAAATAAAACGATTTAATACATATGCAAATTAACCTGAGATGAGTCCCGTCCCTGACTCATCTGAGGGACAGGACTCATCCCAGGTTAATTTGCATATGTATCAAATCAGGTATTTTTACACAATAAAAGCACACAGAGCTATGGGGACTGGGTATTGCGGATGAGCTAGCGGCCATCTAGCAACCCATGTCCTCAGCTCTATGCCCAAAATCCTGGTGACAGGTTCCCCTTTAAGGAGATTCATCTCCTTGCCTAAGCCGTAGGTCCCATAAAAGAAGCCTTGAAAAGCTGAAGAACAGGGCTAAACACAATTTTTGTCTCCCCTTCCTTTCTATTTTTATGTATCACTACTAACTAGCTACATGGTTGTTCCCTAACTTTTGGTAAAGTAAAAACTCCATTGTTGGGTTTCTATGATGACCTCTAAGTCCGCAATGTGGAATCATTGCTTGCACACTAGGAGCCCAGTGGTCATTGTGCATTGTGGTCTGGATCTTAGCATTCACCTACTATTATTATACTTTTTCAGATATTACGTCATTCAAGTATGTGACATTCACTTGTCTTCAGTTCTAGACAAAACCTGGATGATTGTGACTTAGAACCTGGGAAGATTCTAGGTAATTAATTTATTTTACAAGTAAAAAGAAAAACTATATTTCAATTTTAGAAACCAGTAGACTGAAGAATATACGGCCATAGCCAATGGTCAGAAGAAAAGTAATTCCGTTGGTCTGATCCTGTAATGACATGGGTCAGGATAGCTGGTCAGCTTTTATGTAGTGTGAATAGAAATCCTATTAGAGACACGTGACCGGGAATGGACAGCACACCTAAAGGTTAAATACAATGTAACATTATAAAAGCCTTTTCACTTCTATCGGGTGGTTGAACACAATGTGACTCTTCTATGGGCTGATAGCTCATGAGTCATAAGGCATTAGCCAAGTCCGCAGGCTGACATCACCCACTTTTTATTATGAAATTTAAGGACTATGCTTTGAGACTTGCACTAACTGGTATCTCACACATTCATTATACAGGTAAAACTCGAAAAATGTGTATATTGTGCAAAAGTTCATTTATTTCAGTAATGCAACTTAAAAGGTGAAACTCATATATGACATAGACTCACTACATGCAAAGCGAGATATTTCAAGCCTTTATTTGTTATAATTTGGATGATTATGGCTCACAGTAGAGATGAGCGAATTTATGGAAAATTTGATTCGTCTGCTTCACGGAATTTTACAAAATTTTTATAAGTAGCGGGTGCAATGACAGGGAGCGGCGATAGCGCCGCCCCCGTCATTGTACTCCTCAGATTTCGCGTTCATACATGATCGCGGAATTTGAGTGTAAAATTAACAATAATTCAAACTTACAAAATAAAACTTACTGCCTCCATTTGCTTGCGATGGGCCCGCCGCCGCCATCTTGTTTGAAGATCTCGGCTGAAATCCCGTGCGACGCGAGATTACTTCATCATGCCGGCTGGCGTGGTAACATATGACCTCATCACGGCGGCCGGCGTGATGTGGAATCTTGTGCCGCTCGGGATTTCGCCTGAGACCTTCAAGCAAGATGGAGGCTGGCAGACCGTCGCGAGCAAATGGAGGCAGTAATTTGAATTTTTTAGTTTTTTATACTATTTCAGGTTAAATCGATTCGCTGACATGAAGCACGAGGAAATTCGGCTTCTAGGCTAATCGAATTTATCCTGAAATTCGGATCGAATTCCACTTTGTGGGATTCGATTCGCTCATCTCTAGCTTACAGTTTATGAAAACCCCAAATTTACAATCTCATAAAATTAGAATTTTACATGAAATAATAAAAAAAGGATGTTAAATAGAAAATTGTAGGACCTCTGAAAAGTATAAACATGCACATGTACTCAGTACTTGGTTTGGCAATTACTGCCTCAATACGGCGTGGCATGGATGCTATCAGCCTATGGCACTGCTGAGGTGTTGTGGAAGACCAGGATGCTTCAATAGCAGCCTTCAGCTCTTCTGCATTGTTCGGTCTCATATCTCTCGTCTTTCTCTTGGCAATGCCCTATAGATTCTCTATGGGGTTCAGGTAATGCGAGTTTGCTGGCCAATCAAGCACAGTAATCCCATGGTCATTGAACCAGGTTTTGGTACTTTTGGCAGTGTGGGCAGGTGCCAAGTCCTGCTAGAAAATGAAGTCACCATCTCCATAAAGCTTGTCTGCGGAAGGAAGGTAGTTGAGCGGCACTCCTTTAGATATTCGGTGGTGCTCAGTGGTAAGGGTACATAACTTGATATCAAAGAACCACGGCACTCAATAGCTGCTTATGAATCAGTTGTTTTATTTTTCTTTATATATTTTCTTTTTATATCCATCCAAAAAATTAGTAAGCCACTGGCCAACGTTTCGGTCTATTTGACCTTGTTCACGGCCTTAGTCTGCATAGTAATGGAGTTCTGGGATGGTGTGGAACACCATCCCAGAACTCCATTACTATGCAGACTAAGGCCGTGAACAAGGTCAAATAGACCGAAACGTTGGCCAGTGGCTTACTAATTTTTTGGATGGATATAAAAAGAAAATATATAAAGAAAAATAAAACAACTGATTCATAAGCAGCTATTGAGTGCCGTGGTTCTTTGATATCATGTCTGCGGAAGGAAGCATGAAGTGCTCCAAAATCTCCTGGTAGACAGCTGCGTTGACTCTGGACTTAATGAAGCACAGTGGGCCAACACCAGCAGATGACATGGCTCCCCAAATCAACACAGACTGTGGAAACTTCACACTGGACTTCAAGCATCTTGCATTGTGTGCCTCTCCATTCTTTCTCCAGACTCTTGGTACTTCACACTGGACTTCAAGCATCTTGCATTGTGTGCCTCTCCATTCTTTCTCCAGACTCTTGGTACTTCACACTGGACTTCAAGCATCTTGCATTGTGTGCCTCCCCATTCTTCCTCCAGACTCTTGGTGCTTGGTTTACAAATAAGGTGCAAAAGTTGCTCTCATCAGAAAAGAGGACTTTAGACCACTGATCAACAGACCAGTTCTTTTTTTCTTTAGCCCAGGTAAGACACTTCTGATGTTGTTTGTTGTTCAGGAGAGGCTTGACAAGAGGAATACGACCTTTGAAGCTCTTGATGCACTAACTCCAGCCTCAGTCCACTCCTTGTGAAAGTCCCCAACACTTTTGAATGGCCTTTTCCTGACAATCCTCTGACTATCCTCATCCATGCTGCTTGTACACCTTTTTCTTCCACACTTGTCCCGTCCACAGAACTTTCTATTAATGTGCTTTGATACAGCACTTTGGGAACATCCAACTTCTTTTGCAATTATCTTTTGAGGCTTTCCCTCCTTATGGAGGGTGTCAATGATGGTTTTCTGCACAACTGTCAGGTCAGCATTCTTTCCCATGATTTTGATTCCTACTGAACCAGACTGAGAGACAAGTTAAAGGCTCAGGAACCCTTTGCAGGTGTTATGGATTAATTAGCACATGCTCAGTTCCATACTTCAACTGCCACCAGCCTTAGTACTGTTAGAAGCTGTGACAGTTACATGGATAGTGCTGCAGCAGAGACCTCTGAGCTGTGATACGGAGAGGGCTGCATATTTCTAAATATTTTGTCATGTACTATATAATGGCTGATTTTTCAGTCTTTACATTAAACATGCACTCCCGCAAAAATGTTTATTCTCTGACCTGTTAGAAAGGTACATGATGTAATCTGCAGTGAAGGTTATCTGCTTATTATCGGAGACTGTATTTATAACCTCCCTTCTGATCCTGAGCGGTGTCATGTGACCAGCACTCTGATCTCCCACTGACACAGGACAGGAAGTCAGTTACTTCTCTATTCGCTCCTATGAGACCGATATCAAGGCTCCCATAGGAATACATAGAGAAACTGACTTACTGTCCACACATAAGATGCTTAGGCTGAGTTCACACTTCAGTTATTTGATCGGTTATTTTGATTAGTTAATGTGAGCCAAACCCAGGTGAGGGTCAAAAATATAGAATAGGTGCAAATCAAATCATTACACCTGATCTATGTATAGGCTTCACTACTGGTTTCGGCTCACAATAACTAATGGAAATAACTGACTAAATAACTGTGTGAACTCAGCCTTAAAAGGTCAGAGCTGGTCACATGACACAGCTGAGAATCAGAAGGGAGGTTATAACTCACAAATACAGTAACTGGTAAGAAATGTACCTTTCTAGCAGGAGAGAGAATACATTTTTTTGTGGGAGTGCTTCTTTCATCATGAGGTAACCCCTTTAAGAAAGTGTTAGCCCCAGGGTTCCCCTTACATATCCCTTCCAACAGTTTGGTCAAGAACCATTTCCAGTCCTGTATTCCTGGATTGTGGAACTCTGTCATTTCTGCACTTTGTTATGTGCAAATTTTATAACCATTCTAGATACATTGCTAACTCATCGTGTATACAGTATATGTGTGATATATACGATAGATCAAATTTGAAGGTTATCAAAAAACAAACTAGTGCTTACAGAAAAAACACTTGGTTAATAAATGAAGACAGTATATATAACTAGCCATACTCATTTTGAGGCTTTTTGACTTTGCAGCTTTTTTGCCCGCCATACATGGCTTGACTTTTGGATTGCAGCAGACTTTGTTGCATCCTCCCCCCCCCGTCCCCTGATGAGTCTGTGGTATACATTTTTTTCAGATGAAACGCGTAGGTACTGTGACACTTTTTTCTCCACCTGGGGAGTTATTTTCATCTTGTTGTCAGGGAGGGAGGATTGTCAACAGGGACAGGTTCAGGACAGGGCTGCCCTCGTCAGGGTGATAACTTCATATTAGGAGGTCATTTAAGGCGAACTAGCTCTGACAGGGATATCTAGGGTTAAAGAGTTTGTCAGGCTTTTTAATATTGACGACCTATCCTCAGGAAGGGTCATCAATATCAGATCAGCGGGGGTCTGACACCCAGCCGAGCTGCTGTATGTTTATGGGACAGTGGCGGACAGGAAGAGAGAAGGGAGACAGCACGTGCGCACTCCTCGCGACATCTCCCCATACCACTGATCGGCAGGAGATCCGGGTGTCGGACCCCTCTGATTTGATATTGATGACCTATCCTGAGGATAGAGGGGGGTCAGTCAGCACATCCCAAAGCGCAGGGGCACGTTGCTATGGCTGAGAACAAGACTGTTAAACAAAACAAGGAATGCAACAGCTCACTGCAAACCAAATAAAGTACAAAATTGCATCATAATATCAAATGCTGAACTAATAAGTTAGAGATATTTGGCAAATCGTTTTGTACAAAATTATTTGAGCCCGTCTGCCGACCGTCAAGGCAATCTCTAGTTAGACGGGTTCCTAACACTAAATATATCTGTTATGTGCCATAGCAGCTATCATACAATTCAGAAAGTGCAGGTTCCACTTACATGCTGGAATTTCCGTCATTTTCGGTGCCAAAATGGCCTCCACTATATCCAGGGAAAGCAGTCGCCAGCATGCACGCTGGGCCCACTCCACACCACCCCTGGCGCCACATGGTCACCAAGGACTGCAATGAGAGTCCACACACTATCTCTCTCCTGGTGCCATGTGGCTTCAGTGAGTGATGGGGAGTGGGCCAGGCTATATACTAACACTAATTAAAATCAACCTGTGGGACAAACGAGCTGGTCAGGAGGATAGGAGGATAGGTCATCAATATTAAAAAGCCTGGACAACCCCTTTAAGGTTAGGATTATGCCCAGACCCCGCCACAGGTTTGTCTACAAGCAAATATCCTTTACTGCGGTTGTTCATTCTACGCATCTACACCGGTAAGACTGTTCTTTCTTGTGCCGGCGATATTTGTGGATTATTTGGATTAGGGCTCATGCACATGACTATATGTGTTTTGTGGTCCACAAAAAATACGGACGACGTCTGTGTGCATTCCGTATTTAACGGAACTGCTGGCCCCTAATAGAACACTATTATCCTTGACTGTAATGCGGACAATATTAGGACATGTTCTATGTTTTTGTGGAATGGAAATACGGACATACGGAAACGGAATGTACATGGAGTAACTTCATTTTTTTTTTGCGGACCCACTGAAATGAATGGTTCCGCATACGGTCTGCAAAAAAAATGGAACGGGCACGGAAAGTAAATACGTTCGTGTGCATGAGCCCTTACTGTGAAGTTTTCTGTTATTTTAATTAGATGTTTCATATTTTGAAATTTTGTTTTTGTTTGGCACGTTTTGGGGGTGCGCACTGTTTAGCCCGAGTTCACATCACCGCTTTGCTTTCCCTTCTCCTGATCAGTCAAAAGAACAGAAAACACAAAAAAAAAAAAAATGGATCCTGTATTTTAAGCATCCATTATGCTCAGTTATGCACATTTTGAATATTTTTTTTAGCAATTTTCGCCTGAGATCCGTTATTTCAGACGTAAAAAATGACTTTGTGTATAACTTTTTTTGCCTGCTAAAATAACGGATCTCAGGCAGAAATGGCTTAAATAGATGCAAAATGTGCATAACGAAGCATAACTGATGCTTCAAATACAGTATTTTTTTTGGGGGGGGGGGGTGTTTTCTGTTCTTCTGATGGATGAGAAGAACAGAAGAGTAAACAGTGATGTGCATCTGGCCTTACTTGTACCATATGTATGACATTTGTAATCTGACGATTAAGTTACATTTCATAGTCCTATTTGATAATGCTACCTTTTTATTTTTCAGCATTTCAGCAATGAATTTCTGACAGATAGCCCTTGCTGTCGATTTAAATATGCACAGCGCTTTTCTTTTTTTTTTTTTGCCCTATTCACTTGAAATGAATCACAATTTGAGTCCATATTCATATCTGATATTGGAGTAGAACAGGAACCACAAATATTATGGATTCACCTACGGAGAATTCACTAGAGGGAGCAGCAGAGCAATTATTTTATTGTAATATTGGTCATAAATGTTTCTTGTGGATAAAGAATTAGTATTAGAGGCATCATGGGAGGTTCGCCTGCAGCTTGCGAATCTAAGGCTCGGATTACATGGTGACTTGATGTCACCTGCAAGTTCGAGAAAAATGGTGGTAAAAGCACAACCATGCGAAAAGTGAGCTTCACCATGCAGTTTTGCAAAGCTTTTGAGGTGCACTTAATTTTTTTGTGATTTATTTTATGCACTTATATAGCGCTACTATATTTCACAGCGCTTTTATAGACATTAGCAGCAGACTGTCCCCAATGGGGCTCTAACTTCCCTATCAGTAGGTCTTTGTAGTGTGGGTGGAAACCGGAGGAAACCCACGCAAACACGGGGAGAACATACAACCTCCATGCAGATGTTGTCCTTGGTTGGATTCAAACCTAGGAACCCAGCGCTAACCACTAAGCCACCGTGCTGCCCACTTATTGCACTCCTACAGGCATGTCTATAGATATGGGAGCTCACCAATCCCAACCAGTGGTGCCAGAGTAATATGTGGCAACAATTATGACAAACTCTTTCCCAATAATAGTTGTAACCCAGGCGCCCTATGTCCCAGCGCCATACATGTACGCGGGAGGAAGGGTTTTAAATATGGCGCCTGCTCGCCCACATAGCCACTGGGCTATGTGTGTCAGGCCTCCAAAGGATAACCACAAATGGAGCTTAGACTGTAGTTCTGTTGACAGGACCCCCTTCCACCTTAAAGGCTTTTCCTGGTGTGATATAAGTGCCTATCCGAAGTCGTGCAGATCCCCCCCCCCCGACTGAGGTAGGAAGCACAAACAACAAGGAAGAGAACCTGCAGCTGTATCCCCCTCCCTCCCTCACTAGTAGTTACTAGAAGTATTGCATAGTCACATGTACTTATTTATATGGAAAACATAATAGATACAATAAAAAATTGTTCCAAATGTAAACCTCACTATAAAGTAGTAGTCACTAGGACACATTTATTTTAAGTTACCTCCAAACAGGGTTGCCAACAGTCCAGAAATTTCTGGACAGCCTGTAAATACTTTTTTCCTGTGTCCGTGAAAAAAAATAGATGTGTCCTGTCACGAACCAGCGGGTGTGAACCCACTGTGCCACGTGTCCTACCTCCTCTAAGGGCGTTGTGTAAGTGAACCCCTGGATCTTCACAGTACCCCTGATGGTGTGGATAGACTTTCCCAAGGGGAACACCAGGTCACTACCTCTTGAGGAGGACAGGCACATGAGACAGCTGGTCTAGGAGGTACCTGAGAAAGGTACCGAGATGTAGGACCGAAGGATGAGCCAGAGGCGTAGTCAGACAGGCAAAAGGTCAGGCGGCACAGTTACAGGTCAGGCAATCCGGTTCGGCAACAGGAGAGTCAAGGCAAACAGGTAGGGATATAAAGGGTAGCAGAGTTCAGGAATACAGATACAAGTCAGGAACACAAGCTGAAACCAGGAACTTTAGCAGGACACAAGGACCTTGACACTGAGGCATCTGAAAAGGGGGCAGGGCCACTTATATATGCGCAGGAGGGCTAGGATAGATCAGCGAGGTCACATGACCTAACCCATAAAGCCCAGGAAGTAACGAGCGCCGGCCCTTAAGGAAGTGCTGCAGGAAACAAACAGCAAGCATGCTGTGGCCAGGGCTGAGAGGAAACTGTGGAGCGGATCCCAAAACAACAGCACCTACACAGACAGAGCCCAGGACTGCAGTGGTGAATGAGAAGCACCAGCCGCAGATCACCGCTGAACACGGCGCCTGGGACTGCGGCGGTAAGCAGGGGAACACACACAGCCGCTGTTACATGTCCGTGATTTTTTTGAGGCTGGTGGCACTTGACTGGAATATTTTGGTGGAAATTACCATCATTTTACAGCTCACAGTAAGGGTCCATTCACACATCCACAATTCCATTCGTGCGGCCCCGATCTTGAATTGCGGACCCGCACTTCCGGGTACGCAATTCCGATCCTGAAAAAAATAGAACATGTCCTATTCTTGTCCGCAATAGCAGACAAGAATAGGCATATTCTCTTAGTGCCGGCAATGTGCGGTCCGCAAAATGCGGAACGCACATTGCCGCTGTCCGTGTTTTGCGGATCCATGGATCCGCAAAACACACACGGATGTGTAAATGGACCCTAAATGCTGGTAATACGTTTTTATCAACATATTGAGCTATAGACACGTATCACTTATAATCTGTATTATTCATGATGGTTTGCTAATTTGTCCGTAAAAAGTGTAGGCTGTCCATTATTTTGGGATAAGTTGTCCAGGAAAAAAGAAAGAACTAGAGTAAAAACTACTAACTTACTAAGCACTGATTGCACTGTTCAACCTACAGTATATGCCCGATTCAAGCATTTAGTCAGAGAATTATGAAGAGGGCCGAATGCATTGGTCATTGGTTGCTAATTTGCCAAGCAGCCATCTAGCTCCGCGATTGAAGTTATGGTACGCCATTTAACAAATGCAATTAGCGCCTAGTAATATTTTACCCATTTCACTCCAGCCTGAAAGTGGCATCATATTCTGCAGTGTTCTTCCCTGTTACAAAACCAGATAATCAACTATCCATTTTTTTTTTATTAAAGGGATTTTCCAGGAGTACAATAGGGGTTGTGTAGCCATTAATATGAGATGGGTGTGTGTGTGTGTGTGTGTGTGGGGGGGATGGTTCAACTCCTAGCACCTCATCAATCATTAAGGCTGGGTTCACACCTGAGCGATCGTACACGCTGTAAAACGCCCAGGTGTGAACCATTCCCATAGGGAATCATTGGTTTCTCCTTGTTGAGCGTTTTACAGGGCGTAGGAACGCGCTGTAAAACGCTCAGGTGTGAACCCAGCCTAAAGGGAATTGGTGTTTGATATTTGGAAGTCACATACCTGTCAGAATTGGCGGCTGGAATACAATCTGGGTTCTCCAGAGTTGTGCGATAGAACACAATAGTTAAAAAAATACAAATAAAACAAATAATACCAACTGCAAAACATAGTGAATGCTGTAAATTATAATCTGTGTTCAGGCTGTCAAGTACTGGTATTGGATATCTTTAAAAGGGTTGTCCGGGGGAATAGATTTTTATGTAAATGGGCCAGAATGGGTTAAAAATAAGCATTACTCACCTTACTGGCCCCCCACGTGCCTCTACAGCCTCATCTACTGCCTTGTCCTGGCTAGAATAGGCCATCAATTTCTGATCGCTGAGGGTATGACAGGCCACATCCCACTGGTCAGCTGTTTTAGAGTAGCTCTGGCGCCAGAAGTCGCTGACAGAACTACAGAGAGAGAGAGAGAGCAGAGTCTCTAAGTGTAATGACAACGCCCCCGTTGCTCCTAGAAGCTCATTTACATATATTAAAACATCATTTTTCTCAGCAATGCGGACACATATGAACATGGAACCAACACAGATGCCTTCAGCTGCCAAGTGCACATGTAACAGGTCAGCCAGTGTCATAGGTACAAAACTGCTGACAGATGCCCTTTAAGGGGTTAATATTGATTATGGGTGGAGCTGTGTTTTTAAGATAGTGTCATTGACTGCAGGTGCAACCTCCATACCTTTTGTATATTGTTTTGCCTCTTATTGCTCATGTTTTTTTTGCCTGCCGTTCAGCACCATCCTGTGATACTGACGTCCAGCATTTCTGCTGAACCAATTTACTCCACACAAGTATGAATGAGCCAATTATTGGCTAATTTAGAAGTCATCCTCTATAAGCCACCTGTTTGTGTGGGGCGCCAGGTGTGTTGGCAGAATTCAGAGCGCTGCTCCGGTTCCTTATGCATGACTCTGTTCTATATTACTGGCTGGCTGACAAATACGAGGTTTATTTTGCAGGATTTTCAGCTGGTTGTGTGCAAAATCAGATTTTTCACGTTGCTTTAGACTACGGGCCCCTCTGGCAGCGTTATCCTGTTACTCACGGAAGGTTCATTGCAAATATCTCATCATTTTTGTGTTTTGTAAATCATCATCTTTATATCTTGTAAATGAATTATATAGACGTCATGCAGCCAGTGTCAGACTCGTATTCCTTGGGCCCAACAGAAGAAATTAGTCTTGAGGCCCAACCCCTGTTTCATCCATAAAGTCCAATCATTTTTGCATCAAAGAAATAGACCTTAGTGGCAAGTGACAGTACAGCCAAATGATTTTTTTCTCCTGGATCTTTTGGACCCAGCATGGTATCAGACCCTTAACCCACCAGAGGATCCTCTGGTATTCTGGGGGAAACCAGTCCGACCTAGCTCATTGTATACAATTTCAATTTCCTGCCTGGAGTTATTGTTCCTGTTCAGACTTGCGGTATAGGAACAGTTAATACATGTGAGTATCCATGGGTAGGCATCTTGTGACATAATATCATGTAATCAGAAGGACCATGACAATGGAAGAGGGAGGGGTGAAGTATAATTTGTCTTGGGGACTACAGTGGCTGGTACTTGAGGGGCATTTTGTCTGAGCATGGTGGTTGTGGACGTTAGTGGGTAGGTATTGTGGCTAGCATTGGCAGGTATATTGTAACTGGTACTTAAGAGAAAGAACAGGGGAGGTCACCTGGTTGGTTACTTCTAACATTCTTATCCTGCCTCATGTGTGGTGCCCTCCCGTCCGCTAGTGATAACAGTTTATTTCATGGGGTCAAAACAGCGGGCCCATCCATAATCTTCTAGTCACAGGGGGTCCTGCTAAAAATAAAGGGTTTTACAAAGTAGACACGTTCCCGTGTCAGACTGGGGTTCCTTGTCCTACCAGAGGAAATTATTCTTGGGGTCCAAGCCCTATATGATCAATAATATCTAAAAGGTTTTGAATCAAAGAAATAGGCCCTAGTGGCAAGTGATTGTCTCCAAAAGCAGCTTAAATTTTTTTTTTTTTTCTCATGGACATTTGGGGCCTGTAAAAGGGAATATGAATTATTAATATTTGGGATTAATATGAATAATTAATATTAATAAATAGGTGACTTCCAACTACTGTTGACTCCACCTATTCTCTAACTTTCTCTGTTTTCTACCTTTTTCATTGACTACATGTGCTGGATTATGGCTGCGACAAAAGACTATATACTGTACTAGCAGAAGGAATATATAATCTATTTCATTTAATGTTTGTGTGTGTCGTTAAAAGATAGATTTTCAGAGGATAAAAACATCTATTGCTGGAACAAAGTCACATCTTAAAATAAGGTACTAAGTGCTATTAGGCCTTGGCTTTACTTCAATAGCAATTATTCTTGTGACAGATTTCCTTTAAAGCTCTCCTACAGCAGTGAAGATAAATGGCTGGGTTGTTATGGAAACCTGGAGTAAAACTGTGTATGTGGAGGCTAACGGCCTGCGAGCTTCTATTAGCTGATAAGGGTCATGTGACCAAGGTTCTATTGTCCTAATGTATTTTTTGGGGAATATCTCAGGAACGATACGTGCTAGAGAGCTGAGACCCAGTCTAAAACCTTCCCGGACACGGATGTACCTGTGTGCCAAATTTAGTGATTGTAAATATGACGGTGCGGATTCCTTTAGCGGACATACACACACACACATACACTCAGCTTTATATATTAGATTTTAATAATACAATATTTATTAATACATATGCACAAAAAAGGACAGAGGTATATATATATATATATATATATATATATAATAATGTAACAAAAAGAAGGCAGCACTCCAGATGATTGTGAAAAAGTGGACGGTTTATTCACTCATCAGCGACGTTTCAGCTCTCTCTATGGAGCCCTTTTCCAGCTCCATAGAGAGAGCTGAAACGTCGCTGATGAGTGAATAAACCGTCCACTTTTTCACAATCATCTGGAGTGCTGCCTTCTTTTTGCTACATTATCCATACCTGGGACCTTGGTCGCAGGTCCCCTAGGAGGATTTTTTGCACCCACACGTTTTCTCTTTGTGTGCTGCTTCTCTTTTTTCTATTTTTCTTTTTTCTATTTTTATATATATATATATATATATATAAAAAATATATATACATATCTACATATCAAACACAACTGGGGGAACATTATTATATACCCCCACTGGCCACTCAGGAGTGTATATATATATATATATATATAGTAGGAAGGTGCAAGGGGCCGTCATTGATGGAAGTTATGTGTTACTGAGATTCCTGGCCTTGGTGAGGTAAGAGCCGGTAGTTTTAAGTGTCAGCGCAGCTAGTGCTGGTTGAAACTGTTTGCTGTTAGCGTAGCTGTAAAGCCGATCCGGGCCGGCTCTTACTGGGAGTAGCCAAAGTTCTGGGTAGGTGGCGTCTCCCCAAGCTCCAGGCCGGGTCTTTATTGGCCTATATAAAACCCAGCCAGCAGTCTCAGCTGGGTGTGGATTATCCTCCATCTTACAGTGGAGAGCTGTCAGTCTCTGTCTGTTTTTGGAACTGAGAATTTGTGCCGTGCTAAAGGGCTGAGAGACGCCTGCTGGGAAACAGCCCCTAAAGGCTGCTGTGGACTGCGGGTGGAAAAACTGCTGACCAGGTGAAGGTTTTGGTTCTGTGGACTTTTTATGGTGTGAACAAACACCAAGACTGCAAGCCATTACTTTTTATTTTTCCCTTTGTGTGACTAAAACACTGAACTGTTTAAGTTAAAGACATTGTGGTTGCCTCTGTACTGCGTCCGCTAGCCTGTCTACCAGGGCAAATACCCACAATATATATATATATATATATGAAACCCTCACTGGAGACACATACATATATATACGTATATACACAAATTCTGGCACTTCCCTCTACAGGGCCCACTATGTCTTCAGATACTCGGCCCACTGGAGGAATCTCTGGTACTCTATTGGGCCAGTCCGACCTTTGTAGTGTCACGCTTCGGTGTGGGAGGGAAACACTACACCGAGCATAGGAGGGAAGGGGGGGGGGGGGGGGGAGAGAACAGGGAATCAGGCCTGAGAACTAGGGAAGGAAAAAGGAAAACCCTAACCAAAATCCTGACTGACTACCAGTATGATCAGACCCCAAAGGTAGGTGAGTTCATATGCAGAAATACCTAGAGTCCTATCAAGCCCTATAGGACCCTGGTACTAATGGCAGGGACGAGACTACCTGTTCCTCCAAAAGGAAGGATGAACAGGATTCTCCCTCAGGCCTAATAGAAACGATAGGGAAATGCAACACACAGAACCCAAAACAAAATACAAAATACAAAAGGAAAAGGAAAGACTTAACTTCAAAGGAGCAATGGAAGCATAAGGAACTCAGCCGAGAGCCAACCACAATCTATTCAAAGGTCCAAGCAGAAGCTATAAACCGCACAGCATTATGGGAGAAGCAACTATAAATAGAGAAGGTTAGATTATCCTAATGGCCACACCTGGGGAAAGAAAGCGTGGCAAGCACCAGAAACAACACAGACATCATTTGATCCAAACGGAAAACATGTCAGATCAAACCACGTGTTGCCAGTCTCACCGATCTCCTGCCACCTGTCGCGGGAACGTCTGTGACATGTAGTACTTGAAGGGCTATTTGTGCCCACTATACATTGTCTAAGCGGCTGTCCTATAGTCATATCTCAGTATGCAAACATTGGTACTTTGCACCTCATGCCTCGCCCATAAGGCGCAAGTAGGATTGCGAAATCACAAAATGGCTGCCTTGGTTGAGATATGCCTTAATATTGTAATTACATTTCTTCCGTGACTCCTGTTAGGGTAGATGTCTTTAGGGAGACTGTTAAATTGTTCTTTTCTTCTTGATGTAAGTGGGGGTCTTATTTCACCTGTTACGAAGAGGAAACCTCTCAAGCACAGACGAATAGCAAACAGAAAACGGAACTCTTATCTTGCCAGGGAGAGGGGGAACTAATTGGGAGGATGCTTCTTGCAAGACAAAGCCTTTAAAAGGATGTGGCTGGTCCCTCTGGAACCTCTCCAGCACTTCTCCGAACATTCTTCACTACTTTGTAGGAGATTTTCTCCTTATTGAAGCATTCAGCCATGGAAGTAATTGGCAATAGATGCTCATCATTAATTCACCTAAAATACTATTTGGTAGTTCTTGCACAATGCCGCCTTTAAAGTGGCAGTAGCTGCTAAATAGACAGAGATAGGAAATGCATGTAGATGCACATCTGTGGAATTTGGGTATTTAGAGGACCTGTCACCTCTCCTGACATGTCTATTTTAGTAATTACTTGCATTCCCTATGTAATACCATTTCTGGATCATCTATTCTCACGACTCTATGTTGTGCCATTTCTTTATTATTCTTGATATAAGTTATGAATGACTTGCTAGCAGTTTTCAATTAAGGTCCAGATGGGTGTTACCAACTGGACGAGTGTCCCTGCACAGTCGACATTGACAGCACTGATTGGATAATGATTGGCTATGAAAAGACACATCCCTAATTGGTGACACCTCAATTCACCTTGATTGCAGATGCAGCTAGCCCCTAAGGAGATGGTAGTGGTAGTGGCCCTGATAAGATGTTATGTCACAGCGTACTCCCTCAGTCCATTGCTTGCTAGGGATCAGTGCAGACCAAAGGTGGTTTGAAGAATCAGAAGAAAACATATAAAATTATCATAAAACTTATGGCACATCCAGCAGTGTAAGTACAAAGTGCAGTTTTTGGCACCAGATGAGGAGGTATGGTGGCTGGTTGTGTGG
Source organism: Bufo gargarizans (assembly GCF_014858855.1). NCBI lineage: Eukaryota > Metazoa > Chordata > Amphibia > Anura > Bufonidae > Bufo > Bufo gargarizans. Next base: position 28,596,839 of record NC_058086.1, read on the forward strand.
CAATTACATTTGACTTACAGGCACTTGTGTATATAGGTGTCCAATGTGAGATTTAGGCTTGAAGTTAGTATGGCCTGGTGGTTATTCTGGGTGATGGGTGTCTGACCTGTTTTCTCTCAATGGCAGCAGGGTCTGTAAAGCTGCGGTTTCTTTGATCACTCTACTGTCTAGAGTTCTGAACCTTCTTGGAAGCAATGTTCTTGATTCTGGCAATCTCCCTGAAGTAAGAGCTCTGACATGTGCTTCCTTTCTCCACACTGTCTTTCCTCAAACTCCTCCTCCTGGAATGAAGCAGGACGAGGCCACTCCTACCAAGAGGGGAGGAACAGGGTGGTTAACTATGTTCCTGCCAACCATTGCCAACTACACCTTCTCTGCTGGAACACACGGTTTAACAATGCATAACATAACATTACATTACAATGCATAATAAAACATTTACAGATGCCCCCAGGTCTGGGGTACTGCAAAGACTGCTGGAAATACATTAATAAACTTCTAGAAGAAATAATAAAGGAATGGCACATCATAGAGACATAAGAATAGATGCTCCAGAATTATTATTACATGAGGAATACAAGTACAGTAGTTACTAAACCAGACACGTCAGGAGAAGTGACAGGTAGTCTTTAAGCATATGAAACGATGCCTATATGTGGTCAAATGAAGATGTGACCTTTCAGAAATCCACGGCCACGTGTCTATCAGTGTACAGCATTTTTATCGCTCCTGTGTTGCTGTGATGTTAATTTTGGGAACAAAAGAGAAGGAAAGAACATTTTTCAGTCTGCAGGACTTACTGTAAATTCATAAAAAGTTGTAATAGAAAACGAGATTTGATCTTATGGCCCTCCCTCTGTCCTTGGCTGAAAACTGGCTGAAGGGAGGAGCTTAGATAAAGGGGCAGGGCTTACATTCCCTTTCCGCCTTTGGATCCCAGGAAGCAATTGTTCCTCTCATTCCGCTGACAGTACACTTAGCTAAGGTAGCTGTTGCTCCACCATATATATGCAGGCCTGTCATGATCCAACATGTCCAATCCTAGTTTTTTTTAATACAGTTGCCTTCTGGAAGATGCCCTTCTGGGAGATGCCACTGAAAATAATTAAAACATTCATGAAAAATACCCCTTAAAATGTAAAAAATTTCCCCAAGATGAATAACATTAAAAAAGACACTTTAAAGGGGCTTGTTGTGTTTTGGCGCTGTACAAGATTTTTCTGGCAGTACGGTGCTATAGAACCAGCAATAGAATTTTTTTTTATATAGTTTATTCTTTGAACCATTTCCTATGGATATTTCAATGGTTAGTTGTATCCTTTGTTTGGTAATGCACTTGCTTTTTCCATGTCCCCTTCCTGAGATCTATGACACATTTCCTTTATGTGATGCTCCACCCTTCTTCTTGAGTACAGCACTTCCTGTGTCATGGATACAGCTAACAAGCCTCATGTAACAGGCAGTGGCGTGCCCAGGGCATGCACAATACTTGACCACATACCTCTTACATCCAGGGACATTTCCTGTCATGTAGACCTTCTCTTTCCTCTTCTCCTCTGTTAGACCACCATGATTCTTTCAGCCACATCTCATCTCTACAGAGTTTGTAACACAGACACGTTAGATTTCTCAATTTTTCCATCAACCTCCCCATCCTGGTGTCCCCACAGTGTCATCCTGCTGCCACCCCTAATACTGTGCCCACTGTGCTCCCCAATGCCCCAGGTACTATACTGCTGAAAAAATAGCGACCCTAATAGATATAATTGGGGTCATTTATCAAACTGGTGTAAAGTAGAACTGGATTTCCAAAAGAGCTGTCAAATATGAAAGGTAGAATCTGATTGGTTGCTATGGGCAACTTAGCCAGTTCTACTTTACACCAGTGTGATAAATTACCCCAAATGTCCCTATAGTGTCTACAGCAGCTATAATGTCCCCTATAGTGCCCCCAGTAATAACACCCTATATTGTGCTCCAGGTAATAATCCCTGTATAGTGTGCCCAGAAATAATTCCCCACGCTGCCCCCACACAGTAATTTCCCCCACACTGCCCCCTACACAGTAGTGTCCCCCACACTGCCCCCCACACAGTAGTGTCCCCCACACTGCCCCCCACACAGTAGAGTGTCCCCCACACTGCCCCCACACAGTAATGTCCCCCACACTGCCCCCACACAGTAGTGTCCCCCACACTTCCCCCCACACAGTAGCGTCCCCCACACTGCCCCCCACACAGTAGTGTCCCCCACACTTCCCCCCACACAGTAGCGTCCCCCACACTGCCCCCCACACAGTAGTGTCCCCCACGCTGCCCCCCACACAGTAGTGTCCCCCACACTGCCCCCACACAGTAATGTCCCCCACACTGCCCCCCACACAGTAGTGTCCCCCACACTTCCCCCCACACAGTAGCGTCCCCCACACTGCCCCCCACACAGTAGTGTCCCCCACGCTGCCCCCCACACAGTAGTGTCCCCCACACTGCCCCCACACAGTAATGTCCCCCACACTGCCCCCCACACAGTAGTGTCCCCCACACTTCCCCCCACACAGTAGCGTCCCCCACACTGCCCCCACACAGTAGAGTGTTCCCCACACTGCCCCCCACACAGTAATGTCCCCCACACTGCCCCCCACACAGTAGTGTCCCCCACACTTCCCCCCACACAGTGGTGTGCCCCACACAGTAGTGTCCCCCACATTGCCCCCCACACAGTAGTGTCCCCCACATTGCCCATATAGTAATTCCCCCCCCCCACATAGTAATCCCTCCCATAATAATTTGCGCCCACCATAGTATCCCACCATATCCCCCCCACATCCTCCTGTGTGCACCCCCTCATGTCCCCCAAAGTTGGCACATAAAATAAAAAAAAAAAAAAAAAAAAAAAGCTAATACTTACCTGCGCTTGCTCGGAGAGTCCCGGCACTGTGCTGCTGAGTCCCGGCACAGGCGCGCGCAATGACGTCATCTCGTCCCCCTGCGCCAGGATTTCACTACCGCATAGGCTTCAAGCCTATGGCGGTGATCGGCGGCGGAGCAGGGAACTATGCGCTTCGCTCCCTGACCCGCTGCAGTATGTGGGTGTCAGCGCTACAGCAATAAGCGCTTCCATCTGTATTGATGGAAGCGCTCATTGCTTCTGGGCCTGATGGCTCCCCCGTGAGAGCCGGCACCCGGGGCGGACCGTACAGTGAGAAGATTCTGCAGATATTACCGAACAGAGTGTAAGACCCAAACGTACAATAAAACCGACATGAAACTCAGAGAACACTATAAAGCCACTAGAGATGAGTTCTCCAGCAATCTGTCAGACCTCTGGGACAGAACCTCACACCTCACACTGCATGTCAGTTTTGTCCCACTTTTATGATTAACCAGCTGAATTTAGAGACTCTATAGATCGCCTATTTGCTGTGTGAGAATGCTACCAGCGGCTGTCTGCAAAATATTAAACTTTCTTGCAGGACTCTGATATAGAGGATTCTTCAGAACTGACCAGGACTAATGCACTGAGCCAACAAAGCCGAGCTGGAAGCTCAAATGGCAGCTCAACAAGCCGAGATGGAAGCTCAAATGGCAGCTCAACAAGCAGAGGAAGATTCACAAATAAAGATTCTGCAAATGGAAGAGGAGGAAGCAGCTTCCCTAGCAAGGCTGAAAGTCCTTGAACAAGCAATGAGACAAAATACTAATTTGGACTGCCTTATCCCAGCAGAACTGGAAGATCCAGTTGAACGCACCAGTGAATACGTACTAAAGCATAACATTGGCAAAGATACAGAGTCCTCTCCTGTACCTCCTACTAACAACACTGTTCTGACTCTCAACACAAATACCTCTCAGCTCCATATGCCTAAGCCTCTTCAAGTCTACAACACGAGTACATCTACGAAGCAAATCACATCAACTCCTGCCAACAACAAGGTGACTTCCGGTGATAAGCCGCAGATCAAGCCACAGCCAGCACAAGCTTTAGAGACCATACCACAGTTAAACGCTCATGCAACATCATTTTACCCTGGTAAACCTCACCCTACATCACCAGAGAACTTTCACACCCAAGGGGTTTCACAAGTTAATTTGTCACCAAAGAGTGAGAGATCAGACTTGAATGACTTTGCCAGATATATGGTACGCCATAAGCTCATTACACCAGCCTTTCAAGGTTTGACGTCCACAGAGCTACAGGTCCTGGAGATCAACCTTCAAGGCTGCTATTGCTGATCTCAACCTTACTGCTAAGGAGGAACTTGATTTGCTCATAAGATGGCTGGAGCCAGAATATGCAGATTGTGTTAAAAGACTGAGAACAATACATGTTGACCACCCAGATGCAGGTCTTGTTGCTGCATGGGCAAGACTTCAGCAAGCCTATGGTAGCTCTGAAGCCATAGAAAGCGCTCTGTTCAAGAGACTGCAAAACCTCCAGAAAATAAGGAACAAAGACTATCGCAAGCTCCAAGATCTAAGTGACCTCCTCATGGAGTTAGAGTTGGCAAAGACAGACCGAAGTCTACCTGAACTAAGCTTCCTCGACACCGCTGATGGTGTCAACCCAGTGATGTCTAAACTGCCATACGGCCTGCAAAAGAAATGGGCACAACAGGGCTCAGGGTGCAAAAGAGACTATAATGTATCCTTTCCTCTATTCTCATACTTTTGCTGGTTCATTAGTGATTAAGTCTGGATGAGAAACGATCCCAGCTTCATCTTCAATGAACCCAACTTGCCTGCTTCATCCTCATCATCATCAAGGTATGATAACACAGCAGCTAAACGTAGAGACTTTAATAGAGCTATATCTGTTAAAAAGACAGACATCTCACCCTCCACAACCTCACCTACTGATCAGGGCGTTGTGGATGACAGAGATAAACATCCTAATCGTCAGTGTCCTATTCACAAGAAGCCTCACCCTCTTAAGAAATGTCATGGGCTTAGGCCAAAGACTTTACAAGAGCGCAAGGAGATTCTCCAGAAACTTGGAATATGCTAAAAGTGCTGTGCTTCTTATAGCCATTTTGCTAAAGACTGTAAAGTTGTCATCAAGTGCACAGAATGCAGTAGCGACAGACATGTTACTGCTATGCATCCTACTCCACTTCCAGACAACCCACAGCAGCTACCTATCTGAACCCCTATCTCAAATCATGGTGGGGAGCAACAAAGTCATACCCCAGCCAAAGATAATGTTTTATCTTCATGCACAGAAGTCTGTGGAGAAGGCATGGATCACAAATGCTGTGCCAAGATATGTCCAGTCAAGATATACCCAAAGGGTCATCCTGAGAAAGCTGCTAGGATGTATGCCATAATAGATGAACAGAGCAACAGATCCCTGGTTAAGCCTAAATTCTTTGAGATCTTTGGCATAGAGGCTCACGCCACACCGTATATTCTCAGAACCTGTTCTGGTCGTGTAGAGACCTTCAGCAGAAGGGTCGATGGGTTCATGGTCTTTTATATCAACGGGGGAGAGGGCATACCCCTACCAACATTAGTTGAGAGTGACCAGATACCAGACAAAAGGGAAGATATTCCTACTCCAGAAGCTGCATATCACCATCCTCATTCAAGGCACCTTGTTGATGAGATGCCTGCAATGTACATGAGTGCTGAAATTTTAGTCCTGCTAGGTAGGGAAATTCTCAGAGTACATAAAGTACATGACCAGTGCAATGGACCCGACGATGCCCCTTATGCACAAAGATTTGACCTAGGCTGGCTAACAGTGGGTGATGTATGCTTGGCCAGGATGCGTTACTCCTGACATTACTCCTGTCTGGTAGAAACGGGGATAAACACTCCAGTAATGAAGTGGTTAAATAAGAATAAGTGTTTATGACTTCTTAGTAGTTTAGAGATAAGGTTTAGCACAAAGTGAAAGTACCAGTTACACAGTTAGAAGAACAGTTAACCCATTGTGACAGAACGGCTCAATATATTTAATAAAGGCCAATTGAAAATATGATTTTAGTCAAAAATGAGTAAAATGCAATCATAAATAAAAATTGCCTCCAAATTTTTACATAGCCTTTAAGGTTAAGTATAATAGCTCTTGGGTGGATAATCATTAATTGAATCACCTCCTGCTATCTCTCTCCTTCCTGCTCATCTACTGCCCCATCCACCATCTTCCTCCCTCTTTTTGGTTTTAGTGGTGCTCTAAGCAGTCACCTACTCGCTTACCATTCTCCCACAGGGAAAAAAAAGTGTACAGCATTGCAGCTGTGCCCTATTGACTCTAATGAAGCTAAGCTGCAATACCAGACACAACATTTGGACCGAGGTGGTGCTGTTTTTGGAAGAAAGCAGCCATGTTTTTCTAATCCTGGAAAACCCCTTTAAAGATAATCTGTCATCTCTCCTGATATGTCTGTTTAGTAATAACTCCCCAGGATATAGCAATTCTGGAGTATTTCAGATGTTACATCTTTGTATTGTATGGTTCCTCTGCTCCTCCTCCTAAAAATGTAGGTAAAAGTGACAACTGGGTGTTACCATTAGGAGGGCATGTCCCTGCACTGTCCAATCAGAGTCACCAGTGTCAGACTGTATAAAGACACATCCCTTTAACAGGTTGATGGTAACACCCAGTTGTCAATTTATTCATATATTTCTGGGAGGAATAACAGGGGAATAGCACAATGCAAGGATAGATAAAATGGTCCATGGGGTATACAAGTATTTTTTAAACAGATACGTCAGGGTAGGTGATGGGTTTATTTAAATGGTACAAAATAGATTGCACAATTTATGCAGCGACCTGAAGAGGAGGCGAGGAGGATTGTAGTGATGGTTGTGGCTATGCTGGTGGTTTTAGTACTCACAGTTCACAGTGGTAATCCTCACCCTGACTTTCCTTGGGCTGAACAGTGAATGGAAGTCGCACCCTTTCTTCCCTCAGTGCACTCCCTGGAGTTGGGGGTCTTGCCTGGTGTTATATGGGGTCCCCTTGATGTTAGTTGTTGGTTTGAGCAAGAGCGCAGGAAAAGCGGCCAGCGCAGGATGACGGAGTCAGCAACCTTCCCATTTGGTATCAATAGATAAGTCTGTCTTTACTAAAATGCGGAATAGGAGTAGTAGTTCATCCAGCAATAACAAGGCACAGCTTCAAAGCATATCACACAGTGCAATATGTCCAGAATAGTATGGACAACAGCAATGATGGCGGTTGTAGTGCTCCTTCTCTCTATCTCTCTAAAGTCTCTCAACACAACCTTAGGCAGGCAATGGGGTTCTCATTAAATGCTTCTTTAAATTCCCGGGCTGAGGGCTGCAGATATAAGATACAGCTCGCCAAACCATCTTAAAGCTTGGAAAGGTGCACTAGCAATGTTCCCTCTCACAGTAGTAAGGTCTCTCTGTCATAAACATGCATAATACCTTGCTAACTGACTCCAATGCAGGGCCTCATAGATTCTGGGCCTTCTAACTTCCTTCTCTCTGCCTGGCGTAGTAATGGTCTAGCAGATGTTCTTTAGATGTCTAAGTCTCAGAGATGGTGATTCTCTGGGACTTGAGGCTTTTGAGGTCTGCAGAGCTTTCACACACAGATCCATCCTCTTCCTCTGCTAAGACTAGACTCCTCTGGGTTGGACCCAGGGTCCATCTCCCCAGCAACCCAACCTGTAAACTCAGGTCTTAACCTTTAATTCTCCATACAGTGCCATTTGGTACACAAATGTAACAAATCACAACATTTAACAATATAACATGATGCGGCAACATACGTGTGCAAAAGGGACACTTTCAACATCTGCCTATTTATCTAATGTATTGGCAATGTATGGTATTTCCTATTATCAGGCTGGCATTGTCATTTCACCCATTCGTCCCTAGGTGGTGCTGTCTCGACTAAATTTATATAGCTTGGGGTGTGTCTAGCTCAGGGCATTGCATTCCAGTGTTAGTGTATTGTAGTGAGAGAGGAAAGGAATTGTATGGAGGAGAGCAACAAGCCTTATCCACTGTGTAGCTGCAATTTCTTTCCTCCGGGACCTGATCAATCCTGGAGAGGACAAACTAAGAGTAGTTACAGCAGCTTAGCACTGGACAGGAAGTCTATGTCTAAATATAAAGCAAGCCTAGTGAAGGTTAGAGCGGAGTCTGGCCTATGGACTTTACAAGCACAAGTGACCAAGAGTAACTTTCCAAGTTCCTGGATGATTAAAGGCCATAATTATCCTGATTCACTAGAAGCCTTCAGGGATATAGTGAACCTGAATACTTCAGGAGAGCATCCTGCAAATAATGTCGCAGAGAGTTTGCCTGCCACGAGGGAGAAACGCCCTTATTGGATAGCTCAAGATAAGTAGAAAACAGTATATTTAGTACCTGAGTGCTATGGAAAGTGGACTTAAAGTAAATCTAATTATTCTTCGCCTGTAAAGCTAAAGTACTAGAGAACTCCCTAACTGACAATTGCCTAAACCTGATAAAATAAATACTACTGAACCTATTTCTGAGTCATCACTTATGCCATACAAATGAACTGTATCTGTAGTGACTACCTGAAGACAATTGATTCAGTAAATGTTCAACTGTTTGATTACAACCGGCTCCTCATCATTTCTACTACTACACTCAACATTTGCACCTTACGGTGCTGGCGTCACGAACACAAGGGCCCAGCCGCCAAAGCGCCTTAAACACCTATACCATCAACGGCACCTCAACTTCCATCTGGCTGGTGTTCCCTGCAATAGAGAGTGCCCCGAAGGATTTAGTGATGTCTTCCCTATCACTGCACGCCAGCCCAGGGAGGCTCTGCTAACCGCGAGTAAATGAACTACTACCCCCATTGGCCCACCGTAGCCTCACAAGTTGCCCCTGCGGACCCGGTCGCTACAATCATATCAGTTAACCCTTTGCAGCACCCTAGTGCACTTTCAGGAACCTACGCTAGGTATTTTAGTTTGTGATTTCCATATCGGCTCATTTTGCTTTCTGTGCTTGTATAAGAAATGTGTGGTAATGCTGAGGAATCATGAATATATGGCTGCTAGAAAACTGACAGTATTTAAATGAGTATCATTAAGGGCCTCGTAAATTAACAGTATTTCTTAGTTCTGGTGGAACCACTGTTTCAGTGTTTAATTAAACAACTGGAGTGTCTTGTGCATATGCGGCTTGCACTCCCTCATGTACGGAGATGAGTATCATTATGGGTGGCTGCTTTGCTGTTTAATTATTTTTAAGCTGATTTTTTTATTGCTGCAGAGTTTTTCTGCTTGGCTTGCACTCCCCGTATTACAGGTCCCAAGGAACTGGCTAAGTTGGATTCACTCTTGGGTAGTGTACAGTAATCCGGAGCAGCAGAAAATGTTTTTGTTTCTCACTGCACTGTGTTCGCTGGTTCTGGAGGGGGCAGCTGGAAAGTGGAGCTCCAGTTTGGACTTAAGTTATAGAGTAAATATGAAAATTGCTTAAAAAAGCAATTCAAAAAGAAAAAGAAAGGATACCTGGGCAATACTCTAATGCAGTTTAAATGGGCCCTTATTAGGCCTCATGCACATGGCTGTGTTACGTCTGATAGCTGACACCCAACGGCAATGACCAGGATCAGAGATAACTCCGATCTCCGTCATTTAACTCCTCAGATGCTGTGGTCCAGGACCAAGTCATCTGAGAGGATAGACGGAGGGAGGAAGCACCTTCTGCCCTCCAGAGCCCCTGCTGCAAAATCGTGGGGGTTCTAATCAGTTCCTCTGGCAGCCTGATGCATGGCAAACTGCCTGTTAAGCCCTGCCTGTGCCAGGGCTTAATAGGCAGGCAGTAAAAATGACATAGATTGCAACAGTATACCATTGCAGTCTATGGTATAAACAATCAGAGGATTGCATATTCAAGTCCCCTAGAGGGAACAAAAATTACAGTAAAAATTGTATCTTTTTAAAATTCAAAAACAAAATAATTAAAATTCAAATCAACCATCCCCTTCCAATTTTACATGTAAAAAAAAATAGACAATAAAATAATAAACATAATTACCTGAAAGAATAAAGTATTCATTCTGAACGGTGAATGCTGTATTGGAAAAAAAAAAAAACATACACAATTTGTCATTTTCTGGTCACTTTGTTCCCCCCCCCCACAATTTTTTTTTTATAGAAAGTATAATTATATGTACCCAAAACAATCCTCAAACAGCTCTGTAGCAGCAATCAAGAAAGTTATGGGTTCTCAGAATTAAAAGCAGTAAAACAAAACAAAAACTATATAATTTTAGCAATTGTGCTGACCCACAGAATAGGGGGGTCCTGTTCTGGAGATAGGTGTGGGTGCCACCTCCTAGTGACATACATCCAATGTTTTAGATGAGACAATCTTTTTAAGGAGTTCAAGGCAGATTTTTTATTTTTTTATCCATAAATTGTGTCCCCTTATAATGGCACGTAGGCAGTCAACAATTCTGCCTACCCCACCAAACCATGCAATTTTAGGAGGCATACTAGAGGGAAGGCACAATAGATCCACCTGTTTTAACACAGTATTCCCTAATAGTGTTTGCAATTATATTTTTTTAACCGGAATATGTTACATCTAATTATATTTTTAATATCGACTTTCCCTTTAATTTCCAAGACTCGGGGTTATTAACATCAGTAGAAAACACTTTGGAAATTAACTTTCAACAGAATTTTAAGTGACTAAACATTGGAATGGCTCAAATATTTTGTAATGATAAAGAAATCTGTCATCCCTTTACCGTGTCAAAGTAGCTCGCCTTTGATGCTGTCATTATCTAAACAGAGCGAACAATAATTAAATGAAAAGAACTCCACAGGACCCGGAGAAAATACAAACACAGTCATTTTTCACATAAAACGCCTAATTACAAGTGCCATCCGCAAATGAGTTCCAATTTTTTATCTTTTCAAAGCCATCCGCCGCGTTACTGTTTATTTCATCGCTTGCTCTTTGGGACCTCAATGCGGTCAAAGGGCCGGAGCGAGTCGACAAGGTCACAAAACAAAACACCATGGAAAAGAGCAATATTTATTATTTACCGTGTGCAATGTCTCTGTTCGAGTCTATCTATGCCCACGAAAGAGGGAAGGAAAACCTGCCGAGGTGGAGGGGACGACGGCTGCCGCTACATGCTTGGAATCCCAAACGCATTGGTCATTCCAGAAGACGGTGTCACATGAAGGTCGTTAGACAGTAATAACTTCTATGACTGTAGAGGCCGAGGATGATGGGTCACCAGCTCACAGTTCTCTTAATCCTAATCATTTGTCCATATGTCAGCAGTGCAGAGCTGAGTTTCAGATGGAAACCTATCTGGGGAACGTACAAATTTAATAAAATACAGAGGGGGAAGGGTTTCGCTTGACATTAAGATGGATTCCCAGTTTGAGGGAGCCTGTGACAACTACAAATGACATCATAAATGAAATAAATCTATAGGTGCTTATTGATTGTAATGGTATGTAGGGATTATTTCTTGGAGGCGAAATGGATGTGCTCAGGATGAGGCCGGAGCTGGGGCTTTGTTAACCCCTCAGGCACAGTCTTCATATTTTTTCTGTTGTGAGTTGAGAGGAAACGTCATACAGTGAATGTAGGCAGTGAGTGGACTGAGGAGCCGGTACAGGGGATGGGACTGGTAGTGGTCCAGATGAGATATTGTGCCATGTTGTACTCCCTCAGGCTGTTTTCTCCCTGGGGATTGGTGCAATGGAAGAGTGGTTTGAAGAATCAGGCCAGAAGTTAAAGTATAAAAATATCTCTTTACATAACCCGTGGTAAATCCAGCAATAGTGGGTACCAGGTGTAGTTGCCAGATAAGGAGGCATGGTGGCTGATTATGTGTCAATTTAGATGCACTTGGAGTTAATTGTGCAATTGTGGGTATAGGTGTCCACTGTGTGATACAGGCCTGGAGCTAGACTGGCCTGGATGTTAGCTAGGGGATGAGTGTCAGATATGTATTCCCTCACCTGCAGCAGGGTCTGTAAAGCTGTGATTGCTGGTCACTCTGCTGACTTTGTACACTGTAGCTTTTTGGAAAGCAGGCTTCTGGATTCTGATAATCCCCCTGGAGTAATTGTGCCACAGGGGAACTGGTTACGGTCCCTTGGAGTAGGAGCTCTGGCATGTGCTTCCTATCTCCACTTTGTCCGGACTTGAACTCTTCCTCCTGGCAGGAAGTAGGACCAGCCCACTCCTACCAAGAGGGGAGGAACAGGGTGGTTAGCAATGTTCCTGCCAACCATACCTCTTCTTGCAGGAATGCACATAACAATACATAATAAAACATTTGCTGATACCCCAGGTGTGGGGTACTCATGAATAAAATTAAGACTAAATGCCCCAAGCACATACTAGATGGTATGTAAAAATACTAGATGGTCTGAAAATTGTGGATCCGCAAAATACATTTGTGGTCCTTGTGCATCCTGCACTTTTCGCAGGCCCTATTGAAAAAATGGCTATTCTTGTCTGGAAAACAAGGAGGATGGGAGTAGTGTATGTGGGGGGGGGGGGAGGTGAGGAGGATGGGAGTAGTGAATGTGGTCCGTAGAGGGTAGAAGTATTCCCAGTTCACTGTGACAATCCTCACTCCGGCGCTCCCTGGGCCTGTGCAGTGAATTGAGGGCACACCCTGTTATTAGGTCTCCTGCTTAGTTGTAGTCGGAGTCCCCTCTTGGTAGGCGTGAGCTGGTTCTGCTTCCTGCCAGCAGGGGGAGTTCTTGTGTAGCTGCAGAGTGGAGAGGATGCAGCCTGCATTGCTCCTACTCCTATTACAGATTTATCTGAAGAGAACTGTTACTAAATTGTAATATATAAAGACAGCAGAGTGACCTGCTATATTCAGCTTCTACAGACACTGCTGTGAAGTGAGGGAATACGGCTAAAAACACCCTCATCACAATACAACCACTAGGCCAGTATCACCTAAGTGCTGCATTTCCACCAATCAACCTTCCTCAATATCCTTGCTGGTGCCAGAAGAGAATTGCACTAAAGCCTGCAGCTACTGTATGTATTTTCAAGTTCTACGTTGCACTTAGTAAAAAGGACTTTTTTACGTTCAACTCTGGCCTCATTCTTCAGTGCTAGAACTTTCACTGCAACAGATCCCAGCGAGCGATGGCCTGAAGTATGACACCGTGACACAGCTACACTATATCAGGGTCACTACCACTCCCATCCACTACACCGACCCCTCAGGGACTCGCTGCAGGTCCATTTGTAAGTTGTAGAACCCATCGGTCAGAATTGAGAGGATATCCTGTTGATGTGAGCTGAGATGCTCTGACATCTCAAAAGGTCTTTCATTCCCTTGAGGAGCAAAGATATTTCTATGGCCTCCATCTCAGAGTTCATCAGCAGGTATAACTCCTAGCAGAGAACAGCTAATAACTTTTATCCACCGATACAAGTCTCCAGGACATTGGAGCTCCAATTTCAAGGTTATTAGCACATGGGTATTTTGCAGTAAGAAGCAATATTCTTAAAGAGAATCTGTCACGGGAGAACGGAAGCCATGTCATAGGGTAACTATAGGTTTTTGAGAGAATCAGCAGATAACATGTGTAGAGGAGCTCAAATTTGTTACAAGACTCGTGACCAATCAGTCCTAACATTAAGACCACTGATGGATGACGTGAAAAACCTTGATTGTCCTGTGCCTGTCAAGGAGTAGGATATAGTAGGAAGCAGGTGAACAGTCAGTTCTTGAAGTTGATGTGCTGGAGACCGGAAAATGGGCAAGGGTAAGGATCTGAGGGAGTCTGAAAAGGGCCAAATTGTGATGGTTAGATGACTAGATCTGAGCATCTCCAAAATAACAGGCATTGTGGGGCTTTCCTGGTAGATAATGGTTAGTACCTATCAAAGTTGGTCTAGAAAAGGCCAAAGAGTGAACCAATGATGGGGCAGGGCTCTTGGGCACCTAAGGCTATCCTATTCTACCCAGTCCGTCTGAAGAGGTAATGTAGCACAAATTGCTGAAAAAGTTCCTGCTGGCTATGATAGAAAGGTGAAAGACAACACACTGGACATCACAGTTTGTAGAGGGAGAGACCTGGGAAGGGAGCTTAGGATTGGAGGTGTGGTAGTAGCTATAATGGTGCTAGTTGTACTCACAGTTCACAATGGAAATCTGCATCCTGGTGCTCCCGGGGGCCATGTAGTGATAGAAGGGCGCACCCTTTCTACCCTTAGGGCACACCCTGGTTGGTGGTCCTGCCTGGTGGTAGGTGGGGTGCCCTTGATGTTAGGTGTTTTGGTGTAAGACTGGAGTGCGGAAGTAGTCGATGGTTGGTGGATCAATAACCAGGCCACTGGTTGCAATAAATAACAGTCTCCTTACTTATTTGATGGTAGTAGTAGTAGTACCCATTCCAAGGTATATCACAGTGCAATCCTCTTTCAATAGCAGTGTAGGAGCAACAATGATGGTAATTGTAGTACTCTCTTGCCCCCTCTCTCTCTAAAGAACTCTTTACTGATGATGTATCCTCAGGATAGGTCATTAGTGTCTGATTGGTAGGGATCCGACACCCGAGACCCGCACTGATACGCTGTTTGAGCAGCAGCGGCACTCACAGTAGCGCTGCGGCCTTCTCTCAGCTTTCCCTAGGTCACGTTCATCGATTACACAGCCTAGACTCAGCTCAGCCCCCTAGAAGTGAATGGGGGTGAGCTGTGATACCATGCACAGCCACTATGCAATGTAAAGCGCTGTGCTTGGTGAGCAGAGAGAAGACCTTCTAAGATGTCTGGTCTCTTGGTTAGTGTGAACTATGCCTTGATGCAAATGCAATGGGCGCATCCCTCCAGGTCCCTCTATGTCGCATCCCAGATGTAGGAAATGGCGAGTGGTGTAGTGCGGTCTAACTGTCTCTTTTTACATGCCACGGTGCTCCTACCTGGAAATGGCTGGACCCAAGGCTTTGGTTCCGAAGAAATAAATAGGGGGAATAATTGAGGGATTTGAAGAAATAACTTGAGTCCAGACCTTGAGATGAAGTTCAATGGCAGCTTTACTTGAATAAATGTTTCTCCAAACAGTTTCAGGCTTTGTCTTGATTCCAGCAGGCTTTAGCATTAAACTGGCAGGCAAACTCAACTCTGCTATATCTTTCTCTCAACTCTGCTGTACAACAAGCTAACTTGGTGTCTTTGTTTCCTCTTTATGCTGCACTTCACTCTTGTAGTGGGACTTATGTTCAGACAAAAAGTAGGTTAGAATCCTGGCAGCTCCAGCATGGAGTCTCAACCAGAACAAACCAGAACTGCCCCACCTCCTTCTGGTAGCAAATAGTGGCCAAAGGATAGAGAAAGGCGCTCATAGGGTGAATATGTCTGATAAGTGGAATGTCCACAATTAGAAATGGTTTACTCACCTATTGGGGTTGCACCAATTTGGGCGCAACAACAATGAAGGGTAAATAAAGATGGTTATCGGTTGGTGCAGCCTGGACTCGTTCAATCACCTTGGGTGGAAGCCACCCCACCACTCAGGTAAAACTGTAGAAACGGAGGGGTGCTGGACCATGTTAGTCGAATGTAAGGACAGTGAGAGGCGCACTTTCAGAACCGGTTGTTTAACAATTTGCAGTTTATTCAGCAAATTGTTAAACAACCGGTTGTGAAAGTGTACCTTCTGGTAGCAAGCAGGACTCACCCACGTCTGCCCAAAAGGGGGGAGAATGGAGTAGTGAGTTCCATTCTAAGATAGCTCTGGTAGAAACACTGCCACCTGCTGGTGAACCAGGCACATTACATGTAATAAACAGTTACATAACAAGATTATGAATGCACATTGTGGAGGACCTGGAAAGGCATACATAAGATGACATTATATTAGCCCATTAGAGATAGTAGCAGGGTGCAGGAGTGGTAACACCACTCTGGGGTGTTACACAAACAACTTAGTGGGGAAGGGGAAGAGGCTTAAGATACTACACTGTGCACCAAATTTGTAGGTAAGCCAACTAATAGGTGGTACAAACCTAGAGGAGACCGTCTAAACGTGCGCCAGGTGTATCATCCAGCATCAGACACTGATAAAATCGTGCACATTTTCAGACAGTCTAGTCCAGTGGTCCTCACCTCCAGTCCTCAGGGCCCACCTGCCGGCCATGTTTTCAGGATTTCCTTAGTGTTGAACAGGTGATATAATTAGTGTCAGTGCATCAGGACTTACCGCAGGTATTCATTGGGATATTCTCAAATCATGACCGGTAGGTGGGCCCCGAGGACTGGAGTTGGGGAACACTGGTCTAATCTAAATCTTAGACAGGGTTAGTAAATCTTCCCCATACTGTTCAATAAAAAAACATGAAAGATAATACTGTTTGTGTGTTATTAGTTTAGTTACATTGTGTTTGTCTATGATTGTACAGTCACAGAAAATAATGCACTATAATAATAGATGCAAGCATAACATATGGACTAAGCCCTCACTCTGCGCTCCTGAACATAAATGCATAACAGCATAGGCAGGTTTAGCGTAGGACCCGCCTGCACTGAGACCACCTTGTTGCTTGGTAGGTGGGCTTAGATGTAGCCATGTACATCCTCAACATTCATTATCATATAGTGCAGGATGTTTTATGTTTTTTTTTTTCTGTGATTTGTTTGTCTATGATTGTGACCACATTGTGTTAGTAATCAATGCAGAAATATGAGTAATTCCAAAGGGTTCACTTACTTTTTCAACACATGTACATCAATAATCTAACAATTTTGATACATCCTTGCTGTTGATAATACTTCTGCCGTTCGTGGTTAATACTGTTACCAGTCGTACTCAGTTACAGTCACTTTAGGATTTAGTAATATAAAACAATGCTACAAGTATTACACATTATCTACTTCAAACACACTCAATAATAGAAACAATACGTGATTTCAAATACATTCTGCTCTTGACTTTTCTGTGATTGGCAGCTCCCATTATTGAATCCCTGCAGCTTCACCAGCTCATAAAGCTTCTCAGTAATATCTGATCTTATGCATCTGTGATATAAACTTCCTTCCACGGTGCGAATATTCACAAACAAACGGTGAACGAAAGGCTTCCGTCTTCATGTCATTAAATGTTCTATCCCCCGAAAGGACAACAAAAGAGCACAGTGATTAACAATTTGCTTAAAAGGGTTCTCTGAGACGAGAACCCCTTATCAGATTTGCAGGTAGGGTGCAGGGGTGCGGTCGCTACAAAAACCAGACTACAGTAGCCCGATCTAGGACCTTGAAAAAGAACCTATTGTCCTAAAGAGAGGCCCTTTCTTGGGATCAGAGGTGGGTACTTTTATTCAGATGTGATTGGACTGTTTTACCACTAATTGAACATGCGTTCCACAGTGGAAAGCATGGAGACAGGAGATGGGAGCCGCTGAATGAGAGGTAGGGGTATAAAGGGAGGCAGCCTATTTGAATCAAAGGTGCTTCCATATTTGCTGCATTATTGTCACGGACGTTCCCGCGACAGGTGGCAGGAGATCGGTGAGACTGGCAACACGTGGTTTGATCTGACATGTTTTCCGTTTGAATCAAATGACGTCTGTGTTGTTTCTGGTGCTTGCCTCATCTTCTTTCCCCAGGTGTGTCTATTAGGGTAATTTAACCTTCTCCCACAATACTGTGCAGTTTATAGCTTCTGTTTGGACCTTTGAATAGATTGTGGTTGGATCTCTGCTGAGTTCCTGGTGCTTCCATTGCTCCTTTGAAGTTAAGTCTTTCCTTTCCCTTTTGTATTTTGTTTGGGTTCTGCATGTTGCATTTCCCTATTGTTTGTATTAGGCCTAAGGCATACTCCTGTTCGTCCTTCATTTTGGAGGAACAGGTAGTCTCGTCCCTGCCATTAGTACCAGGGTCCTATATAGCTTGATAGGACTCTAGGTATTCCTGCGTATGGACTCACCTACCTTTGGGGGTCTGTTCATACTGGTAGTCAGTCAGGATTTTGGTTAGGGTTTTCACTAGGAGGTGTCCATTTTCCTTCCCTAATTCTCAGGCCTGATTCCCTGTTTCCCCTTCCCTCCTGTGCTTGGTGTGGTGTTTCTCTCCCACACCGAAGCGTGACATTTATATGCATTATTAGTGCCATTGTGCACTAAAGTGACTCTTTTTACCACTCTTTTTGGGCTATCTGTCGGGGAGACGTATCGGGACACCCAAGAGGAACTTTATAGGAATTGGTGAGGGCTTAGCCACTGAAAGGTGGGGTCTCCCCTTTGGGGGCGGGTGATCTGCCTGTAGGCAGGTATAGTTGTGGAGTATCAATTGTGGATTGTTGAATTAAAAATTGTGTGTTTTTTTCTATTTTTTAAGTTATCTAGTAAAAGTTATGCTTTAAAACAAGGGAATTTATAGATAATTTAGGGCGCAGTGGTTAAAAAAAAAAGACTCGCCTATCACCATCACCGGCTCCATTGCGATTCGCTTCCCCTTCAAGTTTGTTTGGACTAAAAATAAGTGACACGCTGGAACAGAGAGGAGACTAGAATGACAGTGGCAGGTGAGTTTTTCCCCAGTCTTAGAAAACTCATTAAAAAAGCAGTGTTTCAGTGCACTTTGGGGGAGCGGGAAGAGTCAAGGTTGGGCAAGAAACTAATTTTCAGCCTAGCAGTGCCTATGGAATACATATGACAAATGGAGGGCAAAAAAGAAACTCATGGACCAAACATGGATCCTTCACCTTCATGGATGAACCATTGACTGTCTTGTCATGGATATAGAAAAGACACAGTGCAGCGCTCCATAGTGTAGTAACCTTCACACTAAGAATAAAAAAGATTCAATGGCGCTTACCGGAGGGAGTTGTGCAAATGGCGCAATATCAGTCACAACTTTGCAGTACACTGTTCTGTCGCTTCTGGATCCAAAGTATCGGCTGCTGCTCCCTTGTGTTGCAGTAACAGTTCTATGTTCCGCACGTGTTTGCTGTAGACTGGAGAAAAATGCAGGATCCGGGGCGCTACCATTATAAAATGATTTATCAATTTAAAACACAATGGGGGTCATTAACTAAGACAGTTGTTTTAGACGCCGGTCTTAACAGGCCCCTGCACTGGTGGTGGAACCGCCGCAGTTATGAAGAGGCGCTGGCCTCAATATAACTTCGACGGATCCTCCACCACTTCTAAATGTTAGACCACTTCCTGTCTTACATTTAGACCCCTATCTACGCTTAAAACAGGAGTAGAAAATGGTAAATGAGACGAGCCTGCCGGTCTGCCCCTTTCCACAACCACTTTTTTAGACCTGGAGTGAGTGGGGAAAAGTCACAGATTGTGTCGCAAAGGACCTTTTCACCACAATCTGCGCCAAAAATACAACTAATTTGGGCATATTTCTGTTTAATAAATGACCCCCAATGAGTATACGTGTGATGCGTTTTGGAGATGTACTGTCTACTTCCTCAGACATGAATCAGGAGGTCATCATCACTGACACGAACATGTGGAAGAGGTCTTACTGTCCCTTCCTGGTACCCATAACCTGCCCCCTTTCAAATATTAAAGTAATAAAAATAGTAAAAAATCACAGAAAAAACAAAGACAAAAACATCCTGCACGGTATAATAAATAAATATGCGGATGTCCTTGGCCATATTCACGAAAAAAATCACAAAAAAATGATAATAATGCACTAACAAAATAAATGCAAGCATTATATGTGGACCAAGCCCTCACTCTGATGTAATAAAATCTGAGACTCTTAGCCAATATATTTTGATCAAAACACATCTGTGCCCACCTACCCAGTGCCAAGGTGGTCTTAGGTCAGGCGGGTCCTACGCTAAACCTACCTGGACTTCTATGTTCAGGAGCGCAGACCCCGCACATATGGTGTGCTGCTCCTAGTAACCTCCAAGTGCATCAAGCAACCAATGAGTGGAGAAGTAAGCACACCTATATGTACCACCTAATCAAGGCGGTCTGTTTGATAGGAAGGGCAAAAGTGCGCAGGAATGCTACTCCCAAGATAAAATAGGAGCGCATTCACACTTGAAGTTGCCACTCCCTCGAGCATATACTACATAATAAGCAAAAAAATCAGAGAAAAAACAAAGATAAAAACATCCTGCACGGTATAATAAATAAATATGCGGATGTCCCTGGCCACATTCACGAAAAAAATCACAGAAAAAAAGATAATACTGCACTAACAAAATAGATGCAAGCATTATAATCAGAACTTGGGAGCTGTAGAAAACTCTATGCAGTGAGCTCCCTCTAGTGGTGACTGTAGGCAGACATCATTTTAATAGTTAAAGGGAGTCTGCTATGAGGAAATTCACAGATGAACCAGGCACAATGCCTTGTAGCGCTAGATCAGCTGAATGTAATGATACATTTCACTTAGCAATCCGTTGCTTCATTCTGGAGATAAAGTACTTTTCATTCATATGCAAACAAGAAGTTAAAGGGGTTGTCTTGCTTCAGCAGATAGCATGTATCATGTAGAGAAAGTGAATACAAGGCACTTCATAATGTATTGTGATTGTCCATATTGCCTCCTTTGCTGGCTTGATTCAATTTTCAATCACATGATTCACTACATATCCATTTTTGGCATGGTCTGGAAAATCACACTTAAATTATCTACGGCGGCATGACCGGTGGAGTGTACTACTTTGCCGTGTGAATATAGACTAACTCCTCCAGGCTGCAGCGGTAATGTTTAGGCCGAAGTGGCGATGTCCTGTACACCTCTGCAGCCAGTCACTGGCTTTAGTGGTGTGTAACACGAGGGCAATGACTGGCTGCCGCCCAGAGAAGGGACCAAATGATGGTGCTAGATGGAGGGGGGCTATAGAGGTAAGTACATTTTTTGTTATTATTTGAACCACATCCCTGCAATTGGCCCCTAATAAATATAACTTGAAACCCCCTTTAGCTTTTTTGCCACACTAGACTACCAGGCTTATTACTATCTGCAAACCACTCTAGACCATCAGGACCAATGCAGGAATGTTAAGAGTAAACTCTAAGCTTCCGATGTAAAATTTGCAATCGTGGTACATTTAGAAAGTGAAAAGAATTGGAAAGCAAAAATTTGGGGTGCAATACACTTAAAAACCCTGTACCCCTTCCTCCTGTTGGATATTTATATCACATGGCAAATACCCATTATATCATATGTTTTATCCCATAAATGTTTTGATGACAGAATGTTGTTTAGCAATATAAGCCCCCTAAGCTATCTCCGATACCTCCCCGCCCTCATATGAAAGCACAATGAAATTCCAGCACTCACGATTTTGGTAGCTAAAATCTTCGTCTTTTATTCAGGCAGTAGACATATAAACAGGACATCCACCCACAAGTGCAGCAACCTTGACGCGTTTCGAACAGTAGTTCTTAGTCGTAACAATGAGCAGTGTCTCCTCTGGCACCTTTATACCAGTCTGTATCAAAATGTAATTGCTTTTCCCCTCCACCTGAGGGGTGGGGGAGTGTAGGAGGCAGGGAACATTTTAACCTCTTGTTTTCCAGGTGAGGCACTGCTCATATGTTTCACAATAGAAAATTCATGCATCTATACAAAGTCACTGATTATTACAAAAATTTGTGTTGAAAAATAACCATTGAATAAAAACAGTGAACATATTAAAATTGTCAAAGAATGTCAATTGTCAGGATAGCATCAGAACACCATATTGGTTATATATAGCCAACTTATTTGTATGGATCCACATATATTAGTGCTGTGTTGCTAATTCTGGCATGGATCCCTTTTCTCTATTACTGCTCTTGATTGAATTGAAAAAATGCATGCATACATAGCTATGATGAAAGGAAATGTGAAAAAACAGGAAAGTCATGAGTTAGTAGAAATACATAAGTTCATTTTTCTTATTGAGGCCATTTGGATGTCTGGTATTCAACTTAAAAATCCAAAAAGCCTCTCTGAGTCTCACTAAACGTTTAAAATCTCCTCCTCTGTTAGGTAATTTCACCTGTTCAATTGCAAAGGCTTTGAAATTGCGCACCTGGCTTTCGTGTTTACTAATAAAATGTTTAGCCGCATTGGATGTGTTCACACTATGCGGATTTTTTATGTAGTTGAGGTGCTCCAGGATTCGGACCTTGAATTTTCTAGTGGTACATCCCACATATAACATGTCACAGGCTATACATTTTATGATATATACCACCCCCATAGAATTACAATTAATATAGATCCATTTTGAAAAATAAAAACAAAAATAAATCAAAGCAAGATAACCGCAATTATAAATCAAAGTCCCAAAATAAATCACCAAGAGTGAGTTTTTCCTCTGAACTGGATACCGCTGACACCTCTGACGGCTCACAGGATTTACCACAAAGCCCTCAGCAAATCATGGAATATGGAGCGAAACCCAAACTGTCATACTATAGAAAATCTAAAAATATTAACCTGGAGAACAATAAAAATAAAAAGGAGGATACTGCAACAAAATCGTCAAAAAACGAGTGCGCCGGGCGGGACGTAAACACAAAAACGCCCCAAACCAGGTCAACACGCTACCAACAAAGATAGCTGACTGTGCACAATTAGATGTTATAAATTTGTCTGCCACAATCCTCTCAACTGAACAAATTGAAGTTCTCAAATTAGGTTTAAATTTTGTACCTTCTGTCAATTTTGATTTATTTTCTACTTTATTAGATATAAATAGATTTATAAGACAACTGACAGTGACCAGACATTTCAGTGATGTGGATATGAATGAGCCTATACGAAATATCGATCAGACATGTTCGGAAAGTAGAATTGAAAATGAATATTTTCATTTATCGTTCCAAGAACAATTGGCCCTAACATGTCTCACCGATCTTCAAGGGGAATCACTGGAATATGATAGATGTGTTGATGCTCAGAAATTTAAAATCACTAATCCGGATTTCTATCCTATCATGTCCAGAACTACCAATATGGACACCTTTCAAGATATCATAGAGAGGGAGCTAAAAGAAATACATAGTCACATCCAGGACGAGGGGGGATATACCAACCTGCCTATGAAATATAAAAAAGCAATCAAGGAACTAGCCGATAATGAACGTATTGTTATAAAAATGGCCGATAAGGGAGGCTCCGTTGTCGTCCTGGATTGTGACATGTACTGTGAACAAATGAATAAATTGCTCTCTGATCTCTCAGTATATCAAAGGTTAGATATTGACCCTTTACCCAAATATAAAGGGGAATTTTTTGAGATTTTGCGAAAAGGTTTGGAATATAATCACATTAACCAAAAACAATTTAATTATTTAAATGTAGAATTTACAGTTACACCTATAATGCATGCCCTCCCTAAAGTCCACAAGGGCCAATTTCCTCCCCCCCTACGCCCCATAGTCAGCGGGATTGGATCCCTAACAGAGAGGCTGGGTGAATGGCTAGACTGTAGTTTGCAGCCCCTTGTCAAAAGAATCCCAGGGTATATTAAAGATACCACATCAATTTTGCAATCTTTTTATGACATGACCTGGGCTGAAAACTACAGATGGTTGTCCATTGATGTGGTATCGCTTTATCCATCAATACCACATCATGTGGCGATGCTAGCACTTGAATTCCATTTGCACAAATACAGCAATTTTTCTGAGGATTTTATAGATTATACTCTGGAGGTTACTCAATTTTTGATGTCTCACAATTATTTTTCATTCAACTCTATATACTATGTACAGATATCTGGTGTATCAATGGGTGCGAAGTACTCACCCTCCCTGGCCAATCTAACAATGTCCTATTGGGAGGAGGCATATGTATATAATATTAAAAATCCATTTGCGGACCATGTGGTGTGGTATGGCAGGTACATCGATGATATGCTCCTCATCTGGAGTGGCGATGTACCTGCCATACAACACTTCATGCAATATCTGGAAAATAACACATATAATCTAAAATTTACATATACGGAACATCCGCAAAGTATCAATTTTCTTGATTTAACACTTACAGGAAAACTGAACCAGATTATACAAACTAAAACCTACCGCAAGGAAATAACAGGAAATACATTACTATGGGCAAATAGCCATCACCCCCTACACACAATAAAATCAATTCCTGTGGGAGAATTCACACGTGCCTACAGAAACTGCAGTACCGCAGCGGCTTTTGAAATAGAGGCTCAAACTATTATAAATAGATTAAAACAAAGAGCATATCCAAATTGGATGATATCCAGAGGCCTAGCTATAACTAAAAAGAAAAATAGAGAAGCTTTACTCTTTTCAACTCCTAAAAATAAAAATATCTCTAAACAGATATCAAAAAGTGAGAGTTCAGATATAAATGTAAATAAAAACGAAAAAGATAATTTACCTACACTTGTTTTGACGTACAGTAAACAATTTGAAAAAATTCAACAAATTATTAAAAAATATTTACCTATTCTTCATGATGACGAAATATTGCACTGTGCGCTAAAACAAGGTTGTAGAATTGTGTCAAGACGGCCAAGAACTATAGGGAATGATTTATCA
The DNA here is from genome assembly GCF_014858855.1 of Bufo gargarizans. Classification (NCBI taxonomy): domain Eukaryota; kingdom Metazoa; phylum Chordata; class Amphibia; order Anura; family Bufonidae; genus Bufo; species Bufo gargarizans. The sequence goes on from NC_058086.1 coordinate 28,621,302, forward strand.
CCCTCCATGTACATACATCGAAACAAATATAAACGGGATCCCTGGCTTATATACAAGGGTTTCACTAAATGCGGAAGTTTGCGCTGCCGCACTTGTACATACGCAGTAAATACCAAAACTTTTCACGATGCGAATAATTCACACATATATCCAATCAAATCTTATATTAATTGTAATTCTATGGGGGTGGTATATATCATAAAATGTATAGCCTGTGACATGTTATATGTGGGATGTACCACTAGAAAATTCAAGGTCCGAATCCTGGAGCACCTCAACTACATAAAAAATCTGCATAGTGTGAACACATCCAATGCGGCTAAACATTTTATTAGTAAACACGAAAGCCAGGTGCGCAATTTCAAAGCCTTTGCAATTGAACAGGTGAAATTACCTAACAGAGGAGGAGATTTTAAACGTTTAGTGAGACTCAGAGAGGCTTTTTGGATTTTTAAGTTGAATACCAGACATCCAAATGGCCTCAATAAGAAAAATGAACTTATGTATTTCTACTAACTCATGACTTTCCTGTTTTTTCACATTTCCTTTCATCATAGCTATGTATGCATGCATTTTTTCAATTCAATCAAGAGCAGTAATAGAGAAAAGGGATCCATGCCAGAATTAGCAACACAGCACTAATATATGTGGATCCATACAAATAAGTTGGCTATATATAACCAATATGGTGTTCTGATGCTATCCTGACAATTGACATTCTTTGACAATTTTAATATGTTCACTGTTTTTATTCAATGGTTATTTTTCAACACAAATTTTTGTAATAATCAGTGACTTTGTATAGATGCATGAATTTTCTATTGTGAAACATATGAGCAGTGCCTCACCTGGAAAACAAGAGGTTAAAATGTTCCCTGCCTCCTACACTCCCCCACCCCTCAGGTGGAGGGGAAAAGCAATTACATTTTGATACAGACTGGTATAAAGGTGCCAGAGGAGACACTGCTCATTGTTACGACTAAGAACTACTGTTCGAAACGCGTCAAGGTTGCTGCACTTGTGGGTGGATGTCCTGTTTATATGTCTACTGCCTGAATAAAAGACGAAGATTTTAGCTACCAAAATCGTGAGTGCTGGAATTTCATTGTGCTTTCATATCAAGAATATACGGGCTTGCCAGCCCTTTCCGTGCACGCAGGTGGTGGAATAATTGGGTGAGCCGGACTTTTCTTTGTGCATATTCTCCCCGCCCTCAGCCTGTGACGGCGGTTACATAACTCTGCATTATTTGGGTTGCCAGATAATTAGAGAGTGTTTCAAGTAAATTTCTGAGTTAAGGGTAATGGAGACGATTTGTAGAGGAACAGATGGCTGGTCTTCATTTGCCTGTTGACAGGTAGCATGTCAGCACTTCAGGTTGTTATCATACAGAGAACAGCAGTTGAGAATCTTAATTAGGACCCAGAAGGGTTTGTTGTGTAGATTTTGGTGCATCTTTACAGGTGCACAAAGCTGCATAGAAAGAAGAGAAAGAGCCGACTGGAGTTATCAATATGATTGGACTGGGAGAAAAACACATGCTCGTTGCAGGGTGATTTCTCTGCTTGGCTGCCTTTGAAACCCAGCTATAAATGACGACAATCCCAACTATCAAAGGCAAATCAGAAAAGCCATGTATACCCAACAATCAGTTGTTCAGGAGAGACATGCTGAGCTGGAGAAGAGGGTGATACAAAGTAGATTGATGGAACGGAGGAGAGAACATGTTTTAGTTTTGCTGCCAAAAAAGTAACAATGAATAAAGTTTGCTGCATTAAAAACCGCACAGTAACAGCTGTTGGCATTCAGGGTCTGCCTTTATGTAAAGTCCTGTCTAAAGCCCACACTCCGGCAAGATATAAGTGAGGGACATGAACATGTGGAGTCTCTGTGGGTAGAGATACATGGAGGCAAAAACAATAATAAATTACTAATAGGAGTTTACTATAAACCACCTAATATACCGGAGTCCACAGAAAATCTGCTACTAAACGAGACAGACGAGGCGGCAAATCATAATGAGGTGGTTATTATGGGGACTTCAACTACCCAGATATAGACTGGGAAACTGAAAGCTGTATATCTCAGAAAGGTTCTTGGCAATAACCAAAGACAATTACCTTTCCCAACTGGTTCAGGACCCGACTAGAGGGACGGCCATACTGGACTTAGTACTCACCAATAGACCTGACAGAACAACAGACGTGCAGGTCGGGGGACACCTGGAAAATAGTGACCATAAAGTAATAACCTTCCAATTGTCATTCAAAAGAGCGTTTCTACAGGGAGTAACAAAAATACCAAACTTCAAAAAAGCAAAATTTAGCCAACTAAGAGAGGCCATAGGCCTAACTAACTGGGACAAAGTCCTCAAAAATAAAAATACAGCCACAAAATGGGATATTTTTAAAAGCATCCTAAAATCTAATTGTGAGATGTACATACAGTATGGGAATAAAAGGTTAAGGAGCAAAAAGAAACCAATGTGGATAAATAGAACTGTAAGGAAAGCAATAGATGACAAAAAGAAAGCATTTAAATCACTAAAACAGGAGGGCAGCGAGGAAGCACTGAAAAACTATAAGGAAAAAAATAGAATATGTAAAAAACAAATAAAAACAGCCAAACTATAGACCGAGAGATTAATTGCCAAAGAGAGCAAAACTAACCCTAAAATGTTCTTCAATTATATAAATGGTAAAAAGTATAAATCTGAAGGTGTCGGCCATCTACAGAGTAATGAGGGGGAGTTGCAAAGAGCGACGAGGAGAAAGCAAAGCTGTTATTGTATTTTTTGCTTTATAAGATGCACCTGATGATAAGACGCACTTAGGTTTTTGAGGAGGAAAATAAGAAAAAATATATTTTGAACCAAAAGGTGTGCATTTGGTGGGGTTTGAACTAATGGTGGTCTGTGGATGACACTGTTATGGAGGGGATGTGTGGATGACACTGTTATGGGGATCTGTTGATGACACTGTTATGGGGATCTGTGGATGACACACTGTTATGAGGATCTGTGGATGACACTGTTATGGGGGATCTGTGGATGACACTGTTATGGGGATCTGTGGATGACACTGTTATGGAAATCTGTGGATGACACTGTTTTAGGGATCTGTGGATGACACTGTTTTAGGGATCTGTGGATGACACTGTTATGGGGATCTGTGGATGACACTGTTATGGGGATCTGTGGATGTCACTGTTATGGGGATCTGTGGATGACACTTATGGGGATGTGTGGATGAATCTTTTATGAGGATCTGTGGATGACACACTGTTATGGGGGAATGTGTGGATGACACTGTTATGGGGATATCTGTGGATGACACTGTTATGGGGATATCTGTGGATGACACTGTTATGGGGGCATCTGTGGATGACACTGTTATGGGGATATCTGTGGATGACCCTATTATGGGGGATCTGTGGATGGCACTGTTATGGGGGATCTGTGGATGACACATCTTATACTATATATGTGTCATCCACAGATCCCTCCATTACAGTGTTCCTGTGTAAATAATGACCCCCAATACAGGGCCTGGTGTGACATTACGCTGCAGGCCCGCTGCCTGCTACGGTAGTTAGTGAGTACTACAGAGGATTGCGATTGCGATACCCATAACTACACTTTACATATAAAGACTGCTATGAGCGGGGCCCGGTGTAATAGAGCACAGTGACTGCACCGGGCGCCGCTGCTGATTCCAACACCAGTTGCCGGCCCCCAGCCCCTCCTCCCTCCCCTCTGATACATCGCAGGCCGCGCTGTGCAGCATAGTGGCCAGCGATGTATCAGCGTCACCAGAGTAAAAATGAAGTGTTCACTATATAAGACGCACTGCCATTTTCCCCTTTTGGGGCGTCTAAGGCGAAAAAATACGGTAAATATATTTTTTTATCAACTATATTCACTGAGGAAAATAAACTGTCAGATGAAATGCAGAATGTAAAAGTAAATTCCCCATTAAAAGTGCCCTGTCTAACGCAGGAAGAAGTACAGCGGCGTCTTAAAAAGATTTAAATAGACAAATCGCCAGGACCAGATGGCATACACCCCTGTATCCTGAGAATTAAATAATGTCATAGCCAGACCCTTATTTCTGATATTTAAGGACTCTGTACTGACAGGGAGTGTTCCACAGGATTGGCGCATAGCAAATGTGGTGCCAATATTTAAAAAGGGTCCAAAAACAGAGCCTGGAAACTATAGCCGGTAAGTGTAACATCTGTTGTAGGTAAACTGTTTGAGGGTTTTCTGAGAGACGCTATCTTGGAGTACCTCAATGAAAATAAGCAAATAACGCCATATCAGCATGGCTTCATGAGGGATCGGTCATGTCAAACTAATTTAATCAGCTTCTATGAGGAGGTAAGTTCTAGACTTGACAGCGGCGAATCAATGGATGTCGTATATCTGGACTTCTCCAAAGCATCTGACACTGTACCACATAAAGGGTTAGTATAAAAAATGAGAATGCTTGGACTGGGGGAAAATGTCTGTAAGTGGGTAAGTAACTGGCTCAGTGATAGAAAACAGAGGGGGGTATTAACGGTATTATTAAAGTAATTTACACGGAATTGACACGGAAGGGGACAGTATACTGCTACAGAGGGATCTGGATAGATTGGAGGCTTGAGCAGAGAAGTGACAAATGTAAGGTTATGGTAAGGAATAATGCAAGTCACCCGTACATACTAAATGGTAAAACACTGGGTAACACTGACATGGAAAAGGACCTAGGAATTTTTGTGACTAGCAAAGTAAGCTGTAGAAACCAGTGTCGGGCAGCTGCTGCCAAGGCCAATAAGATAATGGGTTGCATAAAAAGGGGCATAGATGCCCGTGATGAGAACATAGTCCTACCACTTTACAAATCACCAGTCAGACCACACAAGGAGTATTGTGTACAGTTCTGGGCTCCTGTGAACATGGCAGACATGGCAGAGCTGGAGAGGGTTCAGAGGAGAGCAACTAAAATAATAATAACTGGAATGGAGGGACTACAGTACCCTGTAAGATTAAATTAGGGTTATTCACTTTCGAAAAAAGACGACTGAGAGGAGATCTAATTACTATGTATAAATATATCAGGGGTCAGTACAGAGATCTATCCCATCATCTATTTATCCCCAGGACTGTGACGAGGGGACATCCTCTGCGCCTGGAGGAAAGAAGGTTTGTACACAAACATAGAAGAGGATTCTTTACGGTAAGAGCAGTGAGACTATGGAGCTCTCTGCCTGAGGAGGTGGTGATGGTGAGTTCCCTAAAAGAGTTCAGGAGGGGCCTGGATGTGTTTCTGGAGTGTAATAATATTACAGGCTATAGCTACTAGAGAGGGGTCGTTGATCCAGGGAGTTATTCTGATGACTGATTGGACTCGGAAAGGAATTTTTTTCCCCTTAAGTGGGAAAAATTGGCGTCTCCTAACAGGTTTTTTTTCGCCTTCCTCTGGATCAACTTGCAGGATAACAGGCCGAACTGGATGGACCAATGTCTTTTTTCGGCCTTATAAACTATGTTACTATGTTACTAATGTATCACAATGACAGAGACAAACCTAAAGGTGCAATTTCTTCTATGGAGAGCGCGTTCACCAGCTCTCTGCCTATTATCAAACGACACAAAATGCCAAGCTCTTACCATGTCCATTTTATTACCTAGTAACTCCTAGTATTGGCCAGATGTTTCTGCTAGATGTTAGGGAGTACTACATTTACCATCCAGACCACTGCCAGTAAACCCAAAGTCTACTACCAGCCTTCTGAAATCTCTTCAGGTAGATTGAAACTAAGGCTATCCCTAGGTAATCACCTGCCCGTTGTGAGGCAGAATGGACTTGACTGCTAGGGGTCATTATACGTCTGTGGAGTTTGATAACAGAATACTGGTGTAGGCACTCTAGTAGCAGACCTTTCAAAATGAGCAAGGAGGAAAAAAGTCAGCAAGCAGGGTCAAAAAACTAGGAGATACATACACAATAAATGTAGTTACAGAGGATGTTTAATACAGATACCAGGAGGAGGCGATACCAGGAGAGTAGATGTAAGCAAAATCTGCAGCCACAAGGATAAACCAAAAGACAGGCCAGAAGTAAAAAAAAAAAGAGTGTCTGTAAGTCTTGTAAGTTGCACAGTATAAAGCCCTTTAGAAGACAAATGTAATCACAGGCAATGATGATAGGAAACAGCTGACTTAAATCCTCCTCCTAGAACCCTGATTGGTTTCCAGTCAGACTGACAGGTCCAGCTGCCAGGGCTTGTTTGGTCGGCATGGCAACCCTCCCAGTACAGCCCTGGATGCGAAATGAAGTTCCGGCACCATAGTTACAGAGGATGACCTCTTTGGACAATGCTTTGCTGCTACCAAGGTCCTCCATGGTGTTCAGCTGCGGATACCATCATCAACTGGAAGTGTTATTACTTATAACTGATAAATGCTTCTAGATGGAATGCACCTTTAAGTTATTGAGAACTATCATTTTAACAAATTTCTGAGATGTAATTGACCTGACAGAAGCTTTGATCAAAGTCCCGGTGCTGAGAACCCCACTGATTGCTAAAATGTAGGTGCTGAAGAGTTTTCTTCTATGGACTTTCTATGACTCCGTACTAGACTCAACAGAAGAGCTGCAATGAATGGTGGGGGTGTCAGCACTTGGACCTCCACCGATCAAAGATTTCGACTTTTGACATGATAGGTGCCCTTATCGATTTTATTAACAGTTTCTTAATTAGCGTGTTTCGAGATTGAACTGGTCCCTTTATCAAACAGTAGAACAGCTCTACTATCTGATGGAGCCACGAGTCCAGACCCAAAACACGCAACAGAAAGAACAATAAAGAAAATATTTAATAATATTGATAAGGGCACCTATCATGTGAAAGTGACAATTTAGAAACTATTAAATAATGAAACTTTTTATTTAATACCTTCATCTTGGAGATCATCCTTCAAGGCAGTGCAGCATTCTGAAGCCCCGTTTTTGTCCAGCATTCTGCAGTAGATGTCCCGATTCCAGCAATTGTATCGGTGAGGACAGTGTGCTGCAGCCAGAGGATTGTAATCCTAACTTAAGCACTTCAGGCTGTTGTGTCCTTAGCAAAGAGAACTTTTTTTTAAATACGGTCTTGTCTATGATGTGTGTCTCCCATTTTTCTTATGTGTGATTTCTTAGCAAGTTTATGATAGTTTTATCAATATCATGTGAAGCTCCTCTCATATTTCTCAGACATAAGCTAGATTTTATTTATGTTTATTGGTAATTCACTGCCTTATAGGTGGATATGAGAACCAGCAGAATGTCTACGAGTCAACCAAATTATGTGACTTGATTTTTCAATGATATCACAGTAAAATCAGAAAGTCTTCAGACTCTTTAATTTTTTTCACATTTTGTTATGTTAAGCTTGTGCTAAAATATAAAAAAAGTTCAGACTTTCGCCCGTGATTCTGCACTCAATACCTCATAATGAGAAAGTGGAAACAGAATGTTAGAAATGTTTGGTAATTTTTGGGAAAATCTTGCATTGACATAAGTATTCAGACCCTTTACCCAGGACTTATGGTGTATGATGCCACACGGTTTGCACATCTGGATTTAGGGATTTTCTGCAGATTCTCTCAAGCTCTGTCAGGTTGGATGGGGACCGTCGGTGGAGAGCCATTTTCAGGTATCTCCAAACATGTTCAATTCGGTTCAAGTCATAGCTCTGGCTGAGCTACTCGAGGATATTCACAGAGTTGTCTCTAGACAGGCAGATTTTCTAACGAGTGTTCATAGTGACGCTCGTTAGAGATCACCTTGCACTGTAGTACTGCCGCTAATTGCACGATGAATGAGCAAACGCTCGTTCATCTGGCAATCCAGATCTTTCAGCATGTTGGCAAACTACTGTAGAGCACAGGGAAAAGCAATGGAATAGCGAGCAGGCGATTGCTGGGAGGGAATGCTTCCCTCCTGACAATCCTCTTCGTGATCAGGGTGTCTAATATACCCTTAAGCCACTCCAGTGTTGTCTTGGCTGTGTGTTTAGGGTAATTGTCTTGTTGGATGGTGAACCTTCGGCCTAGGTTTTCATTAAGAATGTCTGTGTACTCTGCTCCATTAAGATTTCCCTCAAATCTGACCAGTCTCCCTGTCCCAGCCACAGAAAACAACCCCACAGCATAATGCTGCCACCACCATGCTTCACTGTAATAATAATATTGGGCAGGTGATGAGCAGTGCCTGTCTTCCTCCAGACATGACACTTAGGCCAAAAAGTTCAATCTTGGTTTCATCAGACTAGAGAATCTTGTATCTCACAGTCTGAGAGTCCATTAGGTGTTTATATTTTTGGCAAACTTTCATGTGCCTTTTACTGAGGCCTCTGCCCACTCTTCCATAAAACCCAGATTGGTGGAGTGCTGCAACACTTCCATCTGTTTTCTGGGTCTTTGGAGATCAGCTGCAGTGACCATTGGGTTCTTAGTCAACTTTTTTCCAAGGCTCTTCTGCCTTGATTATTTAGTTTGCTGGGGCTGCCAGCTCTGGTTGTTCCAAACTTCTACCATTTAAGAAATATGGAGGCCACTGTGCTCTTTCAGTGCAGCATAATTTCTCTGTGCCTCCACATAATCCTGTCTCTGAGCTCTACAGGCAGTTCTTTCCTCCTCATGGCTTGGTTTTCAATCTGATATGCATTGTCAGCTGCGAGACTTTATATAGACAAGACTGTGTCTTTCCAAATCATGTTCAGTCAACTGAACTTACCACAGGTGGACTTTAATCAAGGCGTAGAAACATCTCAATTATGTTTAAGAGAAATGGGAGCTCCCCAGAGCTAAACTTCAGGTGTCATAGCAAAGGGTCTTAATACTTATGTCCAAGATGTTAGTTTTTCTTTTTTAATACATTTGTAAACATTTCTAGGGGTATGGCTAAATGTCAACATGATTAAATGGCGCCATGTGTTGCATGATGGCTATTCGCAGAAAAGTTGCACAACACAAAATAATCTGCAACTTTTTTTTAGAAGTGGATTTGACTGTGAAAACAAAACCAAGTCGTTGGTGAATCGCATGTCGTAAGTGATTTACATTAATGTCAGTAGAGTCAGTAAAATTTGTGTGCTACTTTGATGCAAAATCCAGCGCCACTTTCTTGTTGCCATGTAGCTTTACCCTTAAATTCTGTTTTCACTTTCTCATTATCGGGTATTAAGTGCAGATTGATGGGGAAAACCTTTTTTTTTTTTATTTTAACACAAAATCGCAACATAACAAAAAAGTGAAAGGATCTAAAGACTTTCCAAATGCATTGTATTACCTCTTTCTTACCTCTTCTGTCGAAAGCCCATTTATGCTTCTTTTATTTAATTTAACGCTCATTTTATACCTTTAATTAGATTCAAACTTTGGTACGAAGTCTGTCATACTTGTTTAACCAGACGGTAGACAATTTATATATTATGCATTTAAAAGATACTGTACATATTGTTGTAAACATATTTTTTCGCACTTAGTGGACTTGGGGTCCTCTGATATAGGCCAATTACTACCGCAAATTGATGACAGCATATACAAGTCGATCAGCGCTTTTTTAAAGTGCCTTACATGCGACCTGATGCTAAATGAAACGTGAATAAATGATTGTTATTACAATCATTCATCCCCCATTCACTTTGCATAGTGTCTGCAGCACACCTGCTATTTACACAGGGGGACCATTTTAGATGCCTTATGAAAAATGCAATCACCTGAAAAAAGAGTGTTTTGCTGGTTTGTCAGGTTATCTGCGGCACCTTTTTATTTGTCCTGATAATTGTCCCATTACTTGGCCAATGTAAAATGACCCTTTTATAGGAGGAAGTCTATTCGTTCTCGCCAGCCTGCAGACTCTGTAAATGTAAAAAAAAAATCCCCTTAGTCACAAGACAAAAGATGCAAAGGTGGAGGGAGGAGGGAGTGTTGCAACTGTCTGTTTGCCTGTAGGAGTCTCCTGCTGCGAGAGGGGAGGAAGAGCTGCAGGGAGGTTTTCTCAAGTTCCCCCAAAATATGCTGCCGCTGTATTAAGATTATTATCATTAGCATATAATAACATCATTGTTTTAAAATTATTTCATGAATTGGTTAAATTTCCTGTGTTTTTCATACCATTTATGCCACCGGTGTCATTAAAAAAACCTGTCCCCTACTGTTCAATAGCATGTCAAGAAGTCAGCTAATCAATGACATAGCTCACAATTACTGTTGGAGTGTTACAGAAACACAAAAGGGGGTGCTCTATGATTAACTACTGAAGAGTTGGTGGTCCTTATACTGTTATACTGTGGACACAAGCCCTTCACTGTCTGTGTCTTCCCTTGGTGCCTTTGCAATATAAAAGCCTATATAAATCAATATATTCTCCTCAAGTCTACATGGTCATCTATATGCACTGTCCTGACTGCGTATAGCGTCAGGACGTAGGTGTGCACTATGATCTGACAGTCAAGTCACAGTGGTGGATGGGCCCGGAGAAGACCAGAGAGCAAGGACTGTAGGAGAGGACGCTGGACCTCAAGAGTAGCAGTGGGTCTGATCTGAGGTCTGATATGGGGATCTTATCTGAGGATCTGATATGGGGGTCTGACGTGGAGGTCTAAACAGGGGGGCTGGAGGAAAGGGATTAGGTTAAGAATTTGGCATGGGTGGTTTTGTTTCAATTTTTGCCTCAGGTGGCAGAAAGGCTAGGGTGCATCCCTGCCCCTTGCCACAAAGCACTGAGATAAGCCCAAGCTGAACTCGTGCATCAGGCCCCATGAGTTTGTAGCCATGCCCCTGGCCAGGTCGCCAGCCTTCTGGACAGCTAGCTCAGGCATTTTCTCAGCATGAAACCTTCCTCTGCCAGGGAGGAGACTGGAGAAGCCTGCTAAGTGCCTTGCCTGTGTTGATATACACTTAATTTCCTCGAGTAAAGAAGTACACTGTTTAACTGCAGTCCCTAACTCTCTGGACTTAGATCCTATTGGGTTGCACCATGCCTTACCATTCCTTCCAGAGAGCAGCATCAGGTGGTGACTAGTGTTGATCGAGCATGCTTGGTCGAACACCAGTTCGGCTTGAGCATCGCGATGATCGGAACATCACGGTGTTCGGCCAAAATACCGCGTGTGCTCGAGCATGTGCAGGTAAGTACTGCCTCTCACTGTAAGGCCTTAGCCATGTTTGTTACTGGCATTACAGTCATTGGCTGGCTGGAACGCGGCATCGGGTACTATACAGCACCCGATGAAATGTGGTTCGGCCAGTCTTAGTCAGGAAGAGCTGTGCTGTACAAGGGACAGATAGTGTAGGGAATTGAATTTTATTTTTTGTTAGGCAGGGTTGGTGTTAGAGAACCAAAAGTCCTTTTAAGGACTATTGTTGTATCTGGCAGCAATATATATTTTTCCTGCGCTAAATAGCTTGCAATTGTATGGCCGCTGCAGACAGCGACATTATCTGCGCTACATTTCCTGTGTAACGTGTGCGCAGCTTAAAAATATCAGCGACATCCAGTGTACTTTTTCCGTAGATGGTGTCCTCTGCATACAGTGACATTATCTGCGCTACATCTCCTGTGTAACGTGTGTGCATACTATAAATATCTGTGACATCCAGTGTACTTTTTCCGTAGACGGTGTCCGCTGCGGACAGTTACATTACCTGCGCTACATCTCCTGTATAACGTTAGCGCATCCCAAATAGCTTGTTTTGGAAGATGGTGAAGGAGTACGTAGCAGACCGTATCAGCGCCCTCAGTGATCCCTCTGTGCCTTACAACTATTGGGTGTCCAAGCTGGACAAGTGGCACGAACTGATGCTCTATGCCTTGGAGGTGCTGGCCTGCCCTGCCACCAGCGTTTTGTCAGAGCGGGTATTTGGTGCTGCTGGGAGCATAATAACTAATAAGCGCATCCGACTGTCAACTGAAAATGCTGACCGGTTGACTCTTATCAAAATGAACAAGGCCTGGATTGCCCCTGGACTTCTCTACTCCACCAGAGGAAAGCTGCTGAACATAAAGGCACTTTAAATGTGGCTTTTATGGTGTGTTGAATACACTGTATTACCGAGCACCCCTTCTACCACAAAAAAGGGTATATGGTCCAATCTTCCATTTCTTGTCCTCCTACTCCGTCATATCAGCATGCTTATAAAGCTGCCCTCGCTACTAATGTTTTAGAGAGTCAGTTCACCAGCAGACCCTCAAGCATAATTTTTTGGGTCAGCTCACCAGCAGACCCTCAAGCATAATTTTTTGGGTCAACTCAGCAGCAGGCACTTGCCCCTAATGTTTTAGAGAGTCAGCTCAGCAGCAGACCCTCGCCCCTAATCTTTTAGATGGTCAGCTCTGCAGCAGGCCCTCGCCCCTAATGTTTTAGAGGGTCAGCTCAGCAGCAGGCTCTCAACCATAATTTTTTCGATGGTCAGATCAGCAGCAAGCCCTCGCCCCTAATGTTTTAGAGAGTCAGATCAGCAGCAGACCCTCGCCCATAATTTTTTCCATGGTCAGATCAGCAGCATACCCTTGCCCCTAATGTTTTAGAGGGTCAGCTCAGCAGCAGGCTCTCAACCATAATTTTTTCGATGGTCAGCTTACCAGCAGGCCCTCACCCCTAATGTTTTAGAGGGTCAGCTCATCAGCAGACCCTCACCCTTAATGTTTTAGATGGTCAGATCAGCAGCAGGCCCTCACCCATAATGTTTTAGATGGTAGGATCAGCAGCAGGCCCTCACCCATAATGTTTTAGAGAGTCACAAGCAGGCCCTTGCTCCAATTATTTTTGAGGGTCACCAGCAGGCCATCAATCATAATTTTTCAAGGGTATGTATGATGCCCTCCTTTATGTATAATAAAGGGTGTATTGGAGCGCCAGTTCCTTGTAATTTTTGGCAGTCCTTTCACTTAGTGCATAGGCTTTATGAGTGTAGGAGTCCCACTACCTGAACAATTGTACCACAATGTGAATGAGGCCCTCCTTTATGTGATATACAGGTTGCATCGGAGTGCCTCTTCCTTGTAATTTTTGGCAGCACTTGCACTTTATATACAAGTAAATATACAGGAAAGAATATTTCCTAACAATTTTTCCTCTAAAATCGATTTTATCTTTGGTTTTGTGAGTATTATTGTCAGTCTGTAAAAATGGCGTACTACTCGGACAACATCGTTCCCAGCAGCGACCTGGGAGTCCAAAATGCATCCAGACATCCTCCCCATGCTGTTCCCAAACCATTTCAGTGGTGTTTCCATCAATTTCTGACCTTTTCATGTGGACCAGACGCCCTCCCCTCTTCAGAGCAGGGGGTGCCTGGATTAATGCTCGGGTTCTCCCATTGACTTCCATTGTGCTCAGGTGCTCTGTGGAGCACCCAAGCATCCTGAGGTGTTCTACTTGAGCACCCAAGCACTTCGGTGCTCGATCAAGACTAGTGGTGACACCTCGATGGTGTCCGGGGACCTAGCATAGGTTTGAGGTCACCCCAAACCTAGCCACTGCATTAAGGGCCAATGTCCATTATGGATGAGACCAGGATCAGACTGGCCTACCAGTGTACCAGAGGATATCCTTGGGGGCCCAGTCTATGAAGCCATTTGGTGTTGTTTTTTGAGCTAATCATTGTCCACTAGGGTCTATGTCTTAGGTTTTGAATCAATTAGACTTTATAGATGATATAGGGGTTGAGCCACGAGAGTAATTTCTTCTGGTAGGCGCAAGGATTTTTCTGATTACCATGTTTCTGGTTTCTAAGAAGTGTTCTAGAACTGCCTCTATGAAAAACCCCATTGTGATCCCAGATGTAAAAAGCAAAATTTTCATTATTTTAGTATCCTCCTTTAAAGAGACACAACTGCTCCAAAAATACTAACAAAAACTGTGGATTTTCAGCCATTACATCTGAATGGGTTGTACATTGCTAGTAATATAATATATGGCTATAGTGGTCATTTACTACAGGAACGAAAACACATCACACACCCTGTATATGAGGTACCCTAATTGATTCCTGTAAAAATTGTGTGTGGTTGTGTCTCAGAAATTATTGTGTAAGCCCCATTGATATTGAGGACTGATGTGGATAGTGGCAATCTCTGTACAGCACTGCTGATTAGGTTGGTGCTATATAAGAAATGGGAAATACATAATAAATACCATATAGCAGTTTCTATGGAAATGCACAGGAATGTATGGTGCGGAAAGTACATTTTGTATAGGATGGTGAGAAGAGAGAGGAGAAATGGTGTTCAGCATTGCGTGGGGTAGGTGTAAAGATTCACCTAGATACAGTGGAAGTGCTAATCTAAAAGCGTAAAACAGCAAACTTTAGTTTGTGAAGCAAGATACAAAGAAACAGAGAGAAAGAAGCCAGGAAAGAGCTGAACTGAAAGGACCCACATGGATTTCAGAAGACTTTTCTGAAACTGATCTAGAAACAAAGGGCTTTTAATGTCACAGTGATCTACATACATTACAGTTATGAAATATGATATGCAAAAGTATTCACCCCCTTCAGACCATTCTCTAGTAGAGGCACCCATGAGATAAATTAAAGTGGGTCTCTCATATATGCATGTATAGCTGAAAAACGATCACATATTGGTAGGGCTCCGGTGTGAAACTCCAGCATGGCCGTGACGGCAGACAGACGGACGATGAGTCGGACACTAACTGCAGCACGCAGCGTTTTTTGTCAAGCCAATTCTCTGTTTGCCCGACGGAATGCGTACGGATCTCCGCCGGAGCTAACAATAGTTAATGGGGCTGGCATACATTCCGTCCACATCCAGCAGCGCTGGATTCAGAGAATTCCGGCAGGCTGTTCTGGCAGAGAAACCGGAGATGTGAAAATTGTTTAAACCAATACCTCCAAACAATATAAAATAAAGTACAGGTCCACGCTACCACTATATGCAGCAGCATTACTTACTGTCAGGGGCGTTGCTAGGGTCTCAAAATATCTGGGACCCAAGCCCCAATGAATATGGCCCAGTTTTCTATGTCGCCCCCCCTTCCCCCACACACCACCTGTATTTGCTATTCAGCAGCACATATCTGTCACATCCAGTGGCTCCAGGTGACGTCTCCTCTGAGGTAGATCTTCTCTGTCATCATATTCTCCATTTGGTCGGTAAAACTTCTCTCAGCCGGCTCGTCTCTGCAGAGTGTGACACACAGACATCTCAGCTTCCTAACTTTTCTATCATTATCCTCCAACCTGGAGTCCCCAGAGTGTTATCCTGCTGCTCGCTGCGCCCCCCGATTAACCCCAAATACTATCCTGAAGAAAAATGTGTGCCCCCATTGCAATACTGCCCCCTACAGTGCCCCCGACCGTGATAACACTCCCCAAGAGTGCCCCCATTAGTAGAAGAGCCCTCCAGTATTTATAATACCCTTACAGAGCCCCCAGTATAAATAAGGCCCCCTATTGTTCCCCCAGTGGTAATAAAGCTCACTACAGACCCCTCAGTAGTAATAAGGCCCCCCATAGTGCTCTTAGTAGAAATAAGGCGGATCTATAAGTCCCTCCTATAGAGCCCCCCAGTAGTAATAAGAACGCCTATAATGTCCCCTGGATTTGCAGTGCCCCCTGTTGTTATATTCCCGCCTCCACCATACAGTCCCATGTAAATAACATCACGCCATCTCTCCTGCCCCTCTAAAATACAGTCCTATGTAAATAACAACACTCCCCTCCCTTCAGCCCCTCCAGCATACAGTCCCATGTAAATAACACTATTTCCCTCCACAATAGAGTCCCATGTAAATAACATCACACCATCTCTCCAGCCCCATCCAATATACAGTCCCATATAAATAAAATCCCTCCCTATCTACAGCCCCCTCCAAAATACAGTCCCATGTAAAAACCATCACCTCCTCCCCAGCCGCCTTCAACATACAGTCCCAAGTAAATAATATCACCCCCTCTCCAGCCGTCTCCAACATGCAATCCCATGTAAACATCACCCCCTCAACATTCAGTCCCATGTAAATAACAACATCCCCCCCACCAGCCACCTTCAACATAAATTCCCATGTAAATAACATCACCCCCTCAACATTCAGTCCCATGTAAATAACACCACTCCCTCCCTCAGACCCCTGTAACATTCAGTCCCATGCAAATAACATCACTCCCTCCCACAGCTGCCATCAACATACAGTCCCATGTAAATAACATCACTGCCCCCCCCCCAGCCCCCTCTGACATACAGTCCCATGTAAATAACATAATCCCCTCCCACAGCCACCTTCAACATATAGTCCCATGTAAATAACATCACCCTGCCCCGGCCCCCTCCAACATTCAGTCCCATGTAAATAACACCACTTCCTCCTACAGCCACTATCAACATACAGTCCCATGTAAATGACATGACTCCCTTCCCAGCCACCTCCAACACACAGTTCCATGTAAATAACATCCCTCCCTTCAGCCCTAACATACAGTCCCAGTTAATGAACCATAACTCCCAGCATTGCTCTACCTCTCCCTTCACTTACCTCTCCTCATGTAGCAGACCTCACCACAACTTCTTCCCCCAGGTCTTCTCCTCTTCACTGCTGTCCTCTCCTGTCCTGGTCATCGCAAGTCCTTCTCAACCACTGCCTGTTTTACTGGTCACTTGACCTGTGATGTTACCACAGGTCCTTCAGCTCTTCCACTGCATTAGATTCAATTGTATTGTCATCCTGAGGAGGGCAATACAGTTGTATCTAGCAGGCAGGACATTCGGGGCCTGGGACAAAACATCAGGGGTGCAGGCCCCGAATGTTTTAACCTAGCAATGCCCCTGCTTACTATATGAGAATAAGAAGCTCTTTGAGCACATTTTGATCAATATTGCGTCGGCCCATCTACTAGTGACAAGGTGGCTTCTACAGATGGAACCTACACTATCTGACTTGCCTCTCCTGGGCCTAAGCTTACATAATTCAGGGTAATGCAGAATTCAGCTATATTATACTCTGATTAAAAGCCCTGGACAGGTGGGCGTTGGTGCAAGATCCAAATGGAGGCGGCCACTGCTCCAAATGTACAATGCAAGAAACAAAGTCAGACCAGTACCTCCAAACAGTATGAAATAAAGTACAGGTGCACGATACCATGACCACAATGCCAAAGCAAATAAAAGCTACATGATGCAGCAGCAGCACACTGCTCCATGTGCAAAAACCCCTTTAACAGTCCACCCCAGCATACAGGAGTGTTTTCTCACAAATGTCTTTATGGGGTACATTTAAAAGGACCCTATTCTGTGATTCCCACTCCCACAGCAAAGTGCGTTTCAGATCAAAATCTCATATTCGGCCACAGCTCACATTCCAGTTCCCTAAATTCATCTAAACTGGAGCTTAACTCAAAGAGGTGTTCATTTCAAATATTGCCTAAAATTGTTTTCCGCTTTAATGCTGTTTTTTGTTTGGTTGATTACAAATAATCTTAGCTAAAATGCAAGCAATAAACTTGAAAAAAACAAAAAACACATTTTTCTCATGTGCCTGCAATTTAGCCATCTATGTCCACTCTAATGCCATAAATAATTAAACATTTATACTTCATGGAAATAAAAAAATAATAATTTCCCCAGCCCGTATGAATCATACTCAACCCAAAAAACAAACAAAAAACATTTGTCTTTTGTTTGAATTTCCAAACAAATTAAAAAACCTTTTTCTAAAAGTCAGGCTTCAATAACTTTGCTTATTAGTTTCTGAAAAGGGCAAATGTACTTAAATAGGGATATAAACAATTACTGAAATGAAGGAGTGTACATAGCGCGTTTTATAATTAGGTTATATATTTTCCAGGAGATGTCTGTGCTCAGTCTTACTTGTCTAGGTATGTTTAGATTACGGTGGCGTAACCTTGCAATTAATTAATACAATCTTATTTTCATGCATTTTTATTCTGCCAAATTCTAAATGGGAAAACACGAATAAATTCAAATATGGATTTGTCTCGCATTATCCTTGTACATGTTAAGACGAAAGACATGTCTATGAGCATTTATTAAGCAGGTTGCCTGCTTTTATAAGGAAGCCTAGTGCAGCGCTTGGCGATCCCTTGTAGTTCCCTAGAGTCTAATGGCGCGTCAGCGCACTTGTGTGACTGTCACTCCATTCACTCCGGGGAGTCCGGCGTCTCATTCTGTCGAACCTCCAATGATCAGGTACTTTTTCCCTATCCTGTTTATAAAGGTGCATTCACACAAATGTGTGACGGCCATGTCCGTTTTGCGGAATGCAAACCACGCATCCGCAAAACACAGGCAGTGGCCGTGTGCACCCTGGATCATTGACTTTAATGGGTCCTCTATCCACAAGATGTGGCCAAATATAGATCATGTCCTATTTTTTGTGCCGCAGAGGCACGGACCCGGAAGCACATGGAAACACATGGAAGCCCCTCCATGTGCCTCTGGGTCCATGTCTCCTTGCTATAAAAGATAGCACTTGTCCTATCTTAAGCTGCATCTTGTGGATTGTGGACCCATTGGAGTCTATGGGTTCTCACCGCTATGCGGGATGCACACGGCTGGTGCCCTTGTTTTGCGGATCCACAGTTTGCCTTAATTTTCAGGGACTGTCCTGGATAATTAGGTCTATCCCAGGCTGAAAATGCGAAGACATAATTGGGTGGTCCCAGTGGATTGGGGTCATTCCCAGAGGTCTGGTTTACAGGCCTTGAATTTACTAACTGCAATTTTGGTAAGTATGTCAGAGGTGTACACAGATATCAACAAAGGGCCCCACAGCAAAACTTATTATGCCCAGTGAATTTACGCTTTTTTTTTATTCGTTGGGGAATGTTTCATTAAAAAATGTCCCCTTTCACTCACTTTCCCTAACTTCTGTGTTGGAAAAAAGTGGAATAGGGGATTTTTAAAATGTGACATTCATTCTGAACACCATAATTCTCAATGTATTAACAACTGACATGAATATATTGACAAATCTCCTCCCATACATCTCTAAATCTCCTGCTCCCCTTTATATAGTACTGTACATAATGAAACTGGCTGCCTGCTGCCACCACTAGAGGGAGCTCAGTACATACTGCAGGAATATATGAAGTTACTGTTGAACTCAACAGAAGCTGTAAGAATGTCTAAATGTCTATTCCCTGAACTCCTCCTAATGGTGGCTGCAGGAAAATGCCATTGTTTAATGTCAGGGCCATAACATGTCTGCCGCCATGGAAAGTATGCCCCTGAAAGCAGTCTGATCCGCAGTCAGCATGTCACAGAACAGGAGCAACTGAGCCGATTGATATGTAATTTTGGGGAAAAGATTCAATATAATGTAAATATTTGCTCGTTCTATGCTTAGGAGTCCAGTGGGCTGTCCTACTAAATAATTGACAGCCATCTCTGTAGATACACTTATACAAGGAAGTCTGTGGATCACTAATAAGACCGCCCACTGGACTCCTAAGCCAAGGGTGAACAGGAATTTAAAAGAATGAATTACAAGTCCTCTCAGCTCCTCCTGCTGTATAACATGCTGCCTGCAGATTGTGCTACACTTTCAATAACTTATTGTAGTATTTATGTTACTATCTTCAGGATCGGTCATCAGTATCTGATCGTGGGGGTCAGACTCCAGGCATCTCTGCCAATCAGCCAATTGATGAAACTGGAGCGCTCATGCTAGTGCTATATTTGCTTCAGTGATCACTTGCCCAACATCTAGCTTGCAGTGGCATCTAACTTCTTCTCCCATTGACTTGAACTGGACGAACATCGGTAATTGCACTGCACTGGTACTACAAGTTAGATAGTGTCACGGTACCTCCCGTGTCAGTGGTTAAAAGATCTGAGAGGCTTGGTGCACGTGGGGTTAACTGACAGTCTCTTGATTCTCAGTGTTGTTGTTTGGTAATGACCACACCTCTTGTCAGGTGCTGCTTGTGCTCATTACGACATCCCCTATTTAGTTTGGTCTCACACCTCATACCATGCGGTTACTATTTCCTGCTGGTGTTGGTTGAGCTGGGGTGTTGTTCCTTTGGGTCTCCTGCACCTCTATTCTACTTAACCTAAATGCATTTTGTTTGGCATTTAGTTGTTCGCTTGTGTCTGTTGTTTTCTAGGCCTCAGGGAGACACTGGTTCCTTCATCGGGGAACCAGTAGTCTCTTTCCCTGTCACCACTCCCAGGGATTTCCAAGGTCTCCAGGCCCTAGGTTATGGTATTTGAGTTTTTCCACTTTTAGGGTCTACTCATATTGGCAGGAGTCAGGGAGAGGTATAGGGATTCCTAGGAGGTCACCATACCTCTCAATTAGCTTTGAGCCCTAGAATCCTGTCTATTTTCTTCTGTGTGTTATCTCGTGTTTTTCCCTCCCCATTACTCGTGACATTATCAACTGCCAAAAACCGACATTTTGTTTGTATCAGTGCGGCAATGGATCCTATTTCTGCACTGGTCGGACAACTCTGTCTCTGGAGGTAGCTGACCTCTGCACGACTGTCTCACAGATCCAGACACCACAGGTGTCTGGTTCTGATAGCGGGAACCAGGCCTGCCCTGAACCCAAGGTGGCTCTTCCGGACAGATTTTATTCGGTTCAGGGAGTCGTGCAAGTTATATTTTAAACTCTGTCCACGCTCTTTTGGGGACGAGAGTCAAAATGTGGGTATAATCATTTCTTTGCTAAAAGGCTACGCTCAGTCTAGGGCTTTTTCGTTGCCGACCTGATCACAGTCCCTCCGGTGGGTAGATTAATTTTTCAGGCTCTAGGGCTTATCTATGATGACCCAGATCGGATCTCTCTGGCCGAGACCATATTGCATGGCTTACGGCAGGGAGGGTGTTCTGCGGAGACCTATTGCTCTAAATTTAGGAGATGGTCTACGGGTACAGAGTGGAATGATCCAGCTCTCCGTAGTCAATTCTGTCAAGGGCTATCCGAAAACCTGAAGGACGCTTTGGCGTTTCACGAATATCCCGTGTCATTGAAGGCGGCTATAGTCATTGAAGGCGGCTATGTCTTGATAGTCACCTGAGGGAACGTTTCTCAGTCTCAGGACGTAATATCATATAAGGTGGTGGCCTCTTCTGACACTTTAGGGGAAGAGACCCTTGAGTTAATTTACAGGTAGTACCCGATTTCTCCTGTCTGCTTAGGTGGCGCTAGACTCCAAAACTCTGGGAATTGAGGTGTTTATTGACAGTGGGGCAGGGGTTAACCTAGTTGATGGTCAGTTTGTTCGTATGCATGGGGAGTATGATTGCCCCATCAACCTTATTCCAGGAGCTAAGTTGCCCAAATCTCAGTTGTATAATCTTTCTGAACCTGAAAGAGCAGCCATGCGAAAGTATATCACGAGAGTTTGGCTAAGGGACATATTAGACCGTCCAAATCCCCAGTTGATGCAGGGTTTTTCTTTGTTAATAAAAAGGACGGAACTCTTAGACCATGTCTGTATTTCCGTGAGCTTAATCATATCACTGTCCGTGACCCTTACCCCCTTCCTTTGATCCCAGATTTGTTCAATCAGATTGTCAGTGCCAAGGTGTTCTCTAAGCTGTATTTGAGGGGGGCATATAATCTGGTAAGGATCAAGGAGGGGGACAAATGGAAGACGGCCTTTAATATCCCTAAGGGTCATTTTAAAAATATGGCCATGCCTTTTGGGTTAACCAATGCCCCTGCGGTTTTTCAATATTTCATTAATGACATCTTTCATTATCTGGTGGGCAGGTTTGTTGTTGGTGTATCTGGATGATATACTAATTTATTCTCTAGACATGGAAACTCATCAGGATCATGTGAGACAAGTGTTACAGATCCTAAGAGAGAATAAATTGTATGCTAAGTCGGAGAAGTGTGTATTTGCAGTTCAGGAAGTACAATTTCTTGGTTACCTACTCTCATCTTCAGGTTTTCGTATGGATCCTGAAAAGGTCCATGCAGTGTTGGACTGGGATCGACCCGAAAATGTGAAAGTGCTTATGCGATTTTTGGGGTTTACCAACTACTACCATAAATTTATTTTAAACTACTCGACTGTGGTTAAACCTTTAACGGACATGACTAGGAAAGGTTTGGATGTCTCAGTTTGGTCTGATGTGGCATTACAAACCTTTTCAGCAGTGAAGAAGTGTTTTGCTTCTGCTCCTATACTGGTGCAACCGGATGTGTCACAGCCATTTATTGTGGAGGTTGACGCATCCGAGGTAGGGGTAGGAGCAATCTTGTTGCAAGGTTCTTCACCTAGTAAATGGCGCCCATGTGCTTTCTTCTCTATGAAACTCTCTGCTGCTGAAAGAAATTATGACGTAGGAAATAGAGAATTGCTGGCCATTAAGTTGGCTTTTGAGGAATGGCGTCATTGGTTGGAAAGTAATTACCGACCACAAAAATCTGGCTTACCTGGAATCGGCTAAACGTCTGAACCCTAGGCAGGTAAAATTGTCATTGTTTTTTTACCAGATTTAATTTCATTGTCACCTATCGCCCTGGGATTAAGAATGTCAAGGCAGATGCCGTGTCTCGTAGCTTTCCTGGGGTGGGGGGTGATTTGGAAGATCCTAATCCTATCTTGTCCGAAGGGGTAGTAATTTCCACCCTATATCCCGACCTTGAGGCAGAGGTGTTGTTGGCCCAGGGAGATGCACCGGATTCTTGTCCTCCAGTAAAGTTGTTTGTTCCTTCTGAATTATGGCACAAGGTGTTTGAGGAACATCACTGTACAGTTCTTACAGAACACCCTGGGAGCATATCCACAGTCGATCTCATCTCTCGTAGATTCTGGTGGCCAGGGTTGCGTAAATGTGTGGAGGGATATGTGTCAGTCTGTATTACTTGTGCGCGCACTAAGGTGACACATATTTGGCCTTCAGGATCTTTACTTCCGTTGTCCATCCTGTACAGACCTTGGACTCATTTGTCCATGGACTTTATCACAGATTTGCCGAATTCCTCAGATAAACCTGTGATTCTGGTAGTTGATCGCTTCAGTAAGATGTCGTACTTTATAGCATTACCAGGGCTACCTAATGCTAAAACTCCCGCACAAGTGTTTGTTGACAACATCGTAAAGCTACATGATATTCCCTCTGATGTGGTGTCTGATAGGGGGAATCAGTTTGTTTTCAGATTCTGGAAGGCGTTCTGCACTCGCTTGGGGGTACAATTGTCCTTCTCTTGGGCCTTTCACCCTCAGTCGAACAGACAGACTGAGCGCACTAACCATAATCTGGAGACTTATCAGAGATGTTTTGTCTCAGAGAATCAGGAGAAGTGGTCTTCTTTTTTGTCTTTGGCCGAGTTCGCCATAAATAACCGTAGGCAGGAGTCCGCTGATAAGTTGCCATTTTTTGGGGCATATGGGTTCCATCCGCAGTTTGGCACATTTTCTGGTTCTGAGACTTCTGGTATACCTGAAGAGGAAAGATTTTCCTCTTCTTTGTCATCTATATGGCAGAAAAATAATCAGAAAAAAATGGGTAAGAAGTATAAACGAATGGTTGACAAGAGACGTGTGAGTGGTCCGGACCTGAGAGTGGTTGATTTGTTGAACCTGCTGAACCGTCCTCCCTGCCACCCTCTCCTGCCATGAAGGACGGTAATATGGAACTTTAGATCGCCAGGATAGTGGACTCCCGAATTCTCCATAGATCCCTCTAGTATCTTGTTCACTAGAAGTGTTATGGTCCAGAGGAGAGAATGTGGGTTCCAGCGGCCGATGTTAATGCCAGTCGCCTTGTAAAAGCCTTTCACAGGGCTAATCCGGATAAGGTAGGTCCTGGGTGTCCAGAGGTCACCCGTAGAAGGGGGGGTACTGTGGGGTTAACTGACAGTCTCTTGATTCTCAGTGTTGTTGTTTGGTAATGACCACACCTCTTGTCAGGTGCTGCTTGTGCTCATTACGGCATCCCCTATTTAGTTTGGTCTCACACCTCATACCATGCAGTTGATATTTCCTCCTGGTGTTGGTTGAGCTGGGGTGTTGTTCCTTTGGACCTCCTTCTCCTCCATTCTACCTAAGCTAAGTGCATTTTGTTTGGCATTTTGTTGTTCGCTTGTGTCTGTTGTTTTCTAGGCCTCAGGGAGACGCTGGTTCCTTCATCGGGGAAGGAACCAGTAGTCTATTTCCCTGTCCCCACTCCCAGGGATTTCCATATTTGCAGGAGTCAGGGAGAGGTCTAGGGATTCCTAGGAGGTCACATCCCTCTCCCTTAGCTTTGAGGCCAAGAATCATGTCTATTTTCTTCTACGTGTTATCTCGTGTTTTCCCCTCCCCATTAGTCATCACAGATAGCAGGTGAACAATAAGGAGAACACAATTCTCGAAAGAGGCCTCATCGCCAGGGGTGGTGGGGAGGCGAACCACTACACATCTGATATTAAGGACCTATCCTAAGGATAGGGAATCAATATCATAACACTGGGCAACTCCTTAAAGGGCTATATGAAATCAGCATAAAGTTTGCTTTTTTGCTCACAGACACAGTACTATGCTATCCACAGGCCATGTTTGGTATTGCAGGTCAACAAATTCAAATGAATAGAAAAAGCAGAGCCCTTTATTATTGTGTCGAGCTGTGGAATGTTTTTCCACTCATTTAAGGGCCACTAACGTTTCTCAAGATTTTTGATATGTCATAAAGACATATCAGATCAATGGGGGTCTGAGTATTGAGAGTGAACCATTTTGGACAACCCATTTTAATTACCTCCAATTCCTTACAGTCATGAAGTAGCACCCATGGTGATTTCTTCCCCATCCAGAAAAAAAAAAAAAACAGGCACCACAGTCTACAAGTAATTTAAAGGCTATGTACACCTCAATTTTCTCAATTTTTCCTTTTTAAAATATTGAGCCGTTTTGTCACAAAGGATTAACTGTCTAACTGTGTGAATCCTACTTTCACTTTGTGCCGGTCATCTAATAAACCTTATCTCTAAATTACTAAAAGGTCATAAACACTTATTTAAGCCACATCCTTATTAGTAGGATAATAATTGAGCTATAATGAGTGTTTATAAGGTCAGAGATCAGAGATAAGGAACTGTCAGCTGAGCTGCCTGATGGAACAGAGTCAAAATATAAATACTGCTACTAGAGAATCTCAGTTCTGTACAGAGAAAAGGGCTCCACATTTTTAATAAAGACCAATTGAAAAAAATATTTTTAGCTCAAAATTAGCTCAATGCAATCATTTAAAACATTGCCCCTAAGGGGGTACATAGCCTTTAAAGCTTATGTCACCTAATCTACATAAAGGGAGATAAACTGGTGTAATGGAAAACTGGCTTTGTTGTTCTTAGCAACCAATCAGATTCCACCTTTCCTTTTTCAGAGCTCCTTTGGTTGCCATTCAGTTTTCCTTTACACCTGTTGTGATAAATTTCCTCTACTTTATACAAATATTACATTACTTTTTTGCAGATTCTGTATTCATCCATGTGATAGATCCATCAAGGATGTATCTTAGTGTATGAATGATGAATAAGGACAGTAACATTTCATGTAAACAGGACCTAAGTATGGGTCAGTAATGGATGTATGCGCTTAGTAAAGTCTAGGCACTTGGGAAGGAAAACAGTGGGGGGCTTTCAAAAATTTGCGCAGAAACAATTGACTGCCCCAGTTTCGAGAAGAACATGTAGCAATGTCTAGGAAAGCAATCTCTTCTTCTCCCGTCAAACAGAGACTAAACTATTTTTAGCTATTTGTTCCTTTTCTTTTACAAAAGTGCGTACTCCAGGCATATCTGCTTAATTTAATATTTCACCGTGGGTTCAAAGTGGCTTTGTTTAACTTACGCAGCTACAGGAATGCAAGCAAGGTATTTCAACAAAGGATATTAGTCATTACAGAAGACGTGCTATTTTTGTGTGAAGGTGCCGCTATTGTTCCTGGAGTGGAGCAGACTCCATGCTCCTTTAAAGGGGTCGTTCTAATGAACTTGCATTCGTTGTTTGATGATCTATGGTGCTGTGGATCACACGATTAAGCCGTTCACACACGAGGAACGTGATGCTGAAGCAGTAGATGCATAAATAAAGATGCTTGATGTGAAATTATCTACGAGAAGCAGAAGGGAGATATCTTGAAGGGGCAGAATACTCATCTCATAGATCCCTTGCCGCTCTCATTCTGACTCTGTCCAGGTTCCGTAAAGAGGACCTTTCACCTGGAAAAACATTGTGAACTAAGTTTTCTGACATATACAGCGGCGCCCAGGGATCTCACTGCACTTACTATTATCCCTGGGCTCCGCTCCGTTCTCCCGTTATGCCCTCCAGTGTGTTCAGGGACTTTGTTATAGTAGGAGGAGACTGCCCTTGTTCTGCTGGGCGTCGCCTCCTCCTAGGCTGTAGCGCTGGCCAATCGCAGCGCATGGCTCACAGCCTGGGAGAAAAAAACCTCTCAGGCTGTGAGCACTGCGCTGCGATTGGCCAGCGCTACAGCCTAGGAGGAGGAGAGGCCCAGCAGAACAAGGGCAGACTCCGCCTACTATAACCAAGAGTCCTAAGTCTCCGCCTACTATAACCTACTGAGCTAAGATACCGGAGGACATAACGGGAGAACGGAGCGGCGCCCAGGGATAATAGTAAGTGCAGTGAGATCCCCGGGCGCCGCTGTATATGTCAGGATACTTAGTTCACAATGTTTTTCCAGGTGAAAGGTCCTCTTTAACAGTCCCTATATTCCTTGGTCCCTGTAGACACGAGTTACTGCTGTGGCCAGTGATTTGCTGATTGGTCACATTTCCATAGCAGAAAGCGTCGAAACATGAGTTGTAGAGGATCTTGAGTATTACTTTTTATTTTTCAAAGCAGTCTGAGTCTTTAAAAAAAAAAGGCAATGTGTCATCAGAAAATTACTTTTTTTAAAACATCTATGAAACTGGCTGACCAGTTGCATGTGCACTTGGCAGCTGAAGGCATCTGTGTTGCTCCCATGTTCATATATGACGGCATTGCTGAGAAAAATGAACTTTTGATATATGCAAATGAGTCATTAGGAGCAACGAGGCTTAGGAGGCTTTGCTCTCTCTGCACCCTCTCCACTTTTATTGACAGTGCCAGCTGTGATGATGTTTACATTGCCTGTCTCTTTCAATCAAATTAGAGAGGGAGCTGCAATTGCAGAGAGAGCAGAGCCTCTAGGTGTAATTGCAACACCTCAATTGCAACTAGAGGCTCATTTGAATATATTAAAACTTAATTTTCCTCAGCAATGCAGGAACATATGAACATGGGACCAACAGAGATGCCATCAGTGGCCTAGCGCTCATGCAACAGGTCAGCCAGTTTCATAGGTACAAAACTGCCCTTTAAAAAGATGTTTTAAATGCTGTTAAAGAATATTTGGTAATTTTTTTCAGGTCACTATCTATAATTTTGAAGAAAAAAATCCTGCAGCTTTCCTATGGCCCTAATTAGAATAGGCTGACAATATCTATTCTGTGGAGATAACTTCTCAGTAGTCATCTTATTATCATCACAGACAGAATTATAATGACAGATAACATTTCTGTATAAGCAACAGTGTATCCACCATTTTCAATAGGTGATGGTCCAAATTTCCAAATAATCTACTCCTCCCTGCATGACGACCCCTATTCAGATGGTAGAGCATGACTAGAGAAGTCTGTCTTAAAAGACAAAGAACATCTTTAGTCTACAGCTTCATTTAGTCAATGTGTGTTAAAATGAAGAAATCTGTCAGTGGTTTTGACCATTCTAAACTGATAACAACCCTAAGTATGGGCTGGGGAATGCAGGAAAAACACACCTTTTGTGGAGCTTTTCCCATCAGGAGTAGTGAGAATATGAAGTTTTACTTAGCCAGATTCTATTCTCCTAAGTGCCCAAGGCAGAGCTTCACTGTGAAATACTCTGAATTTAGCAGCATCACAGTTCCTCTCCTCCAGAGGACACTCCACACTGAAGCTCCACCCAGTGGGCAATTGCAAGAGCAGAATCTTCCTGAATAAAAGTTCATTTTCCCACTACTCCTAATGGGTAAAGTTCTACAAAAGGTATTTTGTATTTCTGTCTTGCTGCTCCTAACTAGCATGGTTAAAACTGCTGACAGACTCCCCTTAACAGCAGCTCAGGCGCTATGGCTGCTTCCATAGTCATGTACAGAAAATAGAATAAAAAAAATCTACAATCAGAAAATAAAAGCAGATTAGGAAAAAAGTTAAACGTACCAGTAGTTTTAATTAGAAATGCATTGCCCTTAAGTGGCTAGTTTGGAAAACTTCCTTTGAAATACCCTATTAGAGAATTCTAATTACCGTATTTTTCAGCTCATAAGACGCACCTTTGCTTACATAAAAACTAAGAAACAGTTATCATGTATCAATTCTATCAATTATTCTATTAATTCAAGTTTCGGGGAAGCACATTCTTCTGAAAAAATAGGCTGACTTTTCTCATTTTCATTGCTTCCTAGAAACCCAAGTTTATGGAAATTAGTTTACATGACAAAACATAAAAAAGAGAACTATTATGTGTGATGCTAACACAATAGAGAAATAAAAATATCTATGCATACATCCTAGAAAGTGAGAGTTAAGTTGCCTGGCTTACAAAAATCCTTTTACAAATTTCGTCGCCCCAAATGATACACAGCATGCTGAACAGGACCCCAAAGGCCATTCACCCAACGTAGAAAGCTTTTAGGGTTACTAGTGCTCAGGTTCTTCTGGATAGAGAGCTGATCTTGAATGTCTCAATGTGCACTGCATTATCTTTTGTGGAAGATGCTGCTTTTCGTGTCTTTACAGGGTAGAGAGTCATGAAATGTTGTGTTTTCTTTATTTTGTCTTTGATAGGATGATGCTGGGAGTAGAAAGTTCGGGTTGTTAGTTATAGCTGGCTCCGGATTAAAAAATGTTTGAGCTTGTAGTTTGAGTAGGTTTGTTTAAAGGTTGGTACTGAAAGGGTTACTAGGGGCGTGGTTTTAATTTAAGGCTTTAGATTGTTTATCTGCTAGTTAAATACTAACCAATGGTATTATGTAAAGTATAAGCTTTAATTAATAGAAAAAATGATAGAATTGATGCAAAGTAACCATTTCTTAGTTTGTATATAAACAAAGGTGCGTCTTATGAGCTGAAAAATACAGGGACATTCCACTTTTTCCGGAGAATGCAGCGTGTGTGTGCATTCAGTAGATTGATGACAATGGGACCATTAAAAAAATCATTTCTTCTGTGGTGGCACTGCAAGTGAATTAAACATCTGCTGCTCATTTCCCATACACATTGCAACTGGTCAATGGGGCTCCCAGAATAGGGACAACCTGTGCTCACCTTTTTTCAGGGACTCTTTCTTCCAATGGTCATGCTCCTGACAGTGCCATTCATAAGAGCATTTCCCCCAGAAATAAAAAAGTCAACAAGGAATTTAAGATCTTTGATAATTTTTAGACCAATTCTATCCAGACCAATATAACCTATATAACTCTACAAACTAATCCAATTCTAACTTCAGGAAAAAACTTTAATTCAAGTTTTAGCCAACATTCTACTTGCTTCAAGTTTTATTTAGCTGAATTAGCCCTGATCCTCTACTAGACCAAAGTTTAAGCCTAGACTGACCATGACAATAGAGCACAAGATAAGTCACTTGAGATACGCCAGTGGTCACTACTGGTAACTAGTGTTGAGCGAACCCAAACTGTAAAGTTGGGGTCTGTACCGAACTTTGTGAGTTCGAGTACCCGGACACGAACCCAAACTTTGCCTCAAAAGTTCAGGTTCGGGTTCGAGTTCGGTGTTTGGGCATTTAATAAAGCTTGTTGAAAGGCTGTAGGGCAGCCAATCAACAAGCTTTTAAGCTGTGGGCACTTAGAAGCCTTCACAGCCATGCCTAGTAATGGCATGGCTGTGATAGGTTGGTGCATCATGTGACCCAGCCTCTATACAAGCTGGATCATGTGTAGCACCGCCCATCAGCTCTGAGAAGTGCAGGGACAGGAAGCAGGCAGCTGAACTGAGGAGAGTGTTAGGAATTTCATCTATTTATTCTGTGGGTGACATATAGTGATTTTTGTGGGTGCAATACATCAGCTTTGCACCCCTGACAAAGAAATATAATAACTAATCTGGCTGTTAATAACCCAATTTTTGGGTTAGTTCGGTGGGTGACATAAACCCATTTTTGGTGCGATGTACACCTGCACTGCATCCGTGACACGGCAATTAATATAGTTAATTGGTCTGTTAGATCGGAGGGTGACATATACACTAGTGATGAGCGGCAGGGGCAATATTTGAATTCACGATATTTTGCGATTATTTGGTAGAATATTCGTCATATATTTGCGAATTCGAGATTATTTTCTTGATCGCGAAAAATCGACAATTTAATATTCGTGTAATGTGCCCGAAATACAGGTGTGGGTCACTATAGCTAAATTTTTCAAGCTGCTAGAAGTTTCCTGAGACTGGAGAAAATGGTTGGCCCAGCAGAACATTACAATAGCTTTATATGCAGATAGGGCGCTCCAATATATCCGCGATTGCGAAATCGGCACTAATGATGCAAATATTTTGGCGCAATACGTGCAACTTCACATTTTAACAGGTCTGACTACTTATTAGTGATTGGTTCACTAAGTATTGTTGTGAACTTGTGACATCACAGCACTATGTACAGGTATATATGTATGTATGTATGACAGCAGAACCTATCAGCTACACTATATCACTATCTAACCTACACTGACTATCTGTATTATATAAATAAGCTAACTAACTAACTCTAATGTAATGACACAGGAAAGCAGAGAGCACAGCAATGACACTGCTCTCTCTCTCTCTCTCTCTCAGATCTGCAAAAAACTGCAGACAATGGCTGCTGGGGAGGTTCTATATAGTAAGGGGTAGGCAACTTTCCTATTGGTTGCTAGGGATGTTGCTAAGCTCAGACAGAGACATTGCAGCCTTCTCATTGGCCCACAAGCAAGAAAGGAGGTTACTGATGAAAAAAAAATCTAGAATATTCGAAATTACGAATATATATCACTATATTCTAAATATTTTCGAAGTGCCGATATCCGCGATTAATATTCGCGCCTAACACTAATATACACATTTTTGGTGTGAGGTACACTTGCGCTGCATACATGGCAGGGAAATAATATAGTTAGTCTGTCTGTTAGTTCGGTGGGTGACATATACCCAGTTTTGGTGTGAGGTACACCTGCACTGCATATGTGACAGGGAAATTAATATAATTAATCCGTCTGTTAGATCATTGGGTGGGGGTTATCACAGACAAGAGCAGCCACCTGTCCACAGCCAATGTGGACAAGCTCACGTTCATTAAAATAAACCAGACATGGATCCCACAGGACCTGTCTGTACCTTGTGCTGAGTAGACAAGTATACCAGCTGCACCCAGCCAGTGTTATACTTCAGCGCACTTTCTCTTTGGGTTCTCTTTTCCATTTCCCAATGTTTTCGGGCCTTCCCAAATGTATAAAAATAAAAATAAATAAAAATAAATAAATAGTAAAACCCAACAAAAACAGTGTTGGCTACCTCCTCCTCCTCCACCGCCTTCTCACCCTCCTACTCTACTTTGACCTCCGCCTCCCAGTTCAAGATTATTATTTTAAATTATTTCTATTCTATGTTATTTTAAGTCATTTCCCTATCCACATTTGTTTGCAAGGTAACTGTCCTGCTCTTACCCCCATGTTGCTTCCTTTTGCAGCCCTCTAGCCCTTACTACGACAATTTAAATCATTTTAGTGCACCAAAGTTCGGGTCCCCATTGACTTCAATGGGGTTCAGGTTCCAGTTTGGGTCAAGTTCGGGTCCCGAACCCGAAGTTTGACCTGAAGTTCAGCCGAACCCGGCGAACCCGAACATCCACAGGTCTGCTCATCCCTACTGGTGACCAAACATATTGGGGGAGATTTAAGCAAAATAGATCAAAATTCTGGCTTAATTTCTCCCAAAACACTGGTAAACATGCATTGCACCACTTTTATTATGTGTTAGAGACACTTATAGTGTCTCTCCCAACAAGAGATGTGGCTTAGTGGAATGGCTTTAGATACACTAATGTGCACCAGATTTGGACGGTCACTGGTCAGACACGGAGTCCTGGACGTAATATTAAAATTGAGAACCACATGTATGAGGTCACAGTGATGTAGCAAGTAGGCCTATATTAACAAATTTGCGCAGAGTACCCCAAGGGCATGTTCTAAGTGTACAAAGCAGCATCGGATAAATGCAGGGTAAGCAGCACTACAGATCCCAATCTGGGAAAAACAGATCAATAACAAGAGTAGTGCTAATGGTGCTCGTAGGTAGAGATCCTGGCCGGGGGTCTCGTCATGTAACAAATATATAGAAATCCGCAGCACTCACCAGTTGAATGAAAAAAATATGGTTACTTTATTAACACTGGCAGAATAATAAAGTTTCGACCACCTCTGGTCTTTCTCAAGCAGTGAAATCACAATACAAAGTGTACCTTAAATAGCGGATTTGTGGGTGTGTATAGCACCTCCTCCAAGATGGGAGTGTAAAAGCAGTACCATCACATATATAATCAACTCATTTTTATAGTGTACCATACATATTGCTAAGTACATTTCTCATGCATCATAGGTTTTATTAGACCTTATGTTTCCTTTTATATATACCCCTGTGTATCATATTTCAATAAAAACAAACTTACAAGTGGTGGGTCCCCACCACCTGTAAGTTTGTTTTTATTTAGATATAATACACAGGGGAATATACTGTATAAGGAAACATCTAAGGTATAATATAACCTAGAAAAGTAGGGTCGGGTCACTGGATGTGCGGAAAAATCTATTTTCAGGCAAAGTGAATTGTTGACTTAATTCCTCTTTCCAGTTAAGCTTAAAGATGGTATTTTGGTCCCTGGGAAACAAAGGAGGCATCATGCTTGTCTTTGGGTGTCAGTCAATGTCCTTAACCGCAGAGCTTGTCCTTCTTCCTGTTGGTAATTACAAGCTTCTCCTGTGAAAATAAGCATTCCATGAATCTAAGACTTCCTGTGCAAAAATAAGATCCGTCCTAAAAAAAGTTACACTTTTCTTTTAGTCTTCGAAAGGATTTTTTCTTTTTATTACTTCCTTTAACGTCCAGGTGTTGGAAAATATTTTTGATGAGAGAACTTTTTCTTGGAAACTTTTGAGGAAGTGCTACATTGTATCAGTTTCTCTGGAAGATATTACCTTATGGAGTGCATGGAAGATATTCTATAATTTCTGACCTTCTTATTTGCGCCAAGCCTGGATACAGTTTTAGTTAGAGCAATTTCCTTTTTCTACACATCATCTGAAAATGTCAATGATCGTATTGAACCTTTATGAGTAGAGGACATTCCACTACCTTGTCTACCCGTTCCTAGTACGTACATGTCTCCATGACAACAACATCATCCAATCACAATGTTCTCTTACTGAAAACGCCGCACATAAAACTGCTGACCTGCAATTTCTCTGCAAAGCTATGCATGAAAAGAGCAATCAGATAGAGCCTGGCCATCATCGCCGGCCAAATATAGCTTTATTCTACATGATTCTAGTACGCTTCCTGATACAAATAACTACATGTAAGATCAGTTTGTTCTCTTCTTGGAACAGAAAAAAAAAAGTTTAATATCATGGCTCAATCCAGTTTATCTTCAGTTGATGTCACCCTATACTCCATATAAAAGGTCCGTCAATTAGTAATTCTTGTCATGTGTTCTACAAATGAAATATGAATGATCTGTGTGAACTTCTGTTCAGAATTTCTATAGCAAGAATCACATTGATTTTAAAGGACCTTTATAGATGTGCCCTTCTTTACCTTTCCCCTTCGCTCGAGATATCCCATGATGTTCTAGCAAAACTGTAGTTACATTTTGAGTCGACTACCTTATGTTTCTACATTAATGCACATGCAGGTTGACGTGACATTACTACCAAAATGCATCAAATGCAATTTTAAATGAAAACTAAGAACTCAGTTTGAGTGGAAGTTCAATGTCATTACCCAGCGCTCAGACCCTCACCGATCTTTACTCAAAATCGAGTGCAACTTTAAGTTACCGTACTGCAACTCTACTCTCCTTGCCCTACCCCTCAGGTCAGCAGGCATGAACAAACTGTCCATACCCGGGATTCATCATAAACCTATTGGAGCCATAGCCTTCTTTCATGCAGCCCCCACTCTCTGGAACAAGGATCAATAAGAGAGATATCATCATTAGACTCTTTTACAAAAAGACTTAAAACACACCTGTTCACCTGTTTAGCATTTGAGGGCGCATAACTCATTTTCTTCAATAACTTCTTCATAGGACATTATAACAAAGCAATTGTCGGCTTCTGGACTGCGCATCGAGTCCCTTATGAGAAAACCACATTAGAAATGTTTGTTGTTTTTGGCGTCTATGCACACGGTTCACACTCCACATTTAAATGGCAATTGCTTGGACATTTCCCATGCCATGGATCCCAGTGCAGCCATCTATTATATCTATTCCATTCAAGAAGAATATGCACAGTTGGATGTCTCTCAGTTTGGGTGTAACTGGAGGACTGGTTGGTTAATGTTGCCACGAGGTTGAGTGTCGGAGAGTGCAAACAAGACACTTTGGGCCAGATTTATCATTAGCTCAGGTCAGAATAATGGAGTGAAAAAGTCCCCAAAAAGTCCCAAACGCTAAAACTGCGCACAAATTTGCGACTTTTTTCTGCTCTGCACTATGCTCTCCAGTTTTCTGAAAGTGGGCGTGTTTTCTTATGTAAATGAATCTCTAGACAGATTTACTATTGGAACTATTTAAAAAGTCGCAAAAAAGACGCAATTTCACTCCAGTGAGGACCATGCTTATCTTATGAGACTTTTTAATAGAACATGCGACTTTTTCGTAAAGATGTGCGACTTTTGTAAAGCTGCTTACTGACGGATAAACTGCTACCGTCAAACCACATTTATTACAGTCTTAAAGGGCCGATCATAAATCTGACTTGGCTAAAACTGACTTTAGCCATATGTGAAAGTGGAGTGAGCGTCAGAGTCATGATAAATCTGGCCCATTGTCTTGCAGTCTGCAATCTGAATCTCTTCCTGGGTGAAGGAAACCCTAATACCATTGAGCTGATACTGGAGTAAGCCAATAACTTACAGGGTAGCCATATGAATATACTTTAGGTTTTAGACTCTGAAGGACGCATCATTTTCTAAGGGTACAAACACACAGTCAGGTTTCTGCATGCAGTTTTGGAAGACAAAATTAGGAGTGGGTCATAAAAGGAGAGACAGTATAAAGGAAAGATACAACATCTCCTCTTTTTTTTATTAAAGGGAATCTGTCGCCAGAATCATCACGATTAAACTAAAACTATTGTCTTGCAGCACCTACTATCTCCTTTCACGATGTGCTTTTCTTTACTTGCTGCTTGGTTTCTATCTTGAAAAAATCCACTTTATTCCTTATGCAAATGAGCCAGTAAGGTGCCCAGAGGGGCGTTATTTTTGTTCAAAGGCGTCCAGGAACACTTCATTGAGTGCCCAGGCCCGCCCTCCAGCAGGGCCAAAGCACGCCTCTCCTCGGCTCATACTCTACGCCCCCCCACTATATACAGTCCTAACCTCAGAAGACTTAAAGGTAGGCAGACCATGTCATAGAGCAGCAGGAGATGCTAGCAGAATGCTGGGTGTATAGGGAGAGGCATTACCAGTAGACAGAGGGGGGCGCTCATGCCGCTCTACAGAGCACTAGTGAGACCTCATCTGGAGTATTGTGCGCAGTACTGGAGGCCATATCTCCAGAAGGATATAGATACTCTAGAGAGAGTTCAGAGAAGAGCTACTAAACTGGTCCATGGATTGCAGGATAAAACTTACCAGGAAAGGTTAAAGGACCTTAACATGTAGAGCTTGGAAGAAAGACGAGGCAGAGGGGAGATGAGAGAGACTGCTAAATACATAAAGGGAATCAACAAGGGAAAAGAGGAGAGAAGATTTAAAAGAAGAAAAACTACCACAAGAGGACATTGTTTTAAATTAGAGGAGCAAAGGTTTAAAAGTAATATCAGGAAGTATTACTTTACTGAGAGAGTAGTGGATGCATGGAATAGCCTTCCTGCAGAAGTGGCAGCTGCAAATACAGTGGAGTTTAAGCATGCATGGGGTAGGCATAAGGCCATCCTTCATATAAGATAGGGCCGGGGCTATCCATAGTATTTAGTATATTGGGCAGACTAGATGGGCCAAATGGTTCTTATCTGCCGACACATTCTATGTTTCTATATCGCTAACAGCAGAGAACCCCGCTCACCCTTGCCTTCAGTGTCACTGACCAATCTCACCGCGCTCTTCCAGCAGAGGATGAAACCATCACTGGGTTTGGCGCATGCTCAGTGAAACATTTGAGGCTGATTCCCAGTGTTTGGAACTGAGGGAGTCAGCCTCAAATGTTTCACTGAGCATGCGCCGACAGCCTGTTCCTGGGCCTGCCGGATCTGTTTCACGCAAGTTTGTGTTGTACTGTGTGCAGCTTGGCTGAAATGTGTCAGGATTTGGAAACGCATGAAAATCCTTATTATCTGTTATCCTATGATGAGTTATAGAGTTTTTGTTGCAATGTGAGATCAGCTATAGCTTTGGAGGGCTGGTTATAAACTAACAGCAGAAGAAACAAATTAATTTTATTCTTGAGGCTTAATTTCAAAAAGTTGACTCAACGTTTGTATTTTATTAAAGCAAAAAGTTCAATTTTTCTCCAAGCATAGATAGGAAATGAAATGAGAAGCAATTTTTAATGCAAGCCCAGAGAACCTTTGTTTTGTCATTTGTCCCTAGCCTGGAGAACGCTGGACGCATCTGAAGAACGATGTACTTGTTGAATAGGGTCTTTCTCTCTCGAAAGAAAAAGAAAAAAGTGTAGCACCGACTGCTCTTCATAGTAGATTAGTGCTCCCGTGGCCAAATTTGCTTTTGACTAATGTCAGGACCCTATGGAGTCGGCTCATCTGTTGCGTAGCAACTGCCTCAGCAGCACCGAGAGTATCCATGCATAAAAGATTTCACATGATGGCAGGGCAAAGTGGGAAGATTTTTAAGAATTAGATAAAATCTCCACAGGAGTCTGAACTCAAGGTCCGAACTGGAAGGATTTTTGTAAACCTCAAGGCTGCGCCTGCTAAAAAAAGGGAAAAAAAATCCTTCTACTTTTCACAGCATTGTGCCAGAACATAAGTACAATTATCCAAATGCTAAGTTGTATCCAGAGGCTAATAGTAGCCTATAGGGACAGGGAAATATTTCATTAGCTTCACGTAACTGCTTTAAATTATTATAATTACTTAATGTGGCATAATCACACACGGATCAAATACACAAATACAAATATTATAAAATATTCCTTTTCTTAGATGAAAAAAAACTTGACAGTGTAGTGGAACAATGCTTAGCACAGTAGTATGTATGATTCAATAACTGGAAACTGGAAGGCCTCTTTCAGACGGGCGTTTCGGAAAAAAGTGCGGGTGCATTGCGGGAACATGCACGATTTTTTCGCGCGAGTGCAAAACATTGTAATGC
This sequence comes from Bufo gargarizans, assembly GCF_014858855.1. NCBI lineage: Eukaryota > Metazoa > Chordata > Amphibia > Anura > Bufonidae > Bufo > Bufo gargarizans. Next base: position 28,658,888 of record NC_058086.1, read on the forward strand.
GTTTTGCACGCGCGTGAGAAAAATCGGCATGTTTGGTACCCAAACCCGAACTTCTTCACAGAATTTCGGGCTTGGGATCGGTGTTCTGTAGATTGTATTATTTTCCCTTATAACATGGTTATAAGGGAAAATAATAGCATTCTGAATACAGCATGCATAGTACAATAGCGCTGGAGGGGTTAAAAAAATAAAATAAATGTAACTCACCTTAATCCACTTGATCGCGCAGCCGGCATCTCTTCTGTCTTCTGTGCTGTGTGCAGGAAAAGGACCTGTGGTGACATCACTCCGGTCATCACATGGTCCGTCACATGATCTTTTACCATGGTGATGGATCATGTGATGACCGGAGTGACGTCACCACAGGTCCTTTTCCTGCACACAGCAAAAAAGAAGACAGAAGAGATGCCGGCTGCACGATCAAGTGGATTAAGGGGAGTTAAATTATTATTATTTTTTTTTAATCCAGCGCTATTGTACTATGCAGTCTGTATTCAGAACGCTATTATTTTCCCTTATAACCATGTTATAAGGGAAAATAATAATGATCGGGTCTCCATCCCGATCATCTCCTAGCAACCGTGCACTTGCTTGTGGATGCTTGCGATTTTCACGCAACCCCATTCATTTCTATGGGCTTGCGTTATGTGAAAAACGCACAAAGAGGAGCAAGCTGTGATTTTCACGCAACGCACAAGTGATGCGTGAAAATCACCGCTCGTGTGCACAGCCCCATAGAAATGAATGGGTCAGGATTCAGTGCGGGTGCAATGCACTCAACTCACGCATCGCATCCGCGCGGAATACTCGCCCGTGGGAAAGGGGCCTAAGTGTATGTAGGTGATTTTTGGAGGTAACTAGCTTAAAGGGGCTTTTCAGTTTGCATCAACATCCTTAACCCTTTCAGCCACTGAGGTTTTTTCATTTTAGCGCTTTTGTTTTTCACTCCCTGTCTTTCCCGGGTCATAACTTTTTTCCTTTCTGTTCACATAGCCGAGACAAGTTGTACTGTCTAATTCCACCATTCAATATTGCATACAATGTAGCGGTGAGGTGCAAATAAAATTCCAAATGGGGTGAAATTAGAAAAAAACGCAATTCCTCAACAGTTTTATGGGTTTCGTTTTTTACAGCGTTCCTTATAGGGTAAAATGACCAATTCCTTTCATTCTCCAGGTCAATATTATTATGGTAATAACACATATGTATAGTTTTTCTTGTTTTGGTCAGTGATATCCATCAGTGATTGTGAGCTAAAACCAGGATTGGAGCCTCCACAGACATAAGGTATAAGGCCTCTTGCACACAGCCATGGCCTTATTGCGGGCCGCATACAGGGGGTCCGCAATACGCGGGCATCGCCATGTGCACCTCGCAACACAGATCGCGGACCGATTCACTTGAATGGGTCCGCAATCACAGAGATGCGGAACGGAGGCATGGATCAGAAACCCGCGTAAGCACTTCCGTGGGCGTTCTGTTCGTGCCTCCGCACCGAAAAAAGTAGTGCATGCACTACTTTTTTGCGGTTCGGACCATCAGATGCGGATCGCGGACCCGATTCTAGTGAATGGGTCCGCGATCTGCATGCGGCTGCCCCACGGTCAGTGCCCATGCATTGTGGACTACAATTTGTGCTCCGCAGCTCGGGCCCGGCCAGCACGTGGTCGTGTGCATGAGCCCTAAGGGAAAGGTCTGCACCTGTTCTGTGTTTAGAGCCGCACCTGGTTTGGGCTCCAATCACTGATGGAAATCACTGACCGAACACTGACGTGTGAATGAGGCTTAAGGCATCATTCTGACCCCTATAGCTTTTTCGTAGTTATGTGTACAGCGCTGTATTGGGGTTCATGGTGGGGTGATCTGTACTTTTCATTGATACCATTTTGGTGTGTGTATGACTTTTTGATGACTTTTTGTTTAATTTTGTGTGAGAGGTGAAGTAACCCAAAAACTCTGAATTGGCCATTTTGACTTTTTTTTTCAGTTTTGCCTTTTGCTGCATAAGATAAATATTTTGTTATTTTAGTTAGTTATATTAGTTAGTTAGATATATATATATGTTTTATTTAGTTCAGGTGTTTTCGCATGCGGTGATGCCCAAGATGTATATTTTAGTTTTTTGTTTGGTTAAATATTTTTATTTACATTTATGGAAAAGGGTGTGATTTTAATTTTAATATTTTTTAAATTTTTTAAAACATTTATTTATCTTTTACATTTTACAATTGCAGGGGCTCCATAAGAACTAATGCGCGGGAGCCTCTTGTCATTCAGGAGGAGAGAGGCTGCCATACACCGCATGCATCCGACTTCCAGCCAGAGCACATCTGGAAGCACACGCTTGCGGGTTTTCGCTTGCACAGATGTCATAGTCATGTTTGACCACAGCATTTGAAGGGTTAAAAGTCAAAGATCAGAATTACCGCCAGTCAAGAACATTAGTCCCAGGTGCCTGCTGTTTGAAACATCATTAAAGTCAACTTTGTACGGCGCTGGTCGGGAAGGGGTTAAAAATAATCATTTATGAAGGCAGTTAAAATTTTGTAATAATTTTCATTATAAGAAGCAGAACTATCAGCTCACCCGATACCGTGAACTTTGTATTGTGCTCGAAGCTGCAGGGCTAGTTCCCAGGTAGAGATACATCCAAAATTCCGGTGAATCGACACTTTGCTAAAATTCTAAGTTTATTATGTCTTAGGATCCATATAACTAGTGTTGAGCGCGAATATTCGAATTGCGAAATTTTTTCTCGAATATCGCAATTTCAAGATTTCGCGAATATTTAGAATATCGTTCTATATATTCGCGAATTCGAATATTCGTTTTTTTTATTTTTTTTTATTATTATAATTTTTTCCTTTCCCACTTCCCTAAAGTTGTTCTTACCTGTCCTTTGGATTCCTGGCTTCCTGGCTGCTCCAGTCAGTGGCGTTTTCAACTTAGCACTGCTATATTCCATATTAGCTAAATTACAATCTAATCTATATGTGTATTTTACGAAATTTCGCAAAAGCCGAAATTGCGATGCGAGTAATATAATACAAAATAATCGCATGAAGATTTCAACTTAGCACTGCTATATTCCATATTCTAGCCTAGTATGGAATATAGCAGTGCTAAGTTGAAATCTTCATGCGATTATTTCGTGTTATATTACTCGCATCGCAATTTCGATTTTTTCAAATGTTCTTAATATTGCTCTAACTTCGTCTTTTAGAATATTACGAATATTCTAAAAGACGAAGTTAGAGCAATATTACGAAATTTCGTAAAATACACATAGATTGTATTTAAGCTAATATACTGCTATAGTAATATTTTTTAATAGTGTACATATTTTACAAAACTTAAGTTCAGAAGAGGCAAAAAAAAATTAGAGGAAAAAAAAGGGATTATAGCAGTATATTAGCTAAATTACAATCTATATGTGTATTTTACGAAATTTCGTAATATTGCTCTAACTTCGTCTTTTAGAATATTCGTAATATTCTAAGAGACGAAGTTAGAGCAAATCACGAAATTTCGTAAAATACACATATTAGCCTAGCCATTGTCAATTAGCATAGGAACGTTGCCTTATACTATCAAGATAAATAATCGCAATACGCGAAAAAAATAATTCGTATATTATTCGCGATAATTGGAATAATTACAAATATTCGATTTCGACGAATATAACACGAATATTCATTCGAATATTCGCGAAATATCGCGAAATCGAATATGGCACCTCCCGCTCATCACTACATATAACAAAATTAAAATACAATCTCCTACAATTTTCATGTGCGCGCACACTACACACTTGGAAGCCTTTAAGAGACATTCTGTTTTGATCCGTCATAATAGAAATTGTTAGAAAAATTATACTTTTTTTTACAATGGAACTTTATGGTAAATGGATGCCACTCTATGGCATCAGTCTAAGGCAGGGGTGGACAACCCGCGGCTAGCGAGCCGCATGCGGCTCCTTGCATCTTTATATGCGGCTCGCACGGGAGTGGTCCGGCCAGCTCTTACTCTCCTATGTCTACATATGCGGCTCGCAGGGGAGCGGGCCAGCTATTCCTCTACTTTGCGCTTGTCTCAGCAGCGCTCTCCAGTGGCGTGCTAGGGGGCCGGGGGTGGTCCGCCCTGGGTGCCGCTCCCAGGAGGTGCCCGAACACAGAAGCAATGAGCGCTTCCATCAATACAGATGAAAGCGCCCATTGCTGGAGCACAGGGAGCTGAAGTCCGGTCACTCACCGCTCAGCTCCCCGTGCTCCTTCCCTCCTTCAGGCAGGCGGCGCTGTGAATGGTGGAGCAGGAAGACTTCTGCACAATCCAAGCTACCCCCTCCCCTGGTGAATATGCTTTCAAAATATTAAAATGGAGTGTAATGACTTTTTGGTGTATAGCCCAGCACAAGGAACCGAGAGTTGCAGGATTAATATCTCAGCATAAATGTTGTGATAGATTTGTATGCAGCTGTGCACTACTGCATAAATCTGAATAAACCTCCTGCACAGGTACAAGCTGCCAGCAAATGAAATGTATGTACAAGAGCTGTCACTTAAATCACACTAATAAAGGAGTCAGAGCCCCCTGGGCTGAGCAGACGGGGCCTCTGGGTGCTGATAAATCCGGGCAGACATTGATTCTGTAGCCTCAGTGTATACTCGCTCCATTCCCAGACTCGTCACCTCCAGCAGAGACAAGTCAGACGACCGAGGGTGTGCTCATCACTTGTCATTAGACATTGTCTGACATTTCCATTCCAGGATCACTTTGGGATAGGGACGAGTCAGGCTGTGAGATGGGGAAACAGCTCTCCTTGTCTGAACACTGTGTAGATTAAATTCTAAGATCTGGACTGACATTCTGCTGTTTGGCGACAAGATGCCGCTGTTTCCTGAACACAGCTACAGACTGCTTATATTTCCATATTCATGAGAGGTAGAGCTACAGAGCCTGGAGAGGAAGAGAAAGGAAGCAGCCATCTTAGAGGGAGTTGAGACTGAGGAACTGTGTCAGCAGAGGATCTGACGGCATCCAGGTGTGGGGGGATACCTCAGTGACAAGAGCGGCAGCTAAGTGAAGCTGATTGTGCCCAATATCCTGATCCTGTCCAGAGGAACGAGGATTGCTTTCAGGAACGCTGATGAGAGCTGAGGAGCAAAGTGACATACACTGCAGGACCGCGTGCTTGTTGGAGAGGCATTTGCTCTGTTCAGAGTCAACAGCGGAGGTAGAGCAGACCCGGGTCGGTAAGATCGTGCACGCACCTCATTACAGTGTTGCTGCCTAAAGACTGAGACCAGGCCTGCAGTTAGTTAGATAGGGTCTCTTTTTGTGTCAGGCCACAAGTGCTGCAATTGTTCATTGCAAGGACTCCATAATTTAAAGGGATACTTCACACCGGAGAGCTGATAAACTTCCCCACAAACTCAAGCCAGGCTGGTGTTTTGCTTAGGAGGAATACTCAGGCACGTGCTACAGGACCAGTTATGGGAGGGGGGATCCTTTACAGCTTTGTAAGATTGTAAGCTGTTGTGCTGCACCGCATCCTAGCCCCCGTACCACACACCCATACAGTTATTCTTGTTTTTTTAGGGCAATAACAGGTAAGGTGTGGCAGTTTAGTTACCACGCTTTCCTCCTGCATCCATCGGACGGCGCCGCACAGCACAAGAGTCTCAACCTTCGGGCTGGGTGTATGTAAATGTATTGTATGTTCCCAGCATTTGTGGTTGTGTTCATTACCAAGTTTAAATAAAATTCTGTTTTGGCAAAAGCTGGTGGTGGAGTTGCTTTCCTCGTTCGCAACTTCACTGTATCCTGGGGAGCCCACCCCGGTACATGGCTTACAAGGCCTTTCATTTTGATGCTAGAAGGTCGCTCCTCCAATGTTTTTGCTTTTTCTTTTTTAAAGACATTATCAGAAGACTTTATTAGATGTTGAACGCCGTGTTTTCCAGGAAGTAAGAAGAACCCAACCACATTGAGGCCATTTCTGAGTCACAAAAAGTGTAGGTTTTAACTCATTCTCATGCACCATTACTCCTCTGTCATTGAAGTCCTATGTTACATTCAAAGTCTTTTATGACACAAGCTCTGTGGCGAAACCAACCTCGCCACAGTGTTTTGGAGGGGGCTGTTTAAAAGCCTCTTGCCTCAGGATTATGGCCCATGCTAACTTTTGAACCCCTGACCCTATTCAAGTGAATTTCGGATAGGTTTGTCCCCCAAGTTATACTGTTTAAATTGATGTAAGTTATATGTATGGACAATGTAACCTCACAAAGTTGTAACAATTTATAATAAGTGTAACTTGTCAGCTTGGGAGGAATATGCTGGGTGTGGTTCTATTGTCCCATTGTGTGTTTAAATGGTGATGTCTGTCCTGTTGTCTCCACATGTGTATTGGCGATCTCCCTTTGTCCTGAGAGATAATTGGATTGCCTTCGGTTGTCTCCGGGACAGAGAGGAGGAAACCATGATGCATTGTGGGGATGTGTTGTATCTGTTCTGTGTCGCAGTCTCCCTTCTGGTCGTCTAGGGGGCGGGAACGATTGGTTGCTGTACTTGCATTGTGTGTTGTAAGATATTGATTGGTTGGATTTCAAAACCCTGTGGGCAGTACTATGTTTGTTTCTTATGAATAAAAGAGGCTGTACTTGAAGTACAGTCAGACCACTGCTGACCCTCAAGGTTCCAGTTTGGAGTGCTATTTTGTATCCAGTTCGGGAGGTTGGTGTTCTGCAGTAGCTGTGCCTGTCTCTCAGAAAGGGGCATATCGCCTAAACGGATTTTAACCCCTTGTCTGCTGAAACGGTCCGTTACAAGCTCAAATATTAAAAATTCTCTATGCTTTTTTGCATCCTTTTATAATTTCTGATGAGAATACTGAGGAACCTAAAAGAGACATGTTATGGATGGGGTAACTGAATCTGTCCCCTATGGTACTACGCTTCTTCTTCATAACCTTGTTGGGCACTCTGCAGTTTTTTTTTTACTGCGGCACTTTGGGAGAGTGACAAGCACCCACCTACGAGTAATGTTATGGTGGACAGATGCATTGTGTATTTGCATTGGACTTTCTTTCCTTTCTTTGGTGGCCTCATGGGGAAAAAAGGATTGATATAAACTGGTTGTGTGTTTGACCTTTGTTGTATTGCATTGTGCTTGTAAGACGCTTAGTAGTGCAGATGTATGGATGGCGGTTTTCCATATGTAATTTAGCTATAATCAGCGGCCTCTGTGAGGGGGACTCCTTGGGGCTAGAGTCTGTAGCAGTTACTTCGATAGGAGGTGGAGCTGGGTTGGTATAATGGGTTGTCTCCCAACAAATAGTGTGTGACATTTGCTGTAGCTATACTGACAGGAGATATCTGGGTTGCGGCCTGTATGTAGGGTTGCACCACAGTCCTGAAGTGTGATTTGACTGAGGGAGTGACAAGTAGGTGCAAGTGAAGGGGGTCTGGGAAAGTGTCACCCAGGAGAAAAGTGCACAAAATGCAAACCTTCCCATACTAAATATTAAGGCACCGGACTGTTTAAAAAACGCTATGAATAGGATGCACCTCTGCAGTTGCAAACATATATTATCTGGCTTTGGGGTCCAGTCAGGGCTTGAATGTGTTTCGTCCCTTCCCCCTGTGCTGAATCCATAGCTACACCTCTAATAATGTGGCTAGACAATAATGATCACTGATTGTAACTTTACCTTTCGCTCTGGTATAATATTCAACCCCCCACACAGATGATTTTTTGAGGCAGGAGCACATGGTAGGTGGAGAATCTGTTGTATATTTTGCTTTGGAACCTGGATTCACAAGTTACACTTCTGTTTTTGAGACGAGAACCGCACTTTTACTTGAAATATCGTCTCTTTGTTGCCTGCGTATATCTGGAAGGGCTTAAGTGTCATATTTAAATGTGAAAATGAGAAGAAACTGCTGACTCTTCTGTGCCGTCCATTTCATCTGCACATCCTTCTTTGCTGGCACATTCCACAGGGATGAGTTTAGTAGAACTTTCCTGTCATTTAACATCAATTACTGATTCATTTATATTTTAGACTTCACTTCCCAGAACTGTCCGGTCAATTGATCTCAGTCTCACTGTACACTTTGGGAGGAATTTGCAAAAGTGGATTGAAAAGCATTCATGTTCTCACTTTTATCCAGCAAAGAAGAACTGTGATGAAACAACATCAAAAGATTTTGTCTTTGTAAAGGTTAATCTTGGTTTCTGATGGCCCAGTATCAATTCATTTTCCATTTGATAGACTTAAAGGAACGCTAAATACTAAGTAAACAGTTTATGAAAGCAAAGGCTTGGGGTGCAGAGCACGAAGCACGTACGAGAGGTGTTCAATAAGTTATTTACCTAAATATAAAAAATTCTAACAAAATTGAACTTAATACTTTTCAATATAATCCCCCTTGACATCAATATACTTATCCCACTTCGCCACCAGAGATCGGATGCCCTCAGAATAGAAGGAGACTTCTTGCTGCTACAGGAACTCTGTTACCGCCTCTTTGACTGCATTATCATAAGGAAATTTTTGCCCACACCGAAATTTCCTCAGGTTCCGAAACAGAAAGTAATCTCTGGGAGCCAGGTCTGGACTGTAGGCTGGATGGTTAAGCTCGATGAAGCCACATTCCTTGATAGCAGCTTGTGATTTGTAAGACTGGCGCATTGTCGTGAAATAGCAACATACCTACCGACAATTTACCACAGTATTTGTCTTTGATTGCCCCGCGTAATGCCTTCATTGTTGAAGCATAGGTCTCTCCAGTAATTGTTGTCTTGTGTGGCATGAATTCTAGTAATAAAATGCCTTCTGTATCCCCCCCAAAAAAACGGTTGCCATGATCTTTCCAGCTGACTGCTGCACACAAAATGTCTTTGCAGTTGGTGACCCCTTGTGCTTCCCATTGCATGGACTCTTGTTTGGTCTCATGGTGGTGGACCCATATATGTTTCATCACCCATAATATTTTAAGAATTAAAGTTTGGATTTTCTCCAAGCATGTCTAAATTCTATTGGCTAAATTGCTGCCTTCCAAAATCATGGCCTCTACTTTATGGAACATTTCCTCGGAAGATGGACAGATGAACAGAGGTCATCTTCAATTGATTCCTTGCCCCATTTAAACTGCTTAGCCAAAAACTTTATTTGGTAGTAGAAAGGTGCATCACCAACATATACAGCAATCATCCTTTCATGGATTTCATTATGCTTTTTATCCCTTTTAAGAAATTTAATCATGGAATAAAGCTCCAAATCCTGCACTTTCTATGCAGACCAGCAATGTACTGCACTTGCCATCCTGTCATTTCCAGTGCTTTTATCAGACTGAACTGCTACCATGTGTAGTGCATGTCCAGACATGTTTCAACCTGCACAGACAAGTTCAGCTCACAAAATATGCTGGGGTAGATAACTTATTGAACACCCCTTATATGATGCTCATATGATGCACATACTGTAAGTGCACAGAAGCTCTACAACTTAAGAGTCAGGGGCATAGCTATAGGGGTGCAGAGATTTTATGATGTGACTATTGGATGCATTGGGGGGAATGCATCACAATTGGATTTTTGTGCTTCATCAAAAGTCTGATAAAGGTCTGATAAACTTGGCACATCTTTAAAACGTACATTTTTGTCTAGAAATACTACTCCACTTTTTCTACTCCCCTCCTCACTTAATTGATTTTGCGACTTTTTTTTAAAGCTGCAGTGATAAATCAAATAACCATACTTAACCATGTCCACTTTTAAACTACTATGGTGGAGGGGATGTCCTTTATCATAGCTGTGACCAATTTTTGGGCCCATACATTTTGTTGCAAGTGTTGGTTTGCAACAAAATTTGCTACTTTTTAGCTCACCACTTTTCAAAAACTGGGGATCGGGAAGAGATGGGCCATAAGCAGTATTAAACTAGAGCACATTACATCAGAATTCTACTTTAGCTCCTGGTTGGAGTAAATTTCAGATCTGGGGCCCAGGCAGCAGAAGATGTAGCTAGTTTATTAAGTGGAGAGTGCCTCTTAATAAAGTTTTTACTCAACACGGTCTTTAGTTAATAAGCCCCCGTGTATTGATGGTGGTAGAAAAGTGCCAAAAAGTCTCAAATGTTTGGAATACAAATTTGCAACTTTTGAAGGTCAGAAAACTAGAGTACAAAGTTGATACATTTCCCCCATTGTTTTAATAGGTAAGACTATTAAAACTATACGGGAAATGTACTGACTAGCGTCAGATGGCTGTCTTAATAAAATGTGATGGAGAAAGATTTGCCAAATTTATGAAAAGGCACAGGGCAGGCTTCTTAGTAAATTTCGAACATCTTCTGGCAGTCCTTGCACTGGAAAATCAAATCTATGCCAGCTATGTGTTGTTATAGGTTTGCATTATAATTTATGCCAGAAGGCCACACCCATCTAGTTGAGTCCCACCCAATTTCTGGGAGCGATATAAAAATGAAAGACAAATGCATTACGTGCAAAATGCCATTTGCTAAAAAATTTGCCACTTTTGTAGGCCAGAAAACTGATATACTGGCATTGATAAATTCTCCCCAAGGTGCTTGGACTGTAAAGACCAAGTGGCCAAAACCATGGAACAAAACTGCTCCAAATTGTGGTATATTTGTAATGAACCAGCGGGTGTGTACCCACTGTGCCACTGACTTGCAATGCTCTGGAGGGGCATAGCTAAGCAACACCAGCTCTCCAATAGCTCCTCTGGTGGTGAGGGTAGACTTGAGCCAGGGTAGTTGCCAGCAGCAACTCCAGAGTGTAAACAGAGTCAGTGGCAGCTGGTCCAGACAGACCAGGAGATACCGACAATGGTGCAAGCAGAGTCAGACAGCGATACAGATACAGATTCAGATCCACAGACAGGCAAGGCATAGCAAAGGCAGAAGCAGTTACCTGCGCCGCAAGAGAAAGAAGCTAAGTGGCCCCAGACAGAGCTGCACACGGATGGCGATTCCCCCTCTGAGGAAGCCAGGGACCCTCTTTCGAAGGCAGACATAACAAGCAGATACAGACATGGACAGAAACTGACATGATCAGAGCAGAGACAGAAGCCAGAGACACAACAGGACAGACATGGGACAGGATAAATCGGAAGCAGTTGAGCACTGCTAGGCGAATAGGGAACAGACCAGGAGCATAACATAATATAATACAGAGCAGGTACAGACAGAAAAGGACATGGCATAAACAAGACACAAGATGCAGAATACAACAATGAAACCTAGGCGGAACCATACAAACGGGCAGATGGTAAGACCCCTTGGGTCAGCAGCAAGGAGCAACACCTAGAACGGAACAGGACAAACTGACAGACAAAACAGAACTGACCTACAGACAAAAGCTCAAACACTGACCCCAAGCAACCAGCTCACAGAAAGATAAGGTTGCCTAATGAGGGCACCTGGGAGGACACACCCCAGGAAACAACACAGGGAGATTAACCCTTCCAGGGCAGGGAGAAACAGACCCCTGCAGTACAGAGCGCTGCCCATGGCAACCAGGAACACGGAACCAGAATACAGGAACAGAAATGCAGATACAGTCAAAGGGGTGCACACGTACATGGGCAGAGTACACACTAGACACCGCAGCCAGCACGTAGCCCCTAGCAACCAGCCTACACAGAAACCTGCAGCCAGTACGCAAGGGGACGCGCAGCCAGCCTACTCAGCAACACACGTCACAGTGAACCATACCATGACAATATTCATAATCGTTCTATGGTTTTTGTGAGTCACCCCACATATTGTAGGTACCTGTGGTTGCATCACATTTATTAATCAGTGGAGATTCATTTCCTAAGATAGGGGAAGGCAGTGGGCTTTCATTTTGGTTGGTTTGTAACCACGGAAATTCAATTCAGAGATATCTCCAAGAACATAAATCCTGGCGTCCTGATCCTGACACTGTTTCCTTACTCAATAACAGGACAATTTATTTCTGCTAGAGAGATGTTGTACTTATTCTGCAAGTCCCTTCCTGCCTGCCGGGTGTTGAGCCTCAGAGGCCTTTTCATTATGTCTGGGCCACACTACGCTTTATCCTTTCTTGTTTTAATTTCCTTTGGTGTCGCCTGTTGTATCTTTTATCATAAATTCCAGATATTTTCTGTGTGGCGTAGACCACACAGAGAAAATTGGTTGAGATACAAGCTTGTTTTTTTACATAGAGCTCTGATATATTTTGTTTTGATGGTTGATTGCAAAAGCGAGATAAGGACGGAGTCTACATTTATTCAACAAAATATGTTTGTTTTTTTCTAATCATATGTCATACCATAATAATTCTAATATAATCATCATACATAATGAATCAGTCAAATAAACAAAAACTAAAATTAAAAGGGTTGTCCACCTGGCAGCAAGTATTCAATTTCCCTGCAGCACCACCACAGGGCAAGTAAGGCATTACATGGTGCCTATTAAAATCGTCCAGTCTATGTATGGCATTGCTGGTTCCTCCAGGGCAAGAGGGTGCTTGGACATTCAAAGGTATCCCATTCTAATCTCTATTTTTGCCTGTTCTCCGGACTTTTATCTTTTAGTGGGTAGTTGTGTTCCCTATTAAATAACTATTTTGGAGCATCTTGAAACTTTGACTTCTATTGTTTCACTGCTAATGTACCTGTTAATGCAGAGGTGGAGTAAGGCCTTCCTAAAAGATACAGTTTTCTGACCTAGCCCTGAATGAATATGCCTTGGCAAAGGGTGTAGTGGCTTGCCCACTTTATGGAAATGTGCAAATAAAGTTATCAACTTGGTGTTACCCTTCCACTCAGGGTCGTAGCTAAAGGCTCATGGGCCCTGGTGCAAGAGATCAGCTTGGGCCACCTTTCCCTCACTGCTTTGTGGCCAGGGAAGCACATAGCCTTTGTGCTGCCTGAGGTAAAAATTGAAACAGCACCCCCCCCCCATGCCAAATTCTTGACCTAATCCCTTCCCTCCAAGCAGAGGTGTAACTTGACCAGCATGCACTTTCTATAATACTGGTGTTTTCTTATGCAGCACAAGGGTCTAAGGGCCCCTTTCTTCAGGCTCCTGGGCCCAGTAGCGACTGCTACCCCTGCACCCCCTATAGCTACGCCCCTGCTTCCACTCTATAATGGTAAGAGAGATACCACCGCACACTTAGGGTTATCATGCAAAAATAAAAATATTTTATTGTGACAGATCCTCCAATAAGTACCTAGGTAATAACGGAAGAATGCCTATATTGTGACTCCGAGTCTGACGTTTCGGTCGCTTCGGACCATGGTCACATAAGTCACTAATGAAAAATAAGGAACATGAATTAATTAGTCGGAGGTAAAGGGTTATGTTCTATAAAGAGATAGCTGAGGCCAATGTATAAAAAATAAAAATATTGGAAGATATAGGTCAAAGCCTATATAAATGCGTCAATGAGTGGCTGTCCTTTCAACAGCCACAATACTGCGTGTCTGCTTTCCTAGGCTGTGTTCCATTTGGGATGATGTCACAGTAGGTATTGTTTTATTGTGATGGTGTCGCAATAGGGTTTATCTTTTTTCCTAGACAGAGTTCTATTGTGACAGGTGTTAAAATAGTAATTGTCTTTGTTCTATTGGGAGAATGCAACTGTGCTGTAGTATTTATATTCATTCGTATGTTGTGATGTATTGTGTTAATAGGGTTGTCTCTTTCCCTAGGCAAGTTTCTATTGTGATGGATGATGTCACAGCAGCTTTTGTCTTTATTCTAGTTTGTGTTCTGTTTTGATGATGTCACAATCATCTCAGGTTGTATTCTACTGTGATGATTTTACTGGAGTCTGCAAGTCGTTTCCTGTTGATGTCTCAACAATATTGGTTGGGATTGATTTATTGTGATGATGTCATAGAGGTATTTGTCTTTATTCCTAGGCTCTGTTCCATTGTGATGATTTTGCAACAGTCTGTTGTGCTCTTTGTCAATCATAACACCAGTGTTCGTATTTGGTTGCTTGTTGTGATAACGTCACAATAGTGTATGTCTTTATTTCTAGCCTGCGTGTTGTTTTGATGATGTTACCATAGTCTATGTCCATGTCCAATCATCTGTGTAGTCCTTTATTGGCTATGTTCTTTTCTGATGATGTCGCAATACAGTTGGTCTTTATTCTCTGACTGTATTATTAGTAGGGATGAGCGAATTTCATATTTTGAAATTCGAGTTAAGGTTCAGGTTGTGACCATAACGCAATTATGGACCATAACGCAATTCCCTGACGGAATGCCTTTAGAGGCATTCCATTATTCGTTCCGTCATAATAGAAGTCAATGGCCTGCATAATGGATCTGTCCGGTTTCCGTTATGCAGGAGAGGACTACCCTGCATAAGGGAATCCTGACGGATCCGTTATGCAGGCCATAGACTTCTATTAGGATGGAATGAATAACGGAATGCCTCTAAAGGCATTCCGTTATGCATTCCGTCATGGAATTGCGTTATGGTCCGTGGTAACGGAATCCATAACACAATTCAGATTATACCACAACCTGAACCTTAACTCGAATTTCAAAATATGAAATTCGCTCATCCCTAATTATTAGGATACCACACTACTGTTTGTCTTTATTTCTAGGCTGTGTTCTATTGTGATTATGTAATTAGTTTATCCCTGGGATTTGTTCCATTGTGATATAGTTATAGGTTGCAGTCTATTTTGGTGATGTCACAACAGACTTATTGTTTTATTAGATACAGGCCTGGATTATAAGGAGGTCAAAATGGGCAATAGCACATGGGCTTCCACCTCCTAGTTCCCTTTTCCAGAGCTTTCTAGGCACTCACAATAGCAAATTATAATCATTTTAAAATTCTAGATGTTTTGATATATGATGGAAGAACACATCTCAGCCATATTAAATGCTAACTTGTCCAATTCGTCCTTTCTCAAATAGAAGATATTAGAGAAGGTTGGGCTACCCCCATATTCATTATATTGGTGGATTCTTTTGACATTACTGTGTTAATGGGAATCTTTTTTTCCCAGGGGCTTCCTCCAACCTTGACACAATCCTGAAAGTCAATTGCCTCTGTACCAGTGTCAACCACACTGCCTACAACAGTATTACCCATAATGTCTCTGAATAAGCACTCTCATTTTAGGGGTTGTCCGGGGGGAAACAACATTTTTGTAAAAAAAAGGCCAAGATGAGTTACAAATAATCATTGATCACCAGACTGATTACCCTAGGGCTGCTGTTCCGACATTGCTCTGGTCCCTGCTGTTCTGTACTCCCTTTCCCAGTCACAGGAAACGGTTGGAAATGGCCACTAAGCCAATCACTGGTTGATGCAGGTCAGTAGTTGGCTGTGGTGGATTTTCCAACCATTTCCAGTGTATTAAGTTGTGACTAGGAAGCAGAGATCCACTGGGACTGGAGAGGCATTGGTATGGCAGTGGTAGAGGATCAGCGACATGAGTCATGGTTCATTCTTAATTACAACCCATCCTGTTCCTTTTTTTTAAATAATTTTGGGTCCCATGGACTGTGGCAGTGTGGCATTTACCAGAAATCCTAGCCATAGTACTCCATGAAAGCCATGGCCAGGAGTGTATTGGCCATAGACCTTACAGGGATATTTACTGGTGGGCCGATGCCCAGGGGGCTGCCTGAGCCCTCCTCATGGCCGGCCAGTGAAAGTTTTTGGGGATGTATTATGTACTGCTGGTGGCAGGATTTTGTGATGGACTGTGGTATTTGGCTCTGTTGTGGTGGTATAATGTCCCACAATATGGTATTGCTGGCCCTGCTTTCCATCAATTTGGACCTGACTACAAAACGGGGCCTCTTTTAGTATCTGTGTATAGTTTGCTCATCTATGCTGAAATGTCTCTTCCTGGACCTGCAAAGATCTCCAAGATAAGTTCAGGCGAGAACAAAGGTTGTGCAAGCTAATGGTTCTATGCCCTCTACTTCAAAAAGATTGGACTGTCAGCAGGCATGTATTAGTTGACAGTAGTGCCATTTAATCAAGTAATGGGAAGTAGTGGGAATTGATTGTGAGGCGCTCCCTCGGGCATGGACGGGAGTTGCACCCTAAAACATCTCCTATTTTTTGCCAACCCGTTGACCCCACCCTGCATGGAAACATACTTCATTACTGAAGTACTACATGGATTACATAACTCATTCATTTTGGATGATTACGGTAGATCATAAGCACTACATTATACTGCGTGACTTGGACTTAATCACCGCTTGCACTTTTCCTTACAGATCCCATCGCTTTTTCTGTACTATATCTAACATTCACCATCTACATCCCTGATATTTACTTCATGAGCCCAGCTCCTATCTCTGTATATTCATTTTATGAGTGTCCTGTGAAGCAATGAATATACAATCAGCTCCATATTACAATGAAATGGAAATAATTCTAATTTTAGCTCGCCAGTACAGCATTTTATTCAGTAAGGGAGTAAATGATTTTTTTTTTCTCATATTTTTTCTTGTGATCTTTCATTATAAGAACAAAACTACATAACTGAGAATAAAATATTAATGTCGGAAAATCATACAAAACATATCACCAAAGGAAAAAGAAAAAAGGTGATAAAGAAATGTCTCTCTTGGTGATCACAAAAGGAAAACGTTCCAGATTAAATATAATGGTGATACAAATAAATCCGGAAAAAATATCCTATGGGGAAAACTGGGCAATCAATATTTATATACATTTACATTGTAATATGCAGAAGATCAATTGTAGGAAAGCTGGAATCCCCGTACGGCAAAAAGGCCACATTATGTTGTCATTTCTGATGTTGGTTTATTAAACAGAATATGGAGCATGCAGACACCGATGATAGTGCTAGGAACTAGGTACGAAATGCAGAATGGAGCAAGGACAAGCTACATGATGGCTTTCCAAATGGAGTATTAATTGATACCTGTTAAGCAGGAGTTCGCATCAGCGTTCACAATTCCGTTATTGCTTTCCGTTATTACATGGTTATGAAGGAAAATAACGGAATTGTAAGACGGAAATCAAAACAGAAATCTTTAGAGGCCTTCCTTTTTTATCCGTTATAATAGAGGTCTATGGGCAAACATAACGGATCCGTCTGGTTTCCGTTATCCAGGACGGAAAAGAAAGTCCTGTCCACAGGACTTTCGTGTTTTGGGCAGTTACCATGGGCAAGTTTTAAAATGCACATATATATGACTAAGGGCTAGTGTACAGCCCGAAATGCGTCAGTGGTGTATACATGTCTGTACTGTCGAATTTACTGGAGCCAATAAAGAACAAGCAGGAATCTCCGCTCTTTTTGCAATCAAATGAACAGGTATCCAGGAAAAACAGACGGCACACGTGTTCATTCCATTTAAAAACTTGTTACTCCGTAAAAGAATGATGTAGGCTGATGTTTGAAGGTCATGAATATATCCCCAAAAAAAAAACTAATTAATAAATTGACCCCTTAAAACTCACTTTTATTAACTCATTTAAAAAGGACCTGACATCGCAGGCCACCTATCCAAAACTTCACAAGGTAAGTGCAAAAGAATAATTGATCGTAGTCCTGTTACTAAAATAGATGCCACCAGTGATTATAAGGACGGGATGGGCAATACAGTCCGTGAACGGGAAACAAATGCCCTAAAGTGGCCCAGCTAAGTCCTGAGCCCGGGGGTGACCCCTAAAGATGGAGTCTCCCCGTCCTCGTACCTAAGCCTGGCTGGCCCTACTAAGCCCTAAGGTAACCTCTGACATCATCTGATGCGCCAGAGTTTTGGCCATGCAGTGCACCACATGTGAGTAAAAAGAGGGGCATTGCGATCATGTACTGCCTCTGGATTCTTCTCTAATTATATATTTTTTTTACCTGCTTCCCTACTTATATCTTTAGGTGTCAGTATCGTACCCTGACCTTTGGGAACCACATGTCATGTTCACGACTGTCTCATGCATAGACCATCAGAGCCAATCTCCTCTATGTAACGTATCACCCTGTATTGATTTATCTTATGATATATTGTTTTCGTTGGGCCCTATACCTTTTTTTTCCCACACGACCCCCTGATGAACCTAGGTGGGGAAACGCATTGGGGCAGTAGGGAAACCCACCTTAGGGCTTAGTAGGGCCAGCCAGGCTTAGGTACGAGGACGGGGAGACACCACCTTTAGGGGTCACCCCCGGGCTGAGGACTTAGCAGGGCCACTTTAGGGCATTTGTTTTCCTTCCACGGACTGTATTGCCCATCCTGTCCTTATAATCACTGGTGGCATCTATTTTAGTAGCAGGACTACATTCAGATATTCTTTTGCACTTACCTCGTAAAGTTTGGGATAGGTGGCCTGCGATGTCAGGTCCTTTTAAAATGAGTTCATAAAAGTGAGTTTTAAGGGGTCAATTTATTAATTAGTTTTTGTTTTTTGGATATATTCATGACCTTCAAACATCAGCCTACGCCATTCTTTTGTGGAGTAACAAGTTTTTAAATGGAATGAACACGTGTGCCGTCTGTGTGATGTCTGCTTTTCCTGGATACCTGTTCATTTGATTGCAAAAAGAGCGGAGATTCCAGCTTGTTCTTTATTGATTCAGTAAACTCTACAGTACAGACACGTATACACCACTGACGCATTTCGGGCTCTACACTAGCCCTTAGTCATAGTTATATATGTGCATATAACCTTCCTTTTATACCATGTGCTAAATGCTCTATGCCTTGTCACATGCTTCAGGAGAAGGTACGCAAACCAGAAAACCCGGACGGCACCCAAAACTGAAAACATGGACTGGCATACTTCATAGCCTCATAACTAAAACATGATGAAAGCTAGACACTATATATGTTGGAATGGATATAGTAATTGGGACATAAACAAAAAAGTGAAAAAAAGCAAAAATAATCAAGACTTCTCAATAATGAAGGATAAGGTCATATTGGAAATTAAGGCCTTTAGGTTGACATGCAGCCATAGAGAAAATACATTATTCTCTATTTAAAAGCTTTTTTCTATAGTCTCCACCTCTCCATCTGATGCAGACCTCCATGACGACTTTTACCGATCCCACCAACTGTTGACAGGACTTTCTTTTTCTTCCTGGATAATGGAAAACAGACGGATCCGTTTTGCTTGTTCATAGACCTCTATTATGACAGATCAAAACGGAATGCCTCTAAATGTTTCCATTTTGAATTCCATCTTACAAATTCCGTTATAACATGGTTATAATAGAAAACGATAACGGAATTCGTAACGCGGATGTGAACCTGCCCTTATTAGATATATGACATGGGTGGTATTGCAAATAAAAGGATTTTCCAAGATTTTAATACTGATGGCCTATCCTCAGGATAGGTCATCAATACCTGATTGGTGGGGGTCCGACACCTGGAACCCCCACTGATGAGCTGTTTGAGAAGGCACCGGTTCTGTGAGCACCGCGGCCTTCTCTCTGCTCACCAAACACAGCACCGTACATTGTATAGTGTCTGTGCTTGGTATCACAGCTCAGATCCATTCACTTCAATGAGGCTAAGCTGTGCCAAGGCCACTTGACCGATGAACGTGTCGTCACTCTGCCTAGGAAAAGCCAAGGCCATGGCGCCACTGCAAGCACTGCTGCCTTCTCAAACAGCTGATCGGCAGGGGACCCGGGTGTCGGACCCCCACAGATTAGATACTGATGACCTATCCAGAGGAAGTCCTCAGTATTAAAATCTCAGAAAACTATTTTAATGTACTGTTCTGAGACCTGAATGGCACTACAACAATTGCAGATTCTGTGACTGCATTAAAACTATTCATTTCATTGAATGACTCTTGTGGGAAAAAGGAACAAAAGAATATGCTGCAATTTCCTCTACATAGATTAATCGCCCATGTTAATAAATCCTTTCAAATGAATGGATCCGTTTTTAGGCCAGGTGCTGTCTGTTGTAAACTCAGAAAGCACTTGTATGGAAACAATGCCTGTGTGAAATAACTCTACTCTAAATAGTGCCCCCTCACTACATTGCACCTGCCCCATGAAGTACGCAATGGGCCATTGCCCTCAGGACATGTATACAGTAGACAGGTGTGCTAGGTAGTGTGTTTAACCATGGAACTGCTTCCTTGAATATGGGGACACGAGACCCCTGTTCTTGTGATCAGTGGGGATCCTGGTAGTTGGACCCCCACCAATCTAACACTTATACCCTATCCAGTGGATAGGGCAAAACTGTTGTAATCCGAATACTTAAGTTTCTACAAACCAGATTCCAAAAAAGTTGGGACACTATACAAATCGTGAATAAATACTGGATGCAATGATGTGGAGGTGCCAACTTCTAATATTTTATTCAGAACAGAACATAAATCACGGAACAAAAGTTTAAACTGAGAAAATGCACCATTTTAAGGGAAAAATATGTTGAATCAGAATTTCATGGTGTCAACAAATCCCCAAAAAGTTGGGACAAGGCCATTTTCACCACTGTGTGGCATCTCCCCTTCTTCGTACAACACTCAGACGCCTGGGGACCGAGGAGACCAGTTTCTAAAGTTTAGAAATAGGAATGCTCTCCCATTCTTGTCTAATACAGGCCTCTAACTGTTCCATCGTCTTGGGCCTTCTTTGTTGCACCTTCCTCTTTATGATGCGCCAAATGTTCTCTATAGGTGAAAGATCTGGACTGCAGACTGGCCATTTCAGTCCCCGGATCCTTCTCCTACACAGCCATGATGCTGTGATTGATGCAGAATGTGGTCTGGCATTATCTTGTTGAAAAATGCAGGGTCTTCCCTGAAAGAGATGACGTCTGGATGGGAGCAGATGTTGTTCTAGAACCTGAATATATTTTTCTGCATTGATGGTGCCTTTCCAGACATGCAAGCTGCCCATGCCACACGCACTCATGCAACCCCATACCATCAGAGATGCAGGCTTCTGAACTGAGCGTTGATAACAACTTTGGTTGTCCTTGTCCTCTTTGGTCCGGATGACATGGCGTCCCAGATTTCCAAAAAGAACTTCGAATCGTGACTCGTCTGACCACAGAACAGTCTTCCATTTTGCCACACTCCATTGTAAATGATCCCTGGCCCAGTGAAAACGCCTGAGCTTGTGGATCTTGCTTAGAAATGGCTTCTTCTTTGCACTGTAGAGTTTCAGCTGGCAGCGGCGGATGGCACGGTGGATTGTGTTCACTGACAATGGTTTCTGGAAGTATTCCTGAGCCCATTCTGTGATTTCCTTTACAGTAGCATTCCTGTTTGTGGTGCAGTGTCGTTTAAGGGCCCGGAGATCACAGCATCCAGTATGGTTTTACGGCCTTGACTCTTACGCACAGAGATTGTTCCAGATTCTCTGAATCTTCGGATGATGTGATGCACAGTTGATGATGATAGATGCAAAGTCTTTGCAATGTTTCGCTTGGTAACACCTTTCTGATATTGCTCCACTATCTTTCTGTGCAACATTGTGGGAATTGGTGATCCTCTACCCATCTTGGCTTCTGAGAGACACTGCCACTCTGAGAAGCTCTTTTTATACCCAATCATGTTGCCAATTGACCTAATTAGTGTTAATTGGTCTTCCAGCTCTTCGTTATGCTCAAATTTACTTTTTCCAGCCTCTTATTGCTACTTGTCCCAACTTTTTGGGGATTTGTTGACACCGTAATAATTTGAATCAACTTATTTTACCTTTAAAATGATACATTTACTCGGATTAAACATTTGATCTGTCATCTACGTTCTATTACAAATACAATATTGACATTTGCCATCTCCACATCATTGCATTCAGTTTTTATTCACAATTTGTTTAGTGTCCCAACTTTTTGGGAATCCGGTTTGTAATAATGCCCTTTGACATTACCCTTTAACCAACCAAAATACTAGAGGATCCTCTGATGAGCCCACATCCTGACAGAATATTGTACACACAGGACATATAGTATCATCAATTTTTGTGAATCATGCCATAAGAGACCCTATTGACAAGTAAGTGTCCAAATGCAGTTGTCTTCTGCTCGACTTTTGATACCCACTATTGTGTCAGACCTTGGATCCATCATAAGATGCTCTTGTGTTCTGGTGGGCCAGTGTGGCTGTGCTTCAGGGTCCTGATCTGGGTTCCCACTCGAAGCCATTATAGAAACAAAATCAATTTCCCTTCTGTTAACCTTGAATTAAGACTTTTTAGGCAGTTTTGTAGATTTTTTTCTAGATGCTCCATTACTTCAGTACAATTACCTATGTGCTTTCTCACACTTATTTACTGATTTCCAGCTTTGTGTTTCTTTCAAAGCTGCCGTTGTGAAGGCATTCAGTATGCAAATAGTCAGCACTAGATCAATTATTCTTACAGAATAAAAAGAAAAAGAAGAAAAATAAACTAGATTTATTATTCTGTACTGTGCTACCTAGCCAAGTGCTTATTTTTATAGTACACCCACAATGATTTAAGGGGCTCCTGTGCTCTCTTCTTCATCTTTGGTGTCTCTATGACTGTACTTAGTTTTAGGACTTCCTATAAGGTGGACATGTAATATTAGGCAGCAGATGGCAATGTGTGGGAGTCTAACTATGGATCTCAGACAGATTTCTAAGCTTAAAAAGTTAATTATGCACCTCGAGCGTTGACTTCAATATACAAATCATTTTTTCTACGGAGGCGAAATCTTATACCTTGTCTAGGAGGAATGATAGAAAACATATTTTTTTTTTATATTTTTTTTTCTAATTGGTTTTGGAAGGTGCACATTAGGATTAACCTTATCAGTGCCAAAGTGAATATTATCATTAGTTTGGCTGTGAATTAGATCTATTTTATGGCTTATGTGATATTGCAGATGAGATGCACACTAATGGGTTTGCTGCAGTTTACTCTCTTCTGTTTCTCTAATGCCAGTATCTCAATGTGGCAAAAACACAGCAAAAAAATAACCAAAGTGCAACTTTAACGTTATTTGTATTTCCCCGTGGAGCTCACAATCTAATTATCCTATCACGTACAGACACTCTAGGGCCAATTTCATGGAAGGCCAATTAACCTAAGCTTTTTGTAGCACTAAAGGAAATCCATATCCACCTATAAACGCCAGACAGATGTTGCCCTGATTGAATTCAAACCCATGAGCACAGATCGTGCCACCTGTTATTGTGGTTTGGTTATGCTTTGGGGCATGTAATGGCTTTACAATTAGAAGATTAAAAGAGTTTTTTAGTTTCAGAATTATTATTTTTTCTTTCCAGAGTACCATAAGCACTAAATATTTGTACCTATGTTCCTTCCCCTGTTCTCAGCATCACTGCATCCTGGCAGGATGTTTTCATGCAGAACTTCCTGTTTTCTCATCAGCTTCGTGCTCAGTATTCTAACCAAACCCAGCATGTTTTGCTCTGTAATGTTTCTCAAGGCTTTATCTTCCTAGCTAACATGGAGAGGGGAGGTATAGGGGCATGGCTAATGCCGAGGTAACAGTGTAGCAGGTGGAGCAAACCCAAAGAAAAATTACAGAAAAAAGCATTCTGGATTCAGCTAGAAAATTGGGCAGGAAGCAGATGGAAATAGGATGTTCTGCATGTAAACATCCTGCCAGGATGCAGTGATACTGAGAACAGGGGTAGGAAAGTGCTGACATGAAAATCAGGTATATGTAGTTTTAAAGCTTTAATTCACCACATTATAACCAGCATGGGTACCACAGCATCTTGGTAACCAGCATGGCTACCACAGCATCTTGCAGCGGCATGCTATTCCATTCGGTTTGCGTTTAGTTGGACCATCATTTATTTTTCAACAGGACAATGACCCCAAACACACCTCCAGGCTGTGTAAGGGCTATTTGACCATGAAGGAGAGTGATGGGGTGCTGCGCCAGATGACCTGGCCTCCACAGTCACCGGCCCTGAACCCAATTGAGATGGTTTGGGGTGAGCTGGACCACAAAGTGAAGGCAAAAGGGCCAAATGCTAAGCATCTCTGGGAACTCCTTCAAGACTGTTGGAAGACCATTTCAGGTGACTACCTCTTGAAGCTTATAAAGAGAATGCCAAGAGTGTGCAAAGCACTAATCAAAGCAAAAGGTGGCTACTTTGAAGAACCTAGAATATGACATATTTTTAGTTGTTTCACACTTTTCTGTTATGTATATAATTCCACATGTGTTAATTCATAGTTTTGATGCCTTCAGTGTGAATCTACAATTTTCATAGTCATGAAAATAAAGAAAACTCTTTTTGTCTGTACTGTACATTGTGTAACATCCATTTTTGTTCTACCAATGTTATTATTATAATATTTGTTTTTAGAATATGTGCTCACTGAGCAAGCACCCAGACCAAAAGGGAGGGATGTACAAAGCAGTCTAGAGGGGGCACAGGAAAATTATACAACCAGGTTGGCAGCAAGGTGTCACTGAACTGGCATCTCTCAAAGTTATCTAAACTGTGAGAGGAGGACAGGAAGATAAGTGGTCCCTCCTGTGACAGATGTCAGGAAATCAAGGAGACTGGCGGAGTGTCGAGGAATCTAACAGCCTCTTTGATTACTCTTGATTCAGTGTTGTTGTTGTTAATGACCACATCCCTTGTTTCAGGTGTAGCTTAGTAGTCATTACTTCTACCCTATTTAGTTTTACCCCACCCTTCTGACTGCGCGGTAAGATAGCTTAATTTGATTTTGGAAGAGCTGGTGTGTGGTCCTCTCTGGAGTTCCTGCTCGTCCATCTCACTACAGAAGTTGTGTCGCGTTTGTTTGTGTTTTGTTTTCCCTTCCTTGTTGGTTGTTACTAGGCCTCAGGGAGACACTTGTTTCTTCATCTGGGAAGGAACAGGTTGTCTCAGCCCTGCCAAGATCCTTAGGGCTCTTTAGGGTCTCCAGGGTCCCATGTTCCAGGGTATGGGCATTCCTACCTTCAAGGGGTGCCCATACGGTTAGGAGTCAGAGGCAGGAGTAGGGTTCTCTAGGAAGTGACCTTTTCCTTTCCCTAGCATTGAGGCCTAGTGGCTTTCCCTTTCCCTCCTGGTTGTCAGTGTGGTGTTTCCTCCTAAACCTCATCTGTGACATCTGGTCTATGGTGAGGAGGGCACCTGCCACAGACAAACTGGTCTCTTGTAATAAACACATCAGTCCTGTCCACCACATGTGTGCGCCCCCCACCGCCATGTACAATCACTCAGATATGCTGCAATTGCTGCTAGTAATTTGACTTGAACTCACTGAGATATCTAGTCCTGTCAATCCAGGGGAAGGGGTGATGGACTGTAGCTGAAGGTGTGTGACAAACTGGTGCTACAAGGGCTCTGGACAGACTTTTGGTGTTCCTCTTAAGTCATTAGCATATAAATAAAAGTTCAGTTTTCTCAGTAATGGGGCCACGGAAAGTATGATTAACCTTACCAGGCTGTATGCCTGGTTTAATAAAGTTGTTCATGCTGAGAGATGCTTTTTCAACAGACATTGCATAAATCAATTGTTCAGATATATAAGAGACTTTCCTCTGGTCAGAAGAAAGTGTCTTTTTCTCCCTCTAGCAGTTCATTCCCCCTCCCTCTCCATAGACCTCTGTGGAAGCACGGTTGTGTGTGTTTCTCTCTGCACAGTGATACCTCAAGATACAATGGCCTCAGGATACAATATTTTCAACATATAATAGTCTTTTCTATTTTGTAAGTTGAAGCTAGGCTCAACATGCCTCAGACTCAGATCAAACCAATCAAGACCACGTCTTTGGTAAACTAGATATATTAGTTGCCAGTTAGAAACTATTCTTGACTGTTATATGTAAGGACTTGTTTTATCCATATTATTTATCTGCTTATTTTTCTTAAATCTTCATTCTCTTTTATCTTGGATGACATTTTGGGGCTTTGGAACCGATTACTCAACTTACAATGGTTTCAACATACAATGGTCGTCCTGGAACCAATTAATATTTTAACTTGAGGGACCACTGTATAGGGTGTAGTTAAAGCCAGTTTTTAGATTGGAGTTGCTGTATGTTCACCTAAACTAAATTTATGAAAATGGTGCACAGTAGAGTTGAGCGAACACCTGGATGTTCGGGTTCGAGAAGTTCGGCCGAACATCCCGGAAACCCGATCCGAACTTCGTCCCGAACCCGAACCCCATTGAAGTCAATGGGGACCCGAACTTTTCGGCACTAAAACGGCTGTAAAACAGCCCAGGAAAGGGCTAGAGGGCTGCAAAAGGCAGCAACATGTAGGTAAATCCCCTGCAAACAAATGTGGATAGGGAAATTAATTAAAATAAAAATTAAATAAATAAAAATTAACCAAAATCAATTGGAGAGAGGTTCCATAGCAGAGAATCTGGCTTCCCGTCACCCACCACTGGAACAGTCCATTCTCAGATATTTAGGCCCCGGCACCCAGGCAGAGGAGAGAGGTCCCGTAACAGACAATCTGGCTTCATGTCAGCAGAGAATCAGTCTTCATGTCATAGCAGAGAATCAGGCTTCACGTCACCCACCACTGTAAGAGTCCATTTTCATAAATTTAGGCCCAGCACCCAGGCAGAGGAGAGAGTTCCCGTAACAGACAATCTGGCTTCATGTCAGCAGAGAATCAGTCTTCATATCATAGCAGAGAATCAGGCTTCACGTCACCCACCACTGTAACAGTCCATTTTCATAAATTTAGGCCCAGCACCCAGGCAGAGGAGAGAGGTCCCGTAACAGACAATCTGGCTTCATGTCAGGAGAGAATCAGTCTTCATGTCATAGCAGAGAATCAGGCTTCACGTCACCCACCACTGCAACAGTCCATTTTCATAAATTTAGGCCCAGCACCCAGGCAGAGGAGAGAGGTCCCGTAACAGACGATCTGGCTTCATGTCAGCAGAGAATCAGTCTGCATGTCATAGCAGAGAATGAGGCTTCACGTCAGCCACCACTGCAACAGTCCATTGGCATATATTTAGGCCTAGCACACAGGCAGAGGAGAGGTTCATTCAACTTTGGGTAGCCTTGCAATATAATGGTAAAATGAAAATAAAAATAGGATTGAATGAGGAAGTGCCCTGGAGTCCAATAATATATGGTTATGGGGAGGTAGTTAATGTCTAATCTGGACAAGGGACGGACAGGTCCTGTGGGATCCATGCCTGGTTCATTTTTATGAACGTCAGCTTGTCCACATTGGCTGTAGACAGGCGGCTGCGTTTGTCTGTAATGACGCCCCTGCCGTGCTGAATACACGTTCAGACAAAACGCTGGCTGCCGGGCAGGCCAGCACCTCCAAGGCATAAAAGGCTAGCTCTGGCCACGTGGACAATTTAGAGACCCAGAAGTTGAATGGGGCCGAACCATCAGTCAGTACGTGGAGGGGTGTGCACACGTACTGTTCCACCATGTTAGTGAAATGTTGCCTCCTGCTAACACGTTGCGTATCAGGTGGTGGTGCAGTTAGCTGTGGCGTGTTGACAAAAGTTTTCCACATCTCTGCCATGCTAACCCTGCCCTCAGAGGAGCTGGCCGTGACACAGCTGCCTTGGCGACCTCTTGCTCCTCCTCTGCCTTGGCCTTGGGCTTCCACTTGTTCCCCTGTGACATTTGGGAATGCTCTCAGTAGCGCGTCTACCAACGTGCGCTTGTACTCGCGCATCTTCCTATCACGCTCCAGTGCAGGAAGTAAGGTGGGCACATTGTCTTTGTAGCGTGGATCCAGCAGGGTGGCAACCCAGTAGTCCGCACAGGTTAAAATGTGGGCAACTCTGCTGTCGTTGCGCAGGCACTGCAGCATGTAGTCGCTCATGTGTGCCAGGCTGCCCAGGGGTAAGGACAAGCTGTCCTCTGTGGGAGGCGTATCGTCATCGTCCTGCCTTTCCCCCCAGCCACGCACCAGTGATGGACCCGAGCTGCGTTGGGTGCCACCCCGCTGTGACCATGCTTCATCCTCATCCTCCTCCACCTCCTCCTCATCCTCGTCCTCCTCGTCCTCCAGTAGTGGGCCCTGGCTGGCCACATTTGTACCTGGCCTCTGCTGTTGCCAAAAACCTCCCTCTGAGTCACTTCGAAGAGACTGGCCTGAAAGTGCTAAAAATGACCCCTCTTCCTCCTCCTCCTCCTCCTCCTCCTGGGCCACCTCCTCTTCCATCATCGCCCTAAGTGTTTTCTCAAGGAGACATAGAAGTGGTATTGTAACGCTGATAACGGTGTCATCGCCACTGGCCATGTTGGTGGAGTACTCGAAACAGCGCAACAGGGCACACAGGTCTCGCATGGAGGCCCAGTCATTGGTGGTGAAGTGGTGCTGTTCTGTAGTGCGACTGACCCGTGCGTGCTGCAGCTGAAACTCCACTATGGCCTGCTGCTGCTCGCACAGTCTGTCCAGCATGTGCAAGGTGGAGTTCCACCTGGTGGGCACGTCGCATATGAGGCGGTGAGCGGGAAGGCCGAAGTTACGCTGTAGCGCAGACAGGCGAGCAGCGGCAGGATGTGAACGCCGGAAGCGCGAACAGACGGCCCGCACTTTATGCAGCAGCTCTGACATGTCGGGGTAGTTGTGAATGAACTTCTGCACCACCAAATTCAGCACATGCGCCAAGCAAGGGATGTGCGTCAAATTGGCTAGTCCCAGAGCTGCAACGAGATTTCGCCCATTATCACACACCACCAGGCCGGGCTTGAGGCTCACCGGCAGCAACCACTCGTCGGTCTGTTGTTCAATACCCCGCCACAACTCCTGTGCGGTGTGGGGCCTGTCCCCCAAACATATGAGTTTCAGAATGGCCTGCTGACGTTTACCCCGGGCTGTGCTGAAGTTGGTGGTGAAGGTGTGTGGCTGACTGGATGAGCAGGTGGAAGAAGAGGAGGAGGAAGCCGAGAAGGAGGAGGTGGCAACAGGAGGCAAAGAATGTTGCCCTGCGATCCTTGGCGGCGGAAGGACGTGCGCCAAACAGCTCTCCGCCTGGGGCCCAGCTGCCACTACATTTACCCAGTGTGCAGTTAGGGAGATATAGCGTCCCTGGCCGTGCTTACTGGTCCACGTATCTGTGGTTAGGTGGACCTTGCTACAGATGGCGTTGCGCAGTGCACACTTGATTTTATCGGATACTTGGTTGTGCAGGGAAGGCACGGCTCTCTTGGAGAAGTAGTGCCGGCTGGGAACAACATACTGTGGGACAGCAAGCGACATGAGCTGTTTGAAGCTGTCTGTGTCCACCAGCCTAAATGACAGCATTTCATAGGCCAGTAGTTTAGAAATGCTGGCATTCAGGGCCAGGGATCGAGGGTGGCTAGGTGGGAATTTACGCTTTCTATCAAATGTTTGTGAGATGGAGAGCTGAACGCTGGCGTGTGACATGGTTGAGACGCTTGGTGACGGAGGTGGTGGTGGTGGTGTTGGTGGTACATCCCCTGTTTGCTGGGCGGCAGGTGCCAACGTTCCTCCAGAGGCGGAGGAAGAGGCCGAGGCGGCAGCAGCAGAATAGGCCGAGGCGGCAGCAGCAGAAGAGGTAGCAGGGGGAGCCTGAGTGACTTCCTTGGTTTTAAGGTGTTTACTCCACTGCAGTTCATGCTTTGCATGCAGGTGCCTGGTCATGCAGGTTGTGCTCAGGTTCAGAACGTTAATGCCTCGCTTCAGGCTCTGATGGCACAGCGTGCAAACCACTCGGGTCTTGTCGTCAGCACATTGTTTGAAGAAGTGCCATGCCAGGGAACTCCTTGAAGCTGCCTTTGGGGTGCTCGGTCCCAGATGGCGGCGGTCAGTAGCAGGCGGAGTCTCTTGGCGGCGGGTGTTCTGCTTTTGCCCACTGCTCCCTCTTTTGCTACGCTGTTGGCTCGGTCTCACCACTGCCTCTTCCTCCGAACTGTGAAAGTCAGTGGCACGACCTTCATTCCATGTGGGGTCTAGGACCTCATCGTCCCCTGCATCGTCTTCCACCCAGTCTTGATCCCTGACCTCCTGTTCAGTCTGCACACTGCAGAAAGACGCAGCAGTTGGCACCTGTGTTTCGTCATCATCAGAGACATGCTGAGGTGGTATTCCCATGTCCTCATCATCAGGAAACATAAGTGGTTGTGCGTCAGTGCATTCTATGTCTTTCACCGCTGGGGAAGGGCTAGGTGGATGCCCTTGGGAAACCCTGCCAGCGGAGTCTTCAAACAGCATAAGAGACTGCTGCATAACTTGAGGCTGAGACAGTTTCCCTGGTATGCATGGGGGTGATGTGACAGACTGATGGGGTTGGTTTTCAGGCGCCATCTGTGCGCTTTCTGCAGAAGACTGGGTGGGAGATAATGTGAACGTGCTGGATCCACTGTCGGCCACCCAATTGACTAATGCCTGTACCTGCTCAGGCCTTACCATCCTTAGAACGGCATTGGGCCCCACCATATATCGCTGTAAATTCTGGCGGCTACTGGGACCTGAGGTAGTTGGTACACTAGGACGTGTGGATGTGGCAGAACGGCCACGTCCTCTCCCAGCACCAGAGGGTCCACTAACACCACCACGACCATGTCCACGTCCGCGTCCCTTACTAGATGTTTTTCTCATTGTTATGGTTCACCACAACAACAAATATATTATTTGGCCCAATGTATTGTATTCAAATTCAGCGGGATATAAATTTGAGGCCTAGTATTTAGGCGCTGGGTGACCGGTATGGATTTAGTGACAGAATTAGACTTGGAAATGCACAGAAGCGTGTGTGTGAAGTTATTCTGAATGACCCTATGTGCACCTTGAATATTATATACCCTTTTTGGGATAGATTTCAAATAGCTCTGATATAGCAGGAACCACTAAATTATGAAATTGCTAAATTGGGAATTGTATTTCAACCCAGAACAAAAAATGTGCTTTGACGGACACTAAATATCTTGCCCAGCAACAACAGTACAGCGGTAACGAGAGATTTAGCAGGATATAAATTTGAGGCCTAGTATTTAGGCGCTGGGTGACAGGTATGGGTTTAGTGACAGAATTAGACTTGAAAATACACAGTAGCGGGTGTGTGTGAAGTTATTCTGAATGACCCAATGTGCACCTTGAATATTATATACCCTTTTAGGGATAGATTTCAAATAGCTCTGATATAGCAGAAACCACTAAATTATGAAATTGCTAAATTGGGAATTGTACTTCAACCCAGAACAAAAAATGTGCTTTGACGGACACTAAATATCTTTCCAAGCAACAACAGTACAGCGGTAACGAGAGATTTAGCAGGATATAAATTTGAGGCCTAGTATTTAGGCGCTGGGTGACAGGTATGGGTTTAGTGACAGAATTAGACTTGGAAATACACAGTAGCGGGTGTGTGTGAAGTTATTCTGAATGACCCAATGTGCACCTTGAATATTATATACCCTTTTAGGGATAGATTTCAAATAGCTCTGATATAGCAGAAACCACTAAATTATGAAATTGCTAAATTGGGAATTGTACTTCAACCCAGAACAAAAAATGTGCTTTGACGGACACTAAATAACTTTCCCAGCTACAACAGGACAGCGGTAACGAGAGATTTAGCGGGATATAAATTTGAGGCCTAGTATTTAGGCGCTGGGTGACAGGTATGGGTTTAGTGACAGAATTAGACTTGGAAATACACAGTAGCGGGTGTGTGTGAAGTTATTCTGAATGACCCTATGTGCACCTTCAATATGATCTACCCTTTTAGGGATAGATTTCAAATAGCTCTGATATAGCAGAAACCACTAAATTATGAAATTGCTAAATTGGGAATTGTATTTCAACCCAGAAGAAAAAATGTGCTTTGACGGACACTAAATAACTTTCCCAGCTACAACAGGACAGCGGTAACGAGAGATTTAGCAGGATATAAATTTGAGGCCTAGTATTTAGGCGCTGGGTGACAGGTATGGGTTTAGTGACAGAATTAGACTTGAAAATACACAGTAGCGGGTGTGTGTGAAGTTATTCTGAATGACCCAATGTGCACCTTGAATATTATATACCCTTTTAGGGATAGATTTCAAATAGCTCTGATATAGCAGAAACCACTAAATTATGAAATTGCTAAATTGGGAATTGTATTTCAACCCAGAACAAAAAATGTGCTTTGACGGACACTAAATAACTTTCCCAGCTACAACAGGACAGCGGTAACGAGAGATTTAGCAGGATATAAATTTGAGGCCTAGTATTTAGGCGCTGGGTGACAGGTATGGGTTTAGTGACAGAATTAGACTTGGAAATACACAGTAGCGGGTGTGTGTGAAGTTATTCTGAATGACCCAATGTGCACCTTGAATATTATATACCCTTTTAGGGATAGATTTCAAATAGCTCTGATATAGCAGAAACCACTAAATTATGAAATTGCTAAATTGGGAATTGTATTTCAACCCAGAACAAAAAATGTGCTTTGACGGACACTAAATAACTTTCCCAGCTACAACAGGACAGCGGTAACGAGAGATTTAGCAGGATATAAATTTGAGGCCTAGTATTTAGGCGCTGGGTGACAGGTATGGGTTTAGTGACAGAATTAGACTTGGAAATACACAGTAGCGGGTGTGTGTGAAGTTATTCTGAATGACCCAATGTGCACCTTGAATATTATATACCCTTTTAGGGATAGATTTCAAATAGCTCTGATATAGCAGAAACCACTAAATTATGAAATTGCTAAATTGGGAATTGTACTTCAACCCAGAACAAAAAATGTGCTTTGACGGACACTAAATAACTTTCCCAGCTACAACAGGACAGCGGTAACGAGAGATTTAGCAGGATATAAATTTGAGGCCTAGTATTTAGGCGCTGGGTGACAGGTATGGGTTTAGTGACAGAATTAGACTTGGAAATACACAGTAGCGGGTGTGTGTGAAGTTATTCTGAATGACCCAATGTGCACCTTGAATATTATATACCCTTTTAGGGATAGATTTCAAATAGCTCTGATATAGCAGAAACCACTAAATTATGAAATTGCTAAATTGGGAATTGTACTTCAACCCAGAACAAAAAATGTGCTTTGACGGACACTAAATAACTTTCCCAGCTACAACAGGACAGTGGTAACGAGAGATTTAGCAGGATATAAATTTGAGGCCTAGTATTTAGGCGCTGGGTGACAGGTATGGGTTTAGTGACAGAATTAGACTTGAAAATACACAGTAGCGGGTGTGTGTGAAGTTATTCTGAATGACCCAATGTGCACCTTGAATATTATATACCCTTTTAGGGATAGATTTCAAATAGCTCTGATATAGCAGAAACCACTAAATTATGAAATTGCTAAATTGGGAATTGTACTTCAACCCAGAACAAAAAATGTGCTTTGACGGACACTAAATAACTTTCCCAGCTACAACAGGACAGCGGTAACGAGAGATTTAGCGGGATATAAATTTGAGGCCTAGTATTTAGGCGCTGGGTGACCGGTATGGATTTAGTGACAGAATTAGACTGGGATATGGCCAAAAAATAACCACACTATTGCTGGTTAAATGCACTTGGTGACGGGCGCAGCTTGCCCCTGATGTAGTATATGGCCAAAAAATGAACAGACTATTGCTGGTTAAATGCACTTGGTGTCACAGCTTGACCAACCACACTACTGAGGGTTAAATGCACTTGGTGACGGGCGCAGCTTGCCCCTGATGTAGTATATGGCCAAAAAATAAACAGACTATTGCTGGTTAAATGCACTTGGTGTGACAGCTTCACCCTGATGTAGGCTTTAGCCAGAAAACAACCACACCATTGAGGGTTAAATGCACTTGGTGACAGGCGCAGCTTGCCCCTGATTTTGTATATGGCCAAAAAATGAACAGACTATTGCTGGTTAAATGCACTTGGTGTGACAGCTTCACCCTGATGTAGGCTTTAGCCAAAAAACAACCACACCATTGAGGGTTAAATGCACTTGGTGACAGGCGCAGCTTGCCCCTGATTTTGTATATGGCCAAAAAATGAACAGACTATTGCTGGTTAAATGCACTTGGTGTGACAGCTTCACCCTGATGTAGGCTTTAGCCAAAAAACAACCACACCATTGAGGGTTAAATGCACTTGGTGACAGGCGCAGCTTGCCCCTGATTTTGTATATGGCCAAAAAATGAACAGACTATTGCTGGTTAAATGCACTTGGTGTGACAGCTTCACCCTGATGTAGGCTTTAGCCAAAAAACAACCACACCATTGAGGGTTAAATGCACTTGGTCGCAGCTTGTGCTGGCGCACCACAAGACACAAAATGGCCGCCGATCACCCCAGAAAAATGTGACTGACAAACGGTCTGGGCAGCCTAAAAACAGTGAGCAATTGAGGATCAGCAGCTCAATGATCCACAGCTGCAGATCGATCAGTTAATCAAGTCCTTTGGAGGAGTTAATCTGCCTAATCTCGCCCTACTGTCGCAGCCGCAACCTCTCCCTACGCTAATCAGAGCAGAGTGACGGGCGGCGCTATGTGACTCCAGCTTAAATAGAGGCTGGGTCACATGGTGCTCTGGCCAATCACAGCCATGCCAATAGTAGGCATGGCTGTGATGGCCTCTTGGGGCAAGTAGTATGACGCTTGTTGATTGGCTGCTTTGCAGCCTTTCAAAAAGCGCCAAGAAAGCGTCACAAAAGCGCGAAGAAAGCGACGAACACCGAACCCGAACCCGGACTTTTACGAAAATGTCCGGGTTCGGGTCCGTGTCACGGACACCCCAAAATTCGGTACGAACCCGAACTATACAGTTCGAGTTCGCTCATCCCTAGTGCACAGCAATAATAAACTTGGCAGAAGTGTAATGTGGTCACACCTGGGGACTCCTGGCATGGAGTTGCGATAAAAAAAAAAAAGTTACATTTCATAAATGTTTCCAAAAAGTGATCTTCTCTGAAAATCTTACCAAGTTTTCACATAAAATTTTTAGGTGGCATCTGAAGTGCAAAAAAGGCACAAAATTTTGACACAAGTAATCCCAAAAAGTCACAAAACCCCTACCTGCGACTATTTTAAGCCAAAATTCTGGTGTTCAGAGATCGATAAATTCCGCCCATAGTGTTTGATGGGTACCTGTCACTAGTCTTATGCTACCCGATCTGAAGGCAGCACAAACTGGCGACAGAGGTTGTGATCCAAATGCTGGGTGACTTTCTTGACCTAGTCATTTGCTAAATCATTATTGAGCAGGAGACGAACACTGGAGCTGTTCAATATAGAACGTATGCCCGGGAGTCTTCCTATTCATGAGCTCCAGGCTCTACTTACACCTTGCCCACTGATTAAAAGCTTTCTTTCTATTGGAATCAACAGCAAGGAGAGCCAGGAACTCATGAGTATTGGAACTCTACAGCTAGAGCAGTGTACTGACTGGACTCCAGTACTCAGCCTGCTCTCCAGCTGATTAATACAGATTCTAGCAGAAAGACTTCGTTATTGCAAGAAAGTGACCCAGCATTTGGATCAGGGTCTCTGTTCCTAATTTATGCTGCCCTCAGGTTGGGCAACATAAGACTGGTGACAGATTTTGTTTAATATTCATGGGTTCCAAATCTTCAGAAGCCAATGAGTTAAAAAAAAATCTATATCCAAAATGATAAAAATCACAGGACAAAGTATTTCTTCCAGTAAGACTGGCAGGGTGACTGATGTATCTGTGTATTCACTGGCTGTCAGGAGGCAGTTTAAATATCATTAATCATCTCAGCACAGGTCGTACAGCCAGGGCTGGCACACTCCACTGCTTTAATGTGACCAATAAACTGGTCAAGAAGGAAGATAAAATGTGTTTTATGTATTCTATCTCATGGACAGGCAGAGAGAAACACATTCATTAACACTTTCATTGTTAGGAAGGTTTGTGACCTTATATCACAACAGTAGAATGGGTCAAGGACCAGACCTGAGAAGAAAGCGTATTTGAGGCTGACATTTGTTGGTTGAGCAATTCAGTATATTTTATTGACCAAAGATCGCTGACATCCAGGCTTTCTTCTCTCAAGGTCACGATTGTGTATTGAGCTTTACAGCTTAGACTGGCAGAAAGGATGAGCACCTGAGAATCATAGTAGATGTCTGTTATACTGAAGACAGGTCGATAATAAGCCTCAAGTTTAGGATGAAGTCACTTTGATGCTGAACTGCAATGATGCCAATATTCTAGCACTAAATGGGACACAGATCTTCTTATGCCTCCAATAGATGTTAGCCAAACTCTCGATCAGACAGTAGCTATTCATCCTGACTCTCCCATACACATGTATGATCGGTTTCGTGGAGCAGACATGTATTCTCAATGGGAAGAGGGGAGTAAGCCACTGTCAGAACCCAATTCCAGGGGCTTGTCTCTCTTGAAAAGAAAAGGATCGCGTGTTGGAGTTCAAAATACCCAACCATTTCCCCGACATCATCTGTCTGGAGAGAGTCAGCACACCCCTGTTCACATAGGATAGTGAACTGGTTGAGTGATCTCGGTGGGTTCAGCCAACTTGACTCTTAGATGTATGAGCATCTTAAAGGGGTTTTCCAAGTTATTTTTATTGATGACCTATCTTCAGGATAGATCATCAATATCAGACCGGTTGGGGTCCGACACTAGGCATCCGCGCCAATGAACTGGTTGAAGAGAAGGTGTGCATCGTGCCAGTGCTGCCTTCTTTTCATTGGCGGTGAGCAGGTGTAATTACACCTAAGCCGTCCCATTTACTTCCATGGGACGGCTCGTTCCTATACACTTGAATAGGAACGAGCTGTCCCATAGAAGTGAACGGGACGGCTTCTTGTAATTACACCTGATTACTGCGGCAGTTGCAACGGTGAGTAGGTAAACAATGCACAGAGTGTGCCTCCTCTGCAACCAGACACCCCGCCGTTCTGATATTGATGACCTATCCTAAGTACAGGTCATCAATAAAAATAACTTGGACAACCCCTTTAAGAATCTTACTCCTATCAAGAAATCGATGATAGATCACCAAAGTTAAAAGATGGATGTAAACTGTTAACATTAAGATAAAATGTTAAAATATTTTAAGTATAAGAACTAAAAATGTAATTATGTGCACCTCAAAATCTTATCTGGTGTTTAGTGATATGTAAATATTAAGAATTCATTCTTTCTATCTGAAGTCCTGGACCTTAACATCTTCAGGACACCTTAATAGTCCACTTGCCCTTCTTTATTAAGTAGTACTCCATTTATTGCACAATGTAGTGGTGTTTATTCTGAGAATCATGGTCCAGAGAAAGCATTCAGCGTATCTCCAATTTATGGGATCCTTGGTAAGAACAGGTCAACCCATAAATAAACTGAATAGCCTCAGGTCAGGTGCTCATGGGGTTCTGCCAAAAGACACAATTTTATTTCATCTTATGTAGAGTTCAGTAAAAATGACCAAATGTCACATGAGCTACCTACAAAGAATGGCTCCAGTTCCTCTTATTTCTAAAAGAAAGGCGCACTCAGTCTCCCATCAGCCGCAAACCTGCTGCTTAGCTTCGGGAGCGAGGATCTGTGTTCGGCAGGGTCTGGAGGTGGCGGCAGCATCAGGAGGCCACAGAGTGGCACAATGACAAAGTGTGGAGGCGACAACAGAAGTATTATTAGGCCACAGAGTAGCAAGGTGACATAGTGTGGAGATGGAAGCAACAGCATGATACCACAGAGTGGCATGGTGACAAAGTGTGGACATGGCTGCATCAGGAGGCCACAGAGTGGCACAAGGTGACATAGTGTGGAGATGGCAGCAACAGCAGCATGCTACCACAGAGTGGCATGGTGACAAAGTGTGGACATGGCTGCATAAGGAGGCCACAAAGTGGCACGGTGACATAGTGTGGAGATGGCAGCAACAGCAGCATGATACCACAGAGTTACAAGGTGACATAGTGTGGACATGGCAGCATCAAGAGACCACAGGGTGGAAAGCGACATAGTGTGGAGATGGCAACAGCAGCATGATACCACAGAGTGGCAAAGTGACATAGTGTGGACATGGCAGCATCAGGATGCCACAAAGTGGCAAGGTGACATAGTGTGGAGATGGCAGCAACAGCAATAGCTTGATACCACAGAGTGGCAAAGTGACATAGTGTGGACATGGCAGCATCAGGAGGCCACAAAGTGGCAAGGTGGACATAGTGTGGAGATAGTAGCAGCAGCAGCAGCAGCAGCAGCAGTATGATACCACAGAGTGGCAAGGTGACATAGTGTGGACATGGGAGCATTAGGAGGCCTCAAAGTGGCATGTGACATAGTGTGGAGATGGCAACATCAGGAGGCCACAGAGTGGCATGGTGACATAGTGTGGACATGGTGACATAGTGTGAAGATGGCAGCAACAGCATGATACCACAGAGTGGCATGGTGACATAGTGTGGACATGGGATCATCAGGAGGCCACAAAGGGGCACGTAACATAGTGTGGAGATGGAAGCATCAGGAGGCCACAGAGTGGCATGGTGACATAGTGTGGACATCGTGACATAGTGTGAACATGGCAGCAACAGCAGCAGCATGATACCACAGAGTGGCACAGTGACATAGTGTGGAGATGGATGATCTAATCTGATGCATCAGGCATTGGTGGGTGGAAATCCTGGCTGATCCATGCCTGATTTGTCTTGACAAAAGTAAGTCTCTTCACATTTTGGGTGGACAGGCGAGTTCTTCTTGGGGTAAATATGGCCTCCGCCGCACTAAACACCTGCTCTGAGGCCACACTACTGGCCGGGCAGGACAGCTTTTCCAGGGCAAACTCGGCCAGTTGCGCCCACAAATCCAGTTTAGCTGCCTAGTAGTCCAGCGGATCTTCCATGAGGGCTGGCAGGGTGCTGTCAAAGTATGCCACCACCTGCTGGTTCAGGTCCTGCTCCAGGTCTACCTGCTGCTGCTGGTGAGTAGTTTATTTACTATGCGGGTGAAGAAAGCTGCTCATCAGCGACTCTAGACTCAATCTGCTGGTGCTGCTGTCACTTGCGACGAAGTCTAAGATCCAGTAAACCAATCAAGAACCACTGTGTCACAAACGGTAGGGATAAGTGCAGCCCTGAGCTCCACCCACACCACTATCCCTACCTACTTGCACGGCCTGTTGTAACCGACGGTGCACAACTGGATGGCAGTCCTTGGCTTAAGTACGTGCAGGGGACTACAGGAAGAGAACAAGGTCAAAGAAAACAAGAGAATAAGACAAAAAGGTAAGCAACCAGCCTGGGTAGAGACCAAACAAGCAAATAACAACCGTAAGCAAAATCAGAATACAATGGAAGCCGAGGTCAATAGCCAGGAGGTCACATCAGTACAAAGGAATAACACAGGATCAAGGTCAAATACAAGTTGAGATCAGGAGCTACAGTAGGAGGTCACGTCAGTACGAAGGGATTACACAGGATCAAAAGTCAAATACAAGCCGAGGTCGAGTTCACAAAATCACCCATGCAGGAAAACGCTAGTGAGTAGTAAGACCAATCACAGGCAACTTGTGGCCATTAAGTTGCCTGTTAAATAGGTCAGACAGAATGGTCACATGACATGGCCAGCATCACGTGACCCTGCATCAGCCCCAGCCAACACTCTGAGCGCCGACTCATCTCTGTTGGCGCTTGTCCCTGCCCCTGCTCGTTGCCTAGGGGATGAAGGACGCCGGCCTCGCTGAGAAAGCGTGAGCTGCCGGGTCCTAAATAAATTAAAAGCAAATTAAAACACCCCTAAAAGCGCCAAATATATTTATCTTTTTTTACTGAGATAGGCAACTAAAGGATTTCAAGAAACGCTTTCAGCGCAAATAACAACAAATGTGAACTGCGTCTATTTTTCTCGTATTGTAGTGAAATATGACAATAAACGCTTTTAGGGCAAATAACAGCAAATATAAACTTAGTCTATTTTTCTCTTTTTCTCTAGAAATATGGCAATAAACGCTTTCAGCGCAAATAACACCAAATGTGAACTGCGTCTATTTTTCTCGTATTGTAGTGAAATATGACAATAAACGCTTTTAGGGCAAATAACAGCAAATATAAACTTAGTCTGTTTTTCTCTTTTTCTCTAGAAATATGGCAATAAACTTTTTCAGCGCAAATAACACCAAATGTGAACTGCGTCTTTTTTTCTTGTATTGTAGTGAAATACGACAAGAAACGCTTTTAGCACAAATAACAGCAAATATGAACTTAGTCAATTTTTCTCTAGAAATATGACAAGAAACGCTTTAGGCGCAAATAACAACAAAAGTGACGCAAATATTTCTCGTATTGGAGTGAAATAGGCCACTAAATGATATCAGCGCAGTTAACAGCAAAAGTAACCTGCGTATATATTTATCTTTTTCCACAGATAAAAATCACTAAAGGCTTTTTAACAAGTAATGTTTCCCTGCACTTGTAAATTGCTTTTTTTCACAATGAAGATTTTCCTATAACTCTCTCTAGCATCTGGACACGTCTCTCCCTGCGCGTGAAATGATTCCTCTCACTATCTTTTCCCTGCATTAGTAAATCGCTTCTTTCCTTTTTTTTCTCCCTAGCGCCTGCATACACGTCTGTCCCTAAACAAAGTACGATAATGAATGGCAGACTCTAAGATGGCCGCTGTATTTATAGGGCTGTGACATCACCGCGCTGGCTGGCTGCTAATTAGCTGCATGCATGACATTATGGGTAGAGTTGAGCGGACACCTGGATGTTCGGGTTTGACGGGTTCGGTCGAACTTCACAAAAAAGTTCAAGTTCGGGACCCCAACTTGACCCCGAACTCCATTGAAGTCAATGGGGACCCGAACTTTTGAGCACTAAAATGGCTGTAAAAATGTCATGGAAAGGGCTAGAGGGCTGCAAATGGCATCAAAATGTGGTTAAGAGCATGGCAAGTGCTCTGCAAACAAATGTGGATAGGGAAATGACTTTAAATAACATCAAATATGTAAAAATAAATAAATAATCTTGATCTAGGAGGACGAGGTCCATATGGAGTAGGAGGTTGAGGAGGTGGTGGATGTGGCGGTGTAGGTGGAAGCGGCGGTGGAGAAGGAGGAGGTAGCCTACACTGCTTTTTGGTTTTAAATTTATTTTTATTAGGGTACACCCCAAATCATTGGGAAGGGGCAAGCTAGTACCTCCAAGACGTAAAGGGCAAGAACAGGCCATGTGCCCAATTTGGAGACCCATCAGTCAGTTCGTGTAGGCGTGTGCACACATTCTGCCCCACCATGTCGCACGTCATCGTGACGTCCACAAACCATTTGGATATCTTCTCTATCAACTTTCGATGTTCTTTTCTGAGCCTACCATGTTGATCAGGGTTATCAGCGAATCGGGGTTCCACTCCAGAGAGGGAGCGTGAGAAAGAGAGACCACATCCAAGGTAGATCAATGGATGAAATTTAATTGTGATCGAGCGGAAATATGGGAAAAGTTATTAAAGCAGAAGAATCGAAGGAAAGGAGGGGGTGCGCGGCAATTACCCACTCCGTCCTTGGGGAGCTAGTGACGATAAATAACAATACAGGACTGTTAAGATGCCCTGTTATTGGAATGATCAATACAAAATTATAGGGAATGTCACTGGGGTATTTAGGATTTGGAAACATTAGACAGGAGAGGCCCTGCTGCCGCTTTGTTGACTCTAGATAACTTCTGCCTGATCGCACGTCCCCGTGACGTCCACCATCCATTTGGATATCTTCTCTATCAACTTTCGATGTTCTTTTCTGAGCCTACCATGTTGATCACGGTTATCGGCGAATCAGGGTTCCACGCCGGAGAGGGAGCGTGAGAAAGAGAGACCACATCCAAGGGAGGTTCATTTTTTTAAATTAAATACGATCGAGCGGAAAAGTGGGCCAAATTATTGAAACGCAAATGTGGGACAAGTTAGCAAAGTTGAAGCATTGAATGAAAGGAGGGGGCGCGGATCAATTAAATAAAAAATTTTGAAATTTAATTCCCTGTCACCTATGCAAAGCATTGTATATGGCAAAATTGGTAAACTGTCACCTTGTAACAGACGATTTTATGAAATTTAGGTCCCTATCACCTATGCAGAGCAGGGGTTTAATCACTGCAAAAATGGTCAAATGTAACAGACAAAGTGATTTTTTTTTTTACCTGTCTACTAGGTATAACAGTGGTATATTACACCCAAAAATTGGCGAATTTCACCCAAAAATATAACAGACAAATTAGTGAAATGTTTTTACCTGTGTACTAGGTACAGCCGGGGTATATCACACCAAAAAAAATTGTGAATTTCACCCGAATATGT
Source organism: Bufo gargarizans (assembly GCF_014858855.1). Lineage (NCBI taxonomy): Eukaryota > Metazoa > Chordata > Amphibia > Anura > Bufonidae > Bufo > Bufo gargarizans. Next base: position 28,701,079 of record NC_058086.1, read on the forward strand.
AACAGACATATTAGTGAAATGTTACCTGTCTACTAGGTAGAGCAGAGGTATATCACACCCTAAGGCCTCATGTTGTTGTGTCCCCTGTCCGTTGTTCCATTTTCCGTGATTTTCTGCAGACCAATTGACTTTCAAAATGCACCGTTTGTCATCCGCGTCCGTGATCCGTGTTTCCAGTCCGTGAAAAAAATAGGACCTGTCCTATTTTTTTCACGGACAACGGTTCGCGGACCCGTTCAAGTCAATCGGTCCGTCAAAAAACATGGATGCACACAAGATTGTTATCCGCATCTGTGATCTGTGTCCGTTTTTTTTCCTATCATTTGCAAGGCAAACTTGACTTAGATTTTTTTTCACTTTCCTTCATGTCTTATGATCCTCCAAAAATCAAGGAAGAAACACGGAAACAAAAACGGAAACGGATCACAGAACAAAGGAACCCTGTTTTGCGGACCGTGAAAAAATACTGTCGTGTGCATGAGGCCTTAAATTGATGAATTTCACCCGAAAATGTAACAGACAAATTAGTAATTTTTTTTTAACCTGGCTACTAGGTAGAGCAGTGGTATATCACACCCAAAAATTGTTGAATTTCACCCTAAAACGTAATAGACAAATTAGTGATATTTTTACCTGTCTACTAGGTAGAGCAGTGGTATATCACACCCAAAAATTGTTGAATTTCACCAGAAAATGTAACAGACAAATTAGTGTTTTTTTTTTTTACCTGTCTACTAGGTATAGCAGTGATATATCACACCCAAAAATGGGTGAATTTCACCCGAAAATGTAACAGACAAATTAGTGAAATGACATAAAATAAAATACGTACAAAAATAAATAAAAATAAATTCATTTATGAAGTGGAGGTCCATATGGAGTAGGAGTTTGAGGAGATGGTGGACGTAGTAGGTGTAGGTGGAAGCAGCGGTGGAGGAGGACGAGGTAGCCAACACTGGTTTTTGGTTTAAATTAAAAAACATTTTTAAATTAGGGTACACTCCTAAAGAGAAATCTGTGAAATATCCAAAATACAATGAGCAATTGCGCTGCAGTATAACAATGGCTGGTTGAGGCCGGTATACATGTCTATTCTGCACAAGGTATGGACAAGTCCTGTGAGATCCATGCCTGGTTCATTTTAAAGAACGTGAGCTTGTCTACATTGGCTGTGGACAGACAGCTGCGCTTGTTTGTGATAACGCCCTCTGCCGTGTTATACACATGTTCAGATAATACACTTGCTGCAGGGCAGGCCAGCACCTCCAAGGCGTAAAGGGCAAGCTCAGGCCATCTGCCCAATTTGGAGACCCAGAAGTTGAAGGGGGCAGACCCGTCAGTCAGTCCGTGTAGGCGTGTGCACACATACTGCTCCACCATGTTGCTGAAATGCTGCCTCCTGCTAAGACGTTCCATATCAGCTGGAGGTGCTGGTTGTTGTGGCGTGCTGACAAAGCTTTTCCACATTTTGGCCATGTTAACCTTGCCTTCTGAGGTGCTGGCGGTGCCCCAGCTGCATTGGCGACCTCTTCCTATTCCTCTGCCTTCGCCTTGTGCTTCCACTGTGCCCCCGCTGTCAGGTGGGAATGCCACCAGCAGCGTGGCTACCAGCGTGTGCTTGTACTCACGCATCTTACGATCACTCTCCAATGAGGGAATTAAGGGCAGTACGTTGTCCTAGTACCGGGGATCCAGCTGCGTGGCCACCCAGTAATCAGCACAAGTTACAATGTGGGCAACTCGGCGGTCGTTGCGGAGACACTGCAGCATGTAATCGTTCATGTGTGCCAGGCTGCCCAGAGGCAACGAAAAGCTGTCCTCTGTGGGAAGTGTATCGTCTGTGTCCTCTGTATCCCCCCAGCCACGCACCAATGATGGCCATGAGCTGGTCTGGGTGCCACCCTGCTGTGAACATGGTTCCTCCTCCTCCATCTCCTCCTCGTCATCCTCCACCTCGTCATCCTCCAGAACTGTGCCCTGGCTGGACAATTGTATGCGTGGCGTTTGTGGGTGCAGGAACCCACCCTCGGAGCTACTTGTGAATGACTGGCCGGAAACCCTATGAAATGATCCCTCTTCCTCCTCCTTTGCCACATCCTCTTCCATCATCGCCAGCAGCGTTTTTTCAAGGAGGCATAGAAGTGGGATAGTAACGCTGAGAACGGCGTTATCGGCACTGGCCATGTTGGTGGAGTACTCGAAACAGAGCAATGAAGAACACAGGTCTCGCATGGAGGTCCAGTCATTGGTGGTGAAGTAGTGCTGTTCCGCAGAGCGACTCACTCGTGAGTGCTGCAGCTGAAACTCCACAGTCTGACCAGCATGTGCAAGGTGTGGGCACGTCGCATACGAGGCGGTGAGCGGGAATGTCGAAGTTAGATGCAGCGCTGACAGGCGAGCAGCAGCAGGGTGAGAACACCGAAAGCGCGCACAGATGGCCCGCACTTTATGCAGCAGCTCTGACATATCGGGGTGATTTTTAAAGGAAACCTGTCATGTGGATATTTGATTATAATCTAACTAATTATATACAATCATTAACTACTAAAAATTGCCTTAGATGTATTCACTTACTGGTGTGACAGATGGTTACCTCATAATATACACACAAAGATGCCGCATGCCGCATGCTAATGAGCTGATTTAAGTCCAGCGTGATGTCATTGAGTCCAGTGTTTATTTAATTCAGAGCTATAGCCACGCCCCTGCCCACCTGCTGCTTATTCATATGGAAAATAACTGTCACTCAGCAGCAGGTGGGCGGGAAGAGTCAGGAGCTCATGAATATTCAGGACTCATCGTTATCAGCTGGAGCTTTTCAATACAAGATGTTGGCAGATTGACTGGGTCAATTAAAGAAAGTGACCCAGCATTTTGCTAAGAGAGTCAGTCACTTATTTATGTTGCCCTTAGTTAAGACACCACAAAACTGGTGACAGGTTCCCTTTAAGGAATCTCTGCACCACCAAATTCAGCACATGCGCCAGGCAAGGGATGTACGTCAAACCGGCTAGTCCCAGAGCTGCTACGAGATTTCGCCCATTATCTCACACCACCAGGCCGGGCTTGAGGCTCACTGGCACCAACCACTCATCGATCTGTTGTTCAAGGCCCGTCCACAGCTCCTGCGCGGTGTGGGGTTTGTCCCCCAAACAGATAAGTTTTAAAAACTGCCTGCTGTCGTTTACCCCTGGCTGTGCTGAAGTTGGTGGTGATGGTGTTACGCTGACCGGATGAGGAGCCGGTAGAGGATGAGGAAGCAGAGTAGGAGGAGGAAGCAACAGGAGGCAAACTGAAGCGCCCTGCAATCCTCAGTGGTGGAAGGACATGTGGCAAACTGCTATCAGCCTCAGGCCCAGCCACCACTGCATTTACCCAGTGTGCTGTTATGGAGATATAACGGCCCTGACTGTGCTTACTGGTTCATTTTTCCTAGTGAGGTGCACCTTGCCACAGATGGCGTTGCGCAGTGCACACCTTATTTTGTCCCCCACTTGGTTGTGCAGGGAAGGGATGGCACGCCTGGAAAAGTAGTGGTGGCTGGGCACGACGTACTGTGGGACAGCTACCGCCATAGGGCTTTTAAAACTCTCCGTCTCCACCAGACAGAATGACAGCATTTTAAAGGCCAGTAATTTTGAAATGCTGGCCTTCAGGGCCATGGATCGTGGGTGGGTGGGGGGGGGTACTTCCTCTTCCACTTCCACTCCAGTGTTTGGCAGATGGAGAGCTCAACGCTTCCGTGGGACATTGTGGAGATGCTTGGTGACCCAGATGGTGGTGTTGCTGGTGGATCCTCTGTTTGCGGGGTGGCAAATGGCACTTTCACTCCAGAGGTGGATGAAGAGGCTGAGACTGCAGCAGAAGAGGAATCAGGAGGAGCCAGAGACCTTTCTTGGTTTTTGAGGTGTCTACTCCACTGCAGCTCGTGCTTTGCACTTAGATGCCTGGTCATGCAGGTTGTGCTCAGGTTTAGAACATTTATGCCTCGCTTCAGGCTCTGATTGCACAGCGTGCAAACCACTCGTGTCATGTCATCAGCACATTGTCTGAAGAACTGCCACACCAGGGAACTCCTTGGAGCTGGCTTTGGTGTGCTCGGTCTCTTGCTGCGGTGGGCAGTAGCAGGCATACTGTCTAGTGGACGGCAGTTCCGCTTGTGCAGCCTGCTCTCTCTTCTGCTGTGCTGGTGGCTCTGTGCGACCACCGCCTCTTTCCCCGAACTACACAGGTCACTTGCATGACCTTGATTCCATGTGGGGTCGGCGACCTCATCGTCCTCCACATCATCTTCCACCCAGTCTTCACCCCTGCCCTCCTTGTCGGTCTGTACACTTTCGAAAGCTCCAGCAGTTGGCACCTGTGTTTCATCATCATCCGAGACGTGCTGTGATGGTCCTCACATGTACTCATCTTGAAACATAAGTGGTTGGGCATTGGTGCACTCAATCTCTTCCACTTCTGGGGCAGGGATAGGTGGATGGCCCTGGGAAACCCTGCTAACAGAGTCAACAAACATCAGAAGAGACTGCTGCATGACTTGGGCTTTAGACTGCTTGGCTGATTTGCAAGGGGATGAGGTGTAAGACAGATGCCCATGGGCTGCAGGTGCCAACTCTGCGGTTTCAGCAGGGGACAGGGTGGGAGACAATGTGAAGGAACTAGAGGCACTGTCAGCAACCCAATCTACTATCGCCTGTATTTGTTCTGGCCTCACCATTCGTACAGCCGCATAAGGCCTGACCAAATACGGCTGAAGGTTCTGTTGCCTACTTGCACCTGAGGAAGGTGTTTCACTTGTGCGTGTATCTGACACAGATCGAACAATGTCCTCTCCCTGCAACAGGAGCTCCACCAGCAGCACCACGACCGGGGCCACGTCCCTTATTTGGCGCTCTCCTCATATTTCTCAAATTTAGGATCTTGCCCAAAATGGGTGTTTTTTTTAATAACAGAATAGAACAACAGTATCTAACGCATGTATCTCACAATGACAGATGCAGCAAAGGCTGCAAAATTAAGATTTTTGCCCTAAATGGGTGTTTTTTTAATAGCAGAATAGAACAACAGTATCTAACGGGTGTATCTCACATGTACAGATGCAGACAAGGCTGCAAAATTAAGATTTTTGCCCTAAATGGGTGTTTTTTTTAAATACCGGAATAGCACAGCAGTATCTAAAGCGTGTATCTCACACGGACAGATGCAGACAAGGCCGCAAATTAAGTATTTTGCCCTAAATAGGTGTTTTTTTAAAACCCTGAAAATTATTGAAGTATTTAAAGCTTGTTTTAACAATAACAGATGCAGCAAATGCTGCAATATTAAGTATTTTGCTCAAAATGTTTTTTTTTTGAATAACAGAATTTGACAGCAGTATATAACGCATGAATTTCACACGTACAGATGCAGCAAGGGCTGTAAAATTGTGTATTTTGCCCAAAAAGGGTGTTTTTTAAAACCTTTTTTTCACATGCGCAGACCGGAAGGACGGATCCGGCATTCCGGTATTTTGAATGCCAGATCTGGCACTAATACATTCCTATGGGAAAAAATGCCGGATCCGGCATTCAGGCAAGTCTTCAGTTTTTTTCGCCGGAGATAAAACCGTAGACAGAATATGACAGCAGTACTGTATATAGCGCTTGAATTTCACACGTACAGATGCAGCAAGGGCTGTAAAATTAAGTATTTTGCCCAAAAAGGGTGTTTTTTAAAACCCAGAAAATTATAGCTGTATTTCTAGCTTAAATTGCACACTGACTAATGCTGAAAAGGCACCAGATGTAAGATATTGCCAAAAATGGGTGAGTTTGGATTTGAATGTCACAAAAGCACATATGCTGTGCTGGTGCACTGAGCTTGCGTAAAATGGCCACCACTGCCCACCTAACAGAAGAATAAACTTTCTTTTTCTGTGTCACTGGGCTCAGGGCAGGGTAAAAAGATTGTGCACTGCACCCACACAACTAAATCTATGTAGATGGCTGAGTTAACAAGTACTTCTGATTAAAGATTCTTTCCTATTCTCTCCCTCACAGCAGCAGCATCCTCTCCCTACACTAGTAACAGTGCAGCGCTACGTGACTCTAGCTTATATAGAGCCTAGGTCACATGCTGCACTGGCCAATCACAGCTATGCCATTACCACGACTCGTTACCACGAAGCGTGAGGAAATTCGCATTCATTCAGAATCAAATTTTTCCTGAAATTTCGGAACGAATTCGACTTTGTCAGCTTCGATTCGTTCCTCTCTACTGCTAATATTAAAGAAAGACTTCAGTAATAATGTTCTTTTATTGATAGCTATTCCAGCTATAGATACAAAACTGAGGTTATTACCATTATATTTTTTTTTTACATTTTTCTATTTAAATATGCAGAGATTTCTTCTGTGTGGTCACATGACATAATGGTGACCATCTGTGTGTTACTGGTCTTTCTGTTCCAGCCAGGGGTCTCCATCTCATGCATGACCAATTTCCTGCTGCCTAAAAATCCACCTCCTTTGTTTGCTAATTATAGGGGGATCTTGGGAAAGGTAGTAAACAGCAGGGCAGCATGATTCAGGGGCAGGGCACAAAAAAGGAAGAACTTCAATGAGAAGGAGAAAGATGTTTCCAAGGATGCTTGTCAATCCTGAAATTGAAGAACTAGTGGAAACGGTAAGAGCTGGAATCGTGCCAAAAATGCAGTTGTTAACAAAGACTACTAATTTCTGAGCAGAAAACTATATTATGAAAAAATAAATAAATTAATAATAAAAACATAGTTGTTTATGTAATACGTCTGTATAGCTGAGGATACCTAATTTACACTTGTCAACCTTACAACTGTCTTACTTAACTATATACTGACTCCTATAATTTATTAACTGGACTCCTATAATAAAGGGACTCATAAAATAAAGCATTTAAAAAAATAAAAACTTTCTCCCACTCCGCAGTACCTGAGAAAAAAGCTGTATTTACCTGCTCCTCATCACTCCATTGCTCCCCCAACCAGACTTCCGATCCCCGTCCGCATGGAAGGGGGTCACGTGCACCGCTGTAGCCAAACACTGGTCTCAGCAACCACATTTCCACAAGCAGCACGTGACCCAGCAGCGGCATGTCTTCATGGGGACATGTCACTACCTTAGGCCAGTCATTGGCTGCAGTGGCACACATCACCATGTCCATGTGGAAGTTGACAGGCGGGGACTGGAGGTCCGGTGAAGACAGCGGGGAGTTGTAACTGAGCGGCTAGTTGCAGGTAAGTATAGCTTTTTTCAAAGTGGGTGGCTTGGAAAAGGGGATACTTAAAATAAAACTATCCTGGACAACCCCTTTAAGGATTATATTCTTTAGCTAAATCGCTATTTTGCCGTAACTGCATATAAGAATCTATTTACCTTGATTTCCTAGGTACTGTACACTGATTATACAGTATGGTATTTTTAATTAACGTTGTATGTGACTGTACTGAAGCACTGAAGTGCTAGATTATCAGAATCTTTAATTTTCCAAGATGTTTCTTCTCACAATAGTCTTATATTTGGAATAAGTATTTGGAGTAGAAGAATGCTTAAAATGGTCGTCTCACTCCAGCAAATGGCATTTATCGTGTAGACACAGTTAATACCAGGCACTTACTAATGTGTTGTGATTGGCCATATTGCCTCCTTTGCTGTCTGGATTAATTTTTCCATCACATTACACACTGCCCGGCCCCAGGGGTTATGACCACCGTGCAATACAGCAGTAGTGGCCGTGCTTGCACACTATAAGAAAAAGCGTCTTCCGGGAAGGCGGGAGTGAGCATAGGAACGCATGCGCAGCAGCTTCCTTTCTGGCCACCTCATATCTGCACGGCAGTCGTAACCCCTGGAAACGAGCAGTGTATAATGTGATAAATAGATGAATACAGCCGGCAAAGGAGGGAATATGGTCAATCATAATACATTAGTGTCTTGTGTTAACTTTCTCTACATGATAAATGCCATTTGCTGAAGTGACACGACCCCTTTAATTTACATTCCTGGGATGTAGTAACTGAAAAGAAAACCAGATTGTCCTGTGTGATTTTAAATTGTTGCAAGATACTAGATGATTAGTGTCAGTATTTATTTTACTCATTAATACATAGTGCTGCCATATTGGATCTAATAGTAATGCACACATGTCAGTGAGAGATGCTTAGATAATGCCTTGGCAGTGGCTATTGTGATTTGTACTACAGGATGAAAATGTTCGAGCCACATTTATATGTTAGATATAAAAAGGAAAGCTTTTCATTAGCAGGTTTCAAGAGAGGCAGGACAGCATACATCCAGGCATATATCATACTAAGGGCTGGTGCACAAGAACGTCTTTTGTTTCCATGTCCATTCCATTTATTTTTTACAAATTGCTTGCTGGCCCATTCATTTCAATGGGTCCGCAAAAAATGTGGACAGCACACCGTGTGCTGTCCGCATTCATATGTCCGTTCCGTAGCCCCGCAGAAAATATAGAGCACGTCTTATTCTTGTTAGTTCTGCAGACAAGGATAGCATTGTTACAATGGATCTGCAAAAAAACTCATGCAACACGGAGGTCACACGGATTATCCTTATCTTTTGTGGATCCGTATTTTGCAGACAGCAAAATACATACGGTCGTGTGCATATAGCCCAATGGTGAAGCAGATCTTACATCAAACATTCAGGTATATATTTGTTGGTGAAACCCTTGTTCATCTGACGGCTATTCCTCCTAACCCCTCATACACTTACATGCCAGGCTCAGCCAAGCGTGCATATCTCCTGAATGGAGAGGGAGGAATGAGTCCTTGATAGATACCACTGGTGGCATGTCGAAAACCAACAGCTGATCCTTCTTTCCCCCAAACTTATGTATTGGGACACATTATATAGTCTTCTGGTCCTGCCAAAACCAGGGGATTTGGTTGAGAATGACTTATTTTTTTTTATCTTTCAGCCAGTCATTTTATTGATTGCCAGTTTGCTCTTGAACTGTGTTGGACCATGGTGGCCTGTAGAGCTTTTTTAGATACTGCTCAACGACAGGATGGGTAGAAAATATAGTAGTTTGTCTTTTGGATGAAAGGGCCATGGATATAAAATGATAAAGTGTAAGATATAGATGAATTCTTAAATTTATCAAAGGTCATTAGACTCCTAGACGGATGGGGCCAGTGGTCAATTTTTAGATTTTTTTTTATCATTCTCATATGTTAACTATAAGTTGCCTTAAAAAATGTGAGCACATGGACATACTTTCAAAGTTTTGCTCTGGAAAACTGGGGAGGTGGAGGAGACATAGGCTGTGGTCCTAGCACTGTCTCTTTGTGTTCAGAGGTGCTTACTTGAGGTGCTTACTTGAGGTAGAAGCAAATTTAAAATGCTTTGTCCACAACCTTGCCTGTAGATATTCTAAAAATACCCGTAACTCTAAAAAAATTAAATATATATATAGTATAAAGTATAGCTAACTTCTGACAATGTACTTTGTTTAAATTCAATTCTGTATTTCCACAAATTCTAATTTAATAACATACACTGACGGGTAAAAAGGTAACAGGGTTTTTAACTTTTGACTTTCAGGCTCCGAATCTCAGCATCCACTACAGCTTTGAACGTAAGTTGACGAAAAAGCTGTATTCGTATACAAGTGAGTCGAACAGTGTACACCAACATTGGGAACGTATAGAAGAGACCTGGGAACAGATTTCGGTCGAGACTTCAATCTGATCTAGAGCATGCCCAGAAGGATTCAGGCAGTGCTGAAAGCTAAAGCTGGATTTACAAAATAATAAAAATTAAAATTTAGAATTTTAGGAGCAAAACAGCAACATGCAGTTACATGACAAGAATCTGCATAACTAATCAAAGGCTAAATAGTTGCAAGTCCAATTAATGTATGAGAGCCAAGATGATTGTCTATAAAATGATGGTGGTCTCACGTTCCAAGCTGTAGTGGATGGTGAGATATGGAGCCTGAAAGACAAGAGTTCAAAACATTGTCACCCTTTTGCTCGTCAGTGTAACTATAACATGATCAGGCATTGGAAACCCAATCAGGCAGCCTCTCCATTTACACAGAGCATGTTCACATCCAATTTATTTCATTTGCATCCAAAACAATGTTGTTATCAGTGCACAGAAATCATTACAGGGTTACTCCAGCTCTCCTTGGGATAAGCCACCAATATGAGATTGTTGGGGGTCTGACTCTCAGTCCCATGTCAATTAGCTCCTTTTCAGGACTGCATGCCCTTCAATATACAGTAGTGGCTGTTCCTGGTCCTCGTCTGTGCTGTAGTACCAGACACAGCCACTCGAAAAAGTATGGAGCTGTGCTGGAGCGCCATGACCCCTACAATTAGCTGATCAGCAGGGTTCCAAGAGTCGGCACTCCACCAATCTTATATTAATGACTCTATCCTAAGGATAGTCCAACAATTTAAAGCTGGGCCTAGGCATAGTCCATTAATTTTAGAACTTGAGAACCACTATAATAAATGATAGTAAGTCGTACGTGAATTAAGCCAAGAATTGCTCCTGATAGAAAAAAGCTATTCAATTAAGAACATTTTGGAATTTGAGAAGAATGTTCCAACAAATTTGGGTTTGAAAGAATTTTAATTTTGTGTGATTTGTTTCAGGAGAAGAGAGAGAGTTTTTAGGCAATTGCGCACTTGCAATTCAGGTTGCATTTATTTGGAGCAAAAAAGTCCAAATGGATCCAGCGAGTAAAATCAATGATTCTTTATTTCTTCATTAAAAAAATGTATAAACAATAATCTTCCTGCATGTGCAGATCCGTGCAGAGCAGGTCCGAGCACCTTTACCACTTGAGAGCTGGACTTTGTTCTATCTACAAGCTGCATTTATTTGGGCCTTAAACAAATTGGACGACTGATTCGGACCTGAGTTGAATTCTAAGAAAGTCGTTCATCCCTAGTCTCTAGCAGCAGGGGATTGGCTCTGAGATTGTCCCCTGCAGAATCTTTAGGACCCATCACTGTGAGAACCATCATCATTGGGCATTCTGTTGGGTGAGTCAAATATTGGGCATTCTGTTGGGTGAGTCAAATATTGGGCATTCTGTTGGGTGAGTCCAACTCTGATTGTGACAAATATTTTCATTAAATCTATGATTATAATAATTAATCATAAAAATAAATCATTGTAAAAATTAAATCTTCATAAGTAGACCCAAAATCTGTTTTCCCTGCATGGGTGAATGAAATAAAATAAAATACACAAACCGAGCACGTTATATATAACCATAACAACGTTTTATTACCATTAAGACTAAACTTGTATTGAAAAGATTTGATATAACAAGACAAGAAAAAGCAATAGCAAATTGTAACTATCAACTAGATTATGCATAGTGAGTAACTTTTCCTAGTACTCAGGGAAGAGCAGAACATTTTTTATTATGTTTTATTTTTTAAAATATAGAACGGTACAGAGCACAAACATACTAAAATTATCAGTGCACTGGATGTGGGAGAGCCGATTCTTCCTTCGTCTTTAGCCCATAGCTCTGTTCGTGTATCCATCAGAAGTACATTAAAAATAAAGACCCAGTTATTATTATTATTTTTGTTCGTTTCTACTGTGCATTAAGAAAAAAGATTCACGACAAACATGACAACATATCAAACAATATTTCTACACAAGTTACCTTGATACGCTTGTCAATCAAGTATTATAAGAAAAACATTTTAAGACATATACAAACAGAACTAGCAAAGGAGTACAACTTAATAATAAATTAACAGAAATTCAAAAAGAAAATAACTTTATATATATATATTTATATAATATATACACGTACACACACAAGAAATGACACAATAATATGCTTCTTCCCATAGTTTAAGTAAACAAATAAATAGACTAGCCAAACCTGCTATATTTGATATTGGCCAAATGCATTACATCAGCAATTAAATAAATACGTGTTGCAAGCAACATAAAAACAGTGTTTTAAAATGTGCCAACGCGGCCCCGTTATATTGGAAAGGGCCGTAAAGTGAACTCGAAAACCCTTTTTTAACGAATTTAAAGCAAATGTTTCCTTTTATTATTCTAAACACATTACATTTAACTATGATACTAAGATATGTAAATGATTTTGTAGCACCTACAGCTCAAACTAAGGAAGTTTTTTTGCCCCGCCCAAAACAAGAAAAAGTAAAATAAGTACGTTTTCTTTTGTTCTGCAGATATCCCATACTGATGACTTAAAGAAAAAAATTGTCTTGCAATGCACCTCTTGCTTTGATTTGGGTTTTGACTGTGTGGTTTTATTTTTTTGGGGACCTGTGCAGTACACTCTCCCTCACTCAATAGTATAGTTTGCATTATGCTATGAAAAGATACGAAGACCAACTGTTTGTAATCCATCTTTCAAAAAACATTCTACTAATCCAATTTAAAACATATCTTGTTCTCTAAAAAGTTACCAGTGCAGTATGAATGACAAAGTTGTCAATTTTTCCCCCTAAATTAGACAGTCAAAATATTATTTTATTTTTTTTCTCAAATCCAGATTCTCTTGTAAAAATTCTTTATATTTTATAAAAATAGATTTTTCTGGAAACCCATTTTCAGCAAAGAGACAAACTCTTTGGCAACATTGTTCATTTATTTAAATGGTTTTGCGTCATCAGGTATTCTGACCTTCATGGTCCCCTCGGAAATCTCCTTTCAACACCTAAGTCAAGAAACAATACAATTGAATGCAAAAGTCATTATTTTTGTTCCCTTTTTGCACAAACATACTATATTGTTTCTTTTATGTTTTTTTTTAATTACCCTTTGAGTGTCAGGACCTTTGCTATATTCCCACACTAAAAGGACTTATGGAAAGGAGGGGGGGAACCGGTCACCAATCTGAAAGGATTTATTCAGTGAACAGAAAAGAAAGCTGAAAAAGAAAAGAAAAAACACTTTTTTCTTTTCTTTATAGTGTTACACTTGTAAAAATCGTTTTTTTCTCAAGTTTTTTTTAATAATTTTTTTTCATTTTTTACTTCTTCAAATGAACTCATGGTCATCTTAAAAACAGCCACCTTCAAAGAAGGTGTAAAACTAGCCGGCTGGGTTAAAAAAGCCCTGCTCATTGTAATCTATGTATATTATATTCAACGACAACAGCTATGAAAGAACATTCAATGCATCAAAGTTTTTTTTTCTTATTTTCTTTTTTTTTTCTAAGCGTTATAAAATCCTTTCCGGTTTATCACAGGATATCCAATGGTAATACTTAGGCAACATTGGCTTATAAAGTCCATGGTTGGTTATAAGCCATTGAAAGTCTTTTTTTTTTTTATATTTTCCCTCTTCTCTTTGTTCGTGAACAGAATTTTTGTTTTCAGGTTGATGTATATAGGCTAGAAATTCAAGACTTGTGGGTTTTGTTGGTTTTAAAGGAAACCTGCAGAACTCTGTCTCCCAGGCGATATCCATTAAGGCTGGCAATAGCCATAGCTGCTTCATCATAATTGGTCATTGTGACAAAGCCAAATCCCTTGCATTTGTTGGTGTTGAAATCACGGATGACTTTGACGTTGTTGACTGCCCCAAATGGGCCAAAAAGCTGCCAAAGGACACTCTCATCTGAGTCGGGGGAGAGGTTGTAAACAAAGATACACCAGCCTGTACCCGTGTGCCCAGGGATGTTCATTCCAACCAGGCTTGTCATTCCATCAATTGTAATTGGAGAAAACCTAGAAGAAAAGAAAGTAGAGGTCATCAATGATCAGAAAATATTAATAAATCGTAAAAGGAAAAAAAAAAGTTAAACACTTCTGACCCAATCTTTAAATTCAGAAACAGTCAAATAATGAAAAAAATAAAATAACAAAGATAATATTAAATAAAAAGACAATTTTGTACACATTTCCACTTTCTCCTAGTGGAACCAATGGAATGGCTCTTCGATAACATAAGGGCTTGTTCATATACATCCAGAGGTCAAACTCAGTTACCTCCTGCTATTATATATAAGTTTGGGAGAAACTGATGGCATAACTGTCCCCTCTGGTTTTTAATAGGGTGTGTTTCATGCCAGACATCTTTCAAAGCCATCAATTTAACCTAAAGGTGTGTTGCTATATATTCATTTAGGGGGTACAAGAAGTCAAGCTAACTCTCTGCTGAAAGGAAAGGATGGGAACTATATATGGGTCCACTGTACCTATCTACCAGATTGACATGACCCATGTCAAACTGATACATATGAACAAGCCCCCCCAAAAAACTAACCAAAAAAAAACATTTAGCTGCTATTGTAATCTTATAGCCTGAATGTGTAAAGTTTGTGTGCTTTTACAGTGTTTATATGGATTTACTTTAATCATATTAGTTGGCTAACTGGCTTTCTATGAAACTGAGACCTCTGGGTATGTGCAGCATTAGATTTAATTTTTAAAGGGAGGTTGCCAGCAGTTTTGCCCATTCTAAACTGCTGCTAGCACTAAGTAAAGGCAAGGGAGTGAAGCACAAACATTTTTTTCTCAGCTTTTATTATTAGGATTAGTGTGAATTGAATCTGCCAGATTTTGCACCAGAAAGTGCCCAGGGCACAGCTTCATTGTAATGTGCTCTGCGCACTGAGCGCCTCCCCTTTTTTGAAATGCACTATCAAAGGGAGGGACTCTGCAGCTCAATACATAGGGCACTTCACAGTGAAGCTCCAACTCCAGTGCACATAAAGAGCAGAATCTGGCAGAATGAAACATCATAGTCACACTACTCCTGATAATAAAAAAAAAACTCCACAAATCTCTTCCACACACTGCAGGCAGGAAAATATCTGTGCCAATTGACTTGTGGTGCGGGATTTAAATGGGTAGCCTGTAAATTCTTTCTGAGAATTTTTGCCTCAGATTTAACCCTTTGCACAGCATAGGGTAAAATCTACAAGAAGATCCATGATTTTTAATGTAAAATATGCCCAATCGTGATCTACCCAACATCAGCTGTTGGAGGAGAGCAAGGAGGTCCCACATTAAATGATCAAACATGTCAGCATCAATGGGTTTGACTGACAGATCAAATGTTGTGCTTGATCTGACCTTGAACTAAAGGTCACTGTAATGTTGCACTCGATATGACCTTGCTATGACTTTAATGTTGCACTTGATCTCACCTTGAACTAAAAGTCACTTTAATGTTGCACTTGATCTGATCTTGAACTAAAGGTCACTTTAATGCTGCACTTGATCTTATCTTGAACTAAAAGTCACTATAATGTTGCACTCGATCTGATCTGGAACTCAAACTCACTGTAATGCTGCACTTGATCTGACCTTGAACTAACGGTCACTGTAATGCCACACTCAATCGGACCTTAACTTATTGGTCACTTTAATACTGAACTTGATCTGATCTTGAATTAAGGGTCACTTTAATGCTGCACTTGATCTGATCTTGAACTAAGGGTCACTGGATGAAATATTACATATTGTGGATAATTATAATTTACATTAATTGTTAACATCTGCTACAATGACCAAACCAAAACTGCATGTTGGATTTCCTGACTACTGGTTGTTTATTAGCTTGTGTATCTCAATTAAATTAGGTAATTGCATTAGCTTCATTGCATATACACAACACATTTGGAGAGGTGTACGGAATGTGTGAAAAAATAATAAAAATCAAATAATCTAAACATTTTATCAGAGTTATTAAACCTGCAAACAAAAGAAAACAGCGAGAGTTAAGGCGCTGACAGCTCCACGGATCATTCACATTCATGGAGGCCACCTAATCTATTGGTGCTGAGTAGTGTTGAGCGCGAATATTCGAATATCGAATTTTTTTCGCGAATATCGGCACTTCGCTAATTCGCGAATATTTCGAATATAGTGATATAAATTCGATATTTCGAATATTCGTTTTTTTTTTTTTTTTTATTGTTATATTTTTTTCTTTCCCACTTCCCTAAAGTTGTTCTTACCTGTCCTTTGGATTCCTGGCTTCCTGGCTGCTCCAGTCAGTGCCCGTTGCCGCTTCTGCCGACTTCCATGCTCATGGAGCGTCCCCATCACCATGGGAACATCTCCATATACTAGAATGTACTGTCGGATTTGAGAATTACGTTGAAATCGCAATTCGATTTTTTCAAGTTATAATAATCGAATTTCGATTTTAACTTAGCACTGCTATATGCCATATTAGTTAGCCTAATATGGCATATAGCAGTGCTAAGTTAAAATCGAAATTCGATTATTATAACTTGAAAAAATCGAATTGCGATTTCAACGTAATTCTCAAATCCGACAGTACATTCTAGTATATGGAGTCGTTCCCATGGTGATGGGGACGCTCCATAAGCATGGAATATGGCTTCAATGGCTTGGTAGAATTAGCGAATTGACGAATATATTCGTTATATTCCACAAAACGAATATAACGAATGTATTCGTCATATTCCACAAAACGAATATAACGAATGTATTCGTCATATTGCACAAAACGAATATAACGAATGTATTCGTCATATTCCACAAAACGAAGATATCGAAGTATTCTGCATCTTCATTTTAGCTACCTATTCATCAATTTCGCTAATTCTAGCAATGATATAGGAAAGTTGACTATAGAGACAGCTAAGTATAATTCGCTATGCGATTATATGACAGCTTGTGTTTATAAATAGTATAATTATAATAATTATCAGGTATTATAATTATTCTATTTATTTAAAAAAAAAAAGCAGTAATATAATCGCATAGCGAATTAAACTTAGCTGTCTCTATAGTCAACTTTCCTATATCATTGCTAGAATTAGCGAAATTGATGAATAGGTAGCTAAAATGAAGATGCAGAATACTTCGTTATCTTCGTTTTGTGGAATATGACGAATACATTCGTTATATTCGTTTTGTGGAATATGACGAATACATTCGTTATATTCGTTTTGTGGAATATAACGAATATATTCGTCAATTCGCTAATTCTACCAAGCCATTGAAGCCATATTCCATGCTTATGGAGCGTCCCCATCACCATGGGAACGACTCCATATACTAGAATGTACTGTCGGATTTGAGAATTACGTTGAAATCGCAATTCGATTTTTTCAAGTTATAATAATCGAATTTCGATTTTAACTTAGCACTGCTATATTCCATATTCGTTAGCCTAATATGGCATATAGCAGTGCTAAGTTAAAATCGAAATTCGATTATTATAACTTGAAAAAATCGAATTGCGATTTCAATAGGAGAGTAGCCTTTAAGTTAAAATCGAAATTCGATTATTTAAATCGCATATTAATCGCGATAACAAGAATAATGACGAATATTCGATTTCGACGAATATAAAACGAATATTCTATCGAATATTCGCGAATTTCGTCGAAATCGAATATGGCACCTGCCGCTCATCACTAGTGCTGAGATGTAACCTGAAGCTCCTGGGCTCCCTAGCAAAATCTGAATCGCCTCCCCTCCTTACCACCACCATATACCACAATACAGGTGTCGGTTCATGTGGCAGAGGGGCTTTGGACACCCTCAGATGCCAGGGTCTTAGCGTGGCTGTAACCTCGAGTGTGACCTATAGCTACTGCATGCTCCTGCATTGATAAAGCTTTTCAGCTTAAAATTTTGAAAAATGGTGGTGAATTAAATTTCACCATCTTTTCTTGCAGGTTACCCCCAATACATTTCTTAGGTAAGTGGATTTTTTTTTTTTTAGCTACATAATACAACTTTTTAGATTCAGCAGATAAACTAAGTACTAAACTAAGGGTTGAAAATGAGTTAATGCTGACCCGTTACTTCTCCTGACTTAGTAAATACGCATATTCCCTATGCAATACCAATTCTGAAGGGTTCTCTGTGTTATGGTGTCCCTCTGTTATTTCCTATAGAAAATCAGAACTAGATGACTGGGTGTTTCTATTCTCCTTGACAAAGGCGACGTCACAGTCTGAAAATTGTAGCTTTTATTTTAATGGACAATCAAGGAACACCCCCCCCCCCCCCAACTGGTAACACCCAGTAGTCAAGTTATTAATACATTTTTAGGAGAAATAACAGAGGAATGGCACAACATAGAGTTTTAGGAATATATGCTTTGGAATTATCTTCTGGGGAAGGTACCATAAGTATTTACTAAAACAGACACATCTGGGCAACAGACAGGTCCTCTTTAAATCTCAGAGTACAATGCTACCCATTCCGTATCCTTTGTTAGGGCCTATAGGTCTCTTAGTGGGGGGTTATCTTGCAATGGCTACTGAGGGGAAGGGTATGGCTAGTGAGTTGGTGTCTTCAATACATTCCCTTTAATGTCACTGCACATGGACTCTGCTGACGGGTAGATAAGCTACAAACAACTGGGTGTAGCGGCCCTACCCTTAACCACAGGGCATCAATATATTCTATTGACCAGTGTAGCTGTCGCACCTTAACCGCCAATAAAGCCCACCTGTGAATAAAAACCAAATAGTGATAAAAATATGGAACACCACAATGCACTGGCATCTTCAGAAATGAAAACCAAGTCCCAACATAAAAGAACAGAATGTCACATGCTGGTGGGGAAAAAAAGAGCAATTAAACAAACACAAATAAAGTTAGTGAATTGAAAAAAAAAAAAAAAGCATAACAAAACAGAAAAGAAATAAATTATAGCGCCAATCTGTGCCAACATGGACATCTGGCATTCTGTGAAATTCTAATTACCTCTTAACGCCATAGGCCATATTAAGCAAATTGTCCAGCCTGAAAGAGAAGGAGTGTCTTTGGGTTAATGTCTTACAGATGGTAAGAGAGCTCAATGGAGCTGTTATTAATGACGTCCCTTTTCAACAGAAAGACAAATCTTCTACCATTTGATTAGGCTGATAGAGCTTCAGCATGTAGGAGTCAATCAAATCCCGGAAAAAAAAACTCCAGAAATGTAACATGCTGTCTTTTAACCCTTGCTCTGAACCTTAGGCTTTGGCCAGAAGGGGACTTTGGCTTCTCGCGTTACTTGAAAAGAGGCACCGATAGGTGTGACACAATTTGTGCAACATAAAGGGGTTGTCCAACCCCATAAAATTGTTTCAAAATTGATTACAATGGTCCAAAATACCAAAAGGACTAATACTCACCTTACCAATCCACAGATGGTCTAAAGTCAACACTTCCCTGGTACCCCGCCAATCTTTGTTAGGCTACTTTCAAACTAGTGTTTTTGCTGGATCCGGCAGGGTTCAGCAAAAAAACGCTTCCATTGCTTATACTGTAATACAACCATCTGCATCCGTTATGAACGGATCCGTTTGTATTATCTTTAACATAGCCAAAACGGAACCGTCATGAACTCCATTGAAAGTCAATGGAGGACAGATCCGTTTTCTATTGTCTCAGATTGTGTTAGAGAAAACGTATCCGTCCCCATTGACTTGCATTGTGGGTCATGATGGATCCGTCTTGCTGCACATCCCAGGACGGAAAGCAAACCGCAGCATGCTGCTCTCCAGTATGAGAATGGAACGGAATGCATTTTGGAGCACTCCACTCTGTTCAGTCACGTTTGGTCCCAATTGACAATCAATGGGGACAAAATGGAAGCGTTTTTTCCGGTATTGAGACCCTATGACGGATCTCAATACTGGAAAATAGAAACGCAAGTGTGAAAGTAGCCTTAACCTGGCTCCAGATGTGGCATGTTGACAAAACAGGTGACTACTGTAGTGAGTCACTGGTCACAGCGGTGTTTGCTGGCAGGGCACAAGGGAAGTGCTGGCGTGGGAGTGGCAGGGATTGGTAAGGAGACTATTACCCCTTTTGTGAAATACACATCTTGCAATTTGAGTCAAGTGATCAGTCAGTATCTGGGACATAGGACTGGTCATTGTCTACCTTAGAGTGTTCTGGGATTTTCCTCAGGATAGCTCATCAATAGGAGATTAGTGGGGGTCTGACTGTCGGCTGTTGGAGGAAGTCGCAGCTCTGGTGAGAATCGCTGGTTCCTCGCAGCTCACCAAGCACAGCACTGGACATTTGATAGTGGCAGTGTTTGATATCGCTGCTCAGCCCCATTCACTTGAACGGAACTAATCTGCTCCTAGGCCACATGACCGATAAATGTAACGTACTGACCGAGGAAGAGGACTAAGCACTCATGGAGCTGTTCAGGTGCGACGATGGGGTTCAGATCCCCATTGATCGCATACTGATGACCTATCCCAGTGATGGCTAACCTCCGGTACTCCAGCTGTGGTTAAACTACGACTCTCAGCATGCTCCATTCATTTCTATGGAGTTCTGAGAACAGCCAAGCAAGTGTACATCATGGGAGCCGTAGTTTTACCACAGCTGGAGTGCTTAGAGGTTATCCATCACAGACCTATCCTGAGGATAGGCAATCAAAATGAAAATCTTGGAAAACCACTATCCTTAGGACAGATCATCAATATCATTTTGGTGGGGTGCTGACACCAGGCACACCTGCTGATCAACAGCTTTTTTCGGCAGCCACTGGTGCTGGAAACTAAACAATGGACAGGACTTTTTGCTTTTGGTTCAGTCCACTATGTAGTTTCCGGCACTGGAGTACCACAGCTCGGCACTACATTGGTATGACTGCTGCAGAGTATACATTTGCATATATATATCGGCAGATTTACTACTCACAGTGGCTCAGGCTGGATAATAAATGTGGTGAGTGGCTAGACACACTTGTCTACCATCATGCCAACTATTGGTTAGCTTACTTTGAGCTTAAATTGTGGCGCAGCTTTGGTGTGCATTGTTGCGCCTTAGTCCACCCCCCCATAGCCAATCCATGCCTTCATGTTGGGCTACCAGACCGAAACAGGTGAACTAGGTGCAGTGGATTATTCTTTTTGCAGCATTTGCTTTATAAATAGGTCTAAACCTTGATGCGACATTACGCACCCCAAGTGCGCCAAATTTTAGCACATTTTACAAAAAGTCTAGCAGCAACCAATATATATATAAATATATATATATATAAAAATTAGTGAGTCATGAAAACTTCCTTATTACAAGCTCTTCTCCTTTAAAGGTTGCACAGCTGTACGGGGTATAGCAGAATACGTGATATTAAGTTAATATGCAAAAATGTGCAAAGCAACTCCACAATCTGCCACCCGTTTGCCTTTTTTTTTCTCCTTGCAGTCAAAAAATGTTAATTATACGTACTGCTTGAATTGCTCCCTGATCGACAGCAAATAATGGTTCATGCATTTTGGTCCTCGGCTGTCAGAATCGAGATGATTTTCGCCAGTAGACGATTGCTCCATTTTTGGAAACAGTCTTCAGACTACAGGATGTTACATTTTTGGAGGGTGTGAGGAAGAGGAGGGGCGGGTAGTGCTCACCAAAAATAGTTATACATTTTGGAAGAAGGCAAGCCATAATTCATCTTTTTTTTTTTCAGGCTCTGCATGCACAGATATTAAAAAATGATGACCAGTAAAGGATTTCAGCTCCCCGGCTCTGCCTGCCAGCTCTCTGGAGCACCACGGGAGAATATTGCAGAGAGGTTGATCAATACCTTCTGAAACTTGGCAGAAGATTAGTTCTCAGCCTTGAATAAAATGGGCCTTTGAGCAGGTCTGAGTGAATAATCAATCTATCTTACACAGAGACGAGGAGACATCCTCACTTACACCGTATTACCCTCTGAAAAAAAAACCTTTAACCCTTTCCAATGTGGCAGACGTGGACACAGAGAATGCTAATCCAGTGCCGTAGCTCGAAGGAAGCGGTCTCTTCCCGTCCTTCAGCACTGCGTTGGCTTTTTCATTGTATGAGTTCTGCATATCCAGACGCTTTGGTCTTTATTTGCATATTTTCCAGCCAGCCGTACAGTAAGTAATCTCTTACTATACAGATGAGGAAACTAGCCAACAAATCAATGACAGGAGATACGCGTATTAGCATAAACAACGTCTTGTGCTGTCGCTACATATGTCTTACCAGGCCTCGCCGCTCTCGATGGATTGAATGAAGAATGAGTGATTTATTATAAGGCAATTAATTAAAAGATATCATACTCAGTACATTCATGATGGGAGGCGATGAACCTAAATGTACCACATTGGGCTTATAGTTACCTGAACCGCTGTGCCTGGTGGTGGAGAGGGCCCGGGTAGCGTCTGTTGGGGGACTGGTAGAGCTGCGAAAGAAGCGCTTGGCTGGTTTTCTGACTGGGGTTGTTGGCGAATTTCACAGTTATCGGTTCAGTTGCTCCACTTGGCTTCTGTCCATTCAATCCCTTTATGGCTTCCTCGGCCTCTATTCTCTTGTCAAAACGAATAAATCCAACTCCCCGAGACACACCTGCAGAGGACACATTGTGAATCCTTTCTGTCGAACCTCAGTAGCTTTTGTCTTTAGCATCAGTCAAATGCATAGGAGTGTGAATATGTGCAGTGATACCATTCTCCTTAAAGCGGTATTCCAAGAGGTTGCCCCTTTTTAATTAGCCCACAGACTGTTATACACAGTATGGCCGTGGGACAGGTGCTTCACTGAAGCCAAGGATTGTCCTCAGTGGTGACATGACCCCAAGCAGCATGTGACACAGTAGTGACGTGCCACTTTAGGACATGTCACTACTGAAGCCACTTATTGGGTACTGTGATGCACGTGACCCCGTCCGTACCCCAGCCAGAGGTAAACGAGTCTGGGATCAAAAGATAGCCAAACGGAGCAAGAGCATAGGAATGGAACAGCGTGCTGCAGGTGAGCATCATTCCATTGTTAGGTACCCAATGCTAAAGGGGCTGGTTAAGTAGGGTAAAAATCCTGGAATAGCCCTTTAAGCTGGACACACACATTAGATGAAAGTTGGCTGAACCTGAAGATTTTGGCAGGATGGGATGAATATTTAATGTGTATGGGTCTCCTGACTCTCGGCCAATGGCAGATGTTGGGGAGAGAAAGAATGGACAATTGGAATTCCGTATGTCCCATCCTTTTGTTCTCAATGGAGATAAGCCACCACCAGTGATGTTTGATAGAGGCTTACTTCCCTCTCCCTACTGAGGACACATGCACACTTGGACAACCTTTAGAATGGTACATGTATTAAATAGTTCTAGATATAAGTATCTTAAAGGCGTCTATGACATAGGAAAAGTAAAATTTTTTTGTTAAAGATCCCATACGCTGTGTTTGCATGCTGCGGTAATAGGTCACATGGCCAAAGCCACAATGCGTTTTACCATGAATAATTGCAGTTTTTCAGGAAAAAATAAACACTAAAATACAGTATATTTCACCCGGAAAAAAGGAGGGACCAATAACCACATCAGAAAAGGGCTGCAAATCATGAAAAAACGTGGTTTTGCTGTAATTCTATTGGCCACATGGCACACTAGTGTGATGTGCAAACACAGCCTTACTCCTAAGTACCAATATGAGAAATACATGGTTTCCCTTTCATGTTATCAGCCTGGACAGGGTTTAAGGATAACATTTAGAAAAGGACACAGGACTACATCTGGGTCATGATCATAAAGCCACGTGACATCACTTTATAAGATGGGAATGCTGCTTTTAATATCATTTTTTTTTTTTTTTATAGTTGAAGATGCCACGTGCAGATAGTGGGACAACTTAAAGGTATCTATTTCATGTGCAAACTTTGAGACCAATTAGAAAACATATGTCCACGCACTACTGTTCCATAAAATTGGTTCCACTGACACATAGAGTAGATTTTTTTGTATTAACATGCCTGTTTAATTAATGACAGGATTTAAAGGGGTTCTCTGATGCAATAATGTTTTTTTTTTATCAGCCCATAGTAGCCCAAATGCTGCAAATTTTGCCCCATATACATATTTTTCAGGTCAGCACTTTCCGTTCCCTGTTTTCAGCATCACTGCATCCTGGCAGGATGTTTGCATGCAGAACTTCCTGTTTTCATCAGCTTCCTGCTGGGTTTTCTAAACAAACCTAACATGTTTTGCTCTGTAATGTTTTGTTCCACCCTTCAAACTGTGCCCTCTGATGTAGTTACGCCCCCTACACCTCCTCTTTACATGTTAGTTTGTCGAACCAAGTCCTGGAAAACATTACCGAACAAAGCATGCTCAAACCCAGCAGAAAGCTTATGAATGCAGGAAGTTCTGCATGTAAACTTCCTGCCAGGGTGCAGTGATGCTAAGAACAATGGAAGAAAATTGTCAACATAAAAACAAGTATATAGGGCAAAAGTATGCAGTCTTTGGAGTACTTTGGGCAGAAAAAAAAAATTCATTATACATACAGTAAGGTGGCGTAACAATAAGCTTTAAAGTGAACTTATTGGCACATTGAAAAAGTCAGGAGAAGATGAGCAGTTTAATATATAGTTTTATGGGAAAAGATTCTGTATAACTAGTAATTTATTCATTAAGCTCTCTGCTCCTTCTATTTAGCACTCCAGTGGGCGGTCCTACTCAGTGGCTGATGGCTATGTCTGTATGTACACTTAGAAAGGGAAGGCTGTCAATCACTGAGTGTGACCGCCCACTGGACTCCTAAGTATAAAGGCATAGTTGTCAAGTTTTACTGATATTTTACCATAAAACTATATGAACCTTCCTTATAGAATGAATATGCTTTATTTAGATGACATTGAACAACTCCTTTAATCTGAGTGATCCTTAGGCCTCATGCACACGACCGTATTTGGTTTCCGTGTCCGTTCCGTTCCGACACTGTGTGCTGTCCGCATCAGTATATCTGTTCTGTTGCTCCGCTAAAAAAATGGTGCACATCCTATTTTTTTTCTAGTTTGCGGACAAGGATAGGCATTATTACAATAGATCCACAAAAAAAAATTATCCGAAAAAAAAGGATGCCATACGGAACGTCATCCGCTTCTTTTTTTTGGTGGATCTGCAATTTGCGGACCGCAAAACACATACGGTCGTGTGCATGTAGCCTTAACCAATATACAAATATGCAGTTACTTACCTGTAACTTGATCCACTAAGATTCTTGAGGTGATGATGCGTCCATACTGTGAAAATAATTGTTCCAGTTCTTTCTGCGTCATAGTTTTTGGAAGGCCGCTGACATACAAGTTAGCATCACGAATTGATGCGGAACTGGGCCGGGCATAGGAAACCTGACAAAAATGAGGAGTTTGTCATCAGATCACTGGTAAAGAATAGACAAATGATATCTTGTTAGGGACAAGATGGCTGGAACCAATCTGGAACAATATTAAAGAGGTTTTCCAATCAGGGACATTTATGGCATATCAAAAACATACAATGCATTTGGAAACTTTAGTCCCTTTCACTTTTTTCACATTTTGTTATGTTTATGTTGCGGCCTTGTGTCAAAACAAAAACAATTCAAGTTTTCTCCCATCAATCTGCACTCAGCCCCCAATAATGAGAAAGTGAAAACAGAATTTCAGGAATTTTTGCTAATTTATTAAAGAAAAAACTCAAAATTTGCATGGACATAAGTCTTCAGACCCTTTTCTATGACTGCGGCCTCCCATTCCTCTGGATTATCTTTGAGCTGTTTCTACACCTTGTTTGAAGTGGTAAATTCAGTTGATTGAACATGATTTGGAAAGACACAGCCCTGTCTATATAAGGTCTTGCAGGATTGTGTGGAGGCGCAGATTTGGAGAAGGGTACAAAAAAAATTCTGCTACACTGAAGGTTCCCGAGAGCAAAGTGGCCTCCATAATTCTTAAATGAAAAAAGTTTGGAACAATGAGGACTCTTTCTAGTGCTGGCCGCCCCACCAAACTACCTAATGGTCACTCTGTCTGAAATCCAAATATCCAGTGTGCAGATCGGAGAAACTTCTAGAAGGTAAACCATCACTGTAGCACTATATAAGTCTGGGTTTTATGGCAAAAAAGAAGCCTCTCCTCAGTGAAAGACACATGAAAGCCCACCTGGAGTTTGTAAAAGAAGAGCACCTAAAGGACCTGATCTAGAGGATCTGGACCTCAGACTGGGCAGAAGATTCACATTCCAACAAGACAATGACCTTAAGCACACAGCTGTGAATGTCATTGAGCTGCCCAGCCAGAGTCCTGATTTGAACCCGATAAAACATCTTTGTAGAGACCTGAAAATGCCTGTCCACCGACTGTCCCCATCCAACCTGACAGACATTGAGAGGATCTGCAGAGAAAAATTGCAGAAAATCCCCTGGCTTGCAAACTTGGTGGCATCACACCCCAGAAGACTGGAGGCTCTAATTGCTCCCGAAAGTTCTTTTTCCTGAGTAAAGGGTCTGAATACTTATGTCAATGCAAGATTTTAGATTTTTCTTTTCTATAAATTAGCAAAGATTTCACTTCTGTTTTCACTTTCTCATTATGGGGTATTGAGTGCAGAATGATGAGGGAAACATGAATTTGTTTTAATTTAAACACAAGGCCTGAACATAAAATGTAAAAAAAGTGAAAGGGTTTGAAGACTTTCCAAATGCACTGTATGACATAAATGTCCGATAGGTGCTGGTCCCACCTCTGGAACCCTCCTGTATCTCAAGAACTGGTCTGGGACTTCTGAATATAGCCAAGCGTACTCGCTTGCAATATTTGGAAGTCCCATAGCAATAAATGGAGTGCAACAAGAATGCTCTCTGTTTACAGTGATTTCCTCACCTCAAGATAGGAGCAGGTCTTAAGGGTGGGACTCACACCCATTGGACATTTATGGCATACCCTAGTGATGTTCCAGATGTTCCAGATGGGAATACCCCATTAAAGTATAGTTCAGCCATTTTTTTTAAAACCGGTTACTGTATAAAAATGAAAAGTAATATTCACCTCACCAAGCCCCCACAGCTCTCATTCCAATGCTTCCCTGGTCCCCTGCCAGTCTCTGTTTCCTGTTCCTTCAATCACTGCCATTGAGTGGCTGCGAGGTCGTTTCCTGGGTGTTGAGAAAGACCAGGAAGCAAAGACTGGAGAAGGACCTGGAAAGTGTCCAAACGGCAGGACATAATTAAGATGAATATTAATTTTGTTTGTGTACAAAAAAATATTGGCCCGGCAACCTCTTTAAAGGGAATTCCAGTTTCAAATCATAAAACATTTTCTAATACTACAGTTTTCAATTCCTCAACGTTTTCAAGATCTCTTCTTGCAGTCTACTTCCAGAAAATGAAAACCTGTCCTGGACAAGTGATAATCACACACACTTATTATATTAGAAAATTACATAACCAAACAGTGACATAGCGTGGGTTGCCAACACCCGGGGCAAGCCAACCATTGCTCCCTTTACCTGTGAAAATGCCCCTTTTCACACAGACGCAGCCTGAATCTGAATGAGGATCTCCTCTAATCTAAACTCTGTGTCATTTCTCTTTTCTCTCTGCTGACTGTCCGTCTGTCTGTCCCTTATCACTGCTGCCACAAAAGCATTAGACTCGGTGTATAATGTTCTGGTGACACACAATTCTTTTAACTCAGTAACTCATCTGATGACTCAGGATTCTTTAACTCAAAGAATTGAATGAGTCTATAACTAAGTAGAATCATTCGATTCTTTTAACTAGTAGACTCTCATTACATTCTTAGGGTACTTTCACACTAGCGTTATTCTTTTCCGGCGCTGAGTTCTGTCCTAGGGGCTGAATACCGGAAAAGAACTGATCAGTACTTTTATCCTAATGCATTCTGAATGGAGAGCAATCTGTTCAGGATGCATCAGGACGTCTTCAGTTCAGTCTTTTTGCCTTGTCAGGACGGAGATAATACCGCAGCGTGCTGTGGTTTTATCTCCGTCCAAAATTCTGGAACACTTGCCACAATTCTGGAACACATGCTTTACCATTGAAATGCACTAATGCCGGCAAATGGATCAGTTTTTGCTGTCTGCCCATGCTCAGACTGCAAAAAAAGTGAAAAAAAAAAAAAGCGTTTTCCGGATGACACCAGAGAGACGGATCCGGCATTTCAATGCATTTGTCAGATGGATCAGGATCCTGATCCGTCTGACAAATGCCATCAGTTTGCATACGTTTTGACGGGTCCGGCAGGCAATTCCGGCGACGGAAATGCCTGCCGGAATTCTCTGCCGCAAGTGTGAAAGTGCCCTTAGACTCAGTGCTTGCTTC
Organism: Bufo gargarizans; assembly: GCF_014858855.1. Classification (NCBI taxonomy): domain Eukaryota; kingdom Metazoa; phylum Chordata; class Amphibia; order Anura; family Bufonidae; genus Bufo; species Bufo gargarizans. Next base: position 28,729,151 of record NC_058086.1, read on the forward strand.
ACAGATCTGATTGGTTGCAGGGCGGGGAGGGCAGGGGCTGGCAGAAGCCTGCTTCGACTCTAGGATCATATTACCCAAGACCTGCTTCTAGAGTCTCTGCCGTGTACTGAGTCTGACTAAGCAGTTTCAAACGGATCAGCTCAGTCAGTTGAATCGACTCCTCCAGTTCAGTGAAAAGAATCGATTAAAAAAAACGATTCGTTCATGAACAGGACATCACTAATGTCTAGAGAAGTGCGCCAGCAGGGGATAAAGGAACGTTTTCAGAGCTTTTGCCGCCTCTGCCCCTCAGGAACAAAATCAGAAACACACTGCTGGCTACTCTCAGGTACTGCTGGTGGCTTCAGATGGTTTTTGGAGGTGACAGGTTCCCTTCAATCATGGATCCGATATTCCTAATCTTCATAATGAAGCTTTAATTTGGAGCCATTTTGGTTTTGGACAATTGCTATATATGTAATTCCCAAATACAGTCAAGCGGCTTTGAGTTTAGGTTTCCATATGAGGCTGTTTGCAGTCTATTGCCAAAATGCTGGCTCCGATCCCTAAGTGGTAAACAGTAGTTGTTCCAAGATCAGGAACCTCGTCTAAAAACTGGATAGGACAACCACTTTCCATATGCCCTATTATAGAGGGAGTCCGTTGCTCAGGGCCATATGCTATGTGCACGACTGGCGAGCCCTGTGCATGATTATATACAGTGACACCTCTCCAAAAGACTACCTCTTAGAGAAGACCACCACCTTATCAAGAGCTGATTTCCTTTGGCAGATTTTCTGGTCCACCATATATTACACATACTACCCATCTTCTTTGAAAAGACCACCCACCTAGAAAAACACTTTTTAATACAATTGGTCTTCTCAAAGTTTCACTATGTTACATGGTTCATAAGATTGTAGTGAGCACCATGAGTGGCGGCCCTGAGCTTCACCCTCTAACAATAGATGATCACCCTTTTTTAGAGAGGCCATAAATATTAGCAGCACAGCTTATCTTTTTGTTTGAGACCCCTTAAAGGGATTGGCCAATTTAGGGCTCATTTACATTGCCTGCAAAAATAACGGAAGAGACAAATTTTTCAGATGATGGACAGCAATGGCACCCTATGGACTCCGTTGACTATAATTGGGCCTGTCGGGTTTCCATCATGGTATCTGCCATTTTACAGGACAAAATAGTGCAGCGTGCCTCCAACGCAGATGTGAACACACCCTCAATGTCATTCTCTTACTGTTATACGAGAATTGCTTGGTATAGTTCTGAGGATCTGTGTTCTGCAGACACAAGATGACATGTAAAGTGCCTGCAGTCTGCTGATAACACAGTGATTGCTTTTCACTGCAGGCTGTACTCTCCTGACAGCAACCACAGGCAACGTAAAACTTGCAGAATGAAATGAGCATTACAGATAATGACATTATGTTTAGGGAGTTTTGCAATTCCTGAGAACCCCTATATTAACCAGTTGTAGACTAGGCCATTCCAGCCGTTCGTGACCTGTCATGTTTTAGTATGTGCAGCTTTGAAAGCAATAACTTTTTTTTTTCGATAGACTATATAAATAATTTGTGCTTTTTTGGTGATATATGGGACTTTATTTTATGTCATTTTATTATATTAAATTTTTTTCTACCTAATTGTCTTTTTTTCACATTTCTTCAATTTTTTTTATAGCATAAAGTGCAAATAAAATACCGGTACTTTTTAAAATTCTGTCCGCTTTATGTTATGGTCACTCGCGGAGGAGGGCAGGGCTAAAATCTGTGGTGTGGGCCCGCGATGGTGGTCTTTTTTTATTTTATTTTGTCATTATTTTTTACTTTAAACATTGTGCTTCTGGATAAGGTCATAAAGGTCCTTTGGGGGGCATTTTAAGTTTACATTTTTTATTACAAATTTCTCCTGTTACTTTGGCTAATACATACTGTATCGAGATAAGCAAATACATTCTTAACTCATCAAATTCAACCTGAATTTTGTGTAAATTTGATTTGCATTCGAATCCAAGTTTGTGGTAATCCGATTTGCCCAAATTTTCAGAGCGAGAGAAAAAAAAAAAAAAAAAAAAGAGAGAAAAAAATTTGTCCGAGGAGACCTCCGAGTGTCATACAAAAATGTTCAGGCTAAGTGGAGCGCTTTCGATTAAAGTAGAATCAACTTGGACCCAAATTGACTCTTCGACTGAATCCGAATTGAATTTTGATTGATTCGCTCATCTCTAACACTGTATTAGCTTCACTTACAGGGGAATACAGCCTCCGGAGCCTCACTGCAGAGCTTATCTGGGTCTGCTAAGACCCAGCAGCATCTACAGTTACCAGATACCTGGCGATCACATGATCACCGGGACAGAGACAGGAAGCATCATGGCCACTATGTAGGCTGTGATCGGGAAGGCAGAGATGGTAAATCAAAACTGACAAAGTGGAATTCGATCTGAATTTCATAAAAAAATTTGATTTGCACCGAATCTGAATTTCCTCGTGATTCGTGGTAACGAATCACATTGTTTCCTAAAATGGCTGTTGCACATATGATGACATGGAGCAAGGAACTCTGGGAAGGCGGGATCACTCATAATGCCAAGCATTCAGCCAATCAGCAGCCAGCCAGCCCTGTGATGTCACAGCCCTATAAATAGCCTACAGCCATTCTGGATTCTGCCATTTGCCAGTGTACTTAATGCAGGAACATATGTCAGAAGACGCTAGGGACAGTGCTAGAAAAGACTTTATTGTGCTAAAAAACAATTTACAAGTGCAGGGAAAGATTATTCAAGGTGTAGGGAAAGGATAGGGAGGAATCATTCCACAGCATCTATGTTGAACAGGGTTCAGTAGGGGAGGTTATAGCCTGAGCAATAGGAACAATCCTATTACACCTTGCTGCACTGACTGCGGATCCAAATTGCCATTATACAGCTCTGTAATTCCAGCAAACTGTTCTTGTTATTAGGATGCAAGTGTTTTTTGACACAGGCATTAACAGGGTTTATTACAAGGAAATATTTCTACTTCGTATTTGCCCTTCTGCGGTGCAGTTATATGTTCTAAAGCATTTTTTGGCTTGTATTAGTGGAAAAATAGGGCTTATTAGCCGTTGTGTGGTGAAGTTGGAAAATTTCAGCCCTTTTTGTCGTGTATTAGTGGCAAAAGAAAAATCTATTTGCCGTTCAGCGGTGCAGTTATATATTCTAAAGCCTTTTGTGGTGTATATTAGTGACGTCAACACAAACGTACTGCTGACACCCTCTCCACTCTGTCGGGGGGGCTCTACTTGTATAAGCGTTTAATAGAACAGGTTCTGTAGACATCTACGTGGAATCAGCTGACGACGGTGTAAAATGAATGCGCTTCTTCTTGGCGCTAACATCGATCTGTAAGGCTGAGTTCACACTTGAGTTATTTGGTCAGTTTTGGCCCCGTGACTGCCCTAATAAGTGATGTGTGCAGTGATTCTAAGAGCGACGCCTGTCATCTGCATGTCATATGGACTCACAGTATTATTTCACTACCACAGCAGACTCCCTATACGTGTCCTACACCACTATAAAGGCTCTGTGCAGCCAGGAAATAACCGTTTTTAAACAGAATTTGCAGAGAATAAATTCGGAACTAACCAAAGTTTTTCAAACCGGTGAACCAGCCAAATCGAATTTTTGAAAAATTCGCTCATCTCTAGTAATAAACTGTCTCTGCCTTCTCTCTGCTGATCTTCATGCAGCTGCAAACTCAGCAAGGATGTTTATAAAATACGTCCCTGCAGAGCCCTATGCAGCCAGCAAGTGGTTAAATATCAAGTCGCCAAACAACAGTCAATAGAAATACAGTACTCAATAGGTCTGATACTAAAAAAAAATTGGGCAAAAAAAATTGCTTTCCATTAGTCTTGATATCTATTAGATCCCCCTTCAGACACATCAAAGCCGACCAACCCCCCAAACACAAATGATCGGTTTCCATCTTTATCTGTTCTGCGTTACAAAAATAGCTGTTGACTCAACACGGAGAATGTGACTAATGTTAGATTCAGCAGAACGGGTAAAGAAAGACGGACTTGCAGTTTTGTATGATTGGCTGAATGTGGGTTTTCTAGTTCAGCGCTCATAGTAACTGTAAATACTGCTTGTAAAATTCAGTCTTGGAAACATGTATCTCAAATGTCATTTGTAGGTCAAACATTGCTTTGTGATTTCAGCTTCCAGTCTGCAAGAATAGCTGCAATACCAGATAGGAAGAAAGCCAGGGAACAAAAAAAATAAATAAAAAATCCTATTTCTGGTCTGGTTTCACAGAAATGCATTTTTTAGTAAGACATTTTTAAGTGCCTTCGCTATAACACTATATTATAGGTCCATTACAGAACATGGTGACCTCAAATATTTTAAAAGGGTTGTCCCACAAAAAATATTCTGCAGTTTTCCAACCAGCACCTGAATCTGAATACTTCTGTAATTGCATGTAACTAAACATTTAGTATAGCCAATAAGTTATTCAATAAAATGTAACTGTATAGCGCCACCTTAGTTTTATTTATTTTTTATGCTGCAGTCTACGACCTTCCCGCACTAACGCCAGGTCTAAAAAAGTGGACGTGGCATGGGTGGGTAAGGGCGTGGCCCGACAGGCCCTTTTCATTTACCATTTTCTACGCCTGTTTTAGGCATAGAAAATGGTCTGCTCGGAAGCTACACATTAAGCTGATCGATCAAATTTAACCCCTTCCCAACCTCTACCCTACATGCACACGATATGTCGGGTCTTTAAAAAGGAATGTGTCTCCTATTAAAAAAATTCTGCCAGTTAAAACTAGATAGCGACACCTCTCCTTTTTCTCTAATCTGTTCTATTTCTAATTGTATTTTAAATTCTATTTACTCAACATGATTATGGGGGCGGCCATCTTGCCTGAGCATTTAGAGACGTGCTTTACAGCAGCCACCATGGACCACAGACACAATGGACAGGAGGGAATTCTGTGGGGGAGTGTTGTAGGCATGCTCTGTGACCTGTGCAGACGTCAGGAGGGAGTAGATAAGCTGTGACATCACCTACTGCGAATGGTGGATCCTGTGTTATTGATATATAGAGGTGATATTTGTCATTCTAATTCTGCATGTAATGATAAGCAGATGACTGCAGTTAAGTGATCTGTACAAACTAAGAAGTGGCACCTTAGTGGCCTGGGCAAAAACTGAAGAATGTTTTATTTTTCCCCCCCTTTATAATAGATAGTGGCATGAAAAAAAAAAAAAAAAAAAAAAAAAAAAATATGTTTAACTTAATAAGCTGTCATTTTCTGATGACACATTCTCTTTAAAGATGCCCCCCAAGTGCTGCTGTTTTTCACTGCAAGCATCCATGACCGGAGACAACGCCGATCATTGACATTTAACCACTCAGATGCTAGGTCTAGGCTCATATCCCTCTGACAAGTCACTATGAAATGTTGAATCTTTTCTTTCATAAGGTGGCCTTTAAGTGATTATATCATAGATAGGTCATATGATGTTCTTCAGACCAATGTTTACAGCACAACTGTTATAAAAGAATACATTATAGCATCCCTAAGCTTGAGCGTTAACATAGATGTGTCCTCACCTTGATGGTTTTGGTTTGTAGTCTGAGTCCATTTAAAGTGTTAATGGCTTTTTCTGCATCCTTTGGATCAATGTAATTAACAAATCCATATCCTAGACTCTGCCCTAGATGGAAAAGAAACAGCAAATTAGGGAACAATCATCTTATCCGACTGAAAACATGATTTACATAGAAATGATCTTCACCAAGGTTGACCAAGCTATGAAGGTCAAAGGACCTTCTTTTTTGTTATGACAGTCAGAACAGAGGCTGGAACGATATGCACTGATCTTGTTAAAAGGCAACCGTGAAATTTTCTGAACAGATAAACATTTCAACCTGTCATGTAAAATTAGCGAGGACTAAGGCCTTTAATGTGTTTAGGAGAAGAGGGTTTTTCTGGTTTTAATGACATTTATTGGTTTGTGGCAGAAAAGCTGGCCCGAGGCACTACAATCTCATAACGGAAGCAATGAATTTTTAACAAGACCTTCCTCTTGATTAGTATGAAAAATCCCCAGTAAGAATGGTCATTTTATCACACATGCGTCTTTATGTCCTCGAGACCTCTGCAGTGTCAGTCTAAAAATGCTCTGTATTTAGGATAGAAAAGGCAATGATGGCTTCAGGTAGACCTCTCTGTATTGAGGTATCTATCAGATGTCCTTATAGCACTGTACCGGTGGGTGTAACAGCACCAATGGAGTAGTCCCCTTGTTAGGGACTGACTGGAGGTAGACACTGTATGCTTAAACGCGTTGTTCAGTTCACCCGTGGAGGCGTTTTCCACCCCCCCCCCCCCCACCAGCATGGCTGAACCATATTTACCTAATCCCTGCCATTGGGCTCTGGCTTCATCAACCTTCCTCTGCCACAGCAGATCTTAGGTCTCCCCGCTTCAACATCTGGCTTTACATGGGTCACGTTGCCATTGCAGTGATGTGTCACCCTGGTCTCATGTCACTGGGTCACATGTCACATGGGCGACGCGTTACTGCTTCAGCCAGTCATTGGCTGCGGCGGCTATGTGACCCGTGTCAAACCGGATGTTGACGCGGGGAGATCTGAGACATGCAAAGCGTGAGGGGGAGCTACGGAGCTGAAACATAGTGGCAGGGATAAGTTAAGTACAGTTCCCGCTCCAGGTCAAGCCAGGATGTGGGGTCTGTAGAAAAGGTCCCCAGGAGTGAACAATCCCTTTAAAGGGGTATTCTCATCTTAACATTAACAGCCTATCCATACTCCATAAATGTCCAATAGGTGCAGTTTCCACCTCTGGGTCCAGCCCTATCTTGCAGCGGCTGTAAATGGAGACACATTCACAACTCTGTTCATTCACTGAATGTGGAGTTCCGAAAAAAGTTGAGCAAGCAAGATGAAACTTAAAGGGCTTCGGTCACCCCACTAAAGTGATTATTTTTTTTTGGGCTGGTGAAATTAGTTATATTGCGATATATGACAATATAATTGTGTTACTTACTTTGATCCAGCAGTTTCTGCAAAAAACGAAGTTTTAATATATGTAAATTCGGTCTCTACCAGCAAGTAGGGCGGCTACTTGCTGGTAGCTGCTGCAGAAATCCGCTCCCTCGTCGTGTTGATTGACAGGGCCAGCCGGGATCTCCTCCTCCGGCCAGCCCTGTCGGCATTTCAAAAATCGCGCGCCTGTGTTGATTCGGCGCAGGCGCTCTGAGATGAGGAGGCTCGTCTCCTCAGAACTCCCTCAGTGCGCCTGCGCCGATGACATCACCGAAATAGAAGACATCATCGGCGCAGGCGCACTGAGGGAGTGCTGAGGAGACGAGCCTCCTCATCTCAGAGCGCCTGCGCCGAATCAACACAGGCGCGCGATTTTTGAAATGCCGACAGGGCTGGCCGGAGGAGGAGATCCCGGCTGGCCCTGTCAATCAACACGACGAGGGGGCGGATTTCTGCAGCAGCTACCAGCAAGTAGCCGCCCTACTTGCTGGTAGAGACCGAATTTACATATATTAAAACTTCGTTTTTTGCAGAAACTGCTGGATCAAAGTAAGTAACACAATTATATTGTCATATATCGCAATATAACTAATTTCACCAGCCCAAAAAAAAAAAATCACTTTAGTGGGGTGACCGAAGCCCTTTAATGGCAATGTGAAATATGGATTGGGGGGATGGAGGGTCTGGCATGGCATGAGGTCCCAGGTACAGGGTAGAGGGAGTATATTTTCACAAGCATCAGAAGGAAGAGTTATAATAAAGTTTTGATAATAAGGGAATACCCTGTATCTATATACACCAGCCAAAGCAAAGTAGCTTATTGGCACCCTTCGTCCTGGCACCCTCCCAGAATATGGAAAACATGTCCACTAGGCCCTTTGGGTGTTTGTCCTTCTTTTGAATTCCTAAGGTGAATCATCTCATCCTCAATCTAATATCTTTTAAAGTTATCCCTATCATCCAAGTTTTTGGAGTGGAGTGGATCCAGCAGAAAGGAGAAGTCCTTCCTTTCATATTGGCCATTCCATTTGAATACACTTCTGGCTTTGGCTAAAAAAAAAAACTGCATCAAAACCTGAAGTGTGTTTTTTTTTCCCAAAAAATCTTGTGTCTTATAGAGGCTGTAAATAGGAAATTCTAAATGTCTAAGGGTATGAATTGCCTAGATTTGGTCTACACGCTTGTTTGGTTCAATCTGGAACCATAAAGAGTTGTTTGACCCTCAAAGGATTTTAGTATTGATGGTCTGTCTTCAGGATAGGCCATTAATATCAGATTGGTGGGGGTCCTACATCCCAAACCCCCGCTGATCAGCTGTTACCCTGTAGTTCAGGCTCCAGACGTTGGTGCTTGAGCTACACAGGTCCATCCATTGTGCAGGGGATAGAGTGTGTAACTCCAGTGCTGATCCCATTCACTTCAATGGGACCAGTGCTGTAGTTACAACTTCTATCCACTACAGAATGAATGGAGCTATGTAGTATTGGCACTGGCCACTGGTGCTGAAGCTACATGGTAACAGATAATCGACAGGGGTGGTGGGTATCAGCCCCCCGCCAATATGTCAGCATGTCTTTTAATATCAGTATTCTGCACAGCCCCTGTAAGGAAGGTGCAGAGGCACTAAGCACTATATTTTCTGTAGCTATTCTATACCGGACATCAGAGAACGATCCGATTTTCAACTTTCACGGTGTGCAGAGACAAATTTTGAAGCCCATGAAAGAATAACAACTCAGCAACTAACTATTTATAAGACTGAGGGGTCTTTATCCTTATTAAAATATCTATTCGCTGCCCTATACTTCGCACATTCAGCAACCACCTACAAGTTTTCGGCAACCTCCTCCTTAACCACTAATGGCTGACAGCTTGTCTGCGCAAGCTCTTACATAGGATGTGATTAGAAATGAAGTATTGATGTTCACTCAAATTGGCTACAGACATTAAATAAATAGGCGATAAAAATTATTGTACAAATGGCAACTGTTCTCCATATCCGATAAGATTTCATTTCGCATGTCTCATGCAGTAGCCGTCAGCACCAATAGTTTTAGCAATTTTTTTTAGGAAATAGAGGGGACTTCTACCTAAATTTCATCAAGCTTAAATATTAAAAGGGTCGTCTAGGATAAACTGGTAACTTATTTTTTTTCTATTAGCAGGGAAAGGTTTTGATTTTCTGTTGCTCTAGAGCCACCGCTTCGGTGCTCCCTGCCGGTCTTTAGTTACTTCCGTGCATCTGATCACGTGTCAATCACTGGCTGTGTGTAGATTGGCCGCACAGAGACCTGCGGGGAGCCCCCGGAGTGGCATCTGTGCCTATTAAACAGATTAGTATTTTGCTAGCAAATTGATGCGAAACAAATGAGATTTGACAGAAATTTTGTAAAAATTTGAGGTGAATCCAAATCCAAATTTTTGCTGATTCCATTTGGGCAAATTTTGGAGACAGAGAAAGAATAATAATGCAAATTTTACTTAAAAAGTAAGAAGCAAGAGAGAAAAAAACATGAGTCCTAGGCAACTTTGGAATGCCATACACAAATTTTCAGGCACTTTCAATTTGGGTAAAATTTATTTGGACCAGAATCGGTCAAGCCACAATTCAATTTTTTATAATTTGCTCATTTCTATATTTTGCTTTTTTTATTTTATTATTTTAAACCTGTTTTTTACCATTCATGTCCTGGCTTTACATTTTGTTTTAATCCTAGACAACCCTTTGAATTTGTTTGTTTGCTACAATGAAACGTCTTTGAGACGACCACCTAAAATTGCACTGAAAAGTGGTCTTCTTGGCAGATGGTTTTCTCAAAGTAGATAACCAGTATCCATAATATATGGTGAAACTCACAATCAGTCAAAGGAAATTTGATTTGGATATGGTGGTGGTCTTCTCAAGGAGGTGGTAATTTGCACTGTATATGTGTTCCTAGGAACGTTGGGCAATGTCATTATAGCTCCCGTTAATCTTATTGCTATGAGAGGAAATTGATATTACTGAATGATGAACAAATTATAAACTTTTTATGCTTTTGAAGACTAGCAGAGTTTATGCTATTTGCAACAATCACAATTGCAGCTCAATACGTTCTGTTTTGTGTTCAGAAATAACCATCATGTCTTCCTGGTCTAAGAAATAAGAAATTGGGTCTCGGCTGAAAATTATGATTTCTATAAAAGAACTGAAGCTATTTTCGCATGGAAATGATGCTGTAGTTCAAAAGGGTTAAAATGTACAAAATATTGCATCCATTAAATACAGGTTACTCTACACACAACACTACAACTCCCAAGACCATACCAATGAATTTACCTAGAATACTCCCATTATACTATATACAGAAAACGTCAAGCCTCCCAATATGATCTGCCCACTGGACCTCAGCATAATATAATTATATTATACTCTATACAAAGAACACAGCCCCTCCTAACATGCCTTGTCCTATGGACATAATTCCCAACATGATCAGACCACTAGGCAAGACTACATTACAATAATATATACATGGAACCCTACACTTTTCAAACATCACTATAATACAATTTTAATATACTATGTAGGCAGTGACCCGCTGGTTCACTGCTAAAGGGTTAATACAGTGATTCACTGTTAAAATGTTTATACTCCGGTTTGCCACTTCAAAATGTTTGCTGTGATGATGATTTATGCACTGTTTATACCAAAGGGTTATATATAGGTAAGAAGTAGTTACTGGCAGTCTTTAGTTGGTTGCTGGGGGACAGGCTGGTCCTGATCCCCTCCCTTGGCTTTAAGAGTAGAGAGTTCCTAGTCAGTAGAACTACAGACAAGACCTGTGTTGATGTGTTCTGCCAAAAGAGTTCCTAGCCAGCAGAGCATAACCTTCTTTGGTGAGCTCTGCCAAGTAGGCCACTAAAGAGAAGTCTTATCCAGGAAAATATCGTTCCTAAAAATGGAAAGCTGCCAGAAAGAGCAACTTTGCTAAGAACTAAGCATTGAATATTTGTAGAAGCTTGTGAACCATTTTAAAGGTTGTGCTGCATAGAGACAGTAAGGTAAAAGCACATTTATGGCAATAGACTTTACTGCATGTAGAAAGGGTCAATTGCTTCTGGTGCCTGCCACATTTCTGAGATGGACTAGCCGACCGAATCTATGAGTGTGCCCCGCTACTGAAAAATGCAGAAAGTATATTAGGAGTAACTGAACGCCTGTGGTTTATTTGGAAGGATTGCATAGTGTATCTAGAGAAAGACTCAGGGGGGATTACTACCGCCATTGCCGCCTCCTAGATCCAACCTTTGGGAACAGTCTACTCTGTGCAAAACCTGAGAAATGTGCCTGTTACTTAGATTTCTACTGTAACTCCCATAAATTGCTTAGTAAAGAGAGAAATTATATTTATTATAACCAATTGGGCCTGATTGGCTCCACTATCCATCTGCAGGCTCCCTACTCCAGCCCCCCTGCCTTGCACTCTGATACTCATCCACCTAACATCAAGGGGACCAGGACCGTCAGACAGGAGCCTCCAAAAGTCCAGAGTGTGTCCTGGGGGATGAAAGGGTGCACACTTCTCTGACTGCACGACTAGCTACTGTGGTGTACTACACCCTACTGCACCCTACACCCTCAATGCCACCATTTTTACTCCTATCCTCTCCAGTTTCCAACCACTACACCTCCCCTGCAGGCCAGTAGGCTGCATATACACTGAACACTATACTATACTTTCCAATGTGACCATAATACAATACAATTCTATTATACTACATCTATAAAACACTACACCTCCCAACATGATCTGACCACAGTACAATTGTGTATTTACTCTATACATAGACGACAACACCTCTTAACATGCCAAGCCGTATGAGCATGACTATAATACAATTCTAATATACTATACATATAGAAAACTACACCTTGCAACATAACCTGACCACTGGCCATGACTACAATACAATTATATTCTACACATAGAACACTACACCTTCCGACATGATCTGACCATTGGGCATGACCACAATGCAATTATATTATATTCTATACTGTACATATACCTCCCAACATGGCCTATAATACAATACTATTTTACTATATACATTCTGTAAAACACTATACCTCCCAACATGATCTACTTGTTGGACATGACCACAATACAACTGTACTATACTCTTCGCAGACATAGGACTTACCCCAACATGACACAACCACTGGGCATGCCTATAATAAAAAATGCTAGTACACTGTATACATAGACACTACACATTCCACCCATGATGTGATCAAAGAGAATGGCCATGAAACAATTCTACTACATTTTATATAGACACCACCTCCCAATGTGACCTCACCCATTGGCATGACTATGATACTACTAATTGACTGCTAATACCACTGCTACAGTGCTTTCGTTAGACAAAGAACACTACACCCCTCATTATCCTCCCTACACCATTGAACATGACAAACCCATATGTACACCTTTGTCGTAACATAAACGCTCACATCCTTTGCAAGCTTTTCCTGCTTTTAGACAAACATTCAAGTATTTTTCTAAATATAATATTCCACGTTTCCAGCTTCCTTCTTTGCATCTCAATCATGCATTAACATTATGAAGCCAAATCATTTCTAAACTCATTTCTGCTTGCGCTCAGTCTATTGAATAGAATTGAAGCTTAGTTTGTATCCAAGGGCAACCAAAAAAAGCCTACAAAAGGCAATTAGGTATTGATGAAGATGAAACAGTGTATCTGGTGAATGTTGCAGGATGTGCGGGATGAAAAGTGAGCGCACTATTGTTACCTGAAGGTGACTATGTTATTATAACCACCACCAAACAGCAGACAATGTAAAATATGTATTTATCCCCATGTGACACTACTTTATAATAAAGGATCGTAAGAGAAAAAAAAACAAAAAACACATGCAATGGCATCTGGGCACCAGCAGCACGCAGCATAGATTGTACTGGTCAGCTATTCATTACGCAGCAATGGGATACTCTCAGCAAATAATCTCCTCAAGGGCACTTTCAAATGTGGAACTGGGCTTGGAAACTGTATAGCATTAGAGCGGATCGGCAGTACCTAGTGTCGATGGCTAAGGTTCGCCATATATCTGCATGGAGTGTGTATGTCCTTCCTATGTATCTGTAGGTTCTCTCCAGTACCCTGATTTCCTCCCACATTTGGAAAAATGGAGATATGTTAATTTGGAATTTAGACTGGGAGCCCCAATGGGGCCAGGAACTGAAGTGAGCGCTCTACAGAGATTGTACACCACTGCAGAATATGTTAGCGCTGTATAAATGAATAAAATAAGACATCTTCTGACCCTGACATTCCTAAAAGTGACTTGAATCGCAAAGGTCCAATAGTCCAAATTTTTTCAACGTATCTACCTATTTAACAATCTATCGCCAAAGTCCCAACCTGACCAATACACTTGAGTACAGAACATCTTAATGAAGACAAAGACAATCACTACTGAGCCGACGGATTTTTTCTTTATCGTTTGTTTGCTTCCTAAATACAACATTAAGCGACCTTCTAAACAATCTTCACTGAAAAGGTCCCACCACTTTGCTACTGTAGAGCGTGTGTAAGTCCTTCACCTAGCTGCTGGTGCTGCTGAATCTGCTCTCCCCCCTTCTGTTAGTGTTAGAAAGAGCAGCAGGAGATTGTACACAACAAATGTGAGTGGGGAGAGACGAAAACACCCAAGGAAGGACATCTCACACCGACTGTAGATCGAACTGTAGACAGAAGGAAAGCACACACAAAAAGGCAGTTTGTAGGGGAAAGACAGCAGCATCCTGGACACACAGGCAAAGCATGTATTACTAGGAGGGACATGTCCACATTGAGAAAAGTCTGAAAATAGGAGCAGGTTGCAAACTGAATATTAGGAGGTCTGAAGATGAATGAAGGAATGAAGATTGCAAACTAAACCAGTGCAGCTTTTTTCACTTACCTCCATGTCTAAGGCGTCTGTAATCTTTAATAAAGATGCAAATATTGTTTTCTATGATACCTGGCAATGACTAGACTTTATATGGTACATGAAGTGGATAATATCTTCTGACTGGTAGTAATTATAGGGTCATAGTTTCATTTTTCAGCCATCTTTGCTCCAGTGATGCTATAGTCTATTAGCTTTTCTGTCTCCTCTTTGCAAACCTTTATTACTCTATCGCAATTTACGTTATAATCCACAGTGCACCCCATGCCTATCAAATGACACGTAATCTGAGTATGAGTTTGCAAAGTGGGCTGCATGTATTTCTATAGGCACAGACGGTACGGTATATAGCACACTAGCTATTATTGGATTCCTGCTGCACAAATGGAAGCCTCTCTCATGAATAATGCAGGACCTATGCCGTGCTGAAGGCGGCGGCAGCAGATGTGCATACAGAAGAGTCAGCAGTGTAATTCTAAGGTTAAAATAATGCAATCCACAGGGATCAAAAGGTAAAAATAACCCTGCTCTTACGCAGAGACAGCAGACTCAGATTCATTCTGCTGCTCCCTTGTATTCTGCTGATAACACACAGTCCTTGTCCAATGTCACCAGCAGCAGACTGGTGGCTCTGAGCATTCAGCTCATCACACTGATCAAAGCAAATGCTGAAAAATGTGACTTATGCACACTTCAGTTATTACCCTAGTGTATCTGAATATTGGTATGTTTTGTCTCTTCCCTGCTGACTGCACTGCAAAACAAAGGAAGGGGCGCGAAGGCCTACGTATACCATTCACTAACAGAAGGAACTGACTACTGCTTGGCTTTACTGGTAAAACGTGTTTTAAATGACTTGAACTGAATAAGTCAAGCTATGCATTTGCAAAGATAGATAGAAAAATACACTAAATAGAGCATAAATACATATAGGGGGTCGTTTATTAAGACCAGCGTTTTAGACGCCAGTCTTAATAACCCCTGCACTGGCGGTGGATCCGCCAAAGTTATTTAGGGGAGCCGGCCACTACATCTGTCAGTCTAAATCTACTCCAGCTTCCTTGCTGGCGTAGATTTAGAACATTTTCTGGGCCTAAAACAGGCGGGGCATGAACGGGAAAAAGTGGAGGCTCAAATATCTGGTGTATATCAGTTGGTAAATGACCCGCATAGTGTATAGATGTCACAGTACGCAAAATACAGTATGCCTCCTCCAGAAGAAAGAAAACTGCCTCTCGAGTGCTACATATAAGTAAGCACTCCGTAAGTCAATGCCCAATGCATAATAGAGCCTTGAGACATGACCAAGGTTATAAGCCAGACCAGAGACACACATCTGTAGTACTGTGTTAGCGATTTTCACTCCTTATCAATATGGAGTATGGTCTCGGTTGGCTACATGAGATTGCCTTTGAAGCAGCTTTTAGAAGGTACTGGTTCTTCTTGTGAAGATCCAATTAGTGTGCTTTTCCCAGGGTGCATTGCATTGTCGACACTAGCTGGGTCTCCTGAAGTAGAAACCGTACCTTCCAAGAGATTCATAATGTAAAACCATCAACAATGGGCTAAAGAGTATGTACTACGCCATGGAATGAATGGCAATTTAATAAATAATAATAATGTTCAGAAGTATAAGTAAAACTATTGATCTAGAACAATCTCTCCAATTCAGAACAGGGCAATGATAAATGTATAACTGATGGATATGTAATGTATCTAAATATAAAGTCCAGATACTGGCAAGGGGACCCATAAATGAACTGGGGTGAGGCTGCCCAACACCAACGCAGCCAATCATGCATGAACCACATGCTCAGGCAAAACCCTCTTTTCAAGATCTCCATGCAGATGTTCACACTACCACTGTTGGGTTTCCACTGGGCGTGGGTCTGTTATTTTTAATGGCAAAATAGGACAGTTAGTAGTACTATTCTTGCCATCAGAAGTCTGAAAAACGCTGACAGACACCATTGTGAATCAACTTGGTTTGTGAGGATCTCAATGTATCAGTTTTAAATTGGCCCCAGCATAGCTGCCATGGTTCTGATGGTCATGACACTAGTATGAAGAGAGCCTAACATGTATGAAACCAATGGTGGAAGTAACAAATACAAGCAAAATAAAGTGAATAAAAGCAATAATGCCTCAAATCTACGATGACTTCGCTTGTCCCTTCAATCATCTGTACATATCAAAACATATATATATATATATATATATACTGTATATATACTGTATATATACACAGGCATGCATTAGGAAACTCAAGTTATTTGCTTATGCATAAGACACATAAGATCTTGTGTATCACTGAAGTCATACCCACGCTCTAAACTGATAGGCTGCATCATAATAAATTGAATGTAACATATATCTATTTATTATGTTTTAACGGTGGATGATTCAGCATTTTCTGCAGAAATGCTCTGCTTAGGAAAAATCATTATTAATTATCCTCATTAAGAATAACAGCAACTTCCATAACACAAATGTAGTTATCTAGAACATGCAGGAAGCAGTCTGAGCAGAGATCAGTCCAGGCAGATACTTAAGCCAATCAAGAAGATCTGTACAGGATAATTTCTAATCATCTATTCTATCCTGTTCTGTGAATGCTCATGAATTAAAGGAGAATATCAGTCTAACACACACTTTTAAGGATACTTTTTGGAATAAAATATTTGTGTAGATGAGGGATAGCACTGTATCTAGTCTTGCATTTATCAGCAGTTTCCCCTTCTGCTGGCTCAGTCTCTTATTATTCTCCCCCCTGTGGTAGCTAGTAAGAGACTGGCTGCCATAATGTCTCCCATACACAGGAGATTATGCTTTCTAACACTCACTCGCTCACTCAGAAGCACCATATAGGACATTAGAGAGAAGTACTAAACTGTATTGATGTGAATAAAGCACATGGATGAGATTTAAAGCTATTAGCTGCAGCAGCCTTTATGTGTATGTCTCTGTTTATCTCTCACTTGGAATCTCTTCCTTCTCCTCTGTCTGTGTGTGTTTCTCTGCATCTTCTCCCTCTCCCCTCTTCATAGACGTTTATTGGCAGCATGTAATCTGATGGCAGGGGTGGTGACCAATTAAAGAACCTGTGCCAGCTCTCTCCTTACCGAGCTGCTTGGTCTCTATGAGAATGTTCTTAATTTGGATCCCAAATTCTATTTCTTGACCTTCTAACTGAATGAGCAAGAAGAGAAGAGTAAAGCGGAAACAGATAATTTCATACAAATCCCTCGGCAAATAAATGGAAGAAGTATTTATTCATTAGAGACACCAATGCACATCTACGACCTTGTGGAGAACCAATGGTCAGTCCCATTCAGTAAGAAGGGTTGATGTCACATTAGGTATTAATGTTACGGTTTTAGAGGGGGATGGAAAAGAGTGGCCGGAGATGTTTTGTTTGACCCAGATTTCATTTTTTTAGCTTTTAGAGGAAAGGGGGGCAAACTTTTGGATCATTAGCCTTTAGCATTGAGTTCCACGCTATGGGCAGCTATGCCAAATTTATCCAACACAAGGGTTAACCTTGAGCTTAATGGGTATTACAAAATGCTGTATTCCATATCACATACACAAAACGGCCCTGAGGAGCCTTCAATGTGTAAGACATTGTAGACCCCTCTGTCACCAAGCTAGATTGTATTAAAAAGCAGTAACAAACACTACTGACCTTTCCCAAAGATAGGGCCCTCTTCAGTAAGGGATTTCCATTTTGTGCCAGTAGCTAAATCCTTCAAGTGTTCCTCCAATTGTGGGCCTATGGCAAAAATCCTTAGTGAATAGGGCCCAATAACAGTTACAGCTTGGTATATTTAGTGTATAGATATATAAATATATAAGGCATGCACAATATGAAAATTTGGGAGCATTATACTCCTGCAGAAATACAGGAGAATATCAAATATAACAATAGAGTATATTACAGGAAAACCATCATACAGATGCAGCAGACGTTAACTTGATGCTTAATGCCATAAAGGCACATTCATTTTTCAATGGCTTTTGTTGTGTCAATTTAAAGTTTGCTGCAACTGTGTATTTAACGTGTCCAGTGTCAGGTTAACGTTTGCTGCATCTGTATTATGTACACATTCTGTTTTAAATTAGTTAATATTTGTCATTTGAAGACATTACTCTATGGATAGGGTCAATATGGAGGTGACCTAGAGGACTACCGAACAACATTACTGCAGAACTTCATGTACGATGCTCAGCATGGCTGCTCATTTGAGGGTAAAAGACTGTTTTATTAAAATTACAGCAATAATCAACATATCTTAACTGGTGTTAAGGCAGCTCTAGATATTAATGTGACCATACATGGTCCAAAGAATGGATCTGATGACTAGAAGCAAGTGACACTGCATACATGAGATTTAATGACCCCTCCCTATAGTTATAGCAATATATTACTATGTACAAAAAAGAAAGAATCAACCCCACCTCCCTCCCCTGGTGCCAGTGTTGCCTAACTATAGGTAGATATAGATATCTCACCAACCATTGATGGTGGACTTAGGGATTATCCCATAAAAGGAATTTATCACTTATCCTCATGCGCGATCTCTAGGGGCACCACCAATGACAAAAATGGGGATACAAGCCCCCATCATGCAGGAGTTTGAAAGTACAGGGTGGTCCAAAAGTATGGAGACCCCCTGAATAAATAAAAAACGGTGGTTGGGAACACCATCCTCTTTGTGGCATGTTGCTAAGGGGAATGGGGCATTTCCAAAAAGGTGGCCATTTTGAAAGCCACCATCTTGGAAGTTGATATTTTCAAACGGAAAGGGGTGCATGTGACATATTTATCTGATATCAACTTGGTTTCAACCTTATTGGACACTACCCTTCACAGATTGGACCCCTTCCCTTTAGCAACATGCCACACACAGGATGGTGCTCCCAACCACCGTCTTCCTTTTATTCGGGTGTCTCCATACTTTTGGACCACCCTGTAGTGGTGGTCATGCATGTACACCGTTGACCTATTCAATCGATGAAAATAGTCAAGTGCCATCTCCGTCAGTCACATAGACTTGAAAAGATTGGCAGTGCACGTGCAACCACCATGTCACTCAGGTTCCTCCATAACGGTGGCTTGGGACCACTTTCTGGTGATCATTGGTGCCCCCATCAAACATATCCTCTTCTTTAAAGGGTTTGGATGAGACTTGTATTATATTTTCCAGAAACTGTGCCCCTCTTGATTAGTGTTGCAGCTCAGACCCATTTACATAAAGGGGGCAAAGCTACAATACTGGTCACAGCTCATTGACAAGAGTGGTGCTTTTTCCAGATTTAAAAAAAGCAGACCCTTTATTCTAGTCTCATAAAACCCTCAAAAACAAGATGCTTTTTGTGTCATTGATCGCAGAGCGAATCTCCGCTATGTATCCGGAACGAAGAGTCTCTGTAAAGAGTTATTTCAGGAATAAACATGTTTTGCAGATCTTATGGTTAATCGTAAGGGAGAAGATTCTAGACAGCTGCCATTTCCTTTACAAACCCCTCTGCGCTTTTGTAATGTCCCACACATGGGAACAAAACACATTTGATTGTGATTGAGGGGGGGGAAAAAAGGCCAGAATTTCAAATGCAGAAGGGGAGGGTGCGAGCGCAGGGAAGGCGAAGACAACCAGTCTGGCAATTATAGCTGCCAATGTAGGCTTGATCGGACTATCACAAACAATATACTGGGCCTTTCAGGATTTCATTCTCATCTGAGGGAAAGATCACTTAACTCTTCTGTGGAAGGCTTGGCAAGCTTAGCATGAATTACAGCCTAAGCGTCTCTTGACGGGGATTTCTTCGCATGCATTGCATGGGATTAAACAGATAGGGGCATTTACTGCATTAAAGGGAACCTGCCACCATAGAAGAGCTGAACTGTCTACAGGAAGCATTTTATAGAACAGGAGGAGCTGAGCTGACTGATATCTAGTGTCAGTAAAACTTGTTATTTACGCATATAAACCCCTGCTCTTTCAATGAGTCGTGTGAGTGGTCCTACTTATTGATTGACACCTATTTGTGTATGCTTAAAGCGGTTGTCCCTTGAAAAATATTCTACATATTTCAAATCAGTATTTGGATCTGAATACTTTTGCAATTTTATGTCATTAAAATTTTTATATAGCCACTGAAATCTATCTCTATAGCGCCACCTGCTGTCTGCTCTTTTTCTAATTTTTCTGTCCTGCTCACTTAGTTGGAAGCACATGCTCAGTTCCATCCTTCAACTGCCACTAGCTGCAGCGGACAGGACATGCCCCCTTTTCATTTTTTTAATTAGTCAAGGGATAAACCCTTTAAGGCCCTATTAGACTGCACAATCTCAGGCCAATTATCAAGAATAAGAACGCTAGTTCCCGATAATTGCCCTGTACAATCAGGCAGCCTGTCAGCTTATGATGGGCATTTTTTGTTACCGATGATCTGCAGGATTATCTGCTAGTGTAATACAGTCTTTAGTCATGCAGGGATAGTGATCAACCACTGATTTGGACCGGGCAAATGACATGTCAGATAATGCAGTGGTTCAAGGGAATAAATTACAAATTTAAATGAATTGTTTCCCATATATGTCGCCTGCTCAGCTCCTCCTGCTCTATACCAAGCTTGCACTGCAGAAAGCATGGTTTCCTTTAATACCATTTCTTATTAGGTGCTACCATCTAAAGATTTCCCACAGAATAGTTAATAGCTTTGCATAGGTATTAAGCAGAGAATTTAACTAGTTAGCTACCGTTATAGAGAAGAGCATATTGAGCAGTGAGTGGCTGCCCTAAGAAGCTCCCCCTTGGTGCTTGATTGACAGGGTCGAACATCTTACCTGGCCTTCACAGTGTTGCAACTGCTTTTCTGAGCGCAAGCACAGAGGCTCTGCTACTTCTACTGGAGCAGCTCTGGTAGCACAGCCTCTGCGCTTGCACCGCTACTCTGAGCAGCGGCACAGTCGTGAAATTGTCAGGACCAGTCAAGCTGTCCTACGCTGTCAATCAAGCAGCAGGGGGAGCTTCTTCAGCAGCAAGGGGACAGCACTTTCTGCTCAACAGATCGATTATCTCATCTCTTAACAGTTTTTTATCACGTTCCCAGCTCTTGCACATTTTTCTAAATCCTGGACAACCCCTTTAACTGATTGTTGTATTCCTCTTCTATAAGTCCATCTATACATTTATATAAAATATAAGGTGCTAGGGAACATGTGAAGGACCTATACTAAACCCAGTATTGCCACTATATTGGTGGGACAAACACGTTCACAATATGGATACAACATTTGGGCATATTTTTTTCAGGCCTAATGCACACCGTTCTGTTAGGGCTCAAGTGTCACTTGTGGCTGTTATAACACCTATAGAGGTCTATGGGTCCATACTGAGATCCCCGGTGGGCCTCTGTTTTTATATGTCATATTCTTATAAAGTCAAACAGAGATAATACTGTGTTCATTGCTACACTGCATGCGTTACATTGTACGGTGGAGGTATTTTCAAAAGATTTACTACTAGAAATTTAAGAGTATGACCACACTGTCAGGTTTCCTTAGGCAATTTGGGGAGAAAAAAAATCAGCGGTGGGTCATAATAGGCCATAAAGTATAAAGGACAGATGCAACTTCTTTTTTTTAATTTACTCCTGATTTTGGCTTCCAAAACTGCATGCAGAAACCTAACCCCTAAAGAGGATTTGCAGAATTAGAAAAAAGGGGTATATATTTTTCTAGAAAAAACACCAAGTTAGCCACTTTCCCTGCTGGAATACAAAACACAATCCATGGAAAGGAGGGGGCCTTTCTCTAATGCTGGACAAACCCTTTGAATACCAGGAAAGAGATGTTTCTACTGTAAATCCATCAGGCATCCATGTAGACATAATGTCAGAGTTGGACTGCGGTTCCTTAGGCCCACCGGAAGAAAACAGCAATCATCAAAAAAGTCAGATTGGTTTTGAATGCAAGAAATAGACCCTAGTGGCAGGTGCTTGGCTCCAAAAAGTGAGTGGGACTGATCTGTATTCTCTCGCACTTATTCCAAGGCTCCTGTCTCCACAGGGGTCTAGGCAGAACATGCAGAACAACAGGACCACGTTCCTGGAGCCAAATCTGCAGGCTGGGGAAGATAACATTTATTATTGATTAAAGTGTTGCTAATGGATGCTACATTGTAATAAAAAAGGAAACAACTTGGAAACTGTTCCATCTTATGGGATTTGCCTTTATGCAAAACTGCTCCTGTGCACCGGAGCTGACGCGGGGTCACGGGCGCTAATTCTTCGCATGCTAACACAGAATGGCTTGCATAGATTGTAACACATTAATCTTGTTCCTGCCGTCTTTGAATCCATCTTGCAGCAGGTAGAGTGCTTGCAGACTGCTTATTAACCTAGATCAGACATGACTTGCTTTCACTGTCTGTCACTTGAGCTGTTCACAATTTAAAGACTTTTCATCCCCACCGCCACCCCCAGGCCCTGAAGCAGCTCTCTGTCATGTGTGTTTGTGTGTGTCGGGGGTGTTTTTTTTTTTTAACAGCTGCCATCCCTACCCCCTCCTATGCAAATGATGCTGACTGGCACGCACGCTGCATATTGCTTTATCTGCACAGCATCGGGCGCTCTGGATATGTATGGATTCTAATTCTCTTTGAAAAAGCAGCTCATTAGAAATACATCACATGATTTCAGGTCTCCCGTGAGATAAGGCTCTAAGCAATGCAGGATATTACAGGAGACTTGTACAATAGTCATTCATTACAGACTATAATATTTTTTTGCATGGATGTCATCAGCATTTACATATGAATTATAGAGAGAAAAAAAAATTATGTATTTAAAAAAAAAAAAAGAAAGGTTCTCCCCAAATGATATTTTTATGCTCGGAATTGGCAAAGTACCAAATGTGAACAGCTGCTAGCATGGTCTGGTCCTAGCAATCTATTTCTCCATGGAAACTTAAAGGGGTTCTCTGGGAATTCGATATTGATAGCTTATCCTCAGGATAGGTCATCAATATCTGATCGGTGGTGAACTCCTGCTGATCAGCTCTTCGAAGAGGCTGCCAGTGAGGTCCCGTTCATTGGACACATGGCCTATGTGCGGCTCATCTTGGCTGCAATACCAAGCACAGCCATTATACAATGTATGGCGCTGTGCTTGGTAAGCTGTGAGAAGGCCGGAGAACTCATCGGGGTACACCTCAGCCTCTTCAAACAGCTGATAATTGGGAAGTCGGATGTAGGACCCCTAACAATTAGATATTGGCAAATTACCGCATCCTGAGGATAGGCCATCAATATCAAACTCCCCTAAAAAACCTTTAAGGTATTCATACACCTTCAACAGCTGTCAGCCGAATGCTTGTTTGGCCCACAGCGATCACCCCCCCCCCCCTTCACACACACATGCACTTAAATTTCCGTCCGAGCATTGCATGCGTTCTCTACGGGGAGCCTCTGTCAGACACCTCTGGCAGCGGCTTATCTGCCTTGAGAACAAAGGATAAGGTTTGCTGAATTTCAACATTCCCGTTCTTTTCCCCCCTAACATTTGGCAAACAAACGATGACTGAACAGTTTATGAATGTTAGATGGTTGGCTAGACCCGCCAAAATTGGGGATTCGGCTGACGCTATGACTTGCAGAGCTATATCCGAAATGAAGTGTATGTGGGGTTTTTTAAATATATTTTATATATCTTGTAGAAGATTTGTGCAGAAAGTAAAAAACTGCAGCTGGTGATTCAGCACAGGGATTTTCCAGGACTTTGATATTGATGGCTTAGACCAGGCATCCTCAAACTGTGGCCCTCCAGCTGTTGTAGAACTGCAACTCCCACAATGCCCTGCTTTAGGATGATACCTGTAGGCTGTTCGGGCATGCTGGGAGTTGTAGTTTTGCAACAGCTGGAGGGCCGCAGTTTGAGGATGCCTGGCTTAGACCAAGTTCACCCTTCAGTTATTTGGTCAGTTATTTCCATCAGTTAGGGCTTGTTCACATGAACGTGTGAATCCCGTGCTGTGGACCGCAAATAGCGCTCCGCTAAGCATGGGCACCTGCCGTGTGGCAGCCGCATAGGGATCGCAGCCCCATTCACTTGAATAGGTCCGCGATCCCTCCGCTCTGCAAAAAGATAGAGCAAGCTCTATATTTTTGCGGTGCGGAAGCACCGAATGGAACCTCAGAAAGCACTCCGTAGTGTTCCGTTCCACACCGTTCAGCATCTCCGGATTTGCGGACCCATTGAAATGAACGGGAACCGTGTATTGCGGATCCGCAATACAGGCACGGGCTTCACACAGTGGTGTGAACGAGTCCTTATAATGAGCCAAAACCAGGTGCTAATCTTGCCATTACACCTCATCTCTGCGTAGGCTTCACTACTGGTTTTGGCTCACAATAACTGATTAAAATAACTGACTAAATAGCTGAAGTGTGAACTGAGCCTTATCCTTTAGACCAGGGATGCCCAACCTGCGGCCCTCCAGCTGTTGCAAAACTACAACTCCTAGCAAGCTCGGATAGCCTACGGCTATCAGCCTACAGCAGGGCATGGTGGGAGTTGTAGTTTTACAACAGCTGGAGGGCCGCAGGTTGAGCATGCCTGCTTTAGACAGAATAGCAATATCAGATCGGTGGGGGTCTGACTCCTGACACCCCCACTAATCAACTAATTGAAGGAGCCGAGGCACTCCAGCGTTCAATGTATACTCTTCCTGACGTCTAAGGCACAGCGCCATCCCTTTTGTAGTGGCTGTGCCTGCGACTGCATCTCTCTGCCGCTCGTTCCCATTCAAGTAAACAATGGAGTTTCATGGCCTCTTCGTTTTTTTCATTGGTGGGGGCTCGAGAAGTTGGTTCCCTGCCTATCTCATATGGTTGCATCAAGGTCACAGAAAACACCTTTAATCGGGTCTTATGCTTCAGATGAATAACTTTGTAACAACATTGTATCACTTATTTAATCCCAGTGCAGAGCTGCTTTCACGATTCCGCTAGCAGTTGGTGGACTCCTCCAATGCAGATCTCGAGAACAAGCGTTAATGCGGCAAGGACTGCTGGGAGAATTCTGCTCTGCAGCCTCCGGATTGTGAATGGAGCTTTGTCTATAATACAGGCTGTAACTAAGGATCGGCACACGATAAACGATACAATGTTATTTCATGTTTAAAAAAAAATAAAGATTAATTCTATATGGGAACTGTAAATGGTTGAGCATATGTAAGCCTCCATATCTTGCTTTGCACGCCCAGTAAAAGTAACGTTATATAACTAGTCTTAATACTACGGAAACAATATGGGGAAGTAACAGAGCAAGACGTCATTGTGCTTTTTCATAGGGCTGCAGATAAATCCATTTATCGTACAGGGTTAGAAAAAAAGATCTATATTTTTTGGGGTCCCTCTGTTAATGGGATGGGTCTGGTATTGCACATCGACCCCATTCATTTCAATAGGAATGAGCTGCAATACCATCCACAGCCCATGAACAAAGGTGGCACTGTTTCTGGGCCATGAGATGGGGGGGGGCAGATTCTTTTATTCTAATCTTGGAAATCACTATTACAATGGGTAAAGGGAGACTAAAGTTTTGTCTTGTCAGATTAAGGAGTCTTATAGTATAAGCCAAGCAATACTACCTGGAACAGAGGACTATGAATAAGTTCTTATCGAGGAGGACCCAATCTGGCTCGTTAGTGCCACCTATAAGGAAGACTACCATATAAGTCATGTTCCAAGGCCTGTTTAGAGGGCCTGACATTAACTTCTTGGGTAGCTATCCAATAGAACCCCCCCCCCCCTCTTCCTGCATAATAGCTTATTTACACGATGGGTGAACGAAGGGTTAAGTAGATTCACCTTTTATAGCCCATGGTACGTAGTTGTAGGCTACGGCTGTAAAGACAATAAAGCCATTCATTAATCCCTATATATGGGCCGCTGTGCATTCCCATTAAGCAGGTTTATAAAGAGCCAGCACCCAGCGCCCATTCATTGCACTCTAGCCTCATTTATTCATCTCGTTTTTGCTGAACAGGTAATAAAGTTTATTTTTTTTATTTTTTTTTCCATCCTGGCCTCAGTACAACGGCAAGGGTCCTGGAGGGAGCCGTTTTATTGTTAATTTAAAAAGCCAGAATTAATTAGGTTGTGGAAATGAAAGTTCTAATAAGCTCACTTTGTGGCCACATTGCGTCTTTCCAGCTTGCTCTATCTCAGCATCTTTACAAGACAATACCAGGTATGAATCATAGCGACTGACTTCAGACTCGTCTTATTTATGTATTTGTTTTCCCGTCATAGCACTTATCCCTGTGCATTATTACTCAGAATATACTATGAATAGTCTTGGCGGTGACGGGCTTAGCTCACAGCAGGCGGGATCCGATATACGTCTTTTAAGTGACAAAATGGGAAATGCCAAGATATCCGCAAATTAACGGTATCATTAAACCGCTCATAATGAAATCATCATACAATGCAGAGCCTCCAAGGCAATTGTGTTTTCCTGCCTGGTCTTAAGATCTATGCCAGTCATTATCTATCAGATGGTTGAAGAAAAACGTAACAAAATCCGTTGGCAAAAAATGGCAGTTTCTGTTCATCGTAAACGATTAATAGCTTTAGGCCAATAGGTTATTTTGGAGCCAGTGTTTCTCTGTCCAATGGGGGCTATGGCCATTCACTTTAAAAAGAGGCCTGCAGGCCACTGGACTCATCAGTCCATCGGACTAGGGTGTTTTCTTTATGGTTCTTCCTAAATCCAAACTAAACTATTCCCACTCCCTGAAACAAAATATATCACTGTTCCCTTTATGAATCCAATACCAAACCAATACCAATCCCTATCATGATGCTGCTTTCAAGCAAGTATTAATGAAAGCCGGATCTCTATCATAGAGCTACTTGAAGAAAGCTGGATACATATCATGACACTGCCTTCAGGGAAGTATTAAATAAAGTTGGATCCTATCATGGAGCTACCTTAAAGGGGTTCTCCAGGAATATAAAAAAATAAAATACTTAAATATTATTTTATAATAAATATATTCACAAATACTTTTCATTACTTAGAATGGCTTGTTTTGTCTAGGGAGCAATCATTAGGAGAAAAAAATGGCCGCCGTCCTATCAGTACACACAAAACCTGTCCTAATCACACAGCAGGACAAGTTACTTCACCGCAATGAGCTGCCTCGTCCTCCTCTCTGCTTGTCAGGAATCATGATCATGAATACAGGTGAATCTCTGTGGGAATGGAGATGAGGAGGAAACATGAGAGGAGGGTGAGCTGTGGCTAATGAGCAGTAGCTCTTGCATGCAGTCTCCATTGCCACAGCAACACATTACCACAGCCTGTCCTGTCCATCCGCTGTACTTCATGTCTTCTCATGAACTAAATTCTCCAGAGATTCAGCTAAAGTTCTTATCATGTGTTTTCAGGATCATAATCCCTGACAAGTAGAGAGGAGGAGGAGGATGAGGCAGCTCTTTACCTCAGTGTTGTAAAGTAAATTGTCCTCATGTGATCAGGACAGGTTTTGTGTGAACTAATGGGACAGCAGCCATTTTGTTTTCCCTGATGATTGCTCCCCAGACAAAACGAGCCATTATAAATAATGAAAGGTAATTGAGAATATATTTATAATAAAGTAATATTTAAGTATTTTTATTTTCTTAATTCCCGGAGAACTACTTTAAAGGAAGTTTTGAAGAAAGCTGGATCCATGCTACGGTGCTGCCTTCAGTGAAATATTTAAGAAAGCTGGATCCATATCATGCCACTGCCTTCGGGGAAGTATTGAAGAAATCAGGTTCCCTATCTTGATGCTGCCTTCAGGGAAGTATTGAAGAAATCAGAGTCCCTATCTTGATGCTGCCTTCGGGGAAGTATTGAAAAAATCAGGGTCCCTATCATGGCACTGCCATCAGGGAAATATTGAGGAATGCTGGATCCCTATCTTGATGCTGCCTTCAGGGAAGTATTGAAGAAATCAGAGTCCCTATCTTGATGCTGCCTTCGGGGAAGTATTGAAGAAATCAGGGTCCCTATCATGGCACTGCCATCAGGGAAATATTGAGGAATGCTGGATCCCTATCATGGCACTGCCATCAGGGAAATATTGAGGAATGCTGGATCCCTATCTTGATGCTGCCTTCAGGGAAGTACTGAAGAAATCAGGGTCCCTATCATGGCACTCCCATCAGGGAAATATTGAAGAAAGCTGGATCCCTATCATGGCACTCCCATCAGGGAAATATTGAAGAAAGCTGGATCCCTATCATGGCACTGCCCTCAGGGAAGTATTGAAGAAAGCTGGATCTCTATCAAAGCACTAGCTTTAAGAAAGTATTAAAGACAGCTGGATCCCTATCATGGAGCTGTCTTCAGGAAACTATTGAAGAAGGCTGAATCCTTATCACAGCACTGCCTTTAGGAAAGAATTTGGGGATGGATAATTGTACAAGTTATTTTCATTGTCATGTGTTAAACAAGAATCTGAACCCGAATACATCCCTGAGGGCAGCGCCATGATAGAGATCCAGCTTTCTTCCTTCCTGTGTTTTCATTCTGGCTTGTCTGACTGTCTGGAGCAAGGGCTGCAGCCCAGGTTATCTAATACTCACACTTACAATGGTGTTGTGCCTACAGGTAGGTGCATCACTGTCTCTTTTTTTATTTTTGTGTATCATTATTATGGTCCTTCCCATAAGGCGCTACTCTGTTTTCTCTTTTGTACAGTCATATTTGTCCCAGTATGACCTTCTTGGACAAAAGCCTACATATGCCGGAGCTGGCCTTGGTTGATGAGCATTACTATATCGTCTCGGAGCACATCATTGACAGCACAGAGGTTTCTGTAAACACGCCACATTCTTATATTCAAGCTATAGTTATATCCAAGCTATATTCTACTAGATATGCCAACTATTAAACATAAAATTACATCCTATCTCAGGATGGGGCCGGGTCAGCATAAAATATTGAGATCTAAATAGCTTCAAGCAGCTTAACCTTTAAAACATCAATTTTAGCAGATATTTGTTCCACCGAGTAAAGCTTTGCTGTACTACACTTTTTGACATTTAATGCTTGCATAACTTGCACAAGAAAACATTATTGACTACTTAATTACAGGGTATCCATTATCTATGAGCGTTAGACTTGAATTGGCCATATATACAGTAGATTAGTCTGTCATGTACTGGCGGGATACTCCAATGTGTATGAAGGGTGAAGACTGCTCATGCAGTGAAAGTGAATTTTTTGGGTTTACTCCCCCATACTCCTCTATAGAAATAAACATTCACTTTAGCTTAGCCAAATATGAAATGGGAGATTGGGGGAATGATATTTACTCATGGGAATTCTGGTCTTCTCTATATCCGCTTACTATATGTTTTCCTGTTTTAAGTTTTTTTTTTCTGCAGTGAAGGGTAAGGCTATGAAGAACAGGGTAGAAAAAAATAAAAAATTGCCTCCTGATGGCTCTGGTTTGGCTGTTTTTCGCCAAGATCAAGGTCTCTGTGGAGTCAGTAATGAGAGGGAACTAAAGGGAACTTAAAGGGAACTTATTTGCAGGTTGCCTGTTATAGAGCAGGAGGAGCTGAGCAGATTGTTATATAGTTTTGTGCATCCTCACACAAGGCTGCCTTTAAAAAAAATCGGACTGCCCACTGGGCTCTTAAGCAGAGAATTTGCATGGATTTAAATATATTAAATACAGGTTCTACAGAATCTTTACCCGCAAAACTATATATCAATCTGCTCAGCTCCTCCTGCTCTATAACATGCTGCCAGCAGATTGGACTACACTTTTAGTGTGACAGGACCACCTTGACCTAAAGTCTCTTAGAGTAAATTATGTAGAATTGGGACCCTAGCATAGGTTCCCTCTAAAGATTTTTTCCGAATGGCATCCCAATAGAAATAATATCAAATGACTTAACCAGACTAGTAAAAGATACAAGAGACAGTAAATTAACATGAGAATCCATAGGCAGGGTTGTCGTGGCACCAGGTAGTGGTTCCCCTTCTAACATATGTGTTACTGCTTATAGTTATCTGTTCACCTTGTCTGGTTAGAAATCAGAAGACAAACTGTCTACGCGTACCTGTGATTTTGTCCCGCACCAGCTTGCAGGATTCTATCTCTCCAATGCTGCCAAACAGACTCCTGAACTCTTCTTGCGTCATGTTTTGCGGCAAATAGTTGACTATGAGGTTAGTTTTGCTGTCATCTGTAGCTGCCCCTGTCTGCATAGGAGAAGCACAGTTTCGACTATTACTGGATGGTCCATTGCTCGTATTGGAAGTTGGGCCATTCGACACCTGAGGTTCCATGGTGCTAATTATCTGCAATGAAAAATATGAAAAGGATTAGCATATTATGCTCATCTGCAAGAGCGGCATTATCGTAGGGTAACCATGGGAGCCATCGGCCTACTAGAACGTATGGCTGCCTCTGCTTTATATAGAATACAATGCTCTCTCAATTGTGTTGAAGAGCCTATTATTAAAGAACACGGTGGTTTTTATATTTATTGCATTCATGTAATACAAACAATGATCATAATCCAATACAAACCACTTGAAAGTAGAAGAAAGTAATTCATCTAGATCAGGCATGCTCAACCTGTGGCCCTCCAGCTGTTGTAAAACTACAACTCCCACAATGCCATGCTGTAGGCTGATAGCTGTAGGCTGTTCAGGCATGCTGGGAGTTGTAGTTTTGCAACAGCTGGAGGGCCGCAGGTTGAGCATGCCTGATCTAGATAATATGTTCAAGCTACTTAACCCAATGATCTGGAAATCGTCTGTTTTATTAGTTGCTGTTTTATTAGTTTTCTCGTATGCAACCTTCTCCTGACTACTTATAGGCAACTCTTATACAGCTAATCAGCAACATGTGCTCGACATAACCACAGACCTGAAATGCAAATACAGCATTAATTCTGCAAAAACCATTATGCATTTTTGTTGTGCTGTCCTTGACAATTTGTGATAAAAATAAATGGCCTCTACTGAATATGCAGACTTTCTGAGTAAAATTGCTAAGGCCTTCTTTCAGCTGAAATCCAGCCACATAAACAGTTAGAAGGTGATAATATGTGAGAAGCAGCATGGGGCTGATTAAATGAGGAAAGACAGAGAACAACAAATGACCTGTCTCTTTGTACGTAGTTGTCCCATGGATGTGTTGGAGCAATTAAGTTACTCATGAACACAATGGGGGAGTTTTATCACAAAGGGAGCTTTTAAAGATTGATTTGAAGGAGTCTGCAGTGATTTGTATCAAATTTATCATACTTTTCTGCTAAATCTCTTCTCAAACTCTTTCAATCTGGTTTTCACACCCTACAGAAACTGCCCTTACCAAGGTGTCTAATGATCTCCTGACAGGGAAAAGGAATGACAACTACTCTCTAATGATTCTTCTGGATCTTTCTGCAGCATTTCACTCTGTCAACCACACACTCCTCCTCAGTATACTCCACTCTACTGGCGTAAAGGACACTGTTCTCCCTTGGTTTTCCTATTTCTCTAATGGTTTCATCAGTGTATCATTCGCCAGATCTACCTTATCTTCTTTTCCTCTTGCTGCTAGGGTTCCTCAGGGTTCATTTCTAGGTCCTCTCCTCTTTTCTCCTTTCACAGCCCCATTAGACAGACCATTAGCAGATTTGGTTTCCCGTACTATCTCTATGTTGATGACACTCAGTTATATATCTCTTCCTGGGACATCACTCCAACAGTACTTCAAAACACCAGTAATTTTCTGGCAGCTGTCTCTAAAATGATGTCCTCTCTCGATGTGAAACCGAATCTCTCAAAAACTGAACTTCTTGTCTTTCCCCAATTTACTAACCTACCTAAAGCTAATATTTCAGTTTCAGTCTGTGGTACTATAATAACTCCTGGGCAGCACGCCCGATGTCTTGGAATTATGTTTGACCCAGAGCTTCCCTTTGCTTCTCATATTCAATCGCTGGCATGCTCATGTCATCTGCACCTCAAGAACATCTTCAGAATCTGCCCTTTTTCAAAGTGAAAATGACCAAAACTCTTATTGTTGCTTTGATTCATTCTTGTCTTAACTACTGCAACTCATTACTGAATGGCATTCCCCTCACAATATGCAATATTGTTTTAAAGAAAAAAAAAAGAAAAGAAAAAAATCACTTGTACCACCGCAAGATCCAGTATAAAATATCTTTATTAAGGATAGCAATTAAAAGTCCATAGATAAAAACACTTTTGGAAACCAACCAGCAAATTCTTTTCTTTCTTTTTTTTTACTCACTTCAAGACTTTTCTCGAGCGGCATCAACTTTCTGGAATGCACTGCCTTGGAAAATCAAGTTAATTCCCAACTTCCTTAGATTTAAACGTGCCTTAAAACACCCTTTTTTTGCAGGATTATCATGTACCCTAAACAGACTCTTCCCCGATTAAATCTTCCCCACTCATTCTTCAGTACTGAGTGCCATCTTCTGACATTAATTGCCACGTTCAATGCACTCGCTCATTCAGCTCTGCCTGCACAACTCTAGTTAGTACAACGATGGCTGGACCACTTTGGAAATCAATCAGTTTTCCTTTTTGTGTCTACCTAATTTCCTCATAGATTGTAAGCTCTTGCGAGCAGGGATCTCACTCCCGGCTGCGGAATATGGCGGTGCTATATAAATAAAGATTATTATTATTATGATCATTATTTTTGTTATCAGTAGCTTAATACAATTGGTCCATTAATTCTGTCTTGAGAAGTTACTCCACTTTCTACGCCACTCCTTTAATGGAGTAAGACAGCAATCATTTTTGCAACTTTTAAAATATGCACAGTAGATTAATCTTGCTTGCAGGGGTTTTCTGAGACTTTAATGCTGATGACCTGAGGTCATCAATATCTGATAGGTGGGGGTCCGACACCCAAGACCCCTGCCAATCAGCTGCAGTAGGGCAGTGGATTTCTCTCAGTGTGTCACGTGTCCTAGGCGCAGCTCAGCCCCATTGAAGTGAAAGGGGCTGAGCGTGATACCAAGCACAGCTATACTATGTGACGCTCACAGGAGTGCCAGTGTCTTCTCAAACAGCTGATTGGCCAGGGTCCCAGGTATTAAATCCCCACCGATCAGATACTGAGGATCTATCTAGAGTATATGTCATCAGTATCAAAGTCATGGAAACCCCTTTCATTCAGTTTAACATCAGACCATTTACCCTTCTTCCTGACCAGATATACTTTTTTAATACATGTGTCTTTGAAAAACATAACTTTTCTTTATTTTTATGTCTTTTGAATTTTAGTATTTATTTTTTATTTATTTCACGTGCCTTTATATCGCTGACATACAGTATTCCACAGTGCTTACAGACATTTGCACCACTTGCTCTCCACGGAGGAGCTTACAATTTAGATTCCCTATCTGTATGTCCTTGAAGTATGGAGAAAACGCGCGCAAACACGGGAATAACTTAAAAACTCCTTACAGTTTTTTTTAACATTTTTCATTTTTTTAAATAACACAATGTACCAATTTTTTTTTAATGATTTGAGGTAGTTTTGATGTAGGGGTGTATGGGTTATGTTTTCCGAGGGCAGGGCAATTAAGTGTTTATTGTTATAATTATAAATTTTATAATTATGATTTCTTTATTTTGTCTTTGTTCCTCCCATTAACTTACATTTTTTTTTTTTACCTCCCCAGGGAGGTTGTACAGAGCTGATCTGGGTCTGCTAAGACCAAGCAGCTCGTGCAGATACCGAGCCACCACTGATCACATAATGCCTAGGACTGGAGCAGGAAGCAGAGGCATTGACATTTCCTGATCTGTATATATCACACTCATTGAGTGATATAGATGGCATGAACTGCCTTCTCTATGGGGAGTTTTGTTGTGGCCGATAGTGGGCTCCTGCAGCTTCATGGTTAGCGTACAACTGCCATCTCTGGAAGGACGCTCAAGAACCTTTATAAAAATATATAAACTCATCCATATAACTATATAGATGTGAAAATGTAACCCAGGGGTAAAGTGCAAATTATCCAATAATTTTTTTCAACTCGTCCATCAATCAGAAGGAGACCATAAAGTCCATTACCTATAATACAGCATTATAAATGTTTCACATTTACAAATTAGGTACATTTATGTAGGAGAATCTATGAACATATTTAAAAGCCAAATGACACAACACTGAAAAGACTAAAATAAATATCTCATAGGAAATGCCACTGCATTGATGCATAAGAGCACTTCACCTGTAAGAACGTTATATACAGAACTCCCAGAGCTGTTACACATCTAAGGCATTAGAAAGATTCACTCCCATTGTCAATCTCTATGACACAAGTTGTTCTAGATTGTGTCTACGGGAATAGTTGCTGTACCGCTGCAGAAAATGAACAAGAACGAGTCCATCAATGGCAGGAAGATAGACTGCATGTGGTGAGCGCAGACAGAAGAGCGCCCCATTGTGGGCACCTTCATGTCCAATGGGTAATTTGCAAAACAAGCCGACCATCATCAAACTCTCTCTTCTACTGTGAACCAATTTCTCTGCCGAATCATAATCCTTCAAACAATTGTGCCAAGGTAATCGTTCTAGTAAAAAGTCTGAGGGGTATCTAAGGGGGTTGGTGGGTGTAGCAGCAACAGGATACTCAACCTGGGCCATGGTAGCTAGATACAGGGCTAGGGCGGTCTTTAGGGGGGGAGGACATTTATCAATGGCTGAGTATAGGTCAAGGGCAGACTGGAAAATTTAAGTGGCCCTGGAAAAAAAATTAAAAATGCCTCCTTTTTTATAGAATGTCCAAATTCATAGAAGATGAGGCGACACAAGCAAACAGGGCCAACACAAATAGGCAGGGGAAGCAATACCATAGAGCAGCAGTAAACACCCTCCCAACAGAACCAAATACCACAATGCAGCACAATATTACCTGAGTTCTGTCCCAGGTTGTCACCTCCGGAGCAGCCTTTTCCAGCCTGTGTCCCTATGCCATTTGAACATTGCCTTATATAGTGGCATGTGGCCTATGAAGGTGAACAGCAGGGCAGGTAGTCATGTTATGTACCCGGCCAGCGGCAGTGAGGAGGGCTTGGTCAGCCCCCTGGGCATTGGCAAGTCCACCCCTGGGATAGGTCATCAGTATCTGATTTGTGGCAATCTCACTCCTTTTTGAAGAGCCCCCGACTTCTACCTAGGCCACTGACGTCACGTTCATGACTTAGACTCAGCTCAGTCCCTTTTAAGTGAATGGGTCTGAGCTGGAATACCATGGATAAATCATGAGTATTAAACACTTGGAAATCACCTTTAATTTCAAAGTAAAACCTATACATATATTATTGTGGTGGCGGCCCCTTTGTCTGTACAACCCCCCTCCCCCCATGTTATAGACATATATGTGTTAAGGTAAGTATAATAATACGCGGATGAATTTTTGAAACCGTGTCATATTGTATCAGAGGGATGATTTTGACTTCAGGCTCCAGGCCGTATCCTGTGAAGTTCCCACAGTAACAGGCTGCTCTCATTTCCCAGAAATAGTAAATGCGCTTTCGTTTGTTGTCATGCATCATGCAGAAAAAGCCTCCCAGAAGCGTCTAAAGTGATCGAAGCTCAGTCACATCTCCCTAGTTCCCTGGCAGGTCTATTTGAGGCTTTGTGATAAGCAGGTCCAATCCAGACCCACCTGTATCTAAGGCAGTCACCTTGTCACCCCCTCCCCCCCTCCGCCGTTTTCCAGTTCCCCCATTCAGCCTTTAGTTGGATGCCCACCGTCCCTGCTAATGGCACTTGTGAAGCAGCCTCCATCAGTGTGGAAAGAGAAATCTTTCAATGTGTGTATGACACTCGGTGCCACTTCGCACCTGCTCTGCAGATCTGCTAATTTCACGCTTGCCGCTTCATATCAGGAATTCTCTCAGACAGATTGAGGTCCCTTAACCACCCCTGGTGTATACGAGTGAGGAGTGTGCCCTTACGAACGCTTAAAGATATGACTTGCAATATGGATTGGAAGGTCCCCTTTGCTGCATTAGAGGAGCCCTCTCTTGTCTTCATGACCTTTGGGCGCCTGAGCAGAAGCAGGAGTCATTTTCACAAACGTATACCATATATTGCCTTCCGTTTTCTACCACATTGTGAACCGACGAGCCAAGGTTGTTAAAAAAAAACAACATAATGTAGAAAATGCATCAAAGCAAATACATTTATGGAAGGCGAAGTCGTATCACTCGCATAAATATAATCCATATACAGAAGGAGAAGTATTCCTCCACTGAGGTCGCCTTGTGCCTTTTACAGAAGACCCATCACTCCTCCTGAAATGACAATTCTGGAACATCTATTGTTTGTAATATAGTAACATAGGGGCACATTTATTAAGACCCGCATTTTACAACTCACAATCCAAATACAGGTTTAAAGGGGTTGACTGGGAGTTCATTACTGACGGTCTATCCTCAGGATAGGTCATCAATACCGGTCAGCTGTTTGAAGAGCCACTACCTCTTCCTAGACAGGTTTGAGACAATATTGGGTTGCACTCTGTGTCCTGATAAGTGAGGTGCAGAGTGCAACGGAGTCTGTCCAAGTCAGCGCATATCGTGCTGAGTCTATATGTGCCACCCCCCCCCTGCAGCGCTCTCCACCGTTCCATGCGGACTCCACATCTTTGCATTATCTTCTCTCCTTGTGACAAGGTCCACAAGAGGACGGAAACGTGAGAATCTAGTCACATTACTTTTGTTACCCATTATTTGTTTTTGGATTGAATTTGGAAAATATTGCATACATTTGGATAAAACTCTTCGATTGCATCATATCTTGGAGAGAGCAGTGGTAACTTTGTACATCTTCCCATTCCTCAGTCACATGGCCTATGTACCAAGAACCAAGCCCAGCGACTATACCATGTACGGGGCTGTGCTTGGTATAATGTGCGGAGGCCACATCACACACCAGCCTCTTCAAACAGCTGATCAGGTATTGATGACCTATCCTGAGGATAGGCCATTAATATTGAACTTTACGAAAAAACCCTTTAACCTCTCTGCATGTTTTCGCAAACACAGGGAGGACTTCGGTCAGATTCGAACCCAAGACAAACAGTGCTAAAAACGGAGTCGCCATGCCGAATAAACCACATATTATAGATATTCCGGTCTGTTTTTTTAGAGCATAGTCACAGGGTATACTATACATGTCTGACCCTATACCAGAAGAAGTGGCCGCATCCAGACCCAAAGACGAGGATGAGTTCTGGAAAGTGCAGAGCAAATGCCACCAGGACAGTACGTCCTATAGACTTGAATAGAGAGAGCTCTGCTAGCCACGGCTCTTTACTGATTTGGGGTCATTGCGAAATATCAGGAATAAAAGAGAATATTCCATGACTGCGCTTAAGTTAAATTATACATTTTCTCCGAAGCAAAGACCAAATCCAGCGTGCGTCCATCCAGCCGATATATTTACTTGTACCTTTAGAAACATTCGTGCGCCTCTCGCTTTTCAAATCAACAGCTCCATCAATACTTCCGTTTGATTCCAGGGTTTAAGACGAAACCTGTCTCAACATTGATAATTTGTCATCCTGCTCCAGACAAAGCAGCCTCGTACGTGCAGCCATTTTACTTCTTGATCTTGTTACTCTGATTCATTTGGCAAAATCTTTATATCGGTTAGTAAGGCTGAAGCGCGCCTAAAGCCTGTGCGCCGCCTGTTATCACTCCTATTCCCTTCTTTCCGCTACCCGACAGAACGCAAGCTTTTTAGGCTGCAAGACTAATTCTTCCATGTCTGAATGCTTTGAAAAAAATAAAACATTTAAAAAAAAAAGCTAATTAATTCTAACAGTTAATGATTTAAATTGTGGCACGACCCCTATCTCTGATTTGCACTTGAATTATTTATCCAGGGAGAGGTGCAGTCAGGAAATCTGAATCGTACCTTTTTTACTGCTTAAAATGCCAGGCTGATTAATTAAGATAAATATATCAAAATGGGGAAAAAAGTTACACTTGTCAGCGATTAGAATTTAGCTATTGCCACCGGCGTTCCATAAAACAAAAAAAAGGGTATTTTTACTTCTACAGCCGAGCTCTACGGCACTGCCTATTCTCAGCAGTTCACAAAGGCTATATTCCCTCACGAGGATAATGTGTAGGAGGAGGATGCGTCTGTAAAACGGCAGCAAAATGATAAGAAAACAGGGCAGTTGATTTTCCCGTTATTTTCTTGAAGGGGCTGAGTACGTTTCTATTATTTTATTATTTTATTTTTATATAAATTACCATTTGTCCAGATGCCTGGCCTGTAGCTTGTTTTTGGTGTACAGTGGCTGTGCTTATCATGCCCCGTTTTTATGAAGTAATATGTTGGCTGCTAGCTTCTCGCACCCATCTGTGTGAGCTCCTGTCTTGCACATGCTCAGTCTCATCCACCTCTCCTTTCTCCTGCCTCTTCTTGCCTCATCATTTGGACTGAGCAGACACCAATAGGAGCATCACTTATACTTCTGCTCTGCCACTTTATTCAGCTTTCGAGGCCTCTGTTTCTCTGACCACATTCCCTTGGGATGCGTTCGGAGCATATGCATTCTGAAATCCCTCCTGCAAGACACATCCCGGGAATCTGCGCCATAACAAGAAGGATGGCAGCGCGCAAAGGGCTAATGGACAGATGGGAGAGGTTAGCTGCCAATATATTACGTCATAAATAGAGATGAGCAACGTTTTTGAAAATTCAATTCGGCTGCTTCGCCAAAATTTGCTTTGTGACAAATGACTTCATCATCATGAAGCGCCTTTTTGGTAAGTGGCGGGTGCAATGACAGGGAGCTGCGATAGCGCCAACCCCCATCATTGTACCCCTCAGATGCAGAGTTCATACATGATCGCAGCATCTGAGAGTAAAAACTGTGTAAAATTAAATCATACTGCCTCCATTTGCTCACGACGGGCCTTGCTTAAAGATCTGGCGC
Source organism: Bufo gargarizans (assembly GCF_014858855.1). Lineage (NCBI taxonomy): Eukaryota > Metazoa > Chordata > Amphibia > Anura > Bufonidae > Bufo > Bufo gargarizans. Next base: position 28,768,186 of record NC_058086.1, read on the forward strand.
AAAATCTCACACGGCCAGTGTGGTGACGTCATATCAAGATGGCGGCGGCCGGCCCGTCGCGAGAAAATGGAGGAGGTAAATATGATTTTTAAAAAAATACTATTTCAGGTTAAATTGATTCGCTACCACGACGCATGAGGAAATTCGGCTTCGTGGCACATCGAATTTATCCAGAAATTTGGATAGAATTCCACTTTGTTGGATTTGATTCGCTCAACTGTAGTTATAAGAACCGGCTGCGATTAGCACAGCCACTGTATACCTCTGAGAATGCACACCAAAAACAAGCTACAAGTCAGGCATCAATGTAAGTAGCATGTATCAATGAAAAATAAAATAATAGAAAAGTGGCCAACCCCTTTAACAAACCAGGTCCAACCTTGACCAACCTACCAATTTCAGTGGCCTCGGTTAACTATCCTCTGTGTATGTTTAAATTTTAACACCCAATCCTTTTGTTCTTCATGGATATAAGCTGCGGCCAGATGTGTCTGGCAAAAACGTATTCTTCTCTTCTCAATGGGAGCACATGCATGCTCCTAGAAGGCAAGTGTCTGAGGGAGTCAAGAGGAACATCAGGATTGTTCAGCCGACAACTACTGGAGATGTGTAGACACCTGCTTATTCATGTTGTGCACATTTGTAATATGGCACCTATAGAAATATATAGGCCCTTTCTATACCTTTCTTGGCTTCCAGTTCCAGACTTTCCTCACAATTTTAACATGATTTGTGAGAAAACTAATTTGGCATCAGTTGCCATATTATGGAGGTATTGTCCCCTAGAAGCATTGGTCATCAAGACAACTTTGAATTCCCCATGGTGCGCCCACAGCTTCTTATTATGGAGCTGTAGCCAGGGTCGGACTGGTCAGGCAGGGTATCAGAGAATCCTCTGGTGCGCTCAGGCTCTGATGCAACGTTGGGCCCCAAATGTCCAGAAAAAAAAAACATTTGGAACCGCCTTTGGAGCCAGTCACTTTCCACTATGGTCTATATCTTTGATTCAAAACCTATTAGACATTATGAAAGATACGGAGCTTGGACCCCAAGAATAATTTCCTCTGGTGGGAAAGAACCCCAGTCCAATACTGGCTGTGGCATGGGTTGGGGGAAGTAGAAAGCAGCACCATTGAGGTACTGTAGAAAGATGTCAAAAGGCACAAATCTTTTAAAGAAGCAATTTTTGGAAATTGTCCTTACAATTATTCATGTGGAACACAGCACTGTAGTACCATAATCACAGCTCTTACATGCGGTAGTCCACATTGCGATAATTTCTTAATGTATAATTTATACTGCGATTTATTCAGATCGATAAGGATAGCGCCATACAATCGCAATCAGTAGGATATGTCTTAAAAAAAAACAAAGTATGAGATTTGATAAGGTTCCATTTGTTTCTTTTGTATCTCCGGGTGCTCAAGTAAAACGTAAAAAAAAATCTGAAATGTTTAATGACTGTGTTTCTGTATTCTGTAAATTGGCTATCCTCTAGGAGGAAGAAAACTGTCCATAGTGAAAGCCCATATTTTATTGGACCAGTATGTGGCTACATTCACACTGCAGTGTCCATAAGAGACGTACAGTACGTCGTATGTGTACCTCAAATAGATACCGTAGTGTGACACACCCTGATCAGGGACTCCTATGTTAAAAAATGTATAGTGCCTGGTATACGCTGTTTAGTGCATGCATACTGCGCTATCCCATACAGCATGCCAGGGGACACTCCACTGGGTGAAAGAGGACCAGTGGGTACACCATTAGCTGTCTTATGGCAAAAACCTAGAAGAAGGGATCATTTCCAGATGACCTTTTCTGGGCATATGGTACTTTCCTCTTGGGCCAATAACCTATTCAGGTAGTCACACAGGGCACATTGATATGGGAGTACCGAGTGGCACTATTGCTGTGGTTGGCCTTATTAGTGGTGCATTAAAGTGATTCTGTCATTAAATCCACCCTATTAAAACCAGCTTACATGTCCGATGAGCCCCTGACTGCTGAATCTAACGTTCTTGCCCCCAGGTGGCTCTGTGGCCTTATTGCAGAGAAAACTGCTTTTTAAATCATATGAAAATTGGTCCCTGGGTCAATGAGGGCGTTGCCTCGCCCCCACCTTTTTGACTGAAAGGGCCAGGCGTGTAGACTTCTGCACGCATGGCCCTGAAGTCTCGCGGCAGCGAAATTGCCACGGCGTTTGGTTGGCACACGGTTGAAGCTCGCCAGGTGCTCAGCAAGCTTCATCCCTTGTACTGTAGTGGGATTTTTGTGATGGGTCATGGTGGCTGTGTGTGTTTTTTATTTTTTTAAATATAGCTTTTTTACGTTATGAAACCACTGCTCCTTTCACTGTTTTGGAGGTTCACAGCAGGTGGCGGAATTACAAAAGCATTCAGATCCTGGTGCTGGTTAGAAAAGTGTAGAATATTTTAAAGGCAGAGCATTGTTTTTACGTTATTTGACTCCATAAATTGCCACCTCTCTCATCGGTGTCCCCAACGTCCACCGTGGCATGGCTACCCATCGACCTGGTCCTGCTATAAACAAAGCCAAGTTATTGCAGCTAATCCACACTAACCTTCATTGCTTCTCCTTCCAACTGTGTCTCTGCTCGCCTTGTGGGCGCACTATAAAACAGAGCTCAGGGTTTCATTAAATCCGTGTTGCTCCAAATACAAAAAAAAATACAAAAAAAATATTAAAGTGACCACCGGAAAGATGGTTGTAGAGTCTGGAGTTCATTTGCAGCTGAAGTAAACACAATTACAGATCATGACAGTCTACACATGAAATGCATGGTGAAATGGAAAATACAATTGCTGCAATTTACTTGTAATAATATGATTTAAACCCTGTGGCTAATGCACCCGGCAGGCCAAGGTCCACTATTAGCTGTCTTATTCTCTGAAAGCACCATAGTCACAAAAGTCAATTAATATTTCCGCATTTCCTTTTTCCAAATGTGCTAAAATAGTTCCGGGGCCGAGCAACTAGTGACCCAAATATACAAGATCACGTGATTCTTCAAACGGTGTTCAAAAGACTCAACCAACTCAACGCTACCGAGGAGCCCCTGCGGCTATGAGTAATATCCATTCTCTAGATTCCCTCACCTTTCACTGCATGGAGCTCAATATAAGAGCACATAGTCGCTATGTAATCTAAAAACACACTAAAAATACACTGAAATAATGCGCCATTCTACATTTCATATCTCTCCCATAGAAACCATTTAACCATTAATCGCAGTTGTCGTAGAAAGCTACCAATATGTCAACGTAATGTTCTGCGATGCCAGTCTTGTCCTACATTTGCCCAGATGCAGATTTCTACTGGGAAAGGCATCATTGTCCTAGCATTAAAAGTTGTATCATAAAACAAAAACATAATTGAAAGGGTTGGAAAAGGTCACCTTTCCCCCCAGAAATAGCACCATTCTTGCCTATGGGCTGTATCAGGTATTGCACTTTGTTCAGTTGAAAGGGGTTAAACCGCAAAAAGTATGACTATGCAATGAACAGAGCATTATAGTACAAGTATTATTGTCCTATAGATGCAATTCTGTTTTCCTCTTTGGTAGCGCCCCCTGCTGTTTATCCTTCAGAGCCACCTTCTTCTGCATTCAGAAGTGGACTGACATGCTCAGTAGGCTCCCTGCTCCCTCCTCTCAGTGGCTGGTGAAGTGATCTCATAGAGAATGGGATAATGCAGCCCAGACACCATTCATTCATTCCTACTTTGACATTCATGGGAACATATAAGTTATTACTCTCTCTAGAAATTGGGAAAGGAAGTTGTGGGGGTGTTCCATGAAAATCTGCTACCCGTGAAAATCTGCTACCCTCGTCACTCCCGGTAGTGACGTAGCAGCATCGGAAGGCTGAGAAGAAGGTGTGTCTCCGAGCTCGCCACCTCAGTGGCTGAAAAGAAGGTGTGTTGGCGCCTGTGCAGAACCAACTGGTGTAGCGAAATTTCACGGGGAGTGCATGTGAACGCGCCGAGGAAGGGTAGGTTAGATGTACGGCCCACCGCGCATGTGCGCAGCAGGCAACCCTATTGGCTGGGGAGGTAGGGACATGTAACAGGTAACTCGAACAGCAGCATCTGAACGCGCCGAGGGGGGGGGGGCGGTAGGTTAGATTTATGGACCACGTCTCCCTACTTCCCCAGCCAATGGGGTTGCAGGCAGCGCGCATGCGCAGTGGGACGTAAATCTAACCTACCCTCCCTCCGCGTGTTCACATGCACTCCCCGTGAAATTTTGCTACCCTAGTTGGTTCTGCGCAGGCGCCAACACACCTTCTTTTCAGCCACTGAGGTGGCGAGCTCGGAGACACACCTCCTTCTCAGCCTTCCGATGCTGCTACGTCACTATCAGAAGTGACGAGGGTAGCAGATTTTTATAGGTAGAAGATTTTCATGGAACAGGGGTACTACCTACCATATGGGGGGTACAACCTATCTCTGGGGCTGTATGTAAGGAACAAATTGTAGGATGGGGAAGAAGAGGTTAACAAGAAAATAAATCTTCAATGCAATGCATCCTGGGAGATACAGGTGCTTGACTGTCTCGTGTGAGCTTCTGCATACCCACAGAAAGGGAAGAAAGTCCTCAAGATAAGCAGATAAATAAGCAAAAAAGTTTTAAATTCATGGGATAACCCCTTTAAGTACCGTAAATAGGGCTGAGAGGCAATGCCAGAATAAGCCCTTGGACAGAAATATCACTGTTACTGGAAACAGAAGCAGACCAGACCCCTTTTCAAATCCTGGGCAAATTTTAAAAGCTACAACGTATATATAAAAGATAAAATTCTTAGTTTGGAGTTTTCTTACAATAACCTAATGCAAAAGTTCACCTCTATATCCATATGATTAGTAAGGCTTGGTAGGTTCTCAAGTGCAGTATGGCTAGGGCCTTGTACACATGGTCATATTATGGATCTGTGTTGTCCAGATCCGTAATACTCTGCCCATGGCCGTCTATCACCCTATACTGTGCTTCTGTGTGCTTAAAGGGCATCTGTCAGCAGATTTGTCCCTATGACACTGGCTGACCTGTTACATGTGCGCCTGCATTGCTGAGAAAAATAAGGTTTTATTCTATTCAAATTTGCATATATTAAAACCTAATTTTTCTCAGCAATGAGGGCACATATGAACATGGGACCGACACAGATGCCTTCAGCTGCCAAGTGCACATGTAACAGGTCAGCCGGTGTCATAGGTACAAAACTGCTGACAGATGCCCTTAAGATTCCATGCGTAGGCACACGCAGGTTGTTTTTGTTTCTCACAGATTGATAGATTCTTGAGGCACAATCAGGGCACCCTTCAACACCTGCTGTATTATGCAGACATTCCCTCATATCAAGGCATAGAGAGTACCTACAGGTCCTAACGTTGCGGTCACTGTATTGAATTAATTTGTTCGTTCCTGTGATTCTGACAATATAACTGTCAGAACTTTTTTTTAAAGCAGCTATAAAAAACGTAGGTAAAAATGAGATTGCATATAAAATGCATCATATAGTTACCCACATTTTTTTTTTTTTGTAATGATGAATGGAATTCTACTATCACACATTTGGCAACACTGTTGTATATTAATACGGAAGTCATCAAGAATTTTGCCAGGAAGCGAATGTGCAACTTCTGTTCTGCCAGCGTGCATATCAGCTTGATCCGTGACAGGTCTTAGATAGCGAGCTCATCTCTACCCAAGTAAGCATTGAGCATGCACTGAACTTCAGACTCATGAAAATGTGCCCAGAATGCTGCATTTATTTTGCTCACTTTGTATCGGCCGAGCATGGTCGCTCAACACTAATCTGCAATGGAGTTTGTATGTTCTCCCCATGTTTGCATGGGTTTCCTCCGTGTACTCCAGTTTCCTCCGCAGCGCTTTACAGACATGATCATTACTTGCTGTCTCCAATGAGGCTCACAGTCTAAGGCCGAGTTCACACGAACATGTGTGACCCAAGCTCGTGCTGCGGCCTGCAAATAGCAGGCCGCAATGCACAATCGCCGGCCGTAGGTCAGCCGCATCGGATCGCGGACCCATTCACTTTAATGGATCCGCAATCCTCCCGTTCCGCTAAAAGATAGGACATGTTCTATCTTTTTGCGGAACGGAGGTACGGGACGTAACCCCACGGAAGCACTCCGTAGTGCTTCCAAAGGGCTCCCGTCCCGTGCGGCCATTCCGTGATTCCGGATTTGCTGACCCGTTGAAGTGAATGGTGGTACTCGGCCGAATACCGCATGTGCTCGAGCGCAATGCTCGAGTCTCCTCCCTGCACGTTTCGCGGCTGCTTAGCAGCCAATAAACGTGCAGGTAGGTACTGGCACGCACTGTAATTTAGTAGCCATGTTGGGAACCTGTCACCGGGATTTTGTGTATAGAGCTGAGGACATGGGTTTCTAGATGGCCGCTAGCACATCCGCAATACTCAGTCCCCATAGCTCTGTGTGCTTTTATTGTGTAAAAAAAACTATTTCATACATATGCAAATTAACCTGAGATGAGTCCTGTCCCCGACTCATCTCACCTACAGGACTCATCTCCGGTTAATTTGCATATGTATCAAATCGTTTCTTTTACACAATAAAAGCACACAGAGCTATGGGGACTGGATATTGCGGATGTGCTAGCGGCCATCTAGCAACCCATGTCCTCAGCTCTATACACAAAATCCCGGTGACAGGTTCCTTTTAAGGACTATTATATGTGACAGCAGCAATATATATTTTTAGCGCATCCTGCGCTAAATAGCGTTTAATAGGCTGCTGCGGACAGTTAAATAATCAGCGCCACATCTCCTGTGTAAAGTGTGCGACTGCACATCCCTAAAATATCAGTGACATCCAGTGTACTTTTTCCATAGACAGTGCCCGCTGCAGACAGTTAAATTAGCTGTGCCACATCTCCTGTGTAAAGTGTGCACCTAAAAAAATATCAGTGACATCCAGTGTACTTTTTCCGTAGAAGGTGTCTGCTGCGGACAGTGACATTAGCTGTGCCATATCTGCAGTATAAAAAATGTATCAGTGACATAGAGTGCACTTTTTCAAAAGACGGTGCCCGCTGCGGACAGTTACATTAGCGCTGCACCACATATCCTGTGTAAAGTGGGTGCCTAAAAAAAATCTCTGTGACATCCAGTGCACTCTTTCTGCAGACGGTGTCTGCTGCGGACAGTTAAATTAGCTGCGCCTCATCCTCTGTGTAAAGTGTGCGCATCCCAAAAATATCTGCGACATCCAGTGTATTTTTTCCGTAGACGGTGTCCGCAGCGGACAGTGACATTCCCTAGGCTAAATCTGCTGTATAACGTTAGCGCATCCAAAATATATCTGTGAAATTCTAAGTCTTTCTTTATTTCTTCTTGTTCTTTAGTTCCTGGATTTTGTTCCTTGATGTTTTCCTGCTCCTCTGATGTATTAATGTCCATGGAGCACATGCTTAAGATACTTGCATTATCACCTAATGAAGAATCTTTCGCTTCAGAGAACTCGTCACGCACTTTCCTGTTTTGAATGTCAGATGCTTTACTGGAATTTTCATAACCTGATCCAACTGAAATGAAATTTCCCTGACGGCACATTGGGTGAAAGTTGTGGAAGCCGGGAGCAAGTTGGCTGTTGGCACCAGACTTGCCCTCCAATAGATCCTCGTTGAAGGATTTAATCGGGTACTCATTCCAATAACAGCGTCTTTTAAGAGTCCTGTATTGTTATTTATCACCATTACCTCCCCAAGTCAGGGGTAATTGGCGCGCCTGCTGTCTTCCTTGGATGTGGTAGCCGTTTCTCAGGCTCCCTCTCCAGAATCAAACCCTGATTCCCTGTTACCCGTGGTCACCATGGTAGGCGCAGAAAGGAACATCGAAAGTTGATAGGGCAGACATCCAAATGGATCGTCGCCGTCACGGGGACGTGCGATTGCCCAGAAGTTATCTACAGTCAACAAAGCGGCAGCAGGCCCTCGCCCATAATCTTTTTAATGGCCAGCTCACCTACAGGCCCTCGCATATAATGTTTTACAGGGTCAGCTAAGCAGCAGGCACTCTCCCATAATTCTTTTAATGGTCAGCTCAGCAGCAGGCCCTCAACCATAACGTTTTAGAGGGTCAGCTCAGCAGCAGGCTCTCAACCATAATTTTTTTTGATGGTCAGCTAAGCAGCAGGCTCTCAACCATAATTTTTTTTGATGGTCAGCTAAGCAGCAGGCACTTTCCCATAATATTTTTAAATGGTCAGTTCAGCAGCAGACCCTCACCCCTAATGTTTTAGCGGTCAGCTCACCAGCAAGCCCTCATCTACAATCTTTTACAGGGTCAGCTCACCAGCAGGCCCTCACCTACAAGTCCAGTCTCACTATCACGGAGTCTGGTCAACACAATCCTCACCGCCGGGGGTCATGTAACTAATTAGCACGGAGGAGTCTCATTCGTTTTTGGTATTAATCAGACAAATCTCTCCACCCACTCAGAACGGCCATGCACCACCACCCACAGAATCGAGAAAGAGCTATCCATCTGTCAATCCTTTCCGTGTTGCGGCCGGGTGAGGTTCCCCATGTGCAGTCAAATTAATCCACAGGCTCCACTCCTGGTGGTGCCCTTCCGTCAATTAGTATAAGTTTCAGCTTTGCAACCATACTCCCCCCGGAACCCAAAGACTTTGGTTTCCCGGAAGCTTCTCTGTGGGTAATGGGAATAACACAGCCGGATCGCCTGTCGGATGGTCTAAGAACCTCCGACTGAAAAGATTCTTGGCAAATGCTTTCGCTGTGGTTCGTCTTGCAATAGTCCAAGAATTTCACCTCTACCAGCGCAATACGGATGCCACCGGCCGTCCCTCTTAATCATGGCCCCAGTTCCAAAAACCAACAACATTTTTGGCAGAACTTGCACTTTATATACAAGTAAATATACAGGAAAGAATGTTTCCTAACAATTTTTCCTCTAAAATCGAATTTATCTTTGGTTTTATACGTATTATTGTCAGTCTGTAAAAGCTGCGTACTACTCACACAATATCATTCCCAGCAGCGACCTGGGAGTTCAAGATGCATCCAGACATCCTCCCCATGCTGTTCCCGAACCATTTCAGTGGTGTTTCTATCAATTTCTGAACTTTACCTATGAACCAGGCACCCTCCCCTCAGAGCAGGGGGTACCTGGTTTAATGGTCTGGTTCTCCCATTGACTTCCATTATACTCAGGTGCTCGGTAGAGCACCCGAGCATCCAGATGTGCTCGGCCAGAACACCCGAGCACTGTGGTGCTCGATCAATACTATTGCATGTCCTTGGTCGGATTTGAACCCAGGGCACCAGTGCTGAGCCACCTTGTTGCCCATGATGAAAAGTGCGAGTTTTATACACAATGCAAGCTTGAAAACAAATATAGAAAATACTATGAAATCAAAGAAAAAATTCCTTCACATTCCTTAATCTCTAAATTTATTTAGGTCAAATGGATGGGACATAGTTGAGGGTAGAAGGGCTGGCAGGATCGGAGGGGGCAGTAGGGAGGGTCACCAAAAAAGCCACTCTGCTTATAGTAGGTCAGGATGCAGAGCTAGAGTTCTGTATTGGGTGAATTCTACCAATGACTCCTGTAAACCACTGCTATATATATGACAACCAAAAGACCACCAAAAACAAACCTGACTAGGGCCCTCAAACCACTACGTTTACAAAGAGACAAGAAAAAGGCTTATATCGCTGCTATAGATGTCCTATCCTGAGGACAGGTCATTCATATCTGGTCAGTGCATCAGAATTAGTTCTTGAATGGAACAGGAAGCAGACAGCTCTATTCAAAGTGCAGTGGCCATGCTGGGTTATTGCAGCTCAGCTCTGATTGAGGTGACCCAGTATGGCCACTACACTTTGAATGGAGCTGTCTGCCTCCTGTTCCATTCAAAGTGCTAGTTCCAGCGACGGGAGCTGCAGGGAACAGTTGATCTGTGGGGGATCAGGGTGTCAGGCCCCTACTGATTGGATATGAATGACCTGTCCTTAGTATAGTTCATGAATATCATCAGTAGGAAAACTCCTACTATTCATAATATGGTTGACCTGACGGCAATGCAAAATCACAATATGAAGTAGTTGTCCTTATTGATTATAATATATATATATTATTTGTGCTAAATTTCTACATTTGATCCCCCTGTTCCCTACATCCACACCTTCTATTACCTTCATTTTGTTAACCAAATCGGATGATGAAAATGTCAATGAGTTGGCTACGATTAGAAAACAGGGTTGATCTATTTTCCACAGAAATAGCGCCCCTCTGGTCCATGGGCTGTGTCTGACATTGAATCCCTACCCCATTCACTTGAATGAAGCTGAACAGGAATACCAGACATAACCCTTAGGCAATCGGGGGATGTTTTTTGAATAAGAAAAATAATAGCAAGCTTTTTTATATCAGTCAACGCTTTTAAGTGGTTGTAAAATGTACTTTAAATATATTATATAGGGAGAGAATTTCTGGTTTTTCTGCCAACTGAATTGATGTGAATTAATGTTTTGGACCCTAAAAGTAGCCATTATTCTGAGGTCCAATGTATAGGGTATACTGTATGTATGGTAGGATAAGGATTACCCAAAATGTCACCACTTAACCTTCTGCTCAGTATAGACAAATATAACAGATCCACTACAGCAGACATGGGTGTACTGAGAAAATTCAAAGACCAGATTAGATATGAGTGGTTCAATTCAGAATTTATCCCAAATTTCACCAAAAAATGGATTGTAACAACCCCAACTTTCTTGTAATTGGTTTTAGGCGAATCATGTGAGAGAAAGAGACCTATGTGTAATACTCCAATTAAAATAAGACATGTAAGCAAGTTCTCATTACAAAAGGACAAGAGTACTGATTGGCAAGAGAAAATGGCCTTGAGGGTACTCTTGGGATGCTCTTTCTCATTAAGGAGACCACCAAATATGCATGAGAAGTATCATAGTCCAGCCAACGCTGCTCTGCCTTTTTCGGAAACATATGTACACATTTTTGTATCTTACATCTGCAGGCATGAGCCAAAGACATTAGTGGGTTCAAAAGGAATGGGAAAAGATAAAGGAAGGACTAAATCCTGGTCCACAAGTAGATTTCTGGTGTGGATTACATGAAAAAAAAATGTTGGGTGATTGTTTGCAATGAAATACCATGCTGCCCTTCACACAGCCATGATTTATTGCCATGGAAATAAAACCAAGGCATAAGAAGCAGCATGCCCTGAATCCTCGCTGAATCCTCGCACTGTGGTGCGTTTTTTTGCATATTTATTTTTGCACAGATCGTGCCAAAAAACTGCAAGCAGAAATGTGGATTTGCATTGAAGTATACACCCCCTTAAATAAGCATGTCAAAATCGCACAAAACAAATCACAGTAAAATCAGCGTGGATTCAGCGTTGATCTTAAAAGCGTTTTTTAATAATCCATGGTGTGAATGTATTCTTATACTTCTCCTTCTGCCTGTATCCACGTCTGTTTTGGCTTAAAAAAAAACTGAAAAAAAGCTGAAGTGCCATTAAAAAAAAAATATTATAAAAAATAGCCCTTAAAAAAGTTTATTCGAAAATATAAAAAACTAATTTACAGATTCCATGGAACAGTGCCCCTAGTGGCCAAATTAGTGTGTAAGAGGTTCGGGAGAGCAACTTTGATAGGGGGTACTCTTACTGTAATTTGTATGTTCGCTGTACGGTAGCATTGAATATGCAGGGACTGCCCACACCTTGGGCGGCATTATCATGAGAATCATGACCAGGACGCGTCTATTTATATGTGTCCAACTGCGGTTTGTTTGGAACACGTCACCCAACGGGATTCCAAAGAAGTGAAATATTAGGGAAGAGACAGAAAACATGCTGTTACCATCCGATCCGGAGAACAGATTGCTATTCTTAGCAGCCTGGAGAAGTCCAAAATATTATCTCCGCACAAGAAACTCTTCCCTGCACCTTTGTGCCAGGAACAGAGATAGTGGTAAATTGCACTCATGAACTATTCATGAGCTCTGATTTCATATTATTTCTGCTCTTCATTAATGAAAACGTGTCTTACATCCGGCCATAAGGAAAGGGATTTAAATATAAAATGTTGTATGAGTCAGGGCAAAGCTAAAGCCAGGCCTAGATTCCTATTCTTTGCTCCATCGACAGCCTGCATATCTCCTCGTATGGTTATATAGGGTCCTATGTACAATTCGGACACGGGGGTGCGAGCTATCGCTGTGGGATAACAGGTGATTGATACATTTGTAGAAGGCCTCATGCCCACGACCGTATGTATTTTGTGGTCCGCCAACTGTGGATCCGCAAAATATGGATACCAGCCATGTGCAATTTCCGCAGGCCTCCTTGTCAAAACGCCTTTTCTTGTCCACAAAACAGACAAGAGTAGGGCACGTTTTATTAATTTGCTGGACGGACATGCAGACAAACAGGTATGGACAGTACACATACAGGCATTATTTGGCAGCCCTATTGAGATGAATGGGTCCGCATTGAATTAGCCAAAAATACAGATCGGATGCAGCTTTTGGATCCAGACCAGCGACGTCTGCATAACGGAAATGGGACGGATCCGTTTTGCAGCCCATAGACTTCTATTATGACGGAATGAATAACGGAATGCCTCTAAAGGCATTCAGTCATAGAATTGCGTTATGGTCCGTGGTAACGCAATTCACCCTTTTCTCATCTCTAGATACAATGCATGCATAATGTGTTACAAAAGGAAACATTTCCTTTGTTTGCGCTCAGCGCCTTTGATCCTGCAGGTATATCTGCTATTAGGACACGGGTTCGTCAAAATGATATTCTTTCATTAAAGATCTATATCACGCCGTCGTAGGCTTTGTCATAGGAGGCTTCTCAAAAACCAACGATAGACAATGGTCATAATATAGAAAATGGCAATGTATGCATTCGATATGATTTGTTTACTTGAAGCCTCCGTGCGTTAACAATTGTCAAAATGAGTCATTTTACAGGGAGTCTATTGTGCATATTAAGGCTACTTTCACACTCGCGTTTGGTGCGGATGCGTCGCGGATCCGTTCAGATAATACAACCGTCTGCATCCTTTCAGAACGGATCTGTTTGAAAGTCAATGAAGGACGGATCCGTTTTCTATTGTGACAGAGAAAACGAATCCTTCCCATTGACTTGCATTGTGTGTCAAAACGGATCTGTTTGGCTCAGTTTCGTCAGATGGACACCAAAAAGCCAAACGGAAAGCTAAAATGCCAGTGTGAATGTAGCCTTATGTACATATGGGCAGCAGCAAAGATGAGCCCAACTCACTACACAGAGAAGAAAAGACTGTGGAGTGAAGTGAATTGCAAAAAAATGATTTTTAATGCTTGAATATAAAATACCAACACGCTCATTTACTAATACACTGCAACTAACCTTGGAAATGGAGCAGGTAGGTACTACGGAGAAAGGATAAAATACTAGAAGCTGGCAAAGCATGAGCGCAAGTTTATATAACCACCTAAAAAAGCCATTGATTCACATAAAGATGACTCAAGCTGTATCGACTCAAGGGTGAGTACACGCATACGGTTTTTTATGTTTTTTAGTGGTGTTTTTTGGTGTGTTTTTGCAGTAAAATACATCAGCTCCAGCGGTTATCTGAAGGTCTTTGGGAATGATAAAATATATGATAGACAAGCATTTATTTTTTCTACTGGTGTTTTTGTTCATTATGCCCCCTTGTTTTTCTTTCTTTCTGGCTTCTTTTAAAAAATGTAGGCGTTTTCCCATCCCCTTCTCTAAGGGGGAAAAATACCATGAAAAAAATGCTAGTGGTAAGATACAATGGTCCAGATTTAATAATAATTACTATTATTATTTCCCCTCTATGGGCAAAAAAAATGCCATCTACAGATTTGTTTTGAAACAAAAAGTGACAAAAAAAAAACATGAAAAAAAAACATGAAAAAAAAAAACTGAATGCAGTATGAAAAAAAAAAAAAACATAAGCAGTTTCTATGGCATTTTTGTAGCGGTAAAATAAAAGTTAGGGGCCCTAACATTGACTTTGCAAAAGGAAAACACATACAATGTTTCAACTCTTTCTAAATTGGGGGTGTTTCTTTACACAGGGTTTTGAATATATACATTTAAAGGTGTTACCCAGGATAAGAGAAAAAATATCCCCCCCCCTTCCCTGAAACAGCATTGCAATTGACCATAGGCTATGTCTGGTATTTCAGTGCAGCCTCATTCACTTGAATAATTCCCATAATTAATTTTATTTAATTTTTTACTTAGATCATAAAATATATACCAATCCATGTGCGGGTCCGCATCTGTGCAATCCGGCCACAAAAGATAGAACATGCCCTATTCTTGTTTTGCACACATAGTATGCATTTTGACAATGGTGCCCACAGACAGTGCTGGATGCACACGACCGGTATCTGCATTTTGCAGATTGATTCTGTGGTTTGTGGACTGCAAAATGAATACGGAATTGCGAATTTAGCCTTAGGGCTCATACACACGAGCGTATTGCGGACCACAAACAGTCCATTGACTTGAATGGCTCTGCAATCCTCAAGATACGGAGAGGTGTGGAGCCCCACGGAAGCACTATGAATCGCTTCTGTGGGATTTCAGTCCGTGCCTCCGCACTATAAAAAAATAGAACATGTTCCTATTTTTTTGCACTGAGGACCGTCTCTTGTGGATCGCGGGCCCATTAAAGTCAATGGGTGTGCATCCTCAAACGGCGTGCACACAGACGATGCCCATGGTCCGCAACAAGGGCACGGGGCACACATGCTCGTGTGCATGAGCCCTAAATTGGCAAGTTCTACATTTTCTGCTCACTCTTATTCCATCATATGGCCTCATGCACAGGACCATTTATTTTTCCCGTTTACGGGCAGTTTTTTGCATTCCGTATACGGAACCATTCATTTCAATGGGTCCACAAAATAAACTGACCCATACGGAAATGCATCCGTATGTCTTCCGTATCCGTTCCGTTTTTTGCGGAACCATCTATTGAAAATTTTATGCCCAGCCCAATTTTTCTTATGAAATTACTGTATACTGTATATGCCATATGGAAAAACGGAGCAGAAAAATGTAACAGAAACGGAAACACAATGGAAACAAAAAACGGAACAAAGGATCCGTGAAAAACGGACCGCAAAACACTGAAAAAGCTATACGGTCGTGTGCAATAGGCCTAATCCAAATAAATATCAGACTCTGCTTTGTACTACATTCGTATTTGAATTCAGTAGAGGAGCATTGTCACCAAAGAAAGACATTATAAAATAAAATTGTATTTTTCATGTTTTTTATGGTACCTGATTACCTAACCAATTAAAGATTGATGGGGTTAGTAGATGAGTATTGGAGATCAATGGGGATTGAAGAATGCACCCAAACTTTTAATGACTTTTATGCACTAGTGCCAATTACAATACAATACTTAATTGGGTATTCTACATCTAGACTGCTTGACTTAGCAGGCAATTATCAGGTAGGGACTGATCCCAATAACTGTCTACTCGTCAGAGGAGGTAAGAGCTGCATTTATATGCAGCAATCTCCTTCATTGTATGAGGACAAGGGTTGGCTACTGCCATCACTCATCCTCATACAGATTAATTGTTTCTGGGCGGAACATTACTGTTTACACAGGATGATCTGCTGCCCAGAAACGATAATTTTATGGGCCGCATCAACGATGAATTCACATGGTTCATTGGGTGATCGTTCAGCAGATTTACACAGACCCATTATCGGGAATGAGCAATCGTAGTAACGTTTGTTCCTGATAATTGGCCCTAGAAATCCGCCTTTGGTCATTCCAACAATATGGTATCTCATAAGAAAAAGTTGCTATAAAGTTTGGGATTTTGCAGGAATCAAGTTAGAAATACACAGAGGGGCCAAGACATCACCTTAAGGGCTCATGTACACAAACATATTTTTTTCCATGTCCATTCAGTTTAGTTTTTTTTGGAACCGCTCACTTAATTGAAGTAAATGGGTCCGCATCCATGATGAACGGTGGCCCGTGTATTGCAGATGCCACGGTGCCCGGTGCAAATGCGGTCCGCAATACGGCCACGGAGCGCACATGTTCATATGAAAGAGGCCTTAGGCTGATCATAAGGTGTCGTGTGGATAAGACCCCAATTCCACTGCAATAAATGAAGTATCAAATGACTAGCTTTATGATCAATGAGATGTCCATGTGATGGACAACTGTGAGCGGTTCTTTTTGTGGTTCACTTATATAAATGGAAAAAAGATCAACCTCAAAGGGAACAATACCCAAAATACCTTATCGACTGGCTTCTATTTGCCCTGGATAAAGGATACCTATACTATTATAATAGAAAAGTAATATAGTACCACCACAAAATAATAAGTAAGAGGTTCAAATCCTTAAGGGGCTTCTGAATATGAGCCTTTTCATATGAAACTCAATACAAAATATTCCAAAGTACAATGAAATAAGGGATCCTTTATTCACCCATTGCAGTGTTTCAGCCTGGCTCATCAGGGCCTTCCTCGATTTTGAAAAAGGCCCCATTAAGATGGGTTTCCTCCTTTTTATATGTTTTTCAATGAATAGGGCACAAACAGGAGATCATATCCTTCAGGCAGCACCAAAAATCATCATTTGTTGGTGGCACATTGTCACATGTAAACAGGGACGTGCTACCAGCCCTATGCAAACTGAACAGGAGACGAATGATTGTTCATCCACCATTCATTCTCATGAAAACAAGAGCCGACCGACTTGTATAACATTGAAAGGTGCTTTTTCGGGGCTAAAATTGGCCCACGTGAAAGAGCCCTTACATGTGGTTTACATGCATTGCTCATTTTTGCTATACCGCAACCTCCTGTAGTGACGGAGATCAGTTCTTGTGGTCTGAATTTGAATACACTTATTTTTGAACACCACGTTGCCTCCATAACATTAGCCCTATTTTTTTTAAAAACCATAAAACCTTTTTAAACCACATCTATCTTATCTTAGGACAGGAACTGAGACAGCTTACAACAGTGTTTCCCAACCAGCAGCTTAGCAGATACATGTGGCCCTTGGGCCCCATGCACCTGGCTTCGTAGCTGTTAGAAGCAGCACAATTAACTCTATACATAAGAGCCCTTAAACTCGATCATATTGACCATACCTTTCACTTTTAATAGTCACCTGTCACATTGAAAAGTGGCTCACGACCTAAAAAAAAAAAAGTTTGGGACCTTTGGCCTATAAAGTAAATGCAGGACTTGCACAAAAGCATCACATTCTATGGAATAAAATGCACTACTGCTGGGTGGAAAGCCCTGAGGTATGTCATTGTTGATTTGTATCCTTGTTCAACGGTTCATGTTTTACAGCAGAAAACCAGAAAACTGGATATTCTCATTGGAAAATACATTTCTAATAATTCCTCTCATCTACCCAAAACTGTGGTTTGCTTTGCTCCAGGCTCTTCTACAGCACACCAGGAGCTCCAAGAAAGCTCAGAGATAGGGCTCTGCAAAGCTGACAACTTCCACGTGGATGTGATAATTACTTCTCTATTGCAAGATCCTGCACATCTGGCTTCAGCCTAAAACTAATTGAGAAGATGATCAACTTTGTTGAAAGAGGTCTGTTAAAGCTGAAACAAAAAATGCCCAGTATTTAACAGAACTTCTACATGTTGAAATTTGGTAAACTGGATGTGGTAGATGCAACTATACTGTATTTTGTGTAGATTATGGTTTACACCCAAGGTTGGTCCACCAGAGAAGATGAGAATGAGGGTCGTCACCCGTCATTGAGCTATACCGAACAGAACTCATTGGCCTTGTTGAGGCTGGAGCCTTTAGTGGGCCAGTCTGACCCTGTTTGTGCCAAACAAATGCAAAGAACCATCAAAATGTAAATATCATCCTTACCATACATATGTAGAATATCAAGTCAAAAAATCTGTGTTATCATACCTTTTATTTCTCCTGTGATCCTTTTCTATATGCATTAAATGCAATATCTTATAGTGTTAGGGCTCAGCCTCAGGGTAGACCTACCCAAGAGAACAAGAAGAGTACCAGACGATAACACCAGGCCAGGCACAATATTGGACTGTTAATATAAAATGGAGGCTCAAAAGACAACCCAATTTGAAGGTGAATTTGGAACCAATTACTTCCTGCTAGGAGTTATTTCTTATAGATTAATTCACAAATAATCAATTTGTCCATCACTAAGTCGAGATGGGACTAAGAACCAACCACCAGGTGGGCCAGCCCTCTGCTGTTTCAGTAGCTACCACTGCAGTGCAACAGGCCTCCCTGTTGTTTCCCGGCCACCTGGGCCAACCTCTTTAATATGTTATGTGTGTGAATAACTTCCACTGGTGGGCCAAAGGAATCCTAGCCCAAAACTGGTCAACCTGGGTGCTGTTTTTCGGTTGCTTGTAAATGTCAACATACAGCAGTCCTTCAAGTTACAATGGCCTTAAGTTACAATATTTCACCATGTAATGGAGTTTCATAGGCCATAGATTTCCATCTTGTATATTAGTCTAGTTAGTTTATCTCTACCTTTTTGAAACCTTTCCAAAAGACGACCTCACTGAGAAAACCACACCTTTATCCAGACCTGATTTCATTTGACAGATTTTCAGTTCCACCATATATTATACATACTGGCCATCTCCTTCAAGAAGACTATCCCTCTTTTCTATGTATTTTTGGGTCACCTCAAAGACTCCTCGCTGTACTAATTTTTTGCAAGTTATGATATTTTCATCTTAGGCCTCTTGCACACAAATGTTTTTTTTTCCCCGTTTGCGTTCCGTTTTTTGTATTCCGTATACGGACCGTATACTGAACCATTCATTTCAATGGATCCGCAAAAAAAAACGGAAGGTACTCCGTATGCCTTCTGTTTCCATATTTCAGTTTTTCCATTCCGTTCAAAGATAGAACATGTCCTATTATTGTCCGCATAACGGACAAGGATAGTACTGTTCTTTCAGGGGCCAGCTGGTCCGTTCTGCAAAAAACGGAAATGCACGTGGACGTCATCCGTATTTTTTGCGGACTGCAAAATACTAAAAAGTTTGTGTGCAAGTGGCCTTATAATGGTCTTCCTGGAACAAATTAATATCGTTACTTGAGTGACCACTGAACATGGTTGGACGGGAAAGAAGATGGATGCCTCACTAGAATGCACAATACTTCCCGATCCTGGTGAGGTTCACACAACCATACCCTCCATCTTCTGACATGTGTTCTTTCCCTACCTTCCCATCTATATGGACAGTACAATCTACAGATGGTATCACTGTAGCCAGGAGAAGAATGGCAATTACAATTTTGAATGTCATGATTTTCTTGATGATACTTTACAGAGAGACATACATTCCAAATCCACAGAATCTTTGACGTTCTGCTATCTGTATTCCAGCAATGTAACCGGATGTAACATATCTGCCTTTAACAGTTTTCTCAAGGTAGAACATAAAACCAGTAATGTGATAATGAAAAGCTGATACTAAAATATATATTTTTACCAATGTACATGCCAATCTTGTCAACCACATGCCCCCAATTTGAAAGGAGCTCTGGTCAAGTATGAGCACCACCGCTCCAATAATCTTTATAGGACTGTCAGAGTACAGCGCTCAACTATTTCCGATGGTCCCTCAGAAGTGCATGGAACAGAAGTGCACATGTTCAACCAGCGAGGGTGAAGGGTACCCCATTCTCGTGATCTAGGGGATCTTTGCAGTCAAACCCCCACAGATCTGTGAATGGGCAAAATCTTGTTCTAACGAAAAAAATCCCCCCGTCAAAGACCCAGGACCTGACCATCACCTAGTGCCGGCTGAATCTGTAAAAAGGCAATGAAAATACATAAGGCAATTGCCTCCTCTGACCATAATTAACTTCCTCGGCATTATGTTATTAAAATGAATTTATGAGGAACAAACAATACTTGGCCAGTCGGATCACGCACGCACAAATTCAATCCGATATTAAAAATAGCCCAACACACAATCGTCTTTTTAATAATACCCAAAGATATTTCATGCAAGGAAAAAAAAATGCTAATTTGAAATGAATAAACTAGCAGGAAAGGAGTCTTTGAAAATTAAATAAAACATAGAAATATTAAGAACACAGTGTTAATTAAACTCTCAGGGGGTGATGATTTAGCTAAGTGCAAATGCCTTATAATTGTATACCTGGAGGATATCAAGTTGACAAATAGCTTCATGTTAGAAAAAAAATAATATAGCAGCTAATCATATAGCGAATGACAGACCCGAGAATATCCGTATCTGACCTGCTAGTTGACCCTTTTACTGTACAAATGTAGCAGAGCTGGATTTGTTTTTGCAGCAGGTGATGATTCTCATTTTGGCATAGACCCACTTTATTACTATAAAGAGCTTGTCTAGGATTTCAAAAACATTTATTAAAGCAGGGCATGTGATAAAATGTAACTAACTACTAACCACTTAATTCCCCGCCACTGCAGTGCCACTACTCCTGGAGGTCACCGCTCCCGGGGGGCCACTGCTCTTGGGGGTCACCGTTGGGCTTTGTTTACGTGTTCTGCAGTAATGATGTCAAACACATTCACTTGACCGCTGCAGCCAATCACTGACCTCAGCGAGGTGCCGTGGAATAGATAGGACCATCGGAGCAGTGATGATGGAGCAATGGGGGATTTACCAGGTAAGAACTGGTTATTTTTTTATTTGATCACATTCCCTGCTTCTTAGTCTGCAATTTGCGGTCCCCAATGCACAGGCAGCATCTGTGCGGCAGTCGGGACGGATCAAGACCCATTCAACTTGAATGGGTCCGTGATCCGTCCGCACCGTAAAAAATAGAACATGTTGGTGCGGAGGCACGGACAGAAACACTACGGAAGCACTCTGTAGTACTTCCGTGGGCCTCCGATCCGTGCTTCTGTTCGGCACTGCACCGCATCTCCCGGATTGCGGACCCATTCAAGTGAATGGGTCCGTATCCGTAATGTGGAGTGCACATGGCAGGTGCCCGTGTACTGCGGACCCGCCGTATGCAGACCGCAAAACGGCCATGGCCGGGCAACGGCCGTGTGTATGAGGCCTAAGGGTGAGTTCACATCACTGTTAAGCTTTCTGTTCTGATCCGTCAAAAGAAGAGAGAGAAGAAAAAAAAGAGGATCCTGTGAAAAAGAGGATCCTGTTGCATAAGTTGTCATCCTTTTCAGCCATATCCGTCTGAAATCTTTTTTTTTTTTTGACGGGAAAAAACCCCCTGCATGCAGTGCTTTTTCTATCCCCAAAAATGGATCTCAGATGGAAATGACTCAAACGGGTAACAACATTTTTTTGTATAGAATCCTGTAAAAAAACTGATGCAACAGGATCTGTTTTTTTTGCGGGATGCTGTGGATATTTTATTTTTTCTGCCTGGGGTCATGTCATCCTCCTTCTTCCTCTTTCCTCTCCACTGATCTGAAAAATGGCTAACGCCATATTGGGAAATTCAACCAAACTGAATTGCCCAAAAAGAATTCTGATCTGGATTTGAGCCAAATTTTTGGGGAAAATTCAGGTCAAATCTGATTTGTTTAGAATCCATTCGCTCATCTGTAATAATTGCATGTTTGGATTCCACAATACGGTGCCCAACAGAGGCACCATATGGCAGCACATGGAGTGCTTATGGTTCTGTTGTATGAGCCATAGCTATCTGTAAAGATCCGCATAGTCTGCACATCGCCGAGGCCGCGATCAGCCACTTATCGTGATGCACAACGGCTGAATGACAAATTGACCTCTGCTACATCGATATTGCTACAAATTGTGTTCCAATGGTTTGCATTTTGCCGGAAAACAAATCACTTGCTCCGTTTAGCTATCAATACAGTCGAGGCAACAGGACAGAAATACTATATCGCCAGACCCCATGAAACTATTCCATCAGCCAGTGTCTCCCCTATAGCGTTTGATTATATTTCCATCAATTCAATACGTCTCCGCTGTTTTTAATGACTACATTAAGGACAAGCTGGTCGCTGGTGAAGCCAGAAACACACTTATTTCCAGAATAAACTCGAAACGCGAGGACTCCTGGTTCTCTCTCACTTCTTCTCCGTCTTTGTTGTGAATGCAGAGATAATAATTAGTAGCTAACTAAGCATCACATACTGTGAGGAGGAAAGCACAATCCTATAGGCAGGCATTGAAAGCTATGCGCGAGCTCTGGAAGTTGTACAATATGGAGCCCGGGTCGCAGATAGAAAATGGAGAATTCCAATTTGGAAGAACAAAAGCATGTCGACCCAATAGATGAGACAAAGGACCTAGATGAAGAGCATCGAATGTTGTTTGGAAAGGCAGATTATTGAAATTTGATGTATTTAGAACAGCACAACTGCACGGGCTGATACATTGCGGATTTTCCGTCTAGATTTTGCAAATGGAAAATTTGTGCAGAATCCGCAAGGAAATTGGCGATATTAAAACCGCATCATGGCAATTTAAATTTTTTATTTTTTATTTCATCCTTTGCAATACATAGTGGCAAAACCGCAACAAAATCAACAACTAATCTGCAGGTATCTTAACGTATATGGATTTTGCGGCAGATTCGTGGCAAAATCTGCGCTGATTTTTTGCCATTCACTTTAAGTACAGTGTGGTAACATCCGAATAATGTCATTCTTCAATGGCCTCATGCACATGGTTGTCCTGAGTTACGTGGAAGTTGGAACCTTAAGGCTGGTTTCACATGGGCGTTGCAGGAAAATGTGCGGGTGTTATTTTCACTCAACCCCATTCATTTCTATGGGGCCTACGTTACATGAAAAACGCAAAATATAGAGCATCCTGCGATTTTCACGCAACGCACAAGTGATGCGTGAAAATCACGGCTCATGTGAACAGCCCCATAGAAATGAATGGGTCGGGATTCAGTGAGGGTGCAATGGGTTCAACTCATGCATCGCATCCGCGCAGAATACCCGCCCGTGTAAAAGGGGCCTAAAGGGTTTGTTTCACTTCAGCAAGTGACATTTGTCATGTAGGGAAAGTTATTACAAGGCTCTTACTAATGTTTTGTGATTTTCCATATTGTCTTCTTTGCTGGCTGGATTCATTTTTCTATTGCATTATACACTGCTTGCACCTAGAGGTTACGACCACCCTGCAATCCAGTAGCAGTGGTCGTGCTTGCATACTATAGGAAAAAGTGGCGGCCTCTCTGATGGCCTGGTTCGTGAGAGCACACATAGTTACGCTTGCGCAGCAGCTCCCGCTCCAGCCACCTTGTATCTGCGCTGCAGCTGTGGTCGTAACCCCTGGATATAAGCAGTGTATAATGTGATCTACGCCATGTAGTTCCAGTGCCGGCCTACTGAGCTCAGCTCCCTTTCACTTGAGTGGTAGCTGAGCTGCAGTATCCCGGCACGACCACTGCACAGTGTATGGAGCTATCTTCTCTGTACACTATATAGCCGCTGGCACCATGGCCACCACTGATCAGATATGAATGACCTATCCAGGGGGTAAGTCGCCAATATCTGTAGCCCAGAGAACCCTTTTTACCAGATAATATAGTCTTTGGACATGTGGCAATTGGCTAATGGAGCCTCTGTAGGTCCGTGTTATGGAGCTATAGACACTTCACATATGGTGCCTCTACCAGAGAATGCCTCTATTCAGGGTAATGCTATGTGCCACGTTTGTTCCCTGTGGAAATAAACAAGAGGACATGAAGGAAGAGAACGGGACTGGTTATGAGGTCATTATTACTGGATTTATAATATGGGCTTGTGCACGAGGCTTTATATTAAAATCATCATAGTTTCTGATTAATTAGTACATGGATTACACAGATTTACAAAACTGACTAAAAGAAAATCTGCCATTGTTGCCCATGGCAACCAATCACAGGGCAGCTTTCAGGTAACAAGAGCAGAATACAAAATGAAAGCTGGACTGTGATTGGTTGCTATGGGCAACAATGAGCCTTTCTTTCATTTTCTTAAATCTCATATGTTTAGACAATCAGGACGGCATTAATGGACAGGCGTGGTTCACATGGCAGCATTAGGCATTAGTATTTCACGTCAGCATGTAAAGAATAAAGTTTGGGAAATGTAAGGCCGGACCACCCGGGAATGGGCAAAAAACATTTAGGATCTTCCAGAAAAGCACCTACTCGGGGC
Organism: Bufo gargarizans; assembly: GCF_014858855.1. Taxonomy (NCBI): domain Eukaryota; kingdom Metazoa; phylum Chordata; class Amphibia; order Anura; family Bufonidae; genus Bufo; species Bufo gargarizans. Next base: position 28,792,439 of record NC_058086.1, read on the forward strand.
CTTAAGGAGTTTACGGCCTGCCCCTTTACGAGATTGTCCTACCAAAATGGAGCCTCTTGGCATCAGTAAATTTGAGAGAAAACCCGGAGAGGAGCCTGCACAGAGTAAAGATATAGTAGAAGGCTTTGCTCGTCTTCAGTGTTTTGGACCCACAACTGGTTTTAGCTTGAAAGGGGATGTCCGGGTTCAGAGCTGAACCAGGACGTACCTCCATTTTTCCCCAGGCAGCCCCCCTGACTGATAGAATATTAAATAGATATTAGATACCGTAGGTAGATAGATAGATATTAGATAGATAGATAGATAGATAGATAGATGCTAGATAGATGCTAGATAGATGATAGATAGATAGATGATAGATAGATAGATAGATAGATAGATAGATAGATAGATAGATAGATAGATAGATGCTAGATAGATATTAGATAGATAGATAGATGCTAGATAGATAGATGATAGATAGATAGATAGATAGATAGATGCTAGATAGATATTAGATAGATAGATAGATAGATAGATAGATATTAGATAGATAGATAGATAGATAGATAGATAGATAGAAGCTAGATAGATAATAGATAGATAGCAGCGTTGACAACACTGCTGCGGCTTTATAGGTGGATACTTGTGTCTATTAGGATATTGGAATCCTAGTAGAGAGCCACATAGAAGGAATTAAGAAAATCAAAATACTTAAATAGGAGAGCATCGGAGCATGAACTGCTCCGATGCTCTCCTATTTAAGTATTTTGATTTTGTTAATATCTTCTATTAATTAAAGGGGTTTTCCAGGTTTTTAATGTCGATGACCTCTCCTATCCAAATAAGCCCAAAAACTTTTTGAAGCCAAAGTTCTGGAGTGCAGGGATTAATACATTTCCCCCATAATTTTTTTTTAAAATTGTGGCTCTCTACTAGGATTCCAATATCCTAATAGGCACAAGTATCCATCTATAAAGCCGCAGCAGTGTTGTCAACGCTGCTATCTATCTATTATCTATCTAATATCTATCTAGCTTCTATCTATCTATCTATCTAATATCTATCTATCTATCTATCTATCTATCTAATATCTATCTATCTATCTAATATCTATCTATCTATCTATCTATCTATCTATCTATCTATCTACGGTATCTAATATCTATTTAATATTCTATCTATCTATCTAACTACAGTATCTAATATTTATCTATTTAATATTCTATTTATCTATCTGTCATTATATGGTGCATTTGATTCTTTATTAACAGACAGCAGCACCAGGCCCCTCGTCATGTTCCCAGCACACCGCTATACACTGGCCAGGTGGCAGCTCTTTTTCTGGCCCCCTAGAGACGGAGCCTTGCTGTGACTCTATGATATTGCATGTAACATTTGTTTAATATATTTTCAGGAATTGTAGGCAGTTGGTGAACTAAAAATATGAATATTTTTTCAGAAAAAGGAGTTTGCATTGCACATCACAGATGTAGCAGAGCAGAAATTGCTACATCGCATAGCGATATCTCAATATCTTATCGGTGGAACTGCAGATAAACATCCACCCATCGCTATTCACATGGCAATATTACTGCACAGGCAGAAGCATCATAATAAAATACAAAGATGGAGTAAAAGCATTGTTGCTTCCAGGAAAAAAAAGGCTCAGCATCGCCGGTGAATAATAGGGTTAACATTTCCTGCAGGAGAGGGAGCACGGAGCTGCATTTTGTGAGCTGGCTCTGCATTTTGTACTGTGCTGCAGTCACATCTTTGCAAATGTGCGTGTGCATCCATTTATCCGACCTTCTTACCCCCTCCCCTTCCCGCGCGCACATTCACCCTTGCCATGTCTCCATCCAATTTAATTAAAGATTCTCTGTGCTTCTAAACACTTCCTTAGCCTTTCAAGATCACCTGATCCTCTGGGGATACAGAATAATGAGGGATGGCGGAGCAAAGCAGGAGGAACTCCGAGTTTCCAGTTCTTCTGGTCTTTGGAACAAGTCTGGGTGAAAAATGATGCAAGGCCAAGTCAATTAAAGGCCATTTAAACCACCTCATTGCCCTTTCATGTCGGGGGAGGGGAATTTTTAGGGATGGTTTTCAGAATGTATTAGTGGACGGTATAGACACTCGGATCCTCCTCTGTCCTCGACGAATACGAAATGTGACAAAATGGGTTCGCGCAATGATTTCATGTTGTGTATTGCTATTTGTCCCCAACATGGAAATTAGGAGATTACTAATTAAAGCCGATCACAATGATAATGGATCAGTAAGGATTCGGTCACGCGCTCAGGCTTCCTGATGCAGTTTTAGAAGCCAACATCAGAAAGTATAAGGCTCATGCACATGGCCATATGTATCATCCATGTGCTATCTTCTCAGGATAGCACGCTGACCCATCCTATAGGGCCATGCCCACATCTGCATTTTTTTGCGGATCCGCTCCATAAATTATAGAGCATGTCCTGTTCTGGTCCGCTTTGCAGACGAGAATAGGAAATTCTATTGATAAGGTTGAGAAAAACTCAGAATGCACATGGAAGGTATCCGTGGTTTGTGGATCCGTGGTTTATGGACCAAAATAAGGATACGGTCGTGTGCAGGGAGGCCTGAAGGAGATATGCAGCTTTCGTGTTTTTTAATTCAATCCTGGTTTTGCTTCCAAAACTGCAGCAAGAAACCTGACCGTGTGGCCATTCTCTTATACAAGGGGATAGTATTAGTGCTAATCTTCAAGGCCTCATAGGTTACGTTCCTCCCACTATGGTTGGATACAGGGGTGCACCTAGCCTTTCTGCTGCCTGAGGCGAAAACCGAAACGGCGCCCTCCCTTGATACCAATTTCTTAACCTAACCCCTTTGCCACAATGAAAGGGCTCATTGCCCATAGCTCTTCTGCTGCCCACCTCTTGCCCCTACTTGTTGCTGCCTCAGGCGATCGCCTCACCTGGCCTCATTGGGGGTGCACCCCTAGTTGATCAGCTGCAAATTCTCCCAATATACTGTATATATCTGCTGTGCACAAGACATCCATATTAGACAGTCGTAGTACCTATTGGCAGATGTTTGGTTGGTATATGCCAGTAGTATACATCCACCTCAACTGTTGTGCTATATAATATATATATATATATATATATATATATATATATATATACCAACTTAACAAATAGCGCTCAGTTCTATTCACCCGGGCACAATTTGCATAGTGTGCACTTGAAATACACTTAATATATAGGACGCTGCACTACACAAATAGCATAGCACTATGTCATACAGTTGCTTCCGTATTTCTGGGAGCAAAGCTGTGAACCTACCCTTAGTAGCCATGACCATTAAGTACCAGCAATGCCAGAGACAGTACAGTACACCATACATTTCTTATTCTAAGACCAAGTAGAATGGTTACATAATAATAATAATTATTATATTATTATTATTATTATTATAATACAAATGCTATATTATTATATGATAACTTATTTGATGACATGACTATTAATATATTATTCTACAATTGCTACATTATTACTATTGTCATATGATTACTATTATCACGATATGGTTATTAGCACATTACTATTATACAACAATGAAGATATTATCATTAGGTTACTATGATAAGTAATACATTCTTATTATTACATAATTGGCATCTTGCTACCTAACAGCATTCCTGCTTGTAGCATTGACCGCCTGCACAGACTCCTCTCCCCCTCATCTTGCATTACTAACTAGTATGATATAGATTTTAATATTTTATTACATGTGAATAGATTCATTTTCCGAGTGTCCCCGCAGATTCTATTCATATGTTGCAAACTGTATATATAATATAGGACAGGGATATACCGTATATCCAGCCAGTAGATAATGAATTCCTATATATCAGACAGAATGAACATAGCAGCGGACAACTCCATACAGCCTGTACTGGGAGAGTCTCTTTACTGTACGTCCCAGTTGGGAGAGCCTTATTTAAGTGTGCTGGGATTCAAATGCAAGAGTACCACATGCGCTGGAATCTTTTTTTCCCATTGACTTTTAATGAAGAAAAAACATAGTGTAAAAATGTACATTATCTATGGTGTTAAATGGAATACTAGTTTATGCTACGCAGAACCTTAAAAAAACGGTATCCAAAGGTAGACCTATCAAATGCGGGCTAAACCCCCTATTCTTTTGGCATACATTTGCCCCAGAAATTGATGAGAACGTCACAATGTTCTTCATATGGCCCAAACGTACTCCCAACGTGAATATTGATAGTGCCTCTATTAATACTACAGATGTGGATGACTTTAATGGTGTAATACTTGTACTACTGCTATTCACAGAGGAGAAGTTTTTGTATTGGACTATAGAATTTTTGGGTTGATTGGTGAGATATTATTCCATTCACCACCTGTAATGTCAGTGATTTTATATGATATGTCTTTTCAGAATCTTATCATACAAGGTCAAAGAAAACACTAATTTATGGTATTTTTGGTAACACTGGCGTCTCTTATGTGCATTTTTAGACACTGGACCCACTAAAATACTCAAGACCATAACTGTAATTGCACACAACCTGTTACGTAGACCACCTAGAATAACGTGAGGAAAATCCAATAGTCATGTATAGATATATTAGATAATGGGAAAACTGGACCAATATCACTGGTCCAATACATTACATTCTTCTACTTTGACCAACCCAATCTGTCTTTTCAATATGATGCTAGGGACGGTCTAGGCTTCTATTAGAAGGGTTTGCATCACACATAGTCAGTGCGTAATCTAATTCTAATAAAAACCTAAAGGGGTTCTTTGCTTTGGACCCCCATAAATAAGCTGGCAACAGTGGTGTGCGGCTGAGCGCCTCCTCTGTAATCTATGTGGGAACTTGGCAGCAAACTGCTCTGTTATCCTGCAGCATTCCTACAGGAGAAATGAGGTATTACATGGCGCAAACTTATATTAATTAAGGTGTCTGTGGCAGTGTGGCATTCAGGACTGGTCGAGTCCACCAGAGAGGCTCTTCATAGCCAATCTCTGCTTTGGGTAACTGATAGAGGTTCTGATTGAGGAACCTTCACTCTTTTAAATCATAAAGCCCTAATACTACCGTATATTTCAAGTGGTTGTTGAATCTAAAAAAAACTTTAATCAAGTGGATTACCTGAAAGTTTTACACATAATAAAATATAATAAGGGTTATCAGAGGCCTATGAGTAAGTGTAGATGGAAGCCATTTTTGCTTTTCTTCATACCCTGCCCGCTCACATCAATCTACCTCCTTGCGCATACAATAATACCGCCAAATGTCTATTGGACTCAACAAAAGTCTTTTCTCTCTTTTATGAGCTGTCACGGAGCTGCAAATATTTGCATCTTAATCCTTCCTTTATGCATCAGCTCTTTCTTGTTTTCCGGATGGCTGCGTCTGAACGGTTATGTTTATAGCTTTATAAGACTATCCTTTATGGTGCCGTAAATGTGACAGTGCCCGGGGTCAGGGGTCGTTACAAGAGTGCACATTTAAGCGTCCCTAGGAATCAATGTAATGAGGAACAATTGACTACACAAGACATAAACTCTGTCCACCCTGGAAGACGGCGCCTGGAGCTATAAGAACGAGGGGATGTCTAATTTATTCAATAAAGTGTTTATTTTAACCTGCTTATTCTTATGGTGGATTTTGGGGCACACGTGTCAGGCGTCTGCAATGCTCCTTCAGTCTCTTACTGGTTTTATATCAGAGGGCAGCTATAGATTTTCAGCAAGATCAGGTTTCTGACGGACATAGACTAACCACATACTTAAAGGGAACCTCTCATCACCTTTATGCTGCCCATACTAACGGCAGAATAACGTAGAGACAGGTGAGCTGATGTCAGCGGTCTATCATTTATAAGATAAAAGTAAGTGGTTGCCGAGAACCAACATCACAATCATTGCACACTGGGCCTGGAGAAGAGTCACGGCCACCTGAGAAGAGTCCTGGTTATTCATGACTTCCTGCTCTCCTGCCCACCTGCTGATGACTGACCGTCTAATGCCGAGTTTTCTCCCTTTCTCTCTAGGAGAGAACTGCCAATCATCAGCAGATGGGCGAGAGAGCAGGAGATTATAATAACCAGGACTCTTCTCAGGTAGATGTGACTCTTATCAAGGCCTGGGCTGCAATGATTATGATGCTGGTTCTCAGCAACCACTTAGTATTAGCTCATGAGTCACACACCGCTGAAATCAGCATTTCTGTCACTATTTTATTCTGCACCCAGCACTCTGCCCTGCCTCTATGCTGGATGTTGAATGAGGCATTGGTGTACATTTTGGCCAAAGTGTAATAAGCCACTCACCACGTCAAGGTCGCCTCCATGAGTGGTCCCTAACACTAGTTCCTACCTGTTATGGACTTTGGACCTGGACTTTGTGTGGCTTTCATGGCCCATAACAGGTAGGAACTAGTGTTAGGGACCACTCATGGAGGCGACCTTGACGTGGTGAGTGGCTTATTACGCTTTGGCCAAAATGTACACCATCATACAACATCCAGCATTAAGGCAGGGCAGAGTGCTGGTTGCAGAGTGTGATTGCATTTGTGTTTTTGCGTTTGTATCTGTATTTCGCCATAGCAATGTGCACCTGCTAGGGGTTGTGCTGACTGAACCCCCCACTATTTTATTCTGCCCTCAGTACGGTCAGCATAAAGTTGATGACAGGTTCCCTTTAAATCCTTGCATGCGCCATTAATTTAGTGCATTTTACAGAATTAATGGATTCTACAAGTTTCAAATTTTTCCTCGATAAAGATGTCGCAAAGTTTAGTTTGTCAATTAACTTTACGTTTGTGCATGGAGAATACTATTACAACCGTCTACTTTTCTTTAATGTATAAATATCTATTATAACATATGTATAAATACGTATTGTGATATGTTTATAAATAAATATGGTAAAGTTGCCTATAATGTGAATTAAGCCCCCCTCCCTTTACAGCTGTGCATTCACTGATGTAGCAGAGCTGAATTTTTATACTGCTGTATCCTTTCACATCACGATTGCTGATAAAATAGCCCTAAATGTCTATCTGCGATCCCATGGAAAAGTGTGAATAACACACTATATCATCCTGCTCTATGCTACATGACAAACTCAAACTCTCCTAGATATGGAATGTTTCTCTTTTATTACTTCACGTTAGATAATGATAATGTGCATTACGTAACACCAGACCAATGGTAAAGTCATCCGTTTTATTTTGACGGGGCGTTTACTTCGTACCCTCACTATTTTGGGGGCTGGTCCAGAAGAAATTTTAAACTGAAGCAGGTGAACGTCCCAGAGCAAAAGAAGAGCGACTGTTGATTGGACTCATGGAGTAACCTTCACAAGCTGTCCCCTTTGTGGATAATTGGTGAACCTTGAAATTATTTGCCAACACAAAAACAGAGGGAGGAGAAATTTAAGGATGTATCACCCCCCCCCCCCCCCTTTCCATCTGACAGGCAGCTTGGAAATTAGACATGCCTTTTATGACGTCCCACCAAGTACAATATTTGTCTAACCCTAAACACCCTTATGACATTGAAAAAAATACTGCATTGCAGCACTTTATTCTATACGTCCACACACTCAGCTGTCCCATAGACAAATAACTGAGTGGCATGGCATGTACGCCGCTCAGCAAGTCCGCCAGGCTTGGTATCAATATATGTCCCCTGGGCGAAGGGATATTTCTCATCTATATTTCTGTTATTTCTCAGGCACATTCCTATCACTATAAGCGAAGAGCCTAAACGCAGAGCGGGGACAGGACACCACTTCACCCCACAGTCCAAAAGGCAAATGGAGGACAACCGATGGAGGTGTTCAGTGCAGGACAAGCAAAGATTACAGTGCCGATGCTCTGTGCATTTGGCAAACAAAGAGGTAAAGAATAAAAGGGAGGAGGGGGTGTTTCATGGAAATCAGTGGCTGCTGAGAGACAGTGATCATTTCAGAACAAAGGAAATGAGAGGGAATTGGGTTTTAAATTCACAAAAGAAGATCCTAAGACAGCGAAGACGATGTCAGTGTCTGAGACTCGAAAAAAGGATTGACCAAGGCCTTTAAGCTGCTGGCCGTGGTGCTGAACTGTTAGCATATCGAGAGAAGCCAGGATAGTCTATGGAAGAAGAATGTGGGAACAGCCTTCTCACCACATGAAGGGCATCGATAGTCCACATTATTGGTTTGAGATCATTCGGCTGAGGTGTCCGTGGAAGCTGTGAGCTCATAGCAATAGATGAAGGTTTGCATTAAGCCAGGGAATTCAAAAGGGTTTTTAACCATTCCATGTTCTACGATTCTAAATCTACAGCGCAAACTATTCTTTTCATCTGCACAAACCATGAAAAAAATCCACACATCTGTGTTTCCCGCTCTCCCTACAGAGCATAGGGTTATTCCTTTTGGCTACCCACAGTAAGGGTACGATCACATGGTCAGGTTTAGAACCCCAAAAATCAGGAAGTGGATCATAAAGGTCAGATAGGACTTCCAAAATTGCATAAGAAAACCAGACCGCGTGTCCGTACCCTAAAGGATGCCCTGACACAATACCACATGCATGCAATGCGCTAATAACTGGAGACTTTGTTTTCCCTCTACTCTCCAGATAGCAAATCCAATGATCAGACCTCCTATCGAGCATGTGATTGAGCATCCTTGCACAACATATTTATGGGCACACCAGCGATGTTGAAACCTAAGCCACTTCCACACCATTTCCAATCTCAATGAAAAAAAAACATCATAGCAGATTTTTTTTCTATTGAAGTTTCCATCACTCCAGCCTCCTGCCATAGACTTCCATATTCCAATGGGAATGCAGTAAAATAAGGACATTTTTTCCTCTTCTCATCCCCCCCCCCCCCAGGAAGCTCTGGGCAATGCAATTCGTAACAAACAGGAAGTATTAGTCCAGGCGTACAGTAGCTTGGATGGTAAGTCAATCAGTGTCTCTATGTTTTTTTCATCTTAGACCAGCAAGGGAAGGAGGTGATACACAGAGATAGCCCTCAATATTACTAAATACACCTTATAATGGGAATGTGATATACCAAAGGACTGTTAGCTTGGTCTAACAAAATGATTCTACTCTAGGCTCTACCAAGGCCAAAAGCACTTGCCATAATGCATCAACGCCCCATACACACAAAAACTCCAGTGCACAAACCACATGCAAATAATGGCCAAGATACATGGGAGGACAACAAGATGAGAGGCATGCCGGAGAGGAACACAATGTAACAATTGCCTTCTGTTACAGGCAGTCTCTCCATTATAGAGTCTGTCCTTCTATAACATTATTCATTTAGTCAACACGATGGAAATTGAGGCGTTGTGTGCACTGGAGGGAAACACATCTTTTGATTACAGGGTTTATATGTCCCCCTCTTACTGATGTATGAATTTCTATTTTCTTACTCAACAAAGGCTTAGACACCGAACAGTCCAAATTCCCAGATTTTCCTAACTTTTTGTTGAAATTTCATAAAATGCAACAACACCAAAAAATAATAACAATAAAATCCCATCAAAGCATCACCCTATGGTGATCTAAAGGCATGTTGGCACTGATTGGCTATGTCTATCTCGGAGAACCTATGGAATATACTAATTAATACAATACTTTTTGGACTATAGGCTGCCATGCCCAATCCGTAGACACCACTCCCCCCCCCCCCACCACCACCGGCACTTTTTTTTACTTTTACAATTTCTTTTTCCCCTGCCTTTTTCTAGACATTTATTTACCTCCTACCGCTAGCTAACATTAAAGGTGCGAAAGTCAAGAAGGTAAAACGTGGGCTCCTTTCAGAAGATGAAAGCTCCAAGGCTCATGGAACATTCTGCTGTCTGCTTAAAACCAGCTGGGGGACTGTTCCAACTCAACCCCCTGCTGCTGCCGGAAAGCCCATTTTTGAAACATGTAAAATAAACTATTGAACTGTTTTGCTATAGGATATCCGCCTTGTTCGTAGGTAGCTGATGGAGAAAGTAGAGATCGAGGACGGTATACATATAGCTATACCTCAATGCACCTATGTAGCTGCCTAGTCGTATGGCATGTATATCATGTAGAGAAAAAAATGCAAATAACTACATTGGACCAGATCTCGCTCTTCTTGCTCAGTATGCACAAAACATAAAAAGATACAGAGAAACAGATGCTTAAAAATAGTGTTCGGTAATTCTCTGTGCATCTGCGCAGGGATGTAATTAGCACCTATATGTACAGAATAATTAAAGTTGTGACTGCTATAAAGCAGTGCAGATAATAGCGGTAACCTCAGTCCTTTTTTTTTTTCACGCCGCTTGCTATATTCCCAAATGATTGCCACCTGCTCCCCTATCTCCGCTCTTTCCCTAGTCGTTTCCTCGGCAACCTTTCTCTGGCTTCCCCTCGGAGCGATAGCTTTCGCTTAGAATGCTCCATCTAATCTTGTTTGTTTTACACCCATCAAAACACGGCAGACAAAGACAATTCCTTAAGAATGAAGCAAAGGCTCTTGGAGGAGATCAAGAATCCTCAAATTGCAGGAAGAAAAAAAAAAAAGAAGGGAAAGTCGTCTTTTTTTTTTTTCTCCTCTTCTCCTTCTTAAAGGTCCGAGTCTACAACAGGTTTGAGGGGGGGATTAAAGGGAAACTGTAGGTACAATGTGCCCTGCGTCCCTGCAGCGTTTAATGAAATGCCATGCAGGTCACGACGGCAAAGATTCAAGTGTGGCACTTTACACCCATTGTGAGAATAGCACACAAAAGGAGCGTCAAGTAGCTACATGCTCAGTGTTTTTTGGGGGGGAAATGAAAGAAAAGACAGCTGCACTTATTTAACATATGGGCATTCTGCGGCAAATGTTTTTTTTTTTTGGGGGGGGGGTGGCTTTTTTTTTTTTTTTTTTGCTTTAAGGCAGAAAGCTTTCACCAGGAGCGAAAGGAGGATGAAAATCCTGACACGGCCAAAGACTCATGTAATTCAAATGAAGATTACACAGCACCAAGTAATTCTGTGATAGACGTGCACTGACATTATAGTTGTCAAGGTCCTATCCTAGATCGGAGGCAACGCGGCAGTCACGGGTTTCGACATGAATTACCCGTGTTAAAAAAAAAATCAAAAAGCCAGATGAAAACGCAGACGTAATTGGACATAATTGCTTAGAATCGGAATTGCAAAAAAAAAAAAAAAAAAGGGAAAATAATAGCATTGTATGTAAAGCACTTACCATCTTTAAGCCATTCCACTCCATCTGTGACTATTGAGATGGAGCCTTCAAGCTTGTCACAGTGTCAAAACCAAAAAGAGCGTTATGTAAAAACTGACATTCCTTCTTACAGTACTGCTGGCAAGAGATGCTACGAAGGACACACACACACACTCACACACATACATACACAGAGTGCGCTCTCAACCACACGCCAGCCTCCTCCTCCTTTATGAGGTCACGGCAGGGAACTCTGAAATACAATATGCAGCATTTACCAAGCCCCTATATATTACTCCCGTGAAGGATTACCATACTGATGGAGCGGACCAACCGAAATTAGCAGCATGGGCGAGATTTTTCTTTTTAAGGATTTTTTTTTTTTTGGTCGTAGGTTTTAAGAGTCTTTGTGCGGAAAACACAATGGCAGAATAGAAGCCTCAAACACACACGCGATATCATGGGTTCAATGGAGACGGATGATCACAAGGCTATACACAACACATAGGGTGCTTTTAATTTGTCTTACACAAGCGTGCAATACCAGAATGACCTTGACAATAATAATATGCATTCTAACACAGCCTTACTAGCACGTGACAAAGCACTTCAGGGAGAAATAAATCAGCCCACCACCAATACTATCACCAAAAGCAGCAGCAGCAACACGAATGCCCACAGAACAAGAGATGCAGACACAACATACTGTATCGACACACACACAAAAATGCACATAAAAAGAAAGAAATGCCATACCTACCATCACCATTCTTAATGGTTAATATTTTCTCGCCGCGTGCTTCCGACTTTTCTCCTTGCAACAGTTTTTTTCAAGAACGCTTTATTATATGTTTTTGGCCAAAAAATAAAAATTAAAAAAATAGTTTTTGTGTATTTTTTTTTTTTTTTTTGAGGGGGAAAGGGGAGGAGGAGGAATGTCTTTTTGTGTTTTCCAAATCCACGAACTGCCCAGAAAAATAAGAAAAAGAAAAAGAAACGTCCAATAAATAAATAAATAAATGAAATAAATAAATAAAGGAATAGTAAACTGTCTCTTGTCTTTTGTGAGAAGTAAAATAAAGGAAATAAAAGAACCCCCAAAAAAAAATAAGGAAAGAAAAAAAAAAGAAAAAGAAAAAAACACAGAGAAGGAGAGAGAGAGACTGTGTTGATGCCTCTCGAAAGTAGGGTGTAGATATGAAAATTGGATAGAGCCTAGCTAGAAAATTGGCTGGCTGCTTGCATGCATTTATGGGACTATCTGTCAGATAAAGGCTGCGCCTGATTGGCTGGGAGAGCTGGGGAAGGCGGGGCTATGCAAGGTGCTATTGAAATCGCCTTCTAACAGCTAAGGGAGCTTAACTCTTTGTCTGCTGCAGGAGGCTTTGCTGTGATTTTTTTTGAATACGCGGCTGCTGCTGCTGGAGCCTGGGGGTTAATAGCTGGGTGACAGTCATTGAAATGTGCTTTGTATTTAGCCATTCGTGACCAGATGGGCACTTCTGGCTCGGCACTCTCAGTTCACAGGTCATTTCTAGCATGCAAACTGGACTAATCCAAATTATCGATTTTAACATTACACTCTCGAGTTGAATGAAAGAGGAAAACATAATCAGAACAATGATGGTGGAAAGGGAGAGAAGAGTCATTTTTCTTAGAATCTGCTCAGAAACTTGCCAAAAAAAGCCCATGTGATCTGAGCTAGAGGATATCACATGACCAAAAGTTAGAATAATTATTTATTTCTTTAAATTCATTATTTTAAAGGAAGCTGCCAACCCTGCTGAAAAAGGTAGCGATGACAATTTACAGTATGTACAGCACCGCTAAGTATGTCGGTGCTATATAAATTTGGTAAAAGGTATAAAAAATACTTTTTTTTCGGTATAAGGGGCAAACAGGGGTGTTCATGCTGACTTTTCTTAATGGTCCATTCACACGTCCATAATTTGGGTCCGCATTCGTTACCGCAATTTGCGGACCCATTCACTTTCAATGGGGCTGGAACGGATGCGAATCCGCATTTCCGTGATCCGCATCCGTTTTTTGGGGATCCGCAATTCCGTTCCTGAAAAAAATAGTACATGTCCTATTTTTGTCCGCAATTGCGGACCACAAAAGGCATTTTCTATTATAGTGTTTGTGATGTGCGGTCCGTAAATTGCAGATCGCACATTGCAGGTGTCTGTGTTTTGCGGATCCGCAATCTGCGGATCCGTAAAAAACTTACGGACGTGTGAATGGACCCTATGAATGATTGATAGGGTTGCATTCCAAGATGTTCTGCATCAGCCTCCTTAGAATGCGGCGGCAATATCTTGCTTTACAAACGTAAACGAAAGTTCTTCCTCTGACTTTCACATCCACTAAAGATTTTCCCTAAATTTTTCTTTTAAATGGCGAAATTTCTGAAGGCCAAGAGGATGTCCGTTGTCCTCATGATTTCCTTTCTATGTGTATAGTAGGGCTTGTTAAAATAGAAGCTTCTAAAAGTAAATTTTTTGGGCAAAGAGCAATGAGAAATCCACCAGCGTTAGACAGCAGCCACATCTGCGCTGAGCAGGAGGGGGAGCTGAGTCCTCAGTCTGCAGCTAGGATATTGGAAGGTGGACCAGATGAGCTGACCATACATGGTGCAAGTCAACCATGGAGGCTAATACAATGAATGTGGGGCAAACCCATAATATAAGTTATCTCTGGAAATGATGCAAGTCATTTGGGCCCCTTCCAAAATGCTTGCACTTATAGAAAATCTACAGTAGATACATTACAGTATTGAGCGTAGGCACACTAGGCTTTACAAAGAGGAGCCATATACTAAGGTGACTGTTCTGAATTGCCCAAAAACCATCAGGGTATGTTCGCAATGATTTTTTTTGGCGCATATTTTGACATACATTCTGTGAAAACAAAAAAACGTGCAAAAAATGCATGCAGGGAATTAGCATGAGCTTCTTTTTAGCTTTTGGTTTAAAAAAAACGCACCTCGGAAAAAAGAAGTAAACTGTCCATTCTTGACACGGATTCCACGTGGAATCGACTTCCAGAATTTCCATTGAAAATGGTGTAGAGTAACCAAAAACACATCCTACAAAATGAGTATTCTACATCAGGTTTTTCTCAACCCAGAAAATACTGTGTGTGAACAAAACCTTAAGGGTGCACAGATACACGGTGTGTACAACTGTGTAGTTCATCCACGATTATGATCATGGCACCATGGTAAGAGTATTTATTAGGGCTCATGCACACGGCCATTAATCGGCCGTTCCGTGCTTTGGGGACCGGAATTTGCGGTGTGGAGGCATGGACAGAAACCCCACGGAAGCACTCCGTGGGGTTCTGTGCCTCCATTCCACACCAGTTGCACACGGCCGGTGTTTGTGGGTCACAATACGGGCACGGCCAGGCAATGGTTGTGTGCATGAGCCATTAAGGATAAGACTGGGTAGAAAATTAGTCATATCCTAAAATACTATTTCTACAACACCCAATGTCCCAATACACCTCATTATCTACAGTAAATATTGTGCTAAATGAAATCAATAATTTTTCAAACCAATGAAACTGAGACGCCCTAGGCAAGTGCCTAGTTTGCCTTCATGGTCAACGCAAGCCTTTTACAAACACTATAGTAGGTGTGGCCTATTGCAAAAACATGGATTTTCAGGCAGTATGGACCAGTCCTATAAACAGATTTTGATTTAAATAATCTACCTTTGAGTTGTTACTCACCCCCCCCCCCCCCCATTGCTTTACAGGGATGTATAAAGTAGCTTTATACTGTATCCAATTAGATTACATCATCATCCTAATATTAAGTCATACATTATGCAGAGCGCTTAAATCAACCATGACCCAGAGCGGGGAATTACTCTGTATCAGAAAACTCCACTTTTGAGTCCATTAGTTGCATCATATTTACAGGAAGCGTCTTGGGACAATTCTTGCATATTACTGATCTGAAGATCGATAACAAATTGCTTAGAAGGATGAGTGTTATTATAACATTAGACAGTGGCTTCTACTTTTTAGTTTCCTGATACATTTGTATTTTTCCCTCGAGGAGCTGAGATATAAGACTCTCCATAATGTGCAGGAAACATTTTAAGGGATTTTTGTCCCTATTGATTAAAGTAAACACAGAGAAAAGTCATTACTGTGCAGAAATGCTGAAAGCACAAAATGTTTCCACTAAATTAGTGAGTCAGAAGTGATTGAAGGATACATCTAGTACAATGCAATGGCAAGAGGATACAGTCCTGACTTATAGTCCAGCACTGGATGATACCACTAGGGATACATGTGTATTACTCAGTGGCCATGGACTCTCTCAGGGCAATAGATGATATTTTATCCCAATGTGGAAAATAGAAGAAACTCCGGCATTGCCTTCAAGGCAGGTTTATGGGACATGAAGGCTCGGGCTCCATAACAAGCACAACTTTTACTTTACTTTGGATTAAATGCTCAAAAACGAAATCCACAGGCCAAGATAACAATAAACCGCGTAACATTGCTAATGCAACGTTTTATGGAAGTATAACATCACAAGGTACACACAACATCTGTCATATATAGTATATACTGAAGACCTAGAAACCGCAAACACTATCCTAGGCCTTTCTATCAGCAATGGCTACACAACCTGAATCTAATCTAATCGATCTATCTATCTATCTATCTATCTATCTATCTATCTATCTCTATCTATAATCTATCTATCTATCTATCTATCTCATATCTATCTATTATCTATCTATAGCCATCTGTATCTATCTATCTCCTATCTATCTATCTATCTATCTATCTATCTATTATCTATCTATCTATCTGTCTATCTATCTATCTATCTATCTATCTATCTATCTATCTCTATCTTTACTCTCTTTCCACAGTCCATTGAACCAATCAGTAGAATCTGGAACAGTAAAATCCAGCAACCAATGAGATATTTGCTTTTATAGTCCACACTGCAGTGTAATAATAAAAGCTAAACTCTGATTGGTTACAGTGAGAGTGAAGCCACCATATTAGCAAATCACACCACGTTAAGAGTGGCACAGTCCACAAATGTCTATTCATCTAGGTCTATCTATCTATAAATCTATCCATTCACGTCTGTCTATCTATCTATCTCTCGGTTTGTCTATTTATCTTTGTCTGTCTATCTATCAGCTATCTATCTATTATCTATATATTATATATCTATCATCTATCTATCTATATATCTATCTCATTACCTATTATCTATCTATCTATCTATCTATCTATCTATCTATCTTTATCCATCTATATCTATCTATCTATCTATCGCCATCTATATCTATCTATCTATCTATTATCCATTATCTATCTTTATCCATCTATAGCTATCTATCTATCTGTTATCTATCTATCTATCTATCTATCTATCTATCTATCTATTATCTATCTATTATCTATCTATCTATCTATCTATCTATCTATTATCTATCTTTATCTATCTATCTATCTATCTATCTATCTATCTATCTCTATCTTTACTCTCTTTCCACAGTCCATTGAACCAATCAGTAGAATCTGGAACAGTAAAATCCAGTAACCAATGGGATATTTGCTTTTATAGTCCACACTGCAGTGTAATAATAAAAGCTAAACTCTGATTGGTTACAGTGAGAGTGAAGCCACCATATTAGCCAATGACGCCACGTTCAAAGTGGCGCAGTCCACAAATGTACATAGATATGACGGGAAAATAAAGCAGAGCCATTAAAGCATAAGCATTCCTTTAGGATACTAAAGGCAGAACATGCACTGACAGATGGGCATAGGAAATTCATAGGTGTTTACCGTCATTTCCTAGTACTATATCACTTCTCAGCATGTCTTTACATCACTAGGATATAGTAGAGCTGATGATTGAACATACAGTCGCATACAGTGTAAATGGATTATAATCGCCGGCCAATGCAAAGGACATACAGTATACAGGCATAGAGTATGCCCTATATTGTGTGACCCTATACAATAATACTCCATATGCTTATGACCATATAAACAGATAATAACTGGGTCACATTATTGCTTACTGTTATGGCACCCTGCAGAATTAAAGTCCCGTTGTACTGTGTAAGGGGGCGCTATCTGTCCAGTCTGAAAGTTATCATTTAACCCCAAATGTTCAGTAGGCAGAGAGAGAGAAGAAAAAAAAGACAACACATACTAAAACTAGCAAGACAGGTGGCCTTGGTCACAGTAAGAAGTCACCAATAAGACCCATTTTATCACGGTTTAAAGGTACAAAACACAGAGCAATAAAAAGTGCACACAAATAGACAGACAATGGAGTGAGCACATGAGATGCATTATCATAAGAACGTCATCACATGAATACTTGTATATATTCAGCTTGCAAGTATACATTAGGACAAGGTGACAAAATGAAATACACTTGATCCAACTTCGCTTACTGAATTCAAGGACAACATTTGTCCTGGTGATACTAACAGCCCATTAAAATATTAATTATTCCGACCGGCCATTGAGTCTCAAGCCAAAGTTACAACTTTATTCCCCCCCCCCCCATGACACATAATGAATGATATTTGACATACCATGCAGGGTAATTCAGATCTAGAGGATCATACATAGTAAGTGGTGTCTATTAGAGCAAAACATCTAAAACCCTCTGCTCCCCCTCGCTGTGTACCTGGTTGGTTTGGCTTGAGGTATCGTTCTGGTAAACCATTAAGGTTCTGTACTGGACATATAGCAAATGATATTTCTCTATCCAAAAACTTGCAAGCCTCTATATACAAAATTCGGCTTCTACGCGGAGGATGCCCCTCTTGGTATAAACTTGGGTAACGAATACAAAATAAATAAATAAATAAGAAGCTGTTAGGATTCTGCACTTGCTAAGATCAGCTATGCTGAGGACAACACTGCAAGGCACAAACAGAAGGAAGACAAAAAAATAAAAAATAGAGACAAGGAACTCGTGCACAGACGATTCCTCCGAAATCAAATCAAAAGGTGATTAGATTGCCTTACCCTAAATGAGCAGCCTTGTAAGTCATTAGCGGCAGCAGATGCATGTAAAAGGGACGGATTCATAGCGTATCTCTCAGCCTGTCTCCAGCAAACATCCTTTCCAAACGGTATGGACATCTTAACATCACAAGAAATCTGCAGCGTCTCTTATAGTCCAGATGGGCTACACCACAAGCCAATTCAGCATTAATAAACACCTACTCTGGGCAGCTTGCAAGTCATACTTCGTACTACCATAGGCAACAGCAGGCGACTGACGCACTCATTAACCTCTATGCTGTCAAAAGGACTAGGAACGCAATACACTGGAAGCCCCCTTGGCTGCAAAGAGGTTTCAAGATCGCGGGAGGGAAGAGTAAAAAAAAAAATCTTGAATTTTTTTTCCCGCAAAAACCACAAAACAACAAACCCTCTTTTTTTTTTTTTTAAATGTCAAAATCAGGTTAATTTGTCTTCATTTAGGAAAAAAAAAAATTGGGACTCATTCTTCATTACAGCAGTTTAAGTCAGCACGGGAAAATGTTAGAAAGTGTCAAATTGTTACCTCATTATTTAATAAAGCAGCATTAAGGGTCCTGGTGATTTCAAACATCTTGCCAGAGAGTAAGAAAAAGGAGCCTTTGCTATGCTCCGTCTGCAAAGGGTCTGTCCGAATTGTTCTTTTTTTTTTTTTTTCCAAGAGAGTCAATAGGAAGATTCCCTAGAGTTCGCACATCAGAGCTTCTATTCAGCTTGCTGGATTTTCCCCCTGATCAAGCACACAGAGTACAGATGGATAAAGCAGCATGGACTGCTCTCTTGCAAGGTTACACTGCTACAAACATGGCTGGTGTTAAAAGTATTCTTTCAAAGTATCAATTCAAAGCATATCCACTAGGTGGTTCGGGAGCGAGCATGCAAATAACCTTGAGTAGAGAGAGGGACCTGGAGCTTCTTGGTTGGACGTGCTAAAACAGGTATATTAACAGCATGCACCCATCTTGCTGTCCCTCCAATCACCCCTCGTATACTAAATGACTTGTCACTGCCCACTGAAATCCCCCTTCCCTTTCTGAACGAAGAAAGTGCTTGCAGTCTCGCTCGATCCTGGAGATTAATTCCATTGAGTGAACATATGCATTCCTTGGAGATTGTTGCATTGGAACTGCAATCCGCCGAGCTTCACAATGAAACGGATGGGACAAAACAGGACATGAAGGATAGCGATACAAATGGGATATCGTCCTGCTTCCTAATGTAGCATTCTGAATATATTACTGTGACTCTGTAAAAAACAAAACAAAAAAAAACAAAACAAAAACAGAACCTGCTTCTGTGTGTATGGTGCAGGCTTATACTCCATCCATGCAGGTACTGATGAGTGCTTGTGTAGTCGAAAAATGCGTCTGTGTCTGGGATGAAGGCGACGCCACCAGCTGAAGACGTTCTACCAACCCGGTCAGACACTGAGACGGTGTGGGAAAGGGCACAAGAGAGCAAGGATGATATTCTCCATTTTCAATGGGATGTTATGTTATATTTATTTATTATAGTTATTTGACGGAGTAATATATTGGATGATTCTGCAAAAGGCAAAGATGGGAAATATGTGGCTGCGTGGAGAAACCCTTTAGTGTCCATGTTGCATCCACTTTGAAAATAAACCAATGTGATGTCTACAACCATGACTATAGTTAAAATTAAGTCAAGGGCGTATGTATTAGGTCAGGAAATACAAAAAAGATATACCACAGCACTCTCATATCTTCATCATTCCAACGTTTAATCACCAAATCACAGCGACGTTTCGACCGGTGTGGTCTTTTTCAGCAGCAGGGTCTGACTCTACCAGTTGTACAAAGTGCTTATTGCTCCTAGAGGATCCTGGCCCTTCAGGTACCAAATTAAATTCAACTCCACCACTATCCTCACATTATAACTTTATTCTTGACTCATCCAAAACCAATTGGATTAAAGAATATGTGTCACCTCTCCTAACAGAGTAACTGTGTTTTACAGGCTTGTATTCTTTAAAAAGTAGGAGTATGGTAACACCTGGTTGTCAATTTTTTCATAAATTACTAGTAGGAGTAACAAAGGAAAGGCAGAACACAGTTATGAAAAGATTCTCCAGCATTCATGGGGAACAGATGTGTCAGCAAAGGTGATGGGTTCATGGGGTCATGAGTCCCATTTTGGTCATATCCAGTACTTGGGCTAGATTTACAGATACACTGTCATAACCTGTAGAGCTTTTCCATCTAAACCAGGGATGCTCAGCCTGTGGGCCTCCAGCGTTTGTAAAACTACAACTCCCACCACGCCCTTCTATAGGCTGATAGCTGTAGGCTGTCCGGGAATTATGGGAGTTGTAGTTTTGCAACAGCTGGAGGGCCACAGGTTGAGGATGCCTGACCTAAACCATGGTGTGTCTTTGGCCCGAGATGTTTGGCCCTGTCCATCAACAGGAAGGTAGGTGCTTGTCACCACCAGAACTTTGAGAAGTTCTGATAGACATTCTTCAGTACCTCCTGCATGATCTTCTTTTGTTTTGCTTTCGTTTTGACATCTCTCCTCCCTCTCCCAGCTGTCATCTATTAGCAGTGATTGCCTTACTATATATCTCCTCCCCATACTGCCTCACCTTGCGGTTTATATTACATCCTGGATTGTGTTCTCTGCTAGAAGTTGCTACAGCTGGGTTTTCAGATAAGTCTATTTCTGTATTTGTTGTTTTCCTGTTGGCTTGGTTCTAGGTGACCCTGACTCCCTCCGTATTAAGTGCAGGGATCTGGTGTTCGTGTCCCCTCACTATTATAGGGTTTGCAGGTGTCATTCAGTCTAGGTACGTGGACATGCAACCTTCTATCACTGAGATCTTTGCATGGGCTGAGAAGACAGGGAGAGCTTCAGGGCTTTAATAGGGGTCACCCTTTTGTTCCTTAGTTTTGGATCAAGCCAGTCGGATCCTTATTTTGTAACTTCTTGTTTTCTGTTACACCATCCGTGACAGTGCTTCTTCATCTGATGCAGCCCCTCACAGGTGAAGAGCTCTTGCCAATGAGACCAATCAGACGAACCATGGTGTGTCTTTTAAATGTCTTTCTTACTGTGCCTCCCTTATTGATATTTTTGTGTCTTCTTGAGTTTAGAGTTTCTTCTCATCTATCAGGTCAACTACTGCTTACTTCTCATGGCTACTAAAAGGGTTATCAACAACAATTCTGCATGACGAGTAGTTATTTGAGAGTTGGAACTGCTGAGGTTATTGAACCTTCCATGGAAGATCTGGGAGGATGGCAAAGATAGAGACCTTCGAATGAAATCTTTTTATTCTACTATAGAAGCTCATGTAAAGCCATATGTCCAAAGTAGGGATGTGTGTCTCATTAGCAGGAGCTGTTTCCTTGTGAGTGGCTGTCCCCACAGATGAAGAAGTACCCACATGTCTGTTGATTGACAGGGCCGGACATCTCATGTCCTGTGCTGCTTCTCCGAATAGTGGCACAGGTGCTGAAGCTTAAATTCGGCTTCAGGAGCAGCAACTGTGCACGCATCACTACACTTCTGGGAAGTGGCACAAGAGCAGTCGCTGCTCCTAAGACCAAATTTGAGCTTTGAGCAATGGAGCAGATTGTCAGGGCAATGCAAGATGTTCAATCAACAGGAAGGTGGATGCTTCTTCACCTGATGGGAAGCTCCTCACAGGTGAAGAGCTCCTGCTAATCTCTAGTCCAAAGGTGTATATACCGTATCATAAATGTAGACCATGAATCTGCAATGGGGAATCTAGAAAATGGGGGCCTGGGCCTGGTCTGACACACCACTTTTGGGTATTAGAGGGTGGAGGAACCTTTGCAGGTTCTTTACTCCAGAGGAACTATAGGGGTCATTTATGAATAGATACATGCCAATTTTTGGTGTATACCTGTCCCAGATTCGGTCACAAAAGGGGATTTGCTGCCAAATCTGCAACTTCTTTCCCATCCACGCCACATACGCCAGTTCTAAAAAAAGGGGACTAGCCGCTCCATCTCATTTATCATTTTCTACGCCTCTTCTAGACGTAGAAAATTATCTAAGTCTATGCCAGCAAGAGAGTGAGAGTAGATTTAGGCTAGCAGTGGATGGACCAGAAGAGGGTGGACCAGCCGCTCCATCTCATTTATGATTTTCTACGCCTCTTCTAGACGTAGAAAATGATCTAAATCTACGCCAGCAAGGGAGCGGGCGTAGAATTAGGCCAGCAGTGGATGTGCTTAAGTTATGTAGAGGCCAGCAGCTCTACATAACTTAGGCACATCAAGCACCAGCACAGGGTGATTAAGACCGGCGTCTAAAGTGCTAGGACCTTGGTGGACAAATCCGCCACCGCAATGGGGGCTAGAGGCAATTTGGTCCTAGCTATGGGCACCCACTGTTTTGTATCTACAAGTACTTTTAGAAATCCAAGGATTTCTTTTTCCAAGGAATACAGAAACCATGGGGTTGTTACTCATTTTCAGAAGGTAAAGGAAGGAAATAACTACTGAGCCTTTAACGGGGTTACGTAAGAAATGTGCCACTAAATGGACACGTTTTATCACATAGGAATTGCCAATTTGTATGTTCTTTAGCACAATACAAAGAACTCTTTCCACCCGTACAATAAGTACATCATCTTGAAGATGTGACAATGGCCGACAAAGGGCTTATCACACTGCTAAGTGCATCTCAAGAGCTATGTGTTATGTCTGTTCTAGTTAAAGCTTTACTTTAGGACAATTCACACTGTGTTTGTATTGTAGATTGAAAGTAGACATCGGGAGGATTTCCCAATGTATACCTCTGATGGATGCCACTGTATAGCCAGAACAAAATACATTTGCCCCATGCTTGCATATACAGTATGCCATGCAGTATTCTGTACAGAAGAAAAAAGGTAAAAAAGGGAGTCTTGAGTGAATCTAGCCTAATCCTAGCAATTCATCTGCCAAATGTAGAGTGTTCCTTAAAGGCTATGGATACCTTTGGGGCAATTCTGTTTTATGATTGCAGTTTACTGATTTTGGGCTAAAAATAATTAGTTGGTCTTTATTAAAAATCTTCAGCCATTTTTGAGATTCAAGGGTTAAAAAATCATTGTGTTTGCAGAGTATTACTTCACAGTCCCATCAACTGACAGCTCATAAGAAGCCCTGACCTCACAAACACTCATTTAAGCCACATACTTATCAGTTTAGTGTTTGAGATCAGGAGATCAAAAGTTTCACATGAGCCATCAGCTGACGGGACTGAGAAATTATACTGAAAAAAGACAGATTTTTTAACCCTTGGATCTCAAAAACAGCTGAACATTTTTAATAGAGGCCAACTGAAAAAAATATTTTTAGCCCAAATTGAGTAAAATGCAGCCATTAAATAAATTGCCCTGAAGGTGTCCATAGCCTTTGAAGGGAATACGTTGCCAGGAAATTCACGATTAAACCAGAAACAATGCCTTCCATGGCTAGTTCAGCTGAATGTAATGATACAATACAAGTGAATGGACAGTAGAGCATTCCACATGGTACTGTATGCTTTTTTTCCCATAGTCGTCAATGGCATATGTATACAACTGCATAAGTAAAGGGTGGCACTCTCAAAGTCTATTTCACCATAGTTTTTCATGTTAGTGCCTACAAGGTTCCTAAACTTCAGTGAATGGACAGTATATTTACCATTGAACAATAAGGTCATGGGAGAAAGACTGCCATCCCGATTGGATGGTGCAGAAGATTAAAGAAAATTTTCTCCATTAATATTATTTTTATTATTTTGAACAAAAGCTCTAAAAGTAAGGGCTCTAAATGAGCAACATGCATTATACTTTTTTTTTTTACGATCTATTCCGTTCATCCTTTTTTGCAGCTTGTCCATATTCTTTTGGAGTTGCTCCTTTTTTTTTGCTAAATACAAAACATTTTTTGACAGTTTTTGTAAAGTTGCTCAAATATGAACAAACAGGCAAACGCCGAACATGTACTTTACCGTAAATTCAACCTATACACTAAAAATGGTACCCATACTATGGGAGAGCCTGAAGATTGTAAAAAATGCCAGTTACATAAAAGATGGATGTAAAATAGAGATGAACGAATCAATTCAAAATTTTAGAAATTTGGATTTTCCCAAAATTTGGATTGGTTATAGTCAGAATTTTGCAAGATTCAATTCGGGAGAAGAGGAGAGAGAACTTTAGATTCGGGTAGAATGTTTTCAGAATCGGACCAAAATCGAATTTTAAGAAGGTCACAAATTTCTACAAATAAACATTTATTTTCAATGAAAAAATATTGAATTAAAGATCTTTTCAGGTACTTAGATGTTAATGGCCTAGGTCATCAGTATCAGGTCCATGGGAACCTGACACCTGACACCTCCACCGATCAGCTGCCAGTGCCAGAACCTATACAGTGGACTGAGCCAGAAGCAGAAGGCTCCATCCACTGTGAAATGGCTTTGTCAGGATACTGCCACTCAGGTGTTAGGCCCCTTTCACACGAGCGTGACAGATTAGGTCCGGATGTGTTCAGGGTGTGTTCAGGGAAACTCGCACCATTTTGCAAGCAAGTTCAGTCAGTTTTGTCTGCGATTGCGTTCAGTTGTCCAGTTTTTTTCCGCGCGGGTGCAATGCGTTTTGATGCGTTTTTCATGCGCGCGATAAAAAACTGAAGGTTTACAAACAACATCTCTTCGCAACCTTCAGTGAAAAACGCATCGCATCCGCACTTGCTTGCGGATGCAATGCGTTTTTTACTGAAGCCCCATTCACTTCTATGGGGCCGGGGATGCGTGAAAAACGCTGAATATAAAACATGGTCCTATGTGTTGAGAGAAGACATTTCCTAACAATGAGACAGATCTCATTGCTGTAAATAGCAGAAGATGAGAGGTTACTTATAATACTTCCACAGTATTGATGCTGCATTTCTATCTTAAAGTTCCCACATAATTATTCATGTTGACGGTGTCATTGTCTCTCCCGGAAAGAAAGGGGTTAATTCATCAGCCTGATAAAAGGCACATGCATAAAAGAAAAAAGCCACAAAAAAATTAATGTCTTCCCCTGTTCTGCACCCGTCCACCCCCAGGATGGTTTATCTGATCAATAATAACCATTCCCCGTTGACATTACACCATCTGCCTTGCTCTAGTGCTAAGTGCAAGTCAACTGTTAGAAGAAGACTTATCTCGGCCTCTTAAAGTCAGAGCCCCACTTAGCAAATTGTACAGAAGATGCAACAGACTGAAAGGATGTATCCTGTGACATCAGGGTCATGGACTTATAGCGCTATTAAAAATTGTGGCTTCCTATTCTTTGTGATTGTCTTTCAAGTTTAATGGAATATTCACTTGGCTAGTAATGGGCTGTGGGCAGACTGCCGGTTCATGAGATGGTTGCATCTGGTCTAATAATGTGATGGGAGAAGGCATTGAGGTTTACAATGGGCTCAGATTGTTCCTGTGACAAACATGACTTTATCCTAATATATATTGGTGTGGTTTTATTTATGGCCTCATATTTCTCCATACTTTGAATCTCCTTTGTCAAGAAGACAATAGTCTGTTGGTCCAGTGGTCCAGATCCACCTTAGGTGCCCAAAACTTGGAGCTTGCACATGGAAGGGAGAAAAGTGATTAGCGTAGGATTGCTTCTATACTCCCTAGAATTTGTGTTCATAGAAGTTCTTGGACTTTCAAGTTTGGTATATCCACTCCCACTTCATGAAACATAGCCATCATACAGCAAATCTACGGGACCCTACGTCTGTATAACTCAATATCCCCATACTATAGTGTGCCACTATAATGAGGCAGCATACAGACGGGCAGAAGATAGACAATCAATATCAAAGCCCTGGAGAACCCCTTTCAAGGGGTTTTCCAAGATTTTTCCTGGATAGGTCTTCAGTATCTGATTGGTGGGAGTCCCTCACAATCAGCTGTTTGAGAAGGCACCCTCACCCACAGTAGTGCTGCAGTCTTCTCTCAGCTTTCACTAGGCCATGTGATGCCACGTTCATCAGCCACGTGGCCTAGGTGCATTGAAGTGAATGGTGCCGAGCTGTGATACCAAGCACAGCCGCTCTACAATGTATTGCGCTGAGGTAGGTGAGCTGAGAGAAGACCATGGTGCTACTGCCAGCACCGGTACCTTCTCAAACAGCAGATCGGTGGGCATCCCACGAGTTAGACCCCCACCGATCAGTTAAAAAATCCTGGAAACCCCATTAACATGCCATCTTTTGGATTTAATTTCCCTTTCTCTGCCTAGTTAACTGGATGCATTTCCACAGTAAAGAGGCACAATGGGGCTCTCTGGCTATAAAACTGTAAATTAGTCTTTTTGTCATTTTCATGGCCACCTGTGACCCTTAATTTGCAGCATGCTCTTTGCAGATTAGTGATTATTCTTCTAGGAAAGCAGTATCTGCGCTTCCTAATAAAGACTAGAACTGGACAAGCCCTGAAGAAAACATTCCAGCCAAAATTGTTCTTCACCCTGCACAATCTGCACCAGATGCTTGTGAGATGGTTGCTTCCTTCCCAAAACAGTGCCTCTCTTGTCCACAGGTTGTGTCTGGCATTGCAGCTCAGCACTGCTGAAGTATATGGGGGTGAGCTTTAATACCGCGCAGTGAAATCTGCATGAAATTCTGTGCGGAAAATCTGCATAAACTACTGTACTTTGCTGTGTGCATATACCTTTGGGGTTTGAAAGGGACACTTGGTTACCAGTGATGGCCAGTTTGCATTGTTCACCTGCGAACATATGCGGGCTGCCATCTTTTTTCACAAGTCCGGCGAGGCACAGGTAAGCCCTTACATGTGCCTGTGCGCGAGCCGGTCTGAAAACAAGTGCGGTCAGCGGGAGCAGGCAGTTCCGAGAACAGCCACCGGGGGCCTTCATCGGGCTGTTCTTGGTACTGCCTGCACCCAAAGACCGCATTTCATTTCAGACCGGCTCGCGCACAGGCACAGGTAAGGGCTTACCTGTGCCTCGCCGGACTTGTGAAAAAAGATGGCAGCCCGCATATGTTCGCGGGCGAACAATGCGAACTGGCCATCACTGTTGGTTACCTTCTTAAGGTACATGGCCCGGTTGTGAGCTATTCGGGGTGCGGCTAGCTATGGCTGAGAACCACGTGGCCAATTAAGAAGCAGCTGGCTCATATTTAATTAATGAAGACCGCACTGTATAGCCTGTCTGCATTGTTAACGTCTGCGCGGTACTGAAGGTCATTAACAATGCAGATTGGCCATACAGTGAGGTCTTCATTAGTTAAATATGAGGCAGTCTAAAGCCTCATTCACACGTCAGTGTTCGGTCAGTGATTTCCATCAGTGATTGTGAGCCAAAACCAGGATTGGAGCCTCCACAGACATAAGGTATAAGGCCCCTTTCACACCAGCGAGTTTTCCGTGCAGGTGCAATGCGTGACGTGAACCCATATCACCCGCACTGAATCCTGAACCATTCATTTCAATGTACTGTGTACACGAGCATCAGTTCTGCGTTGCATAAAAAACGCAGCATGTTTTATATTCTGCGTTTTTCACGCAGCCCTGGCCCCGTAGAAGTGAATGGGGCTTCAGTGAAAAACGCATTGCATCCGGAAACAAGTGCAGGTGCGATATGTTTTTCACGGATGGTTGCTAAGAGATGTTGTTTGTAAACATTCCGTTTTTTATCACACGCGTGAAAAACAAATCAAAACGCATTGCACCCGTGTGGAACAAACTGAACGCAATCGCAGACAAAACTGACTGAACTTGCTGAACGCACCCTGAACGCATCCGAAGTCAATCCGTCAGGTCAGGATGCGTTTAGTGAAACTCGCACCATTTTGCAAGCAAGTTCAGTCAGTTTTGTCTGCGATTGCGTTCAGTTATTCAGTTTTTTCTGTGCGGGTGCAATGGGTTTTGATGCGTTTTTCATGCGCGTGATAAAAAACTAAAGGTTTACAAACATCTCTTAGCAACCATCAGTGAAAAACGCATCGCACCTGCACCTGCTTGCGGACACAATGCGTTTTTCACTGAAGCCCCATTCACTTCTATGGGGCCAGGGCTGCGTGAAAAATGCAGAATATAGAACATGCTGCGATTTTCACGCAAAAACAGAACTGATGCGTGAAAAAAAAACACTCATGTGCACAGCCCCATTGAAATGAATGGGTCAGGATACAGTGCGGGTACAATGCGTTCATGTCACGCATTGCACCTGCGCTGAAAACTCGCTCGTGTGAAAGGGGCCTAAAAGTATCTGCACACAGGTGCAGGTGAACACAGAGAAGATCAGGCCAAATTTCCAAGTGGATTTCTGTGCGTTTCTGCACCCAAACTTCTAATTGCGGTTTTTGGTGCAGACTTAATGACGTTTTGCCGCAGATCTCACAATTCCATTGAAAAGGGTGAAATCCACAGCTAAAACTGCAGAAACTTGACGAAGATTTGGAAATCCGCACGGCACATCGATTTCTGTGCAGAACAATCCGCAGAGTGTACATGAGACTTGTCTATTCTCATACACTTTGCTGGTACTGTAATAGGCCTCATGCACACGCCTGTTGTTTTGGTTCCGCATCCGAGCTGCAGTTTTGGCGGCTCGGATGCAGACCCATTCCCTTTAATGGGGCCGCAAAAGATGAGGACAGCACACGGAGTTGCTCCGTTGCATGGTCGGCAAAAGAAATATAACCTGTCCTATTCTTGTCCGCGCTTTGCGGACAAGAATAGGCAGTTATTTTAAACGCTGTCCGTGCCGTTCTGCAAATTGTGGAACACACACGGACGCCATCCGTGTTTTGCATATCTGCGATTTGCGGACCGCAAAACACACAACGGTCGTGTGCACGTAGCCATACTCTGTGGTTAAGCCTCATGCAGACGTCCGTGGAACGTGGTCCGTGAGATACCGGACTGGCATTGCAGGAGCGCACGGCGTCATAGCAACCAATGACGTTGTGAGCTCCTGCAACGCCAGTCCAGTACGTCTGCATGAGGCTTTATTCTGCACGGGAATCTACGTTATCATCCGCATTGTATGCATGTACCCTTAGGGCGCCTTCATATATGGCAGATTTTGTCGCAGATATTTCTGCAACTGCAAATTAGTTCCACTCATCTGAATAACGCTGTTTAGATGGCAAACGTGGATTTATGTAAGACCCATTCTGCAACCATATCTGCTGCGGGTGAAGGCGCCCTTTCGTTACCTGCACATGGGTGCAGGGCTTCGAAATGAAGATCCACAAGACTTTCCATGTGCATTTGATGCGGTTTTGCAGCAGATTTCGCCGTTCATTAAAAAAGGGTGAAATCTGCAGCTAAAACCTCTGGCAGAATTGACACGCCTTCAAAATCCGCACGGCAGGTCAATTTCCCCATGGAAAAAATCCGCAAAGCGTACATGAGATCTGTGCAATCTCATGCTATACCGGTACCGTTCTAAGAAATCACCAAATCAGAAACACACATATAATATAACACCATAGTTTATTGGTAAGACAAATCATACAGCATATAACATATCACATAATAATTAAATAGCAGCAATGCATAATGGTACTATGACAGTAATAGTCCCCCCCGGCCATTCGGGACCGCACAGTCAATTCTGCAAGGGGTATATGGTATCGATAAATAGTGGACCATCATGTCACTAATATCTTATAAAGTGCGCATATACAGTATAAACCCATATAGCTACAAACAATATTGCACAGATCCCCTAAATAACCATGCCAATAACTGCAATAATGCTTCGCAATGTGTCCCAACAGGGAATAACCCCAAGAGGAAGCGAGGCGAAACGTGCGTCGGGGTTGGTGTTCCCTCCTGGCTTCTGGTCTGTATTGATCTCTGCATGCTACTTTTGCACAGACTGTTTATATATGCTTTTTCTTACCCTATAATTTGTTATATGGTGCAGCCACTCTAACCATATCAGGGATATTCCCTGTTGGGACACATTGTGAAGCATTATTACAGCTTTTGGTTATTTAGGGGATCTACGCAATATTGTTTGTAGCTATATGGGTATATACTGTATATGCGCACTTTATAAGATATTAGTGACATGATGGTCCAATATTTATGGATACCATATACCCCTTGCAGAATTGACTGTGCGGTCCCGAATGGCCGGGAGGAACTATTACTGTCATAGTACCATTATGCATTGCTGCTATTTAATTATTATGTGATATGTTATATGCTGCATGATTTGTCTTACTAATAAACTATGGTGTTATATTATATGTGTGTTTCTAATTTGGCGATTTGTTGTGCA
Source organism: Bufo gargarizans (assembly GCF_014858855.1). NCBI lineage: Eukaryota > Metazoa > Chordata > Amphibia > Anura > Bufonidae > Bufo > Bufo gargarizans. The sequence goes on from NC_058086.1 coordinate 28,823,000, forward strand.
CTTTCACACATATTACAGTTCTTATGGATTGTTATATTTGGTGGTGGTGGTACCGTACTAAGCTGCGTTTTTTTCAGCATTGAAATCCGAGCAGAGATATTTTGTGTATACCATTACGTATGCGGGTGGCCTAACTCTAGCCAGATACACACGATGCATAGTACTGGAAACACAAGTGGTCGAACTGACGTGTCTGGCCACCACTCGAATGCTTGTATTTTATGGGATCTACTTTGTAGAATACTTTCCTACACAATAACGTTCCACCCAATGCAAAGGTTTGACATTTATCTTTGATTTCCCAACTCATAAAGCATTCATTTCCATTCCTGGTCTTAAGAGAGCAAATGCACATTTGCATTATACATCTCCCTTCGGAGTTTACGCGTCACTTCAAAGCTCTGCCCTGAAACAGATCATACCTACGGTAAATGACAAGGACACATCACTGGTGAGAAGACAGGAGGAATACTGTAACGCAACATGAAACGCTTCACATTATGAATTATTAACCTTTTACCCTTTGCTCCGGTTCCTCTTCTGCTGCTCGCCTCTTGGCTCTGAGACTAGCTTCTGCATTGCAGAATACATGATAGGAACCCTGGCGCACGCTCATACTAATGGCCGCTGAGATGTTGCAACCATCGAGTCAATGGTCTTTCTCATACAAATTAGGATAAATAGCAGCACGCTTCCTGTCTCATTGGATGTGGCGCAGGGAATGGAATGAATTTCAGCTATATGAGGAAACAAAGAAAGTAATGTGTCATTTCTAATTTTCACTGTCCAAGGCCTGTGATTGTCTAAGGAAGGAAGTCTGAAAATTGGTATTATGACGGGGGTATGGGCAGGACACGTGGCATTTTATGTAGACAATAGACTTCAGTTACATAAGAGACAAATCTGGAAGAATGGCCCTTTCTTCTAACTTTAGGGCTCATGCACATGGCCATATGACACATCCGTGTCGTGCCGAGGCCCCATACTGTACCTCTGTGCGCTTCTAATTTCATACGAAGATATATGAATCTTTGAGAAAAGAATTGTGACATTTCATACAGGACCTTACCCCTAGAAACAATGGATGCCCCACACATAGGCAGATGGAGCGCCTACATAGACTGTGTCTGTGTAGGGTCCATGGACAGAAGCATGAGCCCTTAGTTTTAACTGGTATGTTCATTTTAATGAGCACAGCTTAAAAGCAATCCATCCCTGTGATCCTGGACTATTATCTGCTGTAATACCTGTACACAAGTAGTGATGCACGTAGGGAGTCCAGATCGCCATTTTATATGTTTCTGTTTGAGAGCTCTCAAAGCTGCGCTAAAAAACAATGTCAGGACTACTGCGCATGCGAGCAGGAGTCCATTCTGTAATGTTAGCCTAGCACAGTAGTCCAGTACATTTCAGCACAGCTTTGCGTGGTGACAGTGGAGAGACAGGGAGAAGTAGAAAAATATAAAGTGGTGATCTGGGACTCTTTATCTGGACTCATGTGCCCAGGATAATAATAGTGCACTCTACATTGCCCTACAATTTTGTAGGCTTAGGCCCAGGTGAGGCAAGTCTGATAGTGTAGGTCCCTTGACGCTGGTAGATGGGCCCGACACAATTCTGTCATTAAAATGTGCACAAAGAGCTTCTAATTTCCATATACTAAGTACAGCTGTAAGCAGTTTACATTTATTCATGTTTCTAGTGTTTGCCTGAGTCTTTGCTCATGGCAGTGTGCTGTTACTTGTAGTACTTGTTAGCTTTATCATTGCAGCCATGGCAGCGTGCACCTGAACCCCCTTTTTTCTTATTGTTTGAGGTGTTAGTCTGTCTTTTCCTTATCTGGACTACTCATATCAGTATGCAGATAATAGTCCAAGATCATGGTGACAAATTCCCTTTAAAGAGTGACGTTATCCATGCACCTTAGACAGCTGTTGGCTGAACACTCGTTCAGCGGACGGCTACTCCTCACAACCCCTCATCAGACACGTGCACATTCGGACGTTTGTTCCCAGTAGCAACTGTCAGACACCTCAGACGGCAACTTATCTCTCTTGCCAGGTATGTTGATATACAACATGACTGACCCGTCTTTCCCTCAACGTGTACTGTTCGGGGGAGACGGGGCCCCCCCAAACACATTGGTCGGATAGTCCCAGTCCAAGTGATATTCATCTGATACGTACTGTCACCTTTATACGTGTTCCACTTAGAAGTACACATAACTCCTTTGATGAAGCTGCCTCAAACTACTTTATGTACCCTACAGCTCTCCTGACGATCTGTGCCGTAGTGACCTAAATTATACAATGTGCCACTGTGACGACACCACTTCCTGCCACTAGGGAATCAGTGGTAAGTAAATTTGCAGCACGGTGGCTCAGTGGTTAGCACTGGTGCATAGCAGCGTTGGGGTCCTAGATTCGAATCCAACCAAGTTGAAGTTTGTATGTTCTCCCCGTTTTTGCATTGGTTTCCTCTGGGTTCTCCCGTTTTCCTCCCACACTCCAAAGACACACTGATAGGGAACTTAGATTGTGAGCCCCATTGGGCGTGATGCCAATGTCTATAGAGCGCTGCAGAATATAGTAGTGCTGTGTAAGTGTATAAAATAAATAATATCAGACTGCATGTAACTGATAGAAAATGGTATTTGTCAGTAGCTTTTCTATGCTAAACTACTGACAGCACTAGGTAGGTGCTGGGAGAGTTGTACAACTATTTTGTGTAGTTTTTATTATCAGGGGTAGTGTGAATATAAACGTTTATGCTGCCAGATATTACTCCTGCAAGCACTCAGGAGGCGAAGTGCTCACTGCATTGAGTTGCTTTACAGCCTCTCCCCTGTGCCAACCAGGAAACTACTACAAATGTCACTCACAGCCAAAAGGAGGAGCTTTCAAGTAGCCTAATGCAGAGAGCAGTTCATAGTGAAGCTCTACCTCAAGTGCACTTTTAGGAGCAGAATATGGCAGAATAAAATGTCATATTCACACACCTTCTTATAAAAGCTCTGCAAAAGCTATGAGTGTCCTTTTTTCTGTCCTTTTCTGTTGTATACATCCAACTATAAAATTAATATTTAGAATGGGTAATACCATATACGATAGTATACATTAGTGGTCCCTAACCTTTTGAAGGCTGCAAGCCACTTTTAGACATGAAAGATAGTGTTGGACCACCCACAACCATCCCCATATGACAGTAGAATGGATCCCTTCTTAGGAAAGGTTTATGCAATTCTTGGTCCTTTTTGATGATGTATTGAATACACTCAGTGTTAGAACTGTTTATATCGCTACATGCACAAGTCCTATATAACCAGAGAGTGGGCCTGAAGAATTATTTTTTCTAGTGGGCCCAAAGTAACCAGGTCTAGCCGTGAAGAACATCTACTGATGTTGTGTCTACTACAAGAAGCATTTCTGCAGAAAGTCTTAGGCCCTGATTTATCAAGACCGGAGGCTGTCTTGATAGAGCCGGCACTGCTGGAGTAGACATGAAATGTATGATGAAGCGCAGGCCTCCTCTGGCAGTTCGTGTGCCAACCTGAGAGCTGCCGTAGATTTCGCTCATTATTTACGCAAGTTTCTTGAATGTGTTGAGGGTCATGGTCACATCTACACTCCACCACACCCCTTTTTCAGAAACTGGCATGGGCGGCCTAAAAATGGCAGTTGCGACAAAAAAAGTTGAGTTTTGCAAAAAAAATTTACGCCAAAAAGAAGCAACGGGGGAATGATAAATCTCCCCTTTAGTTTTCCATTCTATTTAACATGACTAGCAGAAGGACCCGGCTTCGCACAGGTATATTTCATTTAATGTTTGTGTGTGTCGTTAAAAGATATCGACAGTATCCCCCATAACAGTGACCTCTACAGCACCCCGCCCCTTTAACAGTGAACGCCACAGTCGCCCACCCCTTAACACTGACCCCCCCCCCACAGTGCCCCACCACTTTAACAGTGAACGCCACAGTCACCCACCCCTTAACCCTGCTATCTTAACAGTGACCTCCAGAGTAGTTGCCCCTTTAATAGTGGCCCCTGCCCCCTTAACAGTAACATCCACAGTGAACGCCTCTTTAACAGTGACCTCCACAGCGCCCGCCCCTTTAATGCTAAGGCTACACAACGACATGTGTCGCGCAACATTTTGTCTCAACAATTTTTATAATGATAGGCTATGGCGTCGCATTGCGAGATGTGACATGCTGCGACTGCAACACGACAGTCACAGAAAAATCCATCTCGGATGGATTTTTTGCAACTGTTGTGTCGCAGCATGTCACATGTCGCAGTGCGACACCATAGACTATCATTATAAAAATTGTCGCGCAACATTGGTGCAACATCAATGTCGCGCGACACATGTAGCAGTGTAGTTTTGCCCTATGTGTAGTGCGACTTACTGTCACACAACATATGTCGTCATGTAGCCCTAGCTTAAAGCTGACCTACAGCAGTGAAAAAATGGCTGGGTTGTTATGGAAACCTGGAGTAAAACTATATGTATGTGGAGACAAAGGGCCTGCAAGCTTCTATTGGCTGATAAGGGTCATGTGACCGTGTGTATGGCAGTTGGGATATGAAGAGAGAGACTTGCAGGCTTGTATTGGCTAATGCAGGTCATTTTTTGGGGAATATCTCAGGAACGGTACGTCCCAGAGAGCTGAGACCCCCACAAGATTTCTTTCCAGGTAGCAAGGGATGTGTATACCAAGTTTCGTTGAAATTGATGGATGCGTTTTTGAGTGATCGCGGAACATACATATATACGTCCTTCTTTATATACTGTATATAGAGTCCTAATACATTCAATATACATTTTTTTGGCATTTTGTCAGTCAGGATTAGAGCAGCTTGTATCTTACCATATGCAGTCTGCCAATTTCAAGCATCTTCATGGATTTTATCTTCTTGCATGTAGGCTCATAATTAGTGTGCTCTAATGGTCTATTATAGCATTACATTAGCACACAGCTCGGTGATATGATTAGGGCTGCACATACGCTGTAAGGCAAGCATGGTATTGCAGGAATTTGTCACTGTTTATGCTCCATTACTGGAAGTAAGAGTCATTTTTTAGTCATCACGCAGGCCTAGGTAGAGACCACAGCACAATTTGCACACACATATCTGTATCATTTTAAAAGCCGTTTAGGAAATTGAATGAAAAAGCCATAAAAATGAACTCACCCCCCATCAGAAACGTGCACAGTTCTAGGGGAAGCTGCTAGGCCGCGATGCCACATAAGGCACCCAGGCCCAAGCACAACTGCCACATCTGTATCCCCTATAGCTACATCCCTGTAACATTTATGTAATGATCTGATTCTTGAGTTTCGGGCCTTTATATCTTATACTCAACTTCAAAATAGTTGGAAATGAATGATATTTTCAATGCAAACAAAATAGCAAGGTGCACTGCACTTATTTTCATGCAATATTTCTTAAAAACATAGATTACAAAAATACTGGTACGGTGGAACCCCTTTATTACAATTTGGTGAAATCTTCTCTGGGAAGAACAGCGCGGAGAAATGTCTTTTGATGCTATGAAAGTTGGGGTTCACTTTCCGAGGGATCTTGGACCACTCCTCCATCCCAAAAAATTAAATTTCCTGGATGTCACTTTTGTAGGATCTTTAATACAGACAATGGATTTTCACTGTTTAGGGTCATGTTCTAACTTAAGGGTAACGTACGGGCACATGGTCAGGTGTCTGCATGTAATTTTGGAAGCCAAAACCAGAAGTGAATTCAAAAAAGAGAATAAGTCATATCTGTCCTTCTCTCCTTTTATGATTCACTTCTGATTTTATCTTCCAAAACTGCATGCCGAAACCCGACCTTGTGGTCATATCCAAAAGTTCAACCTTCTGGGCTAAAACCTCTAGTTCTAACTGGAATTTACTATATTTTTTCTTTTCACAAGATCTCCTGGTCCTAAACCATCAATGGTTCACCATTAAAGGTGTTATCCCATGACTAATGTAAAAAATGAAAATCAGACATCTTGTAGAACAGGCATCCTCAAACTGTGGCCCTCCAGCTGTTGCAAAACTACAACTCCCAGCATGCCCGAACAGCCTACAGGTATCAGCCTACAGGAGGGCATTGTGGGAGTTGTAGTTTTACAACAGCTGGAGGGCCGCAGTTTGAGGATGCCTGTTGTTGAACATGACAACCTTTTTTTAACGAAGCTAGAACCATCCCTGTACCTTACATGGATCCAGAGATCTCCCCATTCATCGCTCTGCTAGATTTATATTAAGTGGTAAGTTCAAGGGGAGTGTCTTTTCTGCTGCAGCTCAGGGGAGCGTGTCTCAGCTCTCCCTATCAAAGCACAGGGGGCGTGTCTCAGCTCTCCCTATCAAAGCACAGGGGGCGTGTCTCAGCTCTCCCTATCACAGCTCAGGAGGCAGTTGAAGGAAGAAACTGAGCATGTGCGGCCATCACAGTGAGCAGGACAAAGAAATAAGAAAATAAAACTGTAGGTGGCGCTAAAGAGATACATTTCACTGAATAACTTACTGGCTATGCAAAATTTTTAATTACATGCAATTACAAAACTATTCAGACCCATGTTCTGGCTCGAAAGCTGTAGAATATTTCTGGTGGGACAATCCCTTTAAATGTGATCCTATGCTTTTTCTTTGTATGCTGTCTCTTTATTTCATGCAGACCAGTAATGTTTTATAGGGAGCCTGTCAGAAGGAATTTCTCTTTAAAACCAAACATAATGCCTGGTAGCGCTTGTGGCGTATAAAAAAAATGGTACCTTTCTTATTTTCTCTCTATTGCTGCATTCCCCCCAAAACATGTTTTAATCAATATGTAAATGAGTTTGTAAGTGCACCAAAGGGGCCCCCAGGAGCTATGGTGCACCTTACCTCCTCCACTGTTTTCTTCAAGCTCCTCCCTCTCTTTGCTGACAGACAGGGCCAGGCATCTGAATTGTCCTCTCACTCAGTCCTGTAATCTCACGCCTGTGCAGTGCGGTACAACCTCGACACGTGCTCAGTACAGCACATACTGCCTGCTGTGCAGAAAAGAACTGTACTGCGCATGCACCTAATTATTAGTGATGAGAGGCAGGGGCAATATTCGAATTTGCGATATTTCGCAAATATTTGGGCGAATATTCATCCTATATTCGCAAATTATTATTTTCTTGATTGGGAAAATCGGCAATGTAATATTCGCGTAATGCGTGTGCGCAATACAGGCGTGGGTCACTGTTGCTACATTTTTCAAGCTGCTAGAAGTTTCCTGCTATATGCAGATAGAGCGCTCCAATATATTCGCAATTGCATAATCGGCAATTAACGATGCACATATTTTTGCGCAATACGTGCAACTTCACATTTACCAGGTCTGAGTAGATATTACTGATTGGTGCACTAAGTATTGTTGTGACATCACAGCACTATGTCTGTAGCAGGTATGTATGGACAGCAGAACCTATCACACTACCTAACACCCTGCACTGGAACCTATCAGCTCCACTATATCAGGATATAACCTACACTGACTATCTCCCACTAACTATCTGTATTATATAAATAAGCTAACTAGCTAACTCGAATGTAATGACACAGGAAAGCGCAGAGCACAGCAATGTCACTGCTCTCTCTCTCTCTCAGAACTCCATAAAACTACAGAAAGTGGCTGCCGGGGAGGTTCTTATATAGTAAGGGGTCGGCAGCTTTCCTATTGGTTGCTAGGGATGTTGCTAAGCTCTGACAAAGACATTGCAGCCTTCTCATTGGCCCACAAGCAAGAAGCAGGGAGGGATCATAGGTTCAGATGGAAAAAAATCTAGAATATTCAAGAATATGAATATATAGCACAATATTCAAAATCTTCACAAATTCTCGAAGTGTCGATAATCGCGATGAAAATTTTGCGATTCGAATATTTGTGCCCAACACTACTAATTATACCACACAGCGCATGCACTGGGACCGAGAAGAATTCAGACTCCTTGCCCTGTCAATCTACCATGAGAAGGAGGGGCTTGATGAAAACAGAGGCGCAGCTAGGGAGCACCTTGGTGCACTTAACAGCTCATTTACATACTGGATAAAAAGAATTCCGTAAGGGAGAGAAATGAGAAAAGCGCAATTGTATTATACTCTGCAAGGCCTACCAGGCATTATACTTGTATCCAGGACATGTGCGCGCTCACTTTTAGTAATTTTTGTTATTATTGCACATACGAACGTTGTTTCCGTGTCCGTTCCATTTTTTTTGCGGCTATATAGCGGACCCATTTATTTCAATGGGTCCGCAAAAAATGCGGACAGCACACCGTGTGCTGTCCGCATCAGTATGTCCGTTCCGTAGCTCCGCAAAAAAAATTGTGCATTTCCTATTTTTTTTATAGTTTGCGGACAAGTATAGGCATTATTACAATGGATTTGCAAAAAACAGATCCGCAAAAAAAACAGATGCCATACGGACATCATCCATTTTTTTTTGTGGATCCACAATTTGCGGACCACAAAACACATACGGTCGTGTGCATGTAGCCTAATCAGCAGTAGGGTTTAGTAGGTAGTTTTTGGTTCCAAGGTCAGCTCCAAATTGTCTTCTGTTAGGCCTTAGGAACCCTGTTTTATAAGTGGCCCATTATTGCGTCATAGCTTGGGCCCATCAGAGGACCCTCTGGTACTCTGGCGGGCCGATCTGACCCTGTTTCAGCCAGCGAGTACGCCAAATTTATCTTTATTTACGATTGTTTTCAGGTGCAAATAAAGACGGAAATCTAGATTTCATTCTGGCACATTGACTCCAGGAGGATAAGCCTAGTTTATGATGAGGTCTGCGCTTCGTCATAAATCAGTTGCATCCTCTAGCACCGCAGAAGATTTCAAAGACCGATAAATCTCTCCCTAAATTATTGCATTCCTTTGAGCTGCAATGATTCTTGGCAAAGTAACAGGGCGAGTTATAGGATATCAGCAGGTGAAGTAGCCTCCTTGGATATAACACTTACAGTACATGTCAGTGAATAGGATCGGCCTTTCTAGGTCAGTGAGATAAATCCCTGTTCAATCAAACTATTTACTATCCACAACACAATTTCATGACCTTCTAGATACATTTCATTCCATTCTATAGGAGATACCGGTTTAACCTGGAATGTCTTGAAGCATATAGGAATGTAAGCTTTCAGAAAATAAGGCAACCATGAAGTCCTATTCAGATTCCTGGAGCTTTTGGTCACTTTTCTTGACCTTATATGTCAGTCACTATTCTGTTTGTGAGTCTTGGGTATCAAAACATTTAATCATTTTCAAAGTTCTGCATGTGCCCTTCTACAAGGCTTGTAAATTGCCACAAAAGGGGTAAATTTGATATCTGGAATAAACTGCGGAAGAAAAGGAAAGAATCTATGTGTAAAATATGCCATTTCTTTGTTAAATTTCAATTTAGTTCTCTAGCAAATTTATTAAAAGGAATGCGTCATCAGAAAATGACCTATTATGTTAAACACATTTTTAAAGAATTTTTGGTAATTAAAAAAAAATCAATATTATATATACCGTATTTAAAAAGAAAATAAAATCCTGCCGTTTTCACAGTGACCATTAGGCTTAAAGGGATTTGAGGTATAGAGCTGAGGACATGGGCTGCTAGATGGCCGCTAGCACGTCCGCAATACCCAGTCCCCATAGCTCTGTGTGCTTTTATTGTGTAAAAAAAACGATTTGATACATATGCAAATTAGGCCTCATGCACACGACTGTATTTTGTTTCCGTGTCCGATCCGTTTTTTTTGTGGATACGATGTGGACCCATTCATTTCAATGGGTCCGCAAAAAACACGGACAGCACACCATGTGCTATCCGCATCAGTATGTCTGTTCCGTTGCTCCGCAAAAAAAAATAGTGCATGTCCTATTTTTTTCTAGTTTGCAGGATAGGCATTATTACAATGGATCCGCAAAAAAAAACAGATCCGCAAAAAAAAACAATTTGCGGACCGCAAAACACATACAGTCGTGTGCATGTAGCCTTAACCTGAGATGAGTCCTGTACGTGAGATGCGTCAGGGACAGGACTCATCTCAGGTTAAATCGTTTTTTTTTTACACAATAAAAGCACACAGAGCTATGGGGACTGGATATTGCGGATGTGCTAGCAGCCATCTAGCAACCCGTGTCCTCAGCTCTATACACAAAATCCCGGTGACAGGTTCCCTTTAAACTATGTGAAAGGGTTTATCCCATGATTAATGTAAAAATGATAATCAGACATCATAAGGTACACGACAACTTCTTTCTAACAAAGCTAGAACCAGCCCTGTACCTCCCATGGGTCCAGAGATCTCCCCAGTCTTTACTCTAATTGCATTGCTAGATGTATAACAGCTCAAGAGGAGTGTTTTTTCTCATGTCCTTTGTGGGCCAGACATACGAATGCGGAAAGCACACGGATCAGAGATAGCAAAGACCACAGGTATACTGATTGTTGCTGGTTGAAGCCAGGAGCCCTTAAAAGAGTATCTGTCAGTTGTTTTGACCATGCTAAACTGCTGACAGAACTAGGTAGGGGTAGAGGAGAATAGTAAAATATTTTCGTTTTTGTAGAGCTTTTATGATCAGTAGTAGTGAGAGGATAAACTTTTATTCTGCCAGATTCTGCACCTGCATGTGCACTGGAGAGGGAGCTTCTCTGTGATGTGCTCTCTGCATTGAGCTGTTCCTCTCCCCTCTGTTCCGAGTGGCAGCTGTAGTGGCCTCCTGGTTGGAGGGGCTGTGAAACAGATCAATGCAGAGATCACTACACAATGAAGTTCCCGCTCCTGGGCACTTGCAGGAGCAGAATGTGGCAGAATAAAAGTTCATATTCACACTACTCTTGATGATAAAACTTCCACAAAAGCTATGTTTCTATTGCTCTCCCCAGTCCTGCTCAGTGCTGTCTTGTTTATTATAGCCAAAACTGCTTACCGATTCCCTTTAAAGGGCATCTGTCAGCAGATTTCCACCTATGAAACTGGTTGACCTGTTACATGTGCACTTGGCAGCTGAAGGCATCTGTGTTGCTCCCATGTTCATATGTGTCCGCATTGCTGAGAAAAATTATGTTTTATTATATGCAAATGAGACTCTGCGAGCACAGGAAGCATTCTCATTGCACCTAGAGGCTCTGCTCTCTCTACAACTGCCACACCCCTTTCCACTTTGATTGACAGGACCAGGCAAGGATCACATTTACATTGCCTGGCCCTGTCAATGAAAATGCAGAGAACACGGCAGTTGAAGTTTTAATATTTGCAAATAAGCCTCTAGGAGCAACAGGAGCTTTGCCATCACACCTAGAGGCTCTGCCCTCTCTGCAACTGCTGCTCCCTCTCCACTTAGATGGACAGGGCCAGGCGTGATGATGTTTTCACTGCATGGCTCTGTCAATCAAAGTGGCACGGCAGTTGCAGAGAGAACAGAGCCTCTAGGTGTAATGGCAACGCCCCCGTTGCTCCTAGAGGCTCATTTGCATATATTAAAACGTAATTTTTCTCAGCAATGCGGACACATATGAACATGGGAGCAACACAGACGCCTTCAGCTGCCAAGCGCACATGTAACAGGTCAACCAGTGTCATAGGTACAAAACTGCTGACAGATGCCCTTTAAATTATTATTAATAAACACTACATATTATTGCACTGGATCAATGCCTTCATCAGGTGTGACTAATATAAGTTACGTAAAAATAATCTTACTTTACAATGCATCATTGATACTTAATCATAATATTCTAGAGAGCATTTTCTTCTTTCTTGGTTGAAAGGGATAGATTTAATTTATAGAAATGCAATTTTCTTACCTATAACAAAGTATCCTTTGTACATAAACAATATACTCCCCCGGGTTGGAAAGAAAACCACATTTCTACACAAGAGCACTAATTACTAACAAGATCAGCCTGTATTAAAGCTGATCGGTGGAAACGTTGTGAAGACAGAGAGGAATCCACCCACCAACGAGTGAGAATTGCTATTCAATTAAAAAATACGGGAGGTGAACAGTTTACAAAACATGCATCGCAGACACAAATACATTTTAATTATACAATTATTGCTCAAAAGTAAATTATGTGCCTTTTATGCCTGTAGACACATTATAAATCATAGGCGCATGACACACATTTCTGCTTTTAGGTCCCTTTATTAGCAAACTGTCAAAAGGAAAAAAGGTGGTGGATTTTGTTTTTATTATAATTTTTTTTTCTAATTACCTTCATTATAATCATGGTTTATGTATTTCTTGGGTTATCTGAAATAATAAAACCCTGATGCAAATACTAGTCAACTGAGAAAATGCTCATAATTGTCTAGATATATAATGAGATTCATGAACATTTTAGATGCCTTTTTCGGCTTGCATGTTAATTTTGTTTTCTTGGATTTGGTATGGAATAGTTTTGCATGCTGTCCAAGCGAATCACATCACTGGAGCACTCAGCTGAATGCTTGTTTGGCCAACGGGTATTCATTCTTAGGCCTCATGCACACGACCGTTTCGTTTTTTGAGGTCCGCAAACCGCGTATCTGCAAAACACGGAAGCCGCCCGTGTGCCTTCCGCAATTTGCGGAACGGAACGGGCGGCACATTGTAGAAATGCCTATTATTGTCCACAAAAGGGACAAGAATAGGACAGGTTATATTTTTTTTTGCGGGGCTACGGAACGGAGAAACGGATGCGGACAGCACGCAGAGCATCTTTTGCGGCCCCATTGAAGTGTATGGGTCCACATCCGAGCCACAAAAACGGCGGCTAGTATTCAGACCCAAACAACGGTTGTGTGCATGAGGCCTTACGCCTTCATAAACATGCATATGCATGCTCAGTTTTGACCGAGCATGCATGTGTTATCACCGGGAAGCTACTGCCACAACCTATTTCTCATGACCTTTGCAAACAGCTGGGAAAGCCACAGCCAGACAAATATTTCTCCTGTAGTGGCCACTACAGGGGGGTTTTAGTATTACATGGAGGCCATTCAAGTGAATGGCTGTCCATGTAATACATACAGTACAGACCAAAAGTTTGGACACACCTTCTCATTCAAAGAGTTTTCTTTATTTTCATGACTATGAAGGCATCAAAACTATGAATTATCACATGTGGAATTATATACATAACAAAAAAGTGTGAAACAACTGAAAATATGTCATATTCTAGGTTCTTCAAAGTAGCCACCTTTTGCTTTGATTACTGCTTTGCACACTCTTGGCATTCTCTTGATGAGCTTCAAGAGGTAGTCACCTGAAATGGTCTTCCAACAGTCTTGAAGGAGTTCCCAGAGATGCTTAGCACTTGTCGGCCCTTTTGCCTTCACTCTGCAGTCCAGCTCACCCCAAACCATCTCGATTGGGTTCAGGTCCAGTGACTGTGGAGGCCAGGTCATCTGGCGCAGCACCCCATCACTCTCCTTCATGGTCAAATAGCCCTTACTTTCAAAGTTTTCCCAATTTTTCGGACTGACTGACCTTCATTTCTTAAAGTAATGATGGCCACTCGTTTTTCTTTACTTAGCTGCTTTTTTCTTACCATAATACAAATTCTAACAGTCTATTCAGTAGGACTATCAGCTGTGTATCCACCTGACTTCTCCTCAACGCAACTGATGGTCCCAACCCCATTTATAAGGCAAGAAATCCCACTTCTTAAACCTGACAGGGCACACCTGTGAAGTGAAGACCATTTCAGGTGACTACCTCTTGAAGCTCATGAAGAGAATGCCAAGAGTGTGCAAAGCAGTAATCAAAGCAAAAGGTGGCTACTTTGAAGAACCTAGAATATGACATATTTTCAGTTGTTTCACACTTTTTTGTTATGTATATAATTCCACATGTGTTAATTCATAGTTTTGATGCCTTCAGTGTGAATCTACAATTTTCATAGTCATGAAAATAAAGAAAACTCTTTGAATGAGAAGGTGTGTCCAAACTTTTGGTCTGTACTGTAGATGGCTTGTTGTGTCCACTAGAGATGCTTCATAGAGGAGGATCCAAAAGGGGGACCCCCTCCCATGACCTTCATATGCAATGACAGAGTATATGGACGGAGGTTGTCTTTTAAAGTTTAATGTTCAGGGCTTGCTCCTCAAATGCATTGTACTATCCAAAATTAGGTGTATCATGGTCATTGGGTTCACTAAGGGGCCATGGGAATCTGTCACAATCTTGGATTATCTGCAGCACTGCATGAATAGTCCTGCAGATAAGGAGTCCAGATCACACTCAAAGTTGTAGTGAAATACACAGTCTGGACTGCTGCGCTCTCCTTACATAATAGAGAGGACTCCTGGGCGCACGCACATCAGTTATCACGATCGGCGTAACTGTCACATATGTGACACAGAGGGAGGGAAAGAGGGAGGCCCTGCCCTAGTGAGAGGGAAGGTGGTGACCCCTGACTCACCTTGCGACTGGCGCCTGGCTGCCCTGTCGTCCCTAGACGGGTTCCTCACCCGTACGCCGATCACGTGCCTAAAACCCTGGCTTTCCCTAGGATGAGCCCTAGATGGTGAACAGGGCGGTGGGAACACTAGTCCGCACCACTAGCTCTAAAGGAAAACACCAAGGGGAGGACAGACAATACAAACTAAACATATAATCCCAGGAGGGCAACAACAGGAGACAACAAAAGCTCAACAGGGATCCGGAGGGAAGCACTCTGGAACAACAACCAGATTCTCAGCTCCAGTGGGTCAGCATAGATGTCCAGGCAGGAAGCTCTATAACTGGCAACAAGAGAAGTGTGAGAGGAGAATATAAGGAGTTTGGGAGTGGCAGACAAGAAACAGCTGAGGAGGAGAAGCTACGGATCCCTGAGTGAGACAAAAAGGATAGCAAGGCAAACACAGAAAACAAACACTAAGAAACACCGTGATCTTTAGACATAGAGCGCGCAGCCACCCGCTGCGACTTCCTGACCCCGGGTATAACGGAGTCAGACGTGGCTCTTGACACCCTCGTGACAG
This sequence comes from Bufo gargarizans, assembly GCF_014858855.1. NCBI lineage: Eukaryota > Metazoa > Chordata > Amphibia > Anura > Bufonidae > Bufo > Bufo gargarizans. Next base: position 28,838,003 of record NC_058086.1, read on the forward strand.
TACCCCCCCTTTCACGAGGGGCCTCCGGACACTCAGGACCAGGTCTCTCCGGATGAGAGACATGGAAAGCCTGAATCAACCTGTTGGCGTTTACCTCTGACGCTGGAACCCACATTCTTTCCTCGGGACCGTAACCCCTCCAATGCACCAGATACTGAAGAGAGCGGCGGACCCGACGAGAATCAACAATTCTGGATATTTGAAACTCCAGATTACCATCCACAACAACAGGAGGAGGTGGCAGCGGTGATGGTTCTAGAGGTGGAACATACTTCTTGAGCAGCGACTTATGGAAGACGTTATGGATCTTAAAAGTCTGAGGTAGCTCCAGGCGAAAAGCCACAGGGTTAATGACGGCTACAATTTTATAAGGACCAATGAACCTAGGACCCAGTTTCCAAGAGGGAACCTTCAACTTACTATTCCTAGTAGACAACCACACATAGTCATTCACTCCTAGGTCCGGACCTGGTGACCGTTTCTTTTCGGCCATGCATTTGTATTTACCACTCATTTTTCAAGTTAGCTTGCACCTTCTGCCATACCGATGAAAGAGATGAAGAAAACCGTTCCTCTTCGGGAACCCCAGAAGACCCCCCCTCTTTGAAAGTACAAAATTGGGGATGAAAACCGTATGCACCAAGAAATGGTGACTTGCCAGTGGATTCCTGACGGCGATTATTTATGGCAAACTCGGCTAACGGTAAATATGATGACCACACCTCTTGGTTTTCAGACGCAAAACACCTTAAATATGTTTCTAGGTTTTGGTTGGTACGCTCAGTCTGTCCATTCGACTGAGGATGGAAAGCTGAGGAAAAGGATAAGTGTACCCCTAAACGGGTACAAAAAGCTTTCCAAAACTTAGAAATAAACTGGGTTCCCCGATCCGAAACCACATCGGAAGGGACCCCGTGAAGCTTCACGATTTCACTGATAAACACCTGAGCAAGAGTCTTAGCATTAGGAAGTGCGGGTAGCGCAATAAAGTGTACCATTTTGCTAAACCTGTCTACTACTACCAAGATAACTGTTTTACCCGCAGACAACGGTAAGTCAGTGATGAAATCCATTGACAGATGTGTCCATGGTCTATTGGGGATGAAAAGTGGCAATAAAGACCCTGCTGGACGTGTATGAGAGACTTTCGCGCGTGCACAAGTAGAACAAGTAGACACGAAATCTATTACATCCTGACGCAACCTTGGCCACCAAAAACGACGAGACAATAGCTCCAAGGTTGCTTTACTACCCGGGTGCCCAGCAAGTGCCGAATTATGATGTTCCTTCAATAACTCAAGACGCAGGTTTAACGGTACAAACAATTTCTCTGAGGGGCAAGAGGCCGGGGCGTCCCCCTGGGCCTCTAACACCTTTCCCTCTAGAACAGAGTGTACAGCAGAGACAACCACTCCTCTTTGTAAAATAGGTACCGGATCACTAACATTACCTCCTCCAGGGAAACTACGAGACAATGCGCCTGCCTTGGTATTTTTTGCCCCAGGACGATAGGTGATTACAAAGTTAAATCTGGTAAAGAATAGCGACCACCTAGCTTGTCTAGGGGTGAGACGCTTAGCCGATTCTAGGTACAGAAGGTTTTTGTGATCCGTAATTACCGTGACGGGGTGGATTGCTCCCTCTAAGAAGTGACGCCACTCTTCAAACGCCAGTTTAATCGCCAACAGTTCCCTATTTCCAATATCATAGTTCTTTTCTGCTGCAGATAATTTTTTGGAAAAGAAAGCGCAAGGACGCCATTTGCCAGGAGACGGACCCTGAGACAATACAGCCCCCACTCCCACCTCCGACGCATCAACTTCAACAATAAAAGGCTGGGAGACATCAGGTTGAATTAGGACAGGTGCCGAGGTAAATCTCTCTTTTAGAGAGGAAAATGCAATTTTAGCGGCGTCAGACCATTTAGAAAAATCAGTCCCCTTCCTAGTCATGTCAGTAAGGGGTTTAACGATCACTGAATAATTTTTAATAAACTTTCTGTAGAAATTTGCGAAACCCAAAAACCGTTGTAGAGCTTTAAGGTTCTCAGGAAGATCCCAATTTAAAATTGCCTGGACCTTCCCAGGATCCATACGGAAACCTGAAGCAGATAATAGATATCCCAGGAATTGTATTTCCTGAACGGCGAAGACACATTTTTCAATTTTCGCATATAATTTATTCGTCCGTAGGACCTGCAGTACTTGCCTGACATGTACTTCATGTGTTTTCAGATCAGCCGAATAAATTAAGATATCATCTAGGTATATGACTACAAACCTGCCGATGAGATGACTAAAAATATCATTAACGAAATGTTGGAAGACAGCAGGGGCATTGGTCAGACCGAAAGGCATGACTAAATTTTCGTAATGCCCCTCAGGGGTGTTAAAAGCTGTCTTCCACTCATCCCCTTCCTTGATACGAATCAGATTGTAGGCCCCCCTAAGATCAAGTTTGGAGAACCACCTAGCACCCGCAATCTGATTAAAAAGGTCAGGAATGAGAGGAAGAGGGTATGGGTCTCGGACGGTTATCCGGTTTAACTCACGGAAATCTAGGCAAGGACGCAGGCCCCCATCTTTCTTTTTAACAAAGAAAAACCCTGCAGCCACGGGTGAAGAAGAGGGTCTGATGTGTCCCTTGGCCAGACTCTCGGAGATATAATCTTTCATGGCTTGTCTCTCGGGACCCGAAAGATTATACAACCTGGACTTGGGTAATTTTGCACCGGGAATCAGGTTAACCGGGCAATCATAAGGACGATGAGGTGGTAGCTTCTGACAACCCTTTTCAGAAAAAACGTCCTCAAAGTCCGAAATAAATGTAGGTAGGGAAGCTATGGAGGCGATTAAGCAATTGTTATTTAAGCAATTCTCTCTGCAATGCTCACTCCACTCCAATATCTCCCTGGCCTGCCAATCCACCACTGGATTGTGCGCTACCAACCAGGGAAGACCCAATACCACAGGAGAGGGAAGGCCCTCCAGAACGTAACATGAAAGACGCTCCTTATGGTGGTCCCCTACCCGAAGATGTAAGTTATGGACAACGTGAGTGAGGTTTCTCTGAGACAGAGGAGCAGAGTCAATAGCGAATATGGGAATGGGTCTCTGCAGCGTACAGAGAGACAAACCCATAGTGCGGGCAAAATGGGCATCTATCAAATTTACCCCTGCACCACTGTCTAGAAAAAAAGAAATAGACTCCGTCTTAACACCAAAAACAATAACCGCTGGCAACACAAATTGAGATGTTCGTATGGAGGAAACGTATACCCCCCGGCTGACATCCTCCGCACAGCCTGGGGTTAGTAGTTTTCCCGACGGTCTTTTGTTTTTGGGAAAGGAGGGACAGACATTAATGAAATGACCCTTCCCCCCACAGAAAAAACAAGCCCCCCACCTACGGCGAACCTCAGGAGGACGGACCTGACGAGAAGTTCCTCCTAGCTGCATAGGCTCATCCAAGTCAGTGCAGACTAACTGCTGCTTGGGAGAGGTTACCGATTGCTCAGGAATTTTCGATCTCTCCCTAAGACGTCTATCTATCCTGATAGAGAGGGACATAACAGCATCAAGGGAAAGGGGGGTCTCATACAGCGCCAGCGCATCCTTTACCCTTTCAGATAACCCAGAGCAGAACTGACTCCTGAGAGCCAGGTCGTTCCACTGAGTATCCGTAGCCCACCTGCGGAACTCTGAGCAATATTCCTCTGCTGGCCGATCTCCCTGTAGGAGTCTCCGTAACTTCGACTCAGCCAGGGCGACACGGTCAGGGTCATCATATATGAGACCCAAAGCCCCAAAAAATCCCTCCACTGACCGGAGAGCCTGGGAACCAGGGGGTAACGAGAACGCCCAGGATTGCGGGTCCCCCTGAAGCAGGGAAATAACAATCCCCACCCGCTGTTCTTCATTACCTGAGGAGTAAGGGCGCAGCTTAAAATATAATTTGCAGGCCTCACGGAACAACACAAATTTGTCCCTTCCCCCAGAGAATCTGTCAGGAAGAACAACCTTGGGTTCTGTAACAACCTGGTTACCCATAGCAACCGCTGGGCTTGCGGTCTGCTGCATTTGCTGCTGTTGTTGGAGGACAGACGCCTTCAATCCTGCCACCTCCAAAGACAGGCCTTGTAGCTGTTTTGCCAAAGCAGCAATAGGATCCATATTGGATTCTAAGTAGAGAAAAAAAAAAAATTATATATATATTTTTTTTTTTCCTCAAAAAAAATAAGGGCCAGTTATAATATCACGATCGGCGTAACTGTCACATACGTGACACAGAGGGAGGGAAAGAGGGAGGCCCTGCCCTAGTGAGAGGGAAGGTGGTGACCCCTGACTCACCTTGCGACTGGCGCCTGGCTGCCCTGTCGTCCCTAGACGGGTTCCTCACCCGTACGCCGATCACGTGCCTAAAACCCTGGCTTTCCCTAGGATGAGCCCTAGATGGTGAACAGGGCGGTGGGAACACTAGTCCGCACCACTAGCTCTAAAGGAAAACACCAAGGGGAGGACAGACAATACAAACTAAACATATAATCCCAGGAGGGCAACAACAGGAGACAACAAAAGCTCAACAGGGATCCGGAGGGAAGCACTCTGGAACAACAACCAGATTCTCAGCTCCAGTGGGTCAGCATAGATGTCCAGGCAGGAAGCTCTATAACTGGCAACAAGAGAAGTGTGAGAGGAGAATATAAGGAGTTTGGGAGTGGCAGACAAGAAACAGCTGAGGAGGAGAAGCTACGGATCCCTGAGTGAGACAAAAAGGATAGCAAGGCAAACACAGAAAACAAACACTAAGAAACACCGTGATCTTTAGACATAGAGCGCGCAGCCACCCGCTGCGACTTCCTGACCCCGGGTATAACGGAGTCAGACGTGGCTCTTGACACCCTCGTGACATCAGTCATCACAAGAAAAAACTACTTGAAGTAAAATATCTTAAAGGGGTTGGCCCATCTCACACTTAGGTGGCATATCGCTAGGATATGCCACCAATGTCAGATAGGTGCGGATTCCACTTCTGGGACCTGCACCTACCTCTAGAATGAGACACCCAAAGTGAACAAGCTCAAGAGCGGCTGCCCTCTATTCTCTTCTATGGGAGTGCTAAAAGTAGCCGAGCACTGGCGCCCGGCTATTTCCGGAATTCCCATAGAGGTGAATGGAGATATGGCCACGGTTGCGCAGTTCTCTCTCCATTCACTTCTAAGTGAGCTACAGGAATAGCCAAACGCATTCGCTTGGCTCTTTTTGGAACTCCCATAGAAGTGAATGGTGATCATGCCGTGCATGCCGGGTGTGCTCTCCTTCGCTTTGGGGGTCCCGGTCTAGAGGCAGGTTCAATAAGCCACCAAAGTGTGAGATGGGCCAACCCCTATCCATTGATGGTACGTTGCTATACTAGGCCAGTATGCCATCAATGTGAGATAGGGGCAGGTCCCGCCCCTGGATGCACAGTATACTGTGTATATGCGGCCACCCTCTGTTCACCACTATGGGGGTTCTGATAATAGCTGAGCACCAGCTTGCCTATGTCCTGCCGTTGCATAGCTGAAAATGGAGTAGTGGCAGCGCTTGTACAGGGTGCTCTTCATTCGCCATTATGAGACTTCCGAAAACAGTCGAGTATGCTTGCGCGGCTATTTTCAACGCTCACATAACAGTGAATAGAGGAGTCATCCATGAGCTTGCCTTCACTTTAGGGCCCCATTGTGGAGATAGGAGTGGGTCCCAGAGGTGGTGTATATAGTATACTGTGCGTTTAGGGGCGGGACCTGCCCCTATCTGACATTGTTAGCGTATCATAGTGAAATGCTATCAATGTCTGAGATGGGAATACTCCTTTAAGTTTATGCAAGTTTCGGAACATATCCTGAACAAGATTATCCTGGAGATAGTGAAAGGCCGCAGTGGAGGCTTTCTTCCGTTACTTTTATATAAACCCAGCATTGTAATAACCTTAATCTTATAATATTCTATATATCTTGTAATGTCTATTCTTTAAATAAAATCTCTGATCTATGCAAAAAAATATCCTTGGGCATATTGAATCTTCATCTTAATAGGCAGTTTGCAAAAGGCAAAACCAATAATTGCTTTTATGGCTTCTGCCATTTCAGGTCTGAATGTCAGATTTTATCAGTTTGAAAAAGAAACAACCAAGAAGCGCAGTTTTTTTTGTCTCTTAGAACGAGGCTTTGTAGGGCCACTTGTCTTCCTAACACAAACAGAATGTAAAGATGTCACCCATTCTTTGTATTATTTGACACGACAACCAAGGCAACAAATTACAACAAAGTAATAAAACCAATACAGATACCTGTTAACCAATGCATCACTTCAGAAGCAACAATTCCAAACAGAAAAAAATGTAAAGTTTTTTTTTTTCTTTGTTATTTCTTTGTTATTTCTCTTCCAATATAACTGGGAGCAAAGTTTATTGAGTTTATGTTTGAAATACTTGCAGGGAATGCAAAATCAGAAGCTGACCAGGAAACATCAGTTTTTTACACTCTCCCCGGTCAGTCAGCATTAAAAATGTACTTACCTTAGAGGGGAGCTAGGTATATACGGCACTGTATAGGGGCAAAACTACATAGGTACTTGGAAGAAAGTATAATACGTTAAAAGTTGGTTTTACCTTACCTGATTATGAACAGAAATATAATGAAAGAGGGTCAATCGGGATAGATCATCAATATCTGATTGGTGCGGGTCTGACTCCTGGTGAAACCACCAGCTTATAATGCACAGCGCCATCCAATTCATAGTGGCTGTGCTTGGTATTGCAGCTAAGGCTCATTCACTTGAATGGGACTGAGATGCACAAAGGCCATATGACCAATAAACATGACATTGCAGACCTAGGAAAAGGACACAGCGCTCACTGGAGTGCCGCAACCTCGTCAAACAGCTGCTTGATGGGGGTGCCGGGAGTCAGACCCTCACCAACCAGATACTGATGACCCATTCTGAGGATAGGTCATCAATATGAAAGGGCATCTGTCAGCAGTTTTGTACCTGTTATATGTGCGCTTGGCAGCTGAAGGCATCTGTGTTGGTCCCATGTTCATATGTGCCCGCATTGCTGAGAAAAATGAGGTTTTAATATATGCAAATGAGCCTCTAGGAGCAACGGGGGCGTTGTCATTACACCTAGAGGCTCAGCTCTCTCCGCAACTGCCAGGCTCTCTGCACTTAGATTGACAGGGCCGGGTGTGATGATGTTTTCACTGCATGGCCCTGGCTTGTCAAAGGGCAGAGGATGTGACAGTTGCAGAGAGAGCAGAGCCTCTAGGTGTAATGGTAACGCCCCCGTTGCTCCTAGAGGCTCATTTGCATATATTAAAACATCATTTTTCTCAGCAATGAGGGCACATATGAACATGGGACCAACACAGATGCCTTCAGCTGCCAAGTGCACATGTAACAGGTCAGCCAGTGTCATAGGGACAAATCTGCTGACAGATGCCCTTTAAACACCCAGAACACCCCTTTAATAATTATCCTTCTGACTGATCCTTATTAAAGCCATGAAAGCATTTCCATTGAATGTGCCGAGTAGCTTATAAAAGCCAATTTGTGTTGTGCATAGAGTCTACAAACCATTTATATATAAATACCAGCAGGCTCTGCTTGCAAATTACAGACCAAAGGTAATAGCCACAGTGACAAAGTAATATAGGAAAATATGGGGACGGATAGGATGGGATTATCCATGAAATAAGTTTGATTCCACAAATACAATTGATCTTATGTGACTAATGTATTTTTTTGTGAAGAGCATATTATCTGTTTGTTTTATTTAATGATCTCAGGAGAGGATCTAAAGCTTCGGAGGATGCACTTTTCAAGTGGATTAAAGTTTGCATTAGAGAGAGTTACAGAGATTATTCCCCATCCAGTTAATTTTATCCTGTAATCCACAGATAGCTCATCGGGTTTCCAGAGGATGCCAGGGCTCAGCAGAATAGCAGGCAGTGCGGAAGCCTCATTTACTACTGAGTTTAGTATTCATTGCTGAGACCCAAGCAATGGCCAAAAAAGCTTTAACATTTTGCCGTAAATATGTTTATCTGAGCTATACAACCCAAACACAACTTATTATAGGGGATAAAACAGCAATAATGGTAACTAATGCAGTAAAGTTATAAAGAGTAAGCTGCAAAATGTACAGGGAATACATTTAGAGGTAAAGTGTTATTAGAAAATGGCCTTTCGTTTAAATCAGTTTGTTATGTTAAAGTTGTTTGCCATCATTAAATGCAATTTTAGTATAATTTACTTTCTGCTACAAAAATGCTCGAGTTGTGAGATTTTCTCTTTGCCTCATTACAGCATTGTCCCCTGGTGTTTAATTTGTATAGTGATATGTATGTCCACCTACTGAGGTGGTCGCACATGCTCAGTTTTATCCTTAAATTGCCACCAGCCCTATATCTACTGTTAGAATCTGTCACAGGTACAGGGAGAGAGCTGCAGCAGAAAAGGCACAACCCCTGAGCTGTGATAGGGAGAGAGCTGCAGCAGAAAAGACACGCCCCCTGAGCTGTGATGGGGAGAGAGCTGCAGCAGAAAAGACACGCCCCCTGAGCTGTGATGGGGAGAGAGCTGCAGCAGAAAAGACACACCCCCTGAGCTGTGATGGGGAGAGAGCTGCAGCAGAAAAGACACGCCCCCTGAGCTGTGATGGGGAGAGAGCTGCAGCAGAAAGAATGCACCCCCTGAGCTGCCAGCCTGAAATAAATCTGGCAGAGCAGTTAAATGAATGGGGGAGGGGGGGAGCTCTGAATCCATTTGAGGTACAGGGCTGACTCTAGGTTTGTTAGAAAGAGATTGTCATGTACTATATCATGTCGGATTTCCATTTTGTAACTTCATTCATGGCATAATTAGAGATGTCGCGAACATAAAATTTTCCGTTCGCGAACGGCGAACGCGAATTTTCGCAAATGTTCGCGAACGTGCGAACCGGGTGGACCGCAATAGACTTCAATAGGAAGGCAAATTTGAAAACCCACAGGGACTCTTTGTGGCCACAATAGTGATGGAAAAGTTGTTTCTAGGGGACTAACACCTGGGACATCTCTAGGCATAATCCCTTTAAATACATATAAAATTTAACATTTTCCATGTCACTATCTATATTTTATTTAAATCCTGAAATGCTGCAGTTTTTACTCTGACCACTGAGCCTCATAATAGGCCAAAACTTCCTGTTCTGTAGAGATCACTTTTCAGTAATCACCTCGTTATCATCAGGTAGATAAGTTACAATAAAAGGTAACATATGGTATAAAGTTCCATTATACACAATAGGTGATGTGACAGGACACATTCTCTCTCTCCCTGCACTGATCACAGAGCATGCCCACAACACTCTATTGTAGAAGTCAATGAGTCTTCTTTAGTCTACAGGTTCCTATGGCCATGCAAATGCAGTTTGCAGCCTCAACCTTTTTAAACAGTGCTTTGTCATAATGAGATTTTTATATATTGCTGTGCTTGTGCTTGATCAATCAATTTTCCCCTTATTTTTCCCCACTAAGTTTTTGGTAGTAGCCTAAAACTGTTCAATCAGTGCTTTTTCATATGAAGATTTCCCCTGGTGGTAGCCTCGAACTGTTCAATCAGTGCTTTTTCATAATAACATTTCTTTTTATCTATTGCTTTGCTTGTGTCCCCACATAATTCTTCTTTAGAAAATAAGACATGTAAACTAATCTCCTTTAAAAAAAAAAAAGGAAAGTAAAACTGAGTCCCTTATACTAGAAACCCTGCTATTTCTTGGTAACTACTAGTGTTGGGCGAGCATGCCCGACCAAACACCAGTTCGGCTCGAGCATCGCTATGCTCCGGCGAATATAGTGTGTGCTCAAGTCAGTGTTTTTTAAATCTAATTTAGCCTCTGTTTCTGAAAAGTTTCTGACAGGATTCAAACTCCCAACCTTCTACATTACAGCCAAGCATGTTTACCACTACACTATAGAGCTGTATAGGAATACTATACTTACTAGTAGTAAGTATTCCTATACAGCAGAAGTCTCATATATATATATTTTTTTTTGTAGTAACAGGCCATGCAACTTTATAGTGTAGTGGTTAACATTCTGGTCTGTAATGTAGAAGGTTGTAAGTTTTAATCCCATCAGAAACTTTTCAGAAATAGAGGCTAAATAAAATGTATATATTTTATATATTTTTTTGTAATTGTAAAAAAATGTGTAATTACAAATTATATATATATATATATATATATATATATACAGTACAGACCAAAAGTTTGGACACACCTTCTCATTCAAAGAGTTTTTTTTATTTTCATGACTATTAAGGCATCAAAACTATAAATTAACACATGTGGAATTATATATATAACAAACAAGTGTGAAACAACTGAGAATATGTCATATTCTAGGTTCTTCACAGTAGCCACCTTTTGCTTTGATTACTGCTTTGCACACTCTTGGCATTCTCTTGATGAGCTTCAAGAGGTAGTCACCTGAGATGGTCTTCCAACAGTCTTGAAGGAATTTCCAGAGATGCTTAGCACTTGTCGGCCCTTTTGCCTTCACTCTGCGGTCCAGCTCACCCCAAACCATCTCATTTGGGTTCAGGTCCGGTGACTGTGGAGGCCAGGTCATCTGGCGCAGCACCCCATCACTCTCCTTCATGGTCAAATAGCCCTTACTTTCAAAGTTTTCCCAATTTATTGGCTGACTGACTGACCTTCATTTCTTAAAGTAATGATGGCCACTCGTTTTTCTTTACTTAGCTGCTTTTTTTTTTGCCATAATACAAATTCTAACAGTCTATTCAGTAGGACTATCAGCTGTGTATCCACCTGACTTCTCCTCAACTGATGGTCCCAACCCCATTTATAAGGCAAGAAATCCCACTTATTACACCTGACAGGGCACACCTGTGAAGTGAAGACCATTTCAGGTGACTACCTCTTGAAGCTCATCAAGAGAATGCCAAGAGTGCGCAAAGCAGTAATCAAAGCAAAAGGCGGCTACTTTGAAGAACCTAGAATATGACATATTTTCAGTTGTGTCACACTTGTTTGTTATGTATATAATTCCACATGTGTAAATTCATAGTTTTGATGCCTTCAGTGTGAAGCTACAATTGTCATAGTCATGAAAATAAAGAAAACTCTTTGAATGAGAAGGTGTGTCCAAACTTTTGGTCTGTACTGTATATATAAAATCATACTTCTGATATATAAATGCATTATATGTGGGAAACTACTACAGATATTTTAGCCATAATATATTTACATATATTATAATATATAATATATTCTAAATATATAATAATATATGTAAATACATTATGGCTAAAAACATATATGTGTATATGTTTAAATTTAATTTAGCCTCTATTTCTGACGGGATTCAAACTCACAACCTTCTACATTACAGCCCAGAATGTTAACCACTACACTACAGAGCTGCAGGGCCAGTTACTTAAAAAAAAAAATAAAAAAAAAATATATATATATATATATATATATATATATATATATATATATATATGAGACTTCTGCTGTATAAGAATACTTACTACTAGTAAGTATTCCTATACAGCAGAAGTCTCATATTTTTTACAATTGGCCATGCATCTCTATAGTGTAGTGGTTAAGATTCTTGGCTGTAATGTAGAAGGTTGTGAGTTTAAAACCTGCCAGAAACTTCTCAGAAATAGAGGCTAAATTAGATTTAAATGCACTGGGTGTCCCCAAGCACTGACTCCATATATGGAGATAACTATATATAGAGTCAGAGCAGGGACTCCTAAGCCGAACTAGAGCAGGGGGTGCCTGGTCTAATGCTCGGGTTTTCCCATTGACTTCCATTGTGCTTGGGTCTTCGAAAATATATGAATATTAGCATATCTTACATCTGGCATCAGATAGAGTTAGGAAAGCTAATTTGAATATCTTTACCAGAAACCTAGAGGGGCATTTCCTGGTGTACAATACTCCACACAAATGCTAAACATACTAGGCCCTCTCCATAATGAGAAAGAGTATCCCCCACCAGACAATGCATATATATTGTCCAGAAACCCAGAGTAGCATACTAGGCTTTCTCACTCTCTCCAGAAAAAAATATAAGTCCTAAAAGACCAGAGGCTTTTACAGTCCTAAAACAAATTTCAAGAAATTTGCTTTATTTCTACTCTGTATGTAAGCAGTAGTGGTCAGATAGAATGGCATTCGACCAGGCTCGGACTGGCCCATCAGGGAGCCAGTAAAATCCTCTGGGGGCCCCTTGCCTGTCTGCTTATACTAGTCAGAGGCACACTCCAGCTGCCTGCTGACAAGCGCTGTTGTAATAAACAGAGCATCATTTACCATAGGCACAGTGTGTATATAGCAAGCAGTCAGATGATCTGGACTGTCACCCAGCTGCTTGTCCTCTTGTATAGCTGGCATAGTGCTGCAGAGCCGATCTTACTCAACTGTGGGCCCCGCCTTCTGACCTCTATGTGCCCCGCCTCCTGACCTTTGCTCTCAGTACGCGCATCCGTCATCCAGCTGACACTGCGCAGTGAGAGATAGAGCTCTCCTGCCGCCCGCCCGTGTTCCAGAGGCTGAGTAGAGCGCATTGGAAGAATGTGATGACAGGGCAGGAGAAGAGAAGCAGGAGGCTCTTTTTCAAATAAAGCTACAAAAATTTGTCCAGCCAGGCCAGTCCCCAAGTCCCTAGGTAGGTATTTACTGATAAAAAAAATCCTCATGTTTATACTGTTCCCCTCTCGGAAAATGACAACTCCCAGCATGCCCTGTCAGATGCAGACCTTCAGGACCTGCTGAGAGTTGTAGTTTTACTCACTGCAAAATGCCATACTCCTAGGCCTATTCACACCATGTATACCATGATAGAAACTGCCGTGGCTTCTGCTGCTATATACGCTGTATTGAATGGAGCTAAGCCATGAAAGGGCACTGCATCAAAAGTGGACAGGGCCATTTTCCGTTTTTTCATTATAATTTTTTTATTCCCAGGGCCATAACTTTTTTACTTTTCCATTCACATAGCTGTATGACAGCAGTTTTTTTTGCGGGATAAGTTGTGCTTTTTAACGGCACCATTTACGGTTGCATACAATGTAGTGGGAAATGGGATTTTTTATTTAAAATGGGGTAGAATTATTTTTAAAAAACTAAGTTCCGCTACAGTTTTACGAGTTTTGTTTTCACAGCATTTTCTAGGCGGTAAAACTGACTTGTTACTTTCATTCTTTGGGTCAGTATGATTACATCTATACCATATATGCTTAGATTTAAAGGGTTTCTGCCACTAGAATTTTCAGTATCAAACTGGCTGACATTAGAGATGTGCTAATGTCAGCGGCACCTAACTCTGCTAGTCTAATGATTATCCGTGGCCCCCGTCTATCAGAGTTTCAGGCAGGGTCTTCTTGGGAACATAGCTGCTGCATCCTCGGATCATTCCTTAGAACCGAGCACCATCTGGGTACCCCGATCCCCACTAGGTTTTTGAGCTCCCAGATGCTGTTGTCACATTTGACCATGGCATCTGAGGAGTTAAAAGTGTGTGATTGACGTTATTGTGAATTGCATACATTAGCCCTCCTCGGTGTCGCACTTAGCGGCTATAGCACCTGTTGCGCTTGCGAGTGGGCGCCATCTTTAAATATCCAACTCACAATGTATATTTAAAGGGTTTTTCTGAGATATCCTGTGGATAGGTCATCAGTATTTGATCGGCGGGTTCTGACCTGTTTGAGAAGGCACCGGTGCTCCCGTGAGCGCCTTGCCCTTCTCTGTGCTTTTCCTAGGCCATGTGACGTCACGTTCATTGATCAAGTGGCCTAGGCGCAGCTCAGCCCCATAGAAGTGAATGGGGCTCAGCATGATACCAAGCACAGCCGCTATACAATGTACGGCGCTGTGCTCAGTGAGGAGGCCGTGGCGCTACTGCCATCACTTCAGTAAACGTATCCCTTTGAATATGCCAGGAAACACTTCCTTGACTTTGGATATTGTTTAGGCTGGCTGGGGGACTGCGTGGTTCATCAAGGACATGGACTGTCCACGTGTGACTGCCGTCCAAGCTACTGACTGTAAAGAACAGAAACAGTTATCAACTAAATGAGTTGCTTAATTAGAAACAATCTGATATAGAGCAGTGCACAATACTGTAATATCTCCAGCTCTAGGGCGGGCCCCCAAAATCAATTCCACTGGTGGGCCCTGGGCACCCCAGTCTGACACTGTATGGAACTACACGATTTGTTTGCAGCCTGCAGGTGCGGAGATACATAGGACTGCATAGTAGCTGTAGACACAAAATGGTAGCACATTTTTGATGGACATCCTTGCGAATGTCAGTGTTTTTGGGGTGAGAGTCTGCAGTTTTTACTATATCAAGGTACCAGACACATTGTATAAAGGCACTTCAATGAACCAAGTGATTACCCCCCGGAGGAGCGACATATGCTAAAGAAATCCACGAGGGAACTCATTCTAAGCAATATTTCTCCAGTATTGGTGACATTTAAATAGATGGATATGTGAATAAAAGTTTTATGATATTTTAATAATCAGTTTTAGCCATCTTTCCATTTAATCACGAGTACATGGTTGAGACTTAAATCTGCTTTTACCGCACTTAACTTCTTCATGGGGCTAAAGAACGTAAATCCTCTTATGATCAAAACACCTGATTTGTCGACGTTAATCTTTAAGGCAGAAAAAAAAAACCTGTTTTAATGGAAGTTATTTAGATTTTTTTGTGCCTTTGAATTCAAGGTGCCCTGACAAATATCTAGATAACAGGATTTAAGAAAATGGTAAAACGGAGTGTCGGGGGGGTTAATTTATTGTGACCTATTGTGAGTAGACTGGCTGTGGATATGTCGTGTGGATATGTCGTGTTACTACAAATACGTCATTTTTAGGTCTAGTGTTCTGCAGTGATTAACAATTTTTACAAGTGATTACAAGTTATGATTTTCTTAAAGGGTCACTAACTTTTCCAAAAATATCTGATATGTCATACAGAGATATCAAAAGTTTAGATCAGTGAGGGTCTGAGCGCTGAGACCCCCACCAATCCCTAGAACAAGGGGAGAGAAGAGCGCACATAACGCAATCTCTCTCCTCGCTGCTGAGAACAGAATCAAGACTGGCTTGCCGCGTGCAGCGAGGAGAGAGAGCACGCTATTCACGCTTCCCTCCCCTCATTCTAGAGATTGGTGGGGGTCTCAGCGCTCAGACCCCCACCGATCTAAACTTTTGTTGTGTCTCTAAGTTTTTAAAAAAGTTAGCGACCCTTTAAAGGGGTTGTCTCACTTCAGCAAATGGCATTTATCATGTACACAAAATTAATATAAGGCACTTACTAATGTATTGTGATTGTCCATATTGCCTCCTTTGCTGTCTGGATTCATTTTTCCATCACATTATACACTGCTCGTTTCTAAGGGTTATGACCACCCTGCAATCCAGCAGTGGTGGTCGTGCCTGCACACTACAGAAAAAAAGGCTGGACTATGCGCACACCCGCGGTCCCAGAGGCCGGCGCTTTTTCCTATATTGTGCAATCACGACCACCACAGCTGGATTACAGGGTGGCCGTAACCATGGAAACCAGCAGTGTATAATGGGATGGAAAAATGAACTAAGCCAGTAAAGGAAACAGTATGGACAATCACAATACATTAGTAAGTGTCTTGTATTAACTCTCTCTATATGATAAATGCCATTTGCTGAAGTGAAAATAATAGAAGAAATTCTGCTTTTTGGCGCTCCAAAACCCGATCAAGGCAAACTTGAGTTTCAAACTTCTTTTTATTCGAATAAGATAGGTATCCAATTAAAACAACGCGTTTCGGGGAATTAAGATCCCCTTCCTCAGGTTAAAAGAATGATTAACTTACTGAAGTGAGACAACCCCTTTAAGTAAAACCCCAAATCCTCCCAATAACCATACAGATTAATGGGATTGTAACATGTTATACCCTATCCACAAGATAGGGGATAACTATTAGATTGCTGGCGGTCTGATCTCTGGGACCACCACAGATTACAAAAATTGGGGTCCTGTGTCCTGATAAAAATGGAGCCGCTGCCTAATCCCATTGATGTTCTTTGGGACTGCCATTCCAGGAACTGAGCTGTAGCTACACTGTGTCTGGAGCCTTCTGCTTCCAGCTCCGTTCACTGTTATGTTTCCGACGCCAACGGCTTCTAGAAACAGCTAATCAGTGGGAGTTCCAGGTGTCGGATCCCCACCAATCGGACACTGATGACCTGTCCAATTTCCTCGTGCTTCATGGAAGGGAATCGATTTTCCCTGAACTGGTGTCAAAAACAAAAAGAATCAAACTTACCTCATTTATTTGGTGGCAATGGGCCGGCCGCCGCCATCTTACACAAAATCCCGTGTGCGGTGATGTCAGCACGGAGCGTGCAAGATTTCGCACCGAATCTTCAAGCAAGATGGCGGCGGCCGGCACGTCGCAAGCAAATTAAGTAAGTATGATTGAATTTCTTTTTTACACCCAAATTTTGCTATGAGATGTAGCGATCATGAATGAACGCAGCATCTGAGGGGAACAATGACGGAGGGGGGGGGGGGGCGCAATCACCGCTTCCTGTAATTGCACCCGCTACTTACAAAGAAATGCACTTTGTGGCGAAGTAATTTGTCACGAATGTTTTTTGTAAAATTCAGCGAAGCAGCCAAATCGAATTTTGGAATACTTCGCTCATCTCTGATCATTATGTAAAAAGTTGGACAACCTCTTTAAGGAGCAGAATCTGGCAGAATAAATGTTCATGTTCACACTACTCCACATGATAAAAACTCCACAAAGGGAATATTTGTTCTACTCTACCCATCCACTATCTATTACTGTCAGCAGCTTTGCATGGTCAAAACTGATGACAGATTCCGTTTATGTATGTATATGGTATCTGCATTTGTTTATTTGCTTCCAAGTAAAATTTCTGTTATCTTTTAGGTGATATGTTGGTTTGGACAAACATTTATTTACTTGTTTGCTAGGTCTCTAGCCAGCTCTCATTGGTGCTATTGGTTTCCTATTATGGTGCCATATTTCATGTATAATTTAGGGAGCATTCACACGACTGTAAGTGTTTTGCGGCCCGCAAATTGCGGATCCGCAAAACATAGATACCGGCCGGCGCTATATAGAGAATGCCTATTCTTGTCCGCAACCACGGACAAGAATAAGACATGCTCTCTCTTTTTTGTGGGGCCACGGAACGGAAATGAACGGGTGCAAATTTGCGTAACAGATGCAAATCCATTTATACGCTCGTGTGAATGCTCCCTTACTATAGATCGCACAGGAAATATGGCTCTGTTATAGGAAATATGAAAGTACATTCCCACTAATTTGCTTATCTCTAATTGCATTGTCTTGACAATCCACTGGTTTCAGTGTGACCACCAGTGGCTCCTTCCAGTAGTCCTGCATCCTAGCTTAAAGAGGAGCCTCTGTTCAACTATTATTACTTGGACACATAATGGTATTAATTGTGGTAATTTACATACGTTTTTTTAAACTAAGGGCTCATGCACACAACTGTATGTGGCCATGTCACAAAACCCCTCTAAAATCTGCAGGTCTGTAGTAAACAGTACATTTTAAGTGCATCAAATGTATTAATTGCTATGTTTTTGCTTTTCAGTTCATATCAAAATAATGACATAAGACTGAGCAAAAAAATCTCCTAAACGTCCCTTTCATTTGGTTGGCTCACATGCACGTAATTCTGGCTTATTTTGTGTCAGTTAATTAGTTAGAGATTGGGATGCCAGTTTGACGCATTTCTGATAAGTGCAGATATCCCATTATATGTGTGATGCAGGCTTCGTGGGTTTTTAGAATGATCTGGCTATTAGCATTATTTAACAGCAGAGTAACATTACTGAGGTACTAGGCTCAAAGTACCTCATGTCTTAGCAATGCAAGTAGTTCTGTAGGATTTAAAGGCTATGGACACCTTTGCACTGATTTTTTTTCCATTGTTCATTAAAGGGCATCTGTCAGCAGTTTTGTACCTATGACGCTGGCTGACCTGTTACATGTGCACTTGGCAGCTGAAGGCACCTGTGTTGGTCCCATGTTCATATGTGTCCACATTGCTGAGAAAAATGCAAATAAGCCTCTAGGAGCAACGGGGGCGTTAACATTACACCTAGAGTCTCTACTCTCTCTGCAACTGCCACGCCCCCTGCAACTGCCACGCCCCCTGCAACTGCCACGCCCCCTGCACTTTGACTGACTTTAGGAAAAGTCAGGGCCAGGCGTGATCACGTTTACACTGCCTGGCCCTGTCAATCGAAGTACAGAGGGCACAACAGTTTCAGAGAGAGTAGAGCCTCCAGGTGTAACAACAACGCCCCCGTTGCTCCTAGATTCTCATTTGCATATAATAAAACTTAGTTTTTCTCAGCAATGCGGTCACATATGAACATGGGACCAACACAGATGCCTTCAGCTGCCAAGTGCACATGTAACAGGTCAGCCAGTGTCATAGGTACAAAACTGCTGACAGATGCCCTTTAAGATTTCATGCGTAGGCACACGCAGGTTAACATAGTAACATATTAACATAGTATATAAGGTCGAAAAAAGACATATTGACATCACAGATTGATATATTCTTGAGGCAGAATCATGGCATCCTTACAAATCTGCTGATGGATGCCCTTTATCTTCCTAAATACAACATTAAAGGGGTTCTCCGGGCTCTCCTATATTGACAACCTATCCTCAGACTTTCTTGAAGACTGCCAGTGTGTTTAGTGATGCATACTGTCTACTTTGCAGGCGGCCGCCCCACCGTCTCATACCCACCAGAGATAACACTGGGTGCAGTACCACAAGTACAATATTGTAAGGGGACATTCACACTGCAGCTTTTTAACCAGAATTTTGGCACAAACAGTCACGTTGAAATTTCACAGAAAACCCGCCGACGGCCGCGACCTCTCTGCCTCCTATACATCTCAATGGGAAGCAGCGCTGAGGATTCCTGGGCGGCTCAAAGCCGTTACCACGCTGAGAATGGACATGTCCTCTCCAAAATTTTGCTTAAAAAGCCGCCGTGTGAACCTCCCCTTACACTGCTATAATGTTAGATTTTTTGAAGCAACAATATTTGAAAGTTAAAAATGTTCACAAAAGTTCTTGCATATTCCTATAAGGCTAATCTCTCTGCAAGAAAGGCCTGTTACGACAATTCTACTGCAGCTGCCAACAGAAACACCGGGGGATTATGTGGATTTATAGATGAATACTCCCAGATCTGAACAGACTATTAGCCGTGAGAAGGGGGGGGACCCCTATACCAAAAGAAACAAAATAGCTAATATCCCAGTGTAATCACACACCACGGTCTATAGTCCACCCTGGAAATATTGGCTTACACCGTCTTATACAATTTTGGCAGCAAAATAGGAAAGGATTAGAGCATATGATGAAGTGATTTAAAGTCACCTTGCCTCGTGTGCAGAGACATGTATCTATCTATCTATCTACGGTCAGGTCCATAAATATTGGGACATCAACACAATTCTAACATTTTTGGCTCTATACACCACCACAATGGATTTGAAATGAAACAAACAAGATGTGCTCTACCTGCAGACTGTCAGCTTTACCTGCAGACTGTCAGCTTTACCTGCAGACTGTCAGCTTTACCTGCAGACTGTCAGCTTTACCTGCAGACTGTCAGCTTTACCTGCAGACTGTCAGCTCTACCTGCAGACTGTCAGCTTTACCTGCAGACTGTTGGCTGTACCCGCAGACTGTCAGCTTTACCTGCAGACTGTCAGCTTTACCTGCAGACTGTCAGCTTTACCGGCAGACTGTCAGCTTTACCTGCAGACTGTCGGCTTTACCTGCAGACTGTCAGCTTTACCTGCAGACTGTCAGTTTTACCCGCAGACTGTCGGCTTTACCGGCAGACTGTCAGCTGTAATCTGAGGGATTTACATCCAGATCAGGTGAACGGTGCAGGAATTACAGCAGTTTGCACCTGTGCCTCCCACTTGTTAAGGAACCAAAAGTAATGGGACAATTGTCTTCTCGGCTGTCCCATGGCCGGTGTGTGTTATTCCCTCATTATCCCAATTACAATGAGCAGATAAAGGTCCAGAGGTCATTTCCAGTCTGCTATTTGCTATTTGCATTTGGAATCTGTTGCTGTCAACTCTCAAGATGAGATCCAAAGTGCGGTCACTATCAGTGAAGCCATCATTAGGCTGAAAAAACAAAACAAACCCATCAGAGAGATAGCAAAAACATTAGGCGCGGCCAAAACAACTGATTGGAACATTCTTATAAAGAAGGAACGCATCGGTGAGCTCAGCAACACCAAAACACCCGGAAGACCACGGGAAACAACTGTGGTGGATGAGCGAAGAATTCTTTCCCTGGTGAAGAAAACACCCTTCACAACAGTTGGCCAGATCACTAACACTCTCCAGGAGGTAGGAGAAGACTTCACCAGAGAGAATACAGAGGGTTCACCACAAGATGTAAACCATTGGTGAGCCTCAAAAACAGGAAGGCCAGATTAGAGTTTGCCAAACTACATCTAACAAAGCCTTCACAGTTCTGGAACAACATCCTATGGACAGATGAGACCAAGATCAACTTGTACCAGAGTGATGGGAAGAGAAGAGTCTGGAGAAGGAAAGGAACTGCTCATGATCCTAAGCATACCACCTCATCAGTGAAGCATGGTGGTGGTAGTGTCATGGCGTGGGCATGTATGGCGGCCAATGGAACTGCTTCTCTTGTATTTATTGATGATGTGACTGCTGACAAAAGCCGCAGGATGGATTCTGAAGGGTTTCGGGCAATATTATCTGCTCATATTCAGCCAAATGCTTCAGAACTCATTGGATGGCGCTTCACAGTGCAGATGGACAATGACCCAAAGCAAACTGCAAAAGCAACCAAAGAGTTTAAGGGAAAGAAGTGGAATGTTCTGCAATGGCCGAGTCAATCACCAGACCTGAATCCGATTGAGCATTTCACTTACTGAAGACAAAACTGAAGGGAAAATGCCCCAAGAACAAGCAGGAGCTGAAGACAGTTGCAGTAGAGGCCGGGAAGAGCGTCACCAGGGATGAGACCAGCGTCTGGGGATGTCTATGCGTTCCAGACTTCAGGCTGTAATTGACTGCAAAGGATTTGCAACCAAGTATTAAAAAGTGAAAGAATGATTATTATTCTGTCCCATTACTTTTGGTCCCTTAACAAGTGGGAGGCACAGATGTAACTGCTGTAATTCCGACACCGTTCACCTGATTTGGATGTAAATCCCCTCAAATTAAAGCTGACAGTCTGCAGGTAAAGCTGACAGTCTGCGGGTACAGCCGACAGTCTGCGGGTAAAACTGACAATCTGCGGGTAAAGCTGACAGTCTGCAGGTGAAGCTGACAGTCTGCAGGTAAAGCTGACAGTCTACAGGTAAAGCTGACAGTCTGCAGGTGAAGCTGACAGTCTGCAGGTAAAGCTGACAGTCTGCAGGTGAAGCCGACAGTCTGCAGGTACAGCTGACAGTCTGCAGGTAAAGCTGACAGTCTGCAGGTACAGCTGACAGTCTGCAGGTAAAGCACATCTTGTTTGTTTCACTTCAAATCCATTGTGGTGGTGTATAGAGCCAAAAATGTTAGAATTGTGTCAATGTCCCAATATTTATGGACCTGACTGTATATATTATCTATCTATTTCTATATCTATCTATCCAGCTATCTATTATCTATCTATCTATCTATTTCTATATCTATCTATCATCTCTCTAATATCACTCTCCATCTCTCTGTCTTATAACAACCTATTTTTCTATTATCTATCTATCCACATTAATTCTATCTATCTATCAATGTAGTGACATGATAATAGATGTAAATTATACCAAATTAAGAAAAAACTAAAATAGTATATCAAATACTATAAATATACCACAAAAAATCCATACTGAAATATAATGATCTAATAAATGTTTTATTAAACATTGAGAACCATCCCCATATTATAAAGGGCTATTTTACAGCAAAAAGATAAAATCATTAATTATTGAAATCACCTCCAGGGCAGTGATGAGCAGCAGGGGCAATATTCATGATATTTCAAAGATAGTGCAGCCTTCTCATTGGCCCACAAGCAAGAAGCAGTGAGGGTCGGATCATGGGTACTGATAAAAAAAAATCTAGACTATGCGCGATTACGAAGATATAGCACTATATTCTAGATATTCGCGAATTCTCGAAGTGCCAATACTCCCGATAAAAATTTGCGATCAAAATATTTGCGATCAACATGAATCCATGGCAGGGAGATGAGTGTCATTCACCAATCACCAACAGAGGATAGATATCTATCAATCAATTATCTATCTAGCTATCTATCTTTCGATCTCATATCTATCTATCATCTATCTATATATTTATCTATCAATCAATTATCTATCTATCCCCTGTGATCAGCTGTTTGAGGAAGCTGCGGCTCTCACCGGAGCTCCAATAAGCAGGTCCCCAAGCACAGCTCCGTCCATTGGATAGCGGCTGTGCTTGGCATTACAGCTCAGCCCCGTTCATTCGGACTGAGCCCCACCAAGGCCACGTGACCGATGAACATAACATCACATGGCTTAGGAAGAAGTCTAAGTGCTTATAGAGCATTGTAGCCTCTTTGAAGAGCTGATCGGCGGGGGTGCTTGGAGTCAGACCCCCTCCAATCTCAATATTGGTGTCCTATCCAGAGGAAAAGCTATCAATTTGAAAAAATCCCATAAAAAACCCTTTAACGGGCAGCTTTATGTAATATTGATTAGAATTGCTGCTGTGTGGTAGAGTGAACTCGGATTTGTCTGTAACCATTGCAACTAACAACGTGACTGATGGTAGCTGAGAATGCAAGAAGAAGAGGTGACCAGACGTGCTGCCCACTCCGTGAAAGCCTATCAGCGCTACCAGCACATTTCAGCCAGTGCTCTTCATTTCCCCATTAGTAGTGTTGAGCGAACTTGTGTTTTAAGTTCAGCGTCTAAAGTTCGGGTTCGGGTTATCGAAGTATCCTGTTATGGATTCCGCTACCATGGACCATAACGGAATTTAGAATCCATAATGGGATACTTCGATAACCTGAACCCGAACTTTAGACGCCGAACTTAAAACACAAGTTCACTCAACACTACCCATTAGGTCTCACGCACACGTTAGTTTAGTCTGCAAACCACAGATCCACTAAATACGTGGACATGTTCCATACGCTACCACATTTTTCTGACTCCCAGTACTAGAACTGACTATTCTTGTCTGCAATACAGACGACAATAGTACAAGTTCTATAATTTGGATGCAGACAGCACACGGATGACTTTTTTTTTTGCGGACCCATAGAAATGAATAGGTCTGTGGGCATTCCGCAAAAAATGCGAATCGAACATGGATACAAAATACGGTCATGTCATGAGGCCTTGGAACAGCAGGAGTCACCAGAAGCCACCTGTTCTCTTGACATGTTGAGATTCCTCCTATCATATATATATATATATAGTTGGAATACCCCTTTAACCATATTGCATGAAATACATGTCTATATGGTTACGTTGTATAGCTGCGCATTTATCCAGCCTGCTTTGCCTATACTCACCGAAAAACCTTTATTCAAATCAGTCATTAAAAGAATTGCGCCTTTCCACCTGAGGTCTGCCGACCGTCTGCCGAGGAAAGAACTGTTTTTAGCATCTCTACTTATTCTGGCGTCGTCTCTTGGGGCTAGGTTTGTCTGCAGGGATAGGATTGTGGTAGATGGGGTATCTAAAATTACATAGCATGTGCCAGCTTCTAAACAGTGGAAAGTTGATACGATAATTGCCTTCAATACCATTTTTTTCTTTTATTTGTTATGTTCCTGTTCCTCTGGGATGATTGATAATGAGAGCAAAACAACACAAAAGATCTGTATGCAGGGTACAAAATATAAAAATACTGATTTCCTATTAACTCTGGAGGGTCTCGGATGCATCAAGCTAAATAAGAGGTTACTGTTCAATACATGATATAATATTGAACAGGACCTTAAAATCTGGTTTAGGCATCGGGACATATAGTGGGTCCTTTGCTTTTATGCTTGTTTGACCCTTTACTGGTACCTTATAGACATGACAGTGGCCCCTAAAGAGGAGCTTCCACCGCTCCTGAGATGTATCTTTTACTAAATACTTTCATTATTTAAAAAAATAACAAATCTGGAGCATCTTGTCCTAGAATTCAACGTTGTGCTGTTCTTCTGTTACTTCACCTACAAAGTTATGAATGAATTCACAGCTGGGAGTTACCAGTTGAGGCGTGTCCCTAGCTAGTATGGTACCTAATATTAGTTGTTAGTACCAGACTGTATAGGGACACACCCCTAGAAAGAAAGAAAGATGATAGATAGATAGATATTAGATAGATAGATAGATAGATATATGTTGAGACATGTCCCTAACTAATATGGCACCTAATCATAGTTGTTAGTACCAGACTGTATAGGGACACACCCCTAGAAAGAAAGAAAGAAAGATAGATGATAGACAGATAGATGATAGACAGATAGATGATAGACAGATAGATGATAGATAGATTAGATAGATAAATAGATGGATAGGTAGAAAGAATAGATAGATACGCAGATCACTTGATAGATAGAAGATAGATAGATAGATAGATAGATAGATAGATAGATAGATAAATGATAGATATATAGATAGATAGATAGATAATAGATAGATAGATAGATAATAGATAATAGATAGATAGATAGATAGATAATAGATGGATAGATAGATAGATAGATATAAGATAGATAGATAGATAATAGATAGATAGATAGATAGATAAATGATAGATAGACGATAGATAGATAGATAGATAGATAGATAGATAGATAGATAGAATAGATACGCAGATCACTTGATAGATAGATAGAAGATAGATAGATAATAGATAGATAGATAGATAGATAGATAATAGATAGATAGATAAATGATAGATAGATAGATAGAATAGATACGCAGATCACTTGATAGATAGATAGACCTTAAATATATCTTTCATACCAGTTCCCCACACCCTGGTAGCTCTCATCACTAATAGGGCCAATCCCCTTGTCCCTATAGGGCTATTTAGGGTTCATTTATTAGGGCCAGGTTCCGGACGGGGCCACCCCTTGCGGGGAAAGGACCCTGTGTTAGGAGGTTACCTTAGGGATTCCTAGGCCAAGTAGGGCATTAACAGGGACAGATTTTCCCTGTAGCCCTTTGGCACCAAGGTACAACTGACCAGAGGACTGTTTTTCAGGCACGATAATCTCCTCCACCTCCTGTGTACTGGACTACATGGTCCTGATTTGCACTACCGGTAAGATCTACCCTTTTTGCGCCATATGGCATAATCTTAGGTCTATGGCACACTGTCGAAGACCTAATTTAGTGTTTTTCTGTTGGTCAGTTCGGCTTCCATATATTGTTTGTTAGTGGACTTGACCTATGGTGACTCACCCATGTGGGTCCCGCATAGTTGTTTGTTCAGTTTGTCTGGTAGGGGCTTTCCTTCCTCATTTGGGATCTTAATAATCCTAATAAACTCTAGGTTTTAATACGTTACTGCCCCTTATTTTTTCATATATAGATATACAGACAGATAGATGTGCAAATAACTTGATAGATTAGATAGATAGATAAATCGATAGATAAATAGATAATAGATAGACGATAGAAAGATGAATAGACAATAGATAGATAGATAGATAGATAGATAGATAGGCTTAAGGTAACTGGTACTAAATGCACCCACAGTGAAACAAAGCAGCTATGTTTTCTCTTTAAATTTTAATTAGCAAATACAATTGAAAACCTTTTTTTTTAACAGAATATTTCAAATCTTAAAATTGTATACTTTTTACTCTGATACTCCACTTACATAGCTTGGATCAAGTTCTGATGCCCTAATGCAGAGGTTTCCAATCAGTTCACAACTACAACTCCCATTCAGCAACAAGGTATGCTGCAAGTTGGGGTCCACTACCTTTGAACAGTCCTTGACCTTGTAGCCTGCTCAGCTGTCCTCACATGAAGATCGCCCATGTGCTCTCTGCATTTCTACAACACTTACTTGTTTCCTTCCATAACCTAAGCTGATAGATAATATGCAAGATAGATAGATAGATAATAGATAGATAGATAACTAAATTGATTGATAGATCATCTAAATAGAAAAATGAGGGACCACTTCAGTCGTAGGTGAAAGGATGATTGACCCACTTTATTCACTCCATGCACTGTTTTAGCCCAGTACATAGATAGATAGATAGATAGATAGATAGATAGATAGATAGATAATGGATAGCTGGAAAGCTAGATGATAAATAGATAATGGATAGATAAAAAGAAAATGGTTGGATAGATATATAGATAATAGATAATAGATAGATAGATAGGAAACAGATGTATATACTGTACAGATGTATATATGGTGTATAGAGGGCAAATATAGTTCTTCTTCCCAAAATAGTTTCATGTGCTCAGAACAAAGCCTTGAAATACAATCTAGATACAGAGACAAAACTGTTCAAGATTCCATCTGAATGCATTAAAGGAGAAAAAAGCTGCATCCAGCATTACCATTTCCCACATGGAAAGTGTTAGTCATAATGATAAGCAATAACCATGTGTTCTCTTTGCTTTTCATGAAAACAACGGATGGGATAATCATTCTGTCAACAAATACAACAAGTCCAAAATGAACGTATGTCATCGGCGCCGGGAGCATTACAGAAGGAAACGAATGCAGGAACTTACATTGTTGCAGCAGTAGAGTCGGGGACACCTGCACCCAGTGCTCGTACAAGAACACCTGTCTCTTTGTCTAGGAGGGGCCGCCTGTAACTGCACATGTACCTTACACAGGCTCCACCCAGGACCTGCCTGATAGATCCCCAGGTGAGGATTTGGGATTTCTAGGGAAGGTGCTTGACAAATCCTAGCTTGTCTCTGGCTACAAAGTTTGCATATTCTTATACTTTAGGAAACGTAGTATTTTTTAAAGACTTTTTGATAAAAATGAAGAGGACAATGCTTTCTGAACCTAAAAGTGATGTGCATCAATACCAGATAATACAGAAAAAGAATGTAAAATCCCATAAAATATGGGACCTTTAAATGGCTTTTCACCCACATTTATCATCTATCCACAGGATAAGTCTATGCCCACTGGGACCCCCACTGATCATCATGAGAACAGGGGTCTCGGAATCCCCTGTGTGAATGGAGCTGTGATGAGTGGACTGAAGGAGATAGCCTGGCACTGTACTTGGCCGCCCATGGAAGTGAATGGAGTAGTGGCCACACAGGTGTGTTACCTGTGACTCGGGGACCCTCATTATCATGACTGAGGGAGATCACATTTAGGTGACAAATGTTGGCTAGGATGTATTTACATGACCGCGCCGTGTTTTGCGGTCATTGCGGATCAGCAAAATATGGATGCCGCCTGTGTGCTTTCCGCAATTTGCAGAATGGAAAAGGCGGGTCATTATAGAAATGCTTATTCTTGTCCACGATTGCGGGCAAGAAATGGGCCATGTTCTTTTTTGCAGGGCCACGGAACAGAGCAACGGATGCTGTCCCCATATTTTGCGACCCCATGGAAATGAATGGGCCTGCACCTGTTCTGCAAAATTGCGTAACGGATGCGGGCCTATTCATAGGGTCAGAAAAACTCTTTAAATGGATGTTATAGGGTGAGTCCACATGTGGCAACATGATCATATCCACACGGGACATACTATGGTACAGAAAAGCCACTGCAGATTTCACAGCGGATCCTCAGCAGAATTTGCTCCAAAGTCTGTGATTGTTGATGGATTTTACCATATTGCAAAGAGTGAGATCTGCAGCAGAAATGGACATGCTTTGGTTACAATCACATGGCACAGTCGTGTCGCGGTTGTGCCAATGCAAAATCTGTGATATACTGATGGCCTATCCCGAGACCATCAATAGTAAAAGAGTGGACAACCCCTTTAAGGAGGCAGAATTTGTTTTTTGTTACAGTGGTTTTCTGTGTGACTTTTTTCCTGCAGTGTTTTACCTTTCAGCAGAACTTTTTTATGTGTTCTTCTACGATGTTTCACTCTTTATACGGCTGACTTTTCAGTTTATGGCACTTGCTGGAATGTTTGGACATTACAGTAAAAGTCTGGAAAGTTCACTGTTTTACTGCTATCCTTGGCTATAGTACTACATCTCTTCACACATAAGATTTCTTCATGTGATTTGATGTCTGTATGTCGATTACGTTATTGAAAGGTATGTGACATCATGTAAGTGTGCCGTTACTTTCCCTGGAATACCCTTTTAATGTCGCACCTTCATCAGACATTTATGGTATGTGGATTAGCCTTTACTAGAATAGGGACGAGCTGCAATAACAAACACAGTTCACGAGCAGGAATGGTGTTGGTGTACCACAACATTTTGCACATGAGTAAAGACAGACGTTTATTTTTCTACCTCTGGCCTGGTATTCTTACTCCCATACCATAAGCTGGCCATTGCACTTTACACACCCTGCCTTGCACCCACGCAAGCACTCCAGTTACCACCCATCAGGAGCCCCAGAATCAGGGTGTGCCCTTTCACTGCACGGCTCTAGGGGCCAACGGTTTGGGGACAGCTGCTGTAATTGACTGTGAAAGACAGAGTCGCTACCACTCCCATCCTCTGCTCTGGCTCCTCAGGGGATCGTTGCAAAAAAGACACAGATCCTTTATTTCTAATTCACAAGCCATTTAATGCTAATGCCACGTGTACTTCCATTGCTATTCAGTATATTGCGACTCCAGGGCCCCACAGCAAAACATTTCTGTGGCACCCATTATATGGACAATGACTTCACACAGTGGAGGATTCTTATACATTGTAAAGTAAAGCAAAATAGCTACGACCAAAGTAATAAATGGAAGTTAGGGTTAGTAACAGGGTACGGCCACACCATCAGGTTTCTGCGTGCAGTTTTTCAAGCCAAAATCAGGAGTAGATCATAAATGGAAAGAAAGTATAAGGGTCCATTCACACATCCGTAAGTGTTTTGTGGATCCGCAAAACACTGACACTGGCCATGTGCACATGGCCGGCACTATAATAGAAAATGCCTATTCTTGTGGACAAGAATAGAAAATGTTTTATTTTTTTGCGGAGCTGCGGGCCGGAAGTTCAGGGCTGCGGAACAGAAGTGCGGATGCGGACGGCATACTATGTGCTGTCCGTATCTTTTCAGGCCCCATTGAAAATGAATGGGTCCGCACCCGTTCCGTATAATTGCAGAACGGATCCAAACCATTCAACGGACGTTTGACTGGAGCCTTAAGGTCAAATATGACTACTACTCCTTTTTTTTAATTCATTCCTGGTTCCAAAACAGCATCAGGAAACCTGACCATGTGGCCAGACCTTAACACTTCAAAAATCACATCCAATTGTCACACCCCCTGAGTTGTGATAGGCAGAGAGCTGCAGCTGAATGGACACACCCCCTGAGTTGTGATAGGGAGAGAGCTGCAGCTAAATGGACACACCCCCTGAGATGTGATAGGGAGAGAGCTGCAGCAGAATGGGCACACCCCCTGAGTTGTGATAGGCAGAGAGCTGCAGCTGAATGGACACACCCCCTGAGTTGTGATAGGGAGAGAGCTGCAGCTAAATGGACACACCCCCTGAGATGTGATAGGGAGAGAGCTGCAGCAGAATGGGCACACCCCCTGAGTTGTGATAGGGAGAGAGCTGCAGCTGAATGGACACACCCCCTTAGTTGTGATAGGGAGAGAGCTGCAGCTAAATGGACACACCCCCTGAGATGTGATAGGGAGAGAGCTGCAGCAGAATGGGCACACCCCCTGAGTTGTGATAGGGAGAGAGCTGCAGCAGAATGGGCACACCCCCTGAGTTGTGATAGGGAGAGAGCTGCAGCAGAATGGGCACACCCCCTGAGATGTGATAAGGAGAGAGCTGCAGCAAAATGGGCACCCCCCTGAGATGTGATAGGGAGAGAGCTGCAGCAGAATGGGCACACCCCCTGAGCTGTGATAGGGAAAGAGCCTCAGCAGAATGGGCATACCCCCTGAGATGTGATAAGGAGAGAGCTGCAGCAGAATGGGCACCCCCCTGAGATGTGATAGGGAGAGAGCTGCAGCAGAATGGGCACCCCCCTGAGATGTGATAGGGAGAGAGCTGCAGCAGAATGGGCACACCCCCTGAGATGTGATAGGGAGAGAGCTGCAGCAGAATGGGCACCCCCTGAGATGTGATAGGGAGAGCACTGCAGCAGAATGGGCACACCCCCTGAGTTGTGATAGGGAGAGAGCTGCAGCAGAATGGGCACCCCCTCTGAGATGTGATAGGGAGAGAGCTGCAGCAGAATGGGCACACCCCCTGAGATGTGATAAGGAGAGAGCTGCAGCAGAATGGGCACCCCCTGAGATGTGATAGGGAGAGCACTGCAGCAGAATGGGCACACCCCCTGAGTTGTGATAGGGAGAGAGCTGCAGCAGAATGGGCACCCCCTCTGAGATGTGATAGGGAGAGCACTGCAGCAGAATGGGCACACCCAGTGAGTTGTGATAGGGAGAGAGCTGCAGCAGAATGGGCACCCCCTCTGAGATGTGATAGGGAGAGAGCTGCAGCAGAATGGGCACACCCCCTGAGATGTGATAAGGAGAGAGCTGCAGCAAAATGGGCACCCCCTGAGATGTGATAGGGAGAGCACTGCAGCAGAATGGGCACACCCCCTGAGTTGTGATAGGGAGAGAGCTGCAGCAGAATGGGCACCCCCTCTGAGATGTGATAGGGAGAGAGCTGCAGCAGAATGGGCACACCCCCTGAGATGTGATAAGGAGAGAGCTGCAGCAGAATGGGCACCCCCTGAGATGTGATAGGGAGAGAGCTGCAGCAGAATGGGCACCCCCTGAAATGTGATAAGGAGAGAGCTGCAGCAGAATGGGCACACCTTCTGAGCTCTGATAGGGAGAGTTGCAGCAGTAAGGACTTGCCCTATGAGCTATGATATGAAAGAGCTACAGCAATAAGGGCATGCCCCCGAGCTGTGATAAGGAGAGAGCTGCAGCAGAAAGGACACACACCCTGAGAAAGGACACATTACCTGAGCTTCCAGCTTGAAATAAATCTAACAGAGCAACTGCTCCAATGAAAGTGGAGATCTCTGGATCCACATGAGGTACAGGGGGTTGTTTCTAGCGTTGTTACAAAGAGATTGTCATGTACTATATATATATATATATATATATATCTTCCAGGGACACGGAGAAATCGTTAATGTGGTTTCAGGTTAAGTGGACTTACGAAAGCCCATGTCAGAAATATTGCACCCTGAGGTCCCTGACACTTGAGGGACCAAAAATAAATGTAAATCATTTTCTATTATCGAAATGAGCTTCTCAAGCTGACGTTCCCTACCCCCCGGGTTGCAGGGGTTGAGTGCTCAGGTTCAGTGCGCTGTTTGCCTTTGCATTTAGAAGAACTAAGCTAATCCTGACTACTCCAGTATTCCTGCGGAGGGTTATGAGCAAGTGCGGATTTTTTCTGTGGTAGCCTAAATTCCCATCAGTATGTCAGCTTCTAATGGCTCATTAATCGCCAGCAATTCACACCTCAGATCATTAGTGCAATGAAAGTTGGATCGATAGCAGGCTGTATGACGGTTTATCAAGCCTTGCTGCTTATTGCTGCTTTCACTACACAGTTCAATTAGGCACTAATAGCCAATCCAGTCATGTTTGTGGTGCCTTATCATTTTTCACCTTTAGAGGAGGAGTTTTCTGCCCTGGGAAATGCGGCCATTAATTAGAAGGGCCTCGGTAATCATGTGTTAGCAGATATTTATGTTTTCCCACCTTCTGGATGAGATTATCATTAAACCCCGTTCACATTACTTCCGATTATCATTCATTCAAAGTGAAACTCTGGGTTGAAAAAAAAAATGACATTAAAAAAATTAGAATTTAGTTGCATGGAGAGCAAATTTTCCCAAAGTTTTGGCTACCAGTCTAGAGATGACATCACACTTGCAACTCTTCCAGAACGTCCTGGAAAAAGAAGAGATGTATTAGACCAGGGGTGCTCAACCTGCAGCCCTTCAGCTGTTGTAAAACTACAACTCCCACCATGCCCTGCTGCAGGCTGATACCAGTAGGCTGTCCAGGAATGCTGAGAGTTGTGGTTTTGCAACATCCGGAGGGCCGCAGGTTGGACATCCCTGTCTTCAGGGGCGTTGCTAGGGTCTGAAAACATCCGGGGCACAAGCCCACTGTGTTGAAATTGCACATTAAATGCCAACGAGTGAAACGTTTTCAAGAAATCTACAGTAAGTCCAGTTGCCTTGATTTATTCTTTACAGATATACCATGACCTGGATAAATGAGAACCTTCACAGACACATTAAAGGCATGTTCTGTTGTCACGGATGGTGTTGCAGAAAGCTGGAACTTATAAATAAACATCCGACTGGCTTGATCCCAAACTAAGGAGCATATGGGTGAGCCCTATAAAACCCCTAGAGCTCTCCCTGACTGCTATGCCCATGCAAAGGTCTTTATGGTAGACGATTGCATGCCCGCGTACCTAATACTATTTGACACCTGAAAACCCTATAATAGTGAGGGGACACGACCACAGGCTCCCTCACTTAATACGGACGGAGTCAGGGTCACCTAGAATCAAGCCAGCAAGGAAACACAAATAAAGGAAACAGACTTATCTGAGGAATCAGCAGAAGCAGCCTCCAGCAGTGAACACAATCCAGAAAGAAGTATAAACCGCAAAGTGAGGCAGTATGGGAGGGAATATAAAGGGAGACAATTAGTGTAAATATGTGACAGCTGGGAGAAGGAAAGGAGATGACAAAGTGAAACCAAAACAAAGAACGTCATGCAGGTAGAGAAGAACATCTAACAGACCTTCTCACAAAAGTGGCGGTGACATCTGGTTTACGCAAATGAAGTGCAGTACTGCAGACTGCAGTCATTATATAATACAACATTCGGTGACTTTCCAATATCTGTTATGTTTCATTTCCTCACCACTGCAGAAATCTTTGCTTGGGTCCTTTAATATTGATGGGAGTGGACCCTGGGCAACCCCACAGATCATCCCCCCATCCCCCTTGTACTCGTTCCGCTGATCCGCTACTTGGAGGATGCGCGAGCATGAGTTCAGTCACTTAATTGCGCAATCCCGTCCTGCGGCGCGTGATCCCGCGAGACCCGTGACCTTCCGTGGCGGATCTCGCGGGATCACGCGTCGCAGGACGGGATTGCGCACCGAAGTGACTGAACTTATGCCCGTGCAGCCCGCAAGTAGCGGAACAAGTACAAGGAGGGTGGGGGGATGATCTGTAGTGGGTTGCCCAGGTCCAATCAACATTAAAAGGCCCTGGAATAGCCAAATAAAAAAATGCTACCAGGCCAGCATAACATTTGGGGCACTGGACAAAACATCCGGGGCTCAAGCCCCGAATGTTTGGACCTAACGACGCCCGTGCCTGTCTTACACTCCTGGAAGAGTTGGCCTATCTCCTGGGCACCGGAAAAGCCTCCCGGAGACTGAACCCTATCTGTGTGTGGAACCGGAGCTGCATCATCAGCCACAGCCCAGGTGACTTATAACACGTAAGAGGATGGCGCCACCGAAAATAAAGTGGTGGGGTCTGGACAATATAGCGGTGTGTTTGGAAATAAAAGATATGTGGTCTGATAAAGGGGCGTGCCCTGGCAGTATTCTAGTGGTGTGTGTAGTGTGCTGCTCAACAATCTCTGCCATTGATCGCTGTCAAAAGATTGTCAAGTATGGACTAGCTACTGTCCTCTGCTAGGCCACAGCGGAAGCCTGGGCTGGCCAAGACAACGAGTTCTTCCAAATGTAGGTGCTTAACATAATGCAAACAGAGCATAATAACTGGACAGCTCTGGCCAGGTTTGTGGTGGTCCCACTGCGATGCTGGGTCCCTGCCTTACCACCCTATCCTCCAGAGACATGGTGCACCCCAATTAGAAATAAGTCCAGTGAGTCAGGGTTCTGCAGTAAACCAGTGGGCTTCTTTGCTAGAGGAACTCAGGTGCAAAATAACATAGGCAAGGCACTGAGCTGGCTTCTCCAGTCTCCTCTCTGGCAGAAGGTTTCATGCTAAGGAAAGGCCTGAGCTAGCTGTCCCTTGCTCTCTCAGAAGGCTGGTACCCTGGCCAAAAGCTGGTGGCCCAGGGTCTGTGGCTCAGTCATCCATCTGGCTCCCTGGTCACAGGGCTGGTGAATAAGATTATGTGGCTCAGTATCCCCATCTCAATGTCTTCTTTTGGTCATTCAAGTAGTTTGGAAGTGTCTCCTCTACTAATCCCTAGTTCCTATCGGCAGACAACCAGGGTCTCTGACTGCTCTCCTTATACCTTCTAGTGTAAGGGTGGAATGAAGAAGCACAGCCCAAACAGAAACATTTTTACAATTTCTGTCTGTCATAAACTTGTATAGCGTTTCAATGCAAGGCTATGGGAATGACTAGGCAGTTTTCCATCCATAAACAAGTTTTCAGACATGAACAATAAAACTATACCAGACAGTCAGTTTTACTTAGCATTGGAAAAAAGTCCCAAAGTCTCTCAGTTTTAGCTGGCTGTGCCTTAACCCTTTCCACAGTGCAGTACAGATATAGTGCAATAACAGTGTGAATGAACAGGACATGATACAATAAACATATAGGTTCAACAATCTAAAACACTTTAAGTGCACACAACAGCAAAAATCACAATGCAAGTTAATCCTTCAAAGTGCAATAAAATGGGAAGTTGGTGGCTTTGCATAGTAGCAATAAGGGCAGTGTCACGCTTCGGTGTGGGAGGGAAACACCACACCAAGCATAAGGGAGAAGGGGGGAACAGGGAATCAGGCCTGAGAACTAGGGAAGGAAGATGGACATCTCCTCGTAGAACCCTAACCAAAGTCCTGACTGACTACCAGTATGAACAGACCCCAGGGGTCTTACACAGGAATACCTAGAGTCCTATCTAGCCCTATAGAACCCTGGCACTAATGGCAGGGACGAGACTACCTGTTTCTCCAAAAGGAAGGACGAGTAGGAGTCTCCTTCAGGCCTAGTACAAACAATAGGGAAATGCAACACACAGAACCCAAACAAAATACAAAAAGGGAAAGGAAAGACTTAACTTCAAAGGGGCTATGGAAGCACCAGGAACTCCGCCGAGATCCACACACCAGCTATCCACAACTGAAACTGAAGCTATAAACCGCACAGCATTGTGGGAGAAGCAACAATAAATAAGGAAGGTTAAATGACCACATTAGCAACACCTGAGGCAAGGGGTGCGGCCATTACCAGAAACAACACAGACAAAAACAAAACAAAAAAAAACAATAATCTTAATTTTCCGTCATGCAAGAGGTTCTGTTTAATGTGATTCTTACAGACAGAAATTCTTCTGATAAAACAACATTGATGCCCAATGTGTAGAAATGGTAATATTATAGCAAAAGCCTCATTTGTCAGAAAAAAAAACACTTAATTGTCTGAAATTAAAAAAATATATAAAATTACTTAAATTTTTAAAAAATAAATGTAAAAAATGCAAGCTATTCAACCAGCATGTGAGTAATAGTGATGAGCGGCAGGGGCTATATTCAAATTCGCGATATTTCATTAATATTTTGTAGAATATTCATCATATATTCGCAAATTTCGAGATTATTTTATTAAGTGCGAAAAATCGGCAATGTAAAAATCGCGTACTGCGAATTCGTAACGCAAAATACAGGCGTGGGTCACTTTGGCTACATTTTCCAAGCTGCTAGAAGTTCCCTGAGACTGGAGAAAGAGGTTGGCCCGGCAGAACATTGCAATAGCTTTATATGCAGATAGAGTCAAGTGCGCCAATATATTCGCGATTGCGCTAATCGGCAGTGATTAGAATATTTTGGCGCAATACGTGCAGCTTCACATTTTAGCAGGTCTGACTACAGATTACTGATTGGTGCGCTGAGTATTGTTGTGAACTTGACATTGTTCCTTCTCATCGGCCCACAAGCAAGAAGCAGAGAGGAATCGTGTGTTCAGATGGAAAACAATGCTGAATATTCGATATATAACGAATATATAGCACTATAGTCTAAATATTCTCGAATTCTCGAAGTGGCGATATTCACGATAAAAATTCGCTATTCGAATATTCGTGCTCAACACTAGTGAGTAACAGAGTACATTTTAGTATATAGTCTGCTTGGCACTTACTTAAAAAAATAAATACAAAATGAAGAGATAAAATATGACCTCGATGTTCCGCCACGCAGAGTTTCTGTTTATTGAGATTCTTACTAAAAGAAATTCTTCTGATAAAACGACATTGATGTCCAATGTGCAGAAATATTAGCTTGTGGGTGACAGGTCGCCTCTGCGGCCAGTGACTGGCTGCAGCAGCGGTCACATGACCTCTGTCAACAGGATGTTGATTCCGAGAGACGAGAGACCTGCGAAGGCGGTCGTTTAGCGATGGAACCAGAACCCATGAACCAGGTAAGTATTATGATCACTGCTGGTCTGGCCACTCTGAAAAAAGTTTCAAGTTGCTTTTGGTATTAATGGGTTAAAATACTTTATAAATAAGATTTTTTTTATTTTTTTTGCTAACGAACTTTATTACTTCCAGAACGACAACACTAATCTCCAGACAAGGTGACTGCTGTATACAAAGGCAGCAACTCCTCCAGCACCTTGGTCAGCGACGACTCCGCCCCTTCTACTGACGTCACACGTCAATCACCCGCCTACCTGTTACATGTCCTCCACTTTCCCGGCTCCAGCACCTCGGACAGCGCCTCTGGCCACGCCCACTTGATGACGTACGGCGTCAATCAGAGACGCAGAGCTTCCAGTCCGCCGTACAACGTCACCAGTTGCCATAGCGACGGCAGAAGAGCGTCTCCGGGTTGTGTCAGTGGATGACAACAAACATGGCGGAGAGCTGCGGGGATACAGAGACGGGTCTGTTATTTGTTTTGTTTCTATGACTTACAGATGCTGTGGAGAGGGGGATGGGCAGGCGCCGGGAAGACCGGGGTGTAGCTATGCAGAAAATGGTCTTAGCCTTTAATTGTTGCCAGTGCCTCTGCCAGAAGACAGTATGGATGTGAAAGTAGCATAGGTGCAGTAATAATGGAAGGGGGAGGACTGGCAATCAGTGATTGTGATTAGTATAATGTCCAAGCTATTATAATCTGGATCTTTCACTGACCATCAGCTGAGAATTTCTCTTTTATTGCAGACATTGATTTTTTTTATAGCTATTGTCAATGGCACAATTGTTCAAAATGTCCTTATATGTTGTCTATAGATTACGGGGTACATTTATGGGGGTACCCCAGCCAGGACTCCCACCAATGACTTCATAGACAAGTCCCGACACTCACTTAAAGGCTATGAACGCCATCAGGGGGGCAGTTATATTTTTCAATGATTGCATTTTACTCATTTTGGGCTAATCATCATTTTTTTCAATTGGTCTTTATAAAAAAAAATATTCAGCCGTTCTGTCACAAAGGGTTAACGGTTTCTCTAGCTGAGTGACTGGTACTTTCACTTTGTGCCGTCTAATAACCCTTATCTCTAAATCATGAAAACTTATTTAAGCCCCTTCTTATCAGTAAGGTAAGAATTCGGCTATAATGAGTGGTTATAAGGTCAGAGATCAGAGATAAGGTTGGCTGAAGGAAGAGATTCAGATCCTGCTACTAGAGAATCTCAAGGCTGTACAGAGAAAGGGGCTCAAAAGTTTTAATCAAGACCAATTGACCGCACGCGCTCTGGTGCCCGTCTCTCGGTGTAGACTCTAAGTCTGCACGCCTGCGCCACTCGAGACTGCAGGGCATTTGTGCCGACTTCCAAGTGGGATTGGATACTCTATTCATTCATCTAGGGCTGCAGCTAACGATTATTTGAATAATCGATTAGTTGCCGATTAATTTCTTCGATTAATCGATTAATCGGGAAAAACGACAAAATTACAAAACAGAGGTTTATATGATCTTACTTGAAAAATTATGTTCAAAGGCCATATTAAAACAAATTGTGGGCGACACTATTATGGGGGATCTGTGGGCGACACTATTATGGGGGATCTGTGGGCGACACTTATGGGGGATCTGTGGGCGACACTTATGGGGATCTGTGGGCGACACTTATGGGGGATCTGTGGGCGACACTTATGGGGGATCTGTGGGCGACACTTATGGGGGATCTGTGGGCGACACTTATGGGGGATCTGTGGGCGACACTTATGGGGGATCTGTGGGCGACACTTATGGGGGATCTGTGGGCGACACTTATGGGGGATCTGTGGGCGACACTTATGGGGGATCTGTGGGCGACACTTATGGGGGATCTGTGGGCGACACTTATGGGGGATCTGTGGGCGACACTTATGGGGGATCTGTGGGCGACACTTATGGGGGATCTGTGGGCGACACTTATGGGGGATCTGTGGGCGACACTTATGGGGGATCTGTGGGCGACACTTATGGGGGATCTGTGGGCGACACTTATGGGGGATCTGTGGGCGACACTTATGGGGGATCTGTGGGCGACACTTATGGGGGATCTGTGGGCGACACTTATGGGGGATCTGTGGGCGACACTTATGGGGGATCTGTGGGCGACACTTATGGGGGATCTGTGGGCGACACTTATGGGGGATCTGTGGGCGACACTTATGGGGGATCTGTGGGCGACACTTATGGGGGATCTGTGGGCGACACTTATGGGGGATCTGTGGGCGACACTTATGGGGGATCTGTGGGCGACACTTATGGGGGGATCTGTGGGCGACACTTATGGGGGATCTGTGGGCGACACTTATGGGGGATCTGTGGGCGACACTTATGGGGGATCTGTGGGCGACACTTATGGGGGATCTGTGGGCGACACTTATGGGGGATCTGTGGGCGACACTTATGGGGGATCTGTGGGCGACACTTATGGGGGATCTGTGGGCGACACTTATGGGGGATCTGTGGGCGACACTTATGGGGGATCTGTGGGCGACACTTATGGGGGATCTGTGGGCGACACTTATGGGGGATCTGTGGGCGACACTAATGGGGGATCTGTGGGCGACACTAATGGGGGATCTGTGGGCGACACTAATGGGGGATCTGTGGGCGACACTATTATGGGGGATCTGTGGGCGACACTATTATGGGGGATCTGTGGGCGACACTATTATGGGGGATCTGTGGGCGACACTATTATGGGGGATCTGTGGGCGACACTATTATGGGGGATCTGTGGGCGACACTATTATGGGGGATCTGTGGGCGACACTATTATGGGGGATCTGTGGACCACACTATTATGGGGGATCTGTGGACGGCGTAGTTATGGAGAGGGGGATCTGTGGACGGCGTAGTTATGGAGAGGGGGATCTGTGGGTGGCGCAGTTATGGAGAGGGGGATCTGTGGGTGGCGCAGTTATGGAGAGGGGGATCTGTGGACGGCGTAGTTATGGAGAGGGGGATATGTGCACTGTTATGGGCATAACAGTGCACAGATCCCCCTTCCCATAGCAGTGCCATACACAGACCCCCCCTCCTCCCCATAGCAGTGCTATACACAGACCCCCCTCCCCATAGCAGTGCCATAGACAGATCCTCCCCCCTCCCCATAGCAGTGCTATACACAGACCCCCCTTCCCATAGCAGTGCCATAGACAGATCCCCCTTCCCCCTACCCCCTAACAGCCCCGGCCCCGATGCTTGCATCTTTATTTTACCTTTTTACAATGACGCTCCCGCTCCTGTAACAGCCAGGCAGAGCGGACGGCGGCGTAACGTCACTCAATCACGTGACGCGCCCGCTCCGCCCACTTCATGAATGAAGGAGGCGGAGCAGGCGTGTCACGTGAGTGAGTGAGTGACGTTACGCCGCCGTCCGCTCTGCCTGGCTGTTACAGGAGCGGGAGCGTCATTGTAAAAAGGTAAAATAAAGATGCAGCGACCGCCCGCCCGCCCGAATAGCAACGAATCGGCGATTATTCGATAACTGGATTCGTCGACAACGAATCCAGTTATCGAATATAATCGATTACATCGATTAATCGTTGCAGCCCTACATTCATCCACGGCATTTTCTGACTACCCATG
Organism: Bufo gargarizans; assembly: GCF_014858855.1. Lineage (NCBI taxonomy): Eukaryota > Metazoa > Chordata > Amphibia > Anura > Bufonidae > Bufo > Bufo gargarizans. The sequence continues at coordinate 28,878,290 of NC_058086.1, forward strand.
TCCATCAGCCAGCCAATTTATGATAGGTTACACCTAATGATAGGTACGCCCTTAGGGCATATAATCATAAACAGTTCTTCTTGCTATTTGCTCCACAACCCCTGATGATGCTGATGCTTCAGTGAAACATGTCGGGGGAGCAAATGTAGTTTTCCTTTTAAAAATGTAGTTACTGCCAGACGGATTAAGTATCATGATCCGTAGGACAAATGCATTGAAATGCCGGATCCGTCTCTCCGGTGTCATCTGTAAAGACCGATCCGGCAGTTATTTTTATTTTATTTTTTTGCGGTCTGAGCATGCGCAGACCGCAAAAACGATTTTTTTTCTCCCAGGCTGTGAGCTGTGCGCTGCGATTGGCCATTGCTACAGCCTAGGAGGAGGAGACGCCCACAGGACAAGGGCAGACTCCGCCTACTATAACCAAGTGAGCGAAGATACCGGAGGGCATAGCGGGAGAACGGAGCGGCGCCCAGGGATAAAAGTAAGTGCAGTGAGATCCCCGGGCGCCGCTGTATATGTCAGGATACTTAGTTCACAATGTTTGGACCGATGAAAGGTCCTCTTTAAGCCCTAATTATATTGGCTGTAATGACGTACTGTGAAGAAATAAATAAATAAATAAGAAAGATAAATGGAAAAAATAAAGAACAAAACAATACATTACTAATAACTGTCTTAAGAATATCAGACGTCTAGCAATCCACCTTAGGCTACTTTCACACTTGCGTTTGGTGCGGATCCGGTTGTATTATCTGTAACATAGCCAAAACGGATCCGTCTTGAACACCATTGAAAGTCAATGGAGGACAGATCCGTTTTCCGTTGTGTCAGTGAAAACTGATCCGTCCCCATTGACTTACATTGTGTTTGGCTCCGCTTCGTCATGCGGACACCAAAATGCTGCAAGCAGTGTTTTGGTGTCCGCCTCCAAAGCGGAACGGAGCCAAACTGATGCATTCTGAGCGGATCCTTTTCCATTCAGAATCCATTAGGGCAAAACTGATCAGTTATGGACCGCTTGTGAGAGCCCTGAACGGATCTCATCACAACACAGAGCCATAAGAATAAGGGCTCATTCAGACGGCTGTCTTTTGCGTTCTGCAAATTGCGGATCCACAAAAACACGGATACCAGCCCGTGTGTGTTGTGCAATTTGCCGTCAATCTCAGAGAAAATGCCTATTCTTATCTGCAATTGCGGACAAGAATAGGACATGCTCTATATTTTCTGCGGGGCCACGGAATGGGACAACGGATGCGGACTGCACATGGTGTGCTGTCCGCATCTTTTGCGGCTCCATTGAAATGACAGGGTCTGCACCCGTTCCGCACAAACAACAACATACGGCCGTCTGAATGAGCCCTAAATGTTCCAGAATTGTTAGTTCATGTGGAATACAATTATTTACTAGACCAGACATGTCGGGGGAGAAGGCAGCTCCTCTTTACAAATGTGGATGCAGTTTAATAATCATTGTACAATAAAGAGTTAATCTTTCTAATGCACTTTGTGTCCCCATTCCTCACCATTTCTACACCTAAAGGCTCCGATCTCTCTGCAGCTGCCGCGCCCTTTCTACTTTGATTGACAGGACCAGATGTGATGACGTTTACACTGCCTGGTCCTGTCAATCAGAATGCAGTGGGCGTGGCAGCTGCAGAGAGAGCAGAGCCTTTAGGAGTAACGGCAACGCCCCCGTTGCTCCTAGAGCCTTATTTGCATTTTTCTCAGCAATGCGGACACATATGAACATGGGACCAACACAGATGCCTTCAGCTGCCAAGCGCACATGTAACAGGTCAGCCAATGTCATAGGGACAAAACTGCTGACAGATGCCCTTTAAAGGGAATCTTTGGGAACAAGAATTTCAAACTCAAAAATGAATCTTGATTGTACACGTGATATCTGATAAACATGATTGCCTCCCAGGAAGGTGTTAGGACGCGCAGGGTATCTATCGCTTGCTGCGCACCCACTCAGTGTTAGGCTACATGCACACGACCGTGCTGTTTTTTGCGGTCCGCAAACTGCGTATCCGCAAAAAACGGGAGCCGCGGCCCATTGTAGACATGCCTATTCTTGTCTGCAAAACGGACAAGAATAGGACATGCTATATTTTTTTTTGCGGGGCCTCGGAACGGAGCAACGGATGCGTACAGCACACGGAGTGATGTCCGCATCTTTTGCGGCCCCATTGAAGTGAATGGGTCTGCACCCGAGCCGCAAAAACTGCGGCTTGGATGCGGACCATAACTACGCTCGTGTGCATGAGGCCTTAGGCGAGTGGTTTTAATGTGAAGAATAATTGTGTGTAAGGAACTGAATGCAGTTGTGTCATGTATTAACCTTTCCCATAGACAGGGTGTCACGTTAATTTACCGCATTATCAGACGGCTGACAACACGATCTCTGCGCAGTTACCGGTTTATTCATATTTTTGCTGTTCTTCCATTGACAAAGACTTAAGTTAATCGGACTAATTGCATGTTGATTATATCATTGTGTTCATGACCACACGAGAGCTGTGACGTATTGTTCCTAGCATGAAATATTATTATGTATGGTGACCCCGAAGCAGCTGGCGGGCCCATCCGTGCCCCTGTCTCCTTATTAAGTATCTTTACTTGTGATTTCACTTTTTGTTTTCCTTCTTACATCGGGATCCGCGCGGCAAACTGCTAATTGCCAGGAGTAATTATTGTCAGGAAGAGACATTGCAGTGTCGGAGCCTGCCACAAAATACTAAGTATTACTAATGGATTATTGTTATGATAATTAACCACTTACAGAGATAGAAAGACCAGGAAATCGTTTAGATGTAACTAATCGTATACTATTATCTATTAATTAGCCCCCGTCTACTACAGCTGCCCGACCTGGGATACAGTTGTGTTCAAAATAATAGCAGTCAGACATCACTAACCCGATCAATCACTTTTTTTTTTTTTGAAATGATATTTCTACATAGCAAATATTTTACTAGCAGGTGTAGTAGAGTAATAGAAATGCAACAGACCCAACAGTCAGGACATGCATGCTGCTGATTCTGTGTAATTGAATCACTAATTGAAAGGGGCATGTTCAAAATAATAGCAGTGTGGAGTTCAATGAGTGAGGTCATTTATTCTTTAAAAAACAGGTGGCAATTATTGCCCTTATTTAAGGAAGGAAGGCAGCAAATGTTGTACATGCTGGTTACAGTGCATTTCTCTCTGAAATTCTGAGGAAAGTGGGTCGTTCCAGACATTGTTCAGAAGAACAGTGTGCCTTGATTAAAAAGTTGAGTGGAGAGGGGAAAACATAAAAAGAAGTGCAGAAAATGATAGACTGCTCAGCTAAAATGATCGCAAATGCTTTAAAAATGCAACCAAAACCTGGAAAACGTGGAAGAAAGCGAAAAAGTACCATTCGAATGGATAGAAGAATAGCCAAAATAGCAAGGACTCGACCAACAATCAGCTCCAGGAAGATGACAGAAAGGTCTAAAGTTCCCTGTCAGGACTGTTACAATGAGAAGACGCCTATGTGAAGCCAAGCTATCTGCAAGAAGCCCCCGCAAAGTCCCACTGCTGGAAACAAGACGTGAGCTGAAGAGCTTACAATCTGCCAAAGAGCCCATTGACGGCCTAAAGGGACATTCTGTGGACTGATGAAAGTGAGATTGTTCTCTTTGGGTCTAGTGGCCGGAGACAGTTTGTCAGATGACCCCCAAACACTGAATTCAAGCCACTGTACACTGTGAAGACAGGGAAGCATGGTGGACAAGCATCATGATATGGGGAGGTTTCTCATACTACGGTGTTGGGCCTATTTATCGCATATCAGGGGTCACGGATCAGTTTGAATACATCAGAATACTCAAAGAGGTCCGGCTGCCTTATGCTGAAGAGGAAATGGCCTTGAAATGGGTGTTCCAACAAGACAACGACCCCAAACGCACCAGTAAACAGGAAACATCTCGGTTCCAGACCAACAAGACTGACGCTACGGAGCGGTCGGCCCGATCCCCGGATCTTAATCCAATAGAAAACTTGTGGGGTGACATCAAAAATGCAGTTTCTGAGGCAAAACCAAGAAATAGAGAAGAACTGTGGAATGTGGTCCGATCATCCTGGGCTGGAGAACCTGGTGACAGGGGCCAGAAGGTGGTGACTCCGAGCAGCACAGACGTCCAGCAGGTCTCAGACACAGCCGTTATACAACTGAATATTAGTGATTCAAAGGAAAGCAAAATCTTCAAACATTTCTCAGTTTATATAGTGAATGTTTGAGTTTGTAAAGAAGAATACAAACACTGCTATTTTTTTGAACAGTCTAATATTCACTTTTCTTCAATTTCTTTTAGAGGAACAACACAAATGTGATATAATTTTCTTCATGTTCTGATTTGGAATAGAATGTGTCGTGTTCCCAATGCATTTGTGTGGATGGAAATAAAAGCTATTAGAAGGATTTTGAGCTTTATTCACTTTTTTAAACACACTGCTATTATTTTGAACACAACTGTACATTTGGGGGTATCTATAACGTCCTGCACTGCAGAACTTGGGCTCCGGAAAATCGCCAAATAGGGACTGCCAGCTTTTTAGGTTTATTTGCCTAAAACATGTGTGACGTTTTGCCTTTTTAGATGAGAACAGTTTTGATTTAAAGGGAATCTGTCAACACATACTGTACCTCCATTTCTTATCCAAGTGCAGTGTCAGATGTGCGCAGGTCTCCAGATTCAAACGCTGTTGCCTCCATCCCAATCAGTGTTCGCATTCCTGAGAAATCCTTGATGTTATGATATGCAAATTAGTTGCTTGGTGCAACAAGGGGGCCACTATTGCACCTCATTGCATCAAAAGCCCCGCTCCTTATTTTGGCCAGCCCCCTCCCCTGCCCCAGCTTTGAGTGAGATGATCAATAGGAGGAGATGTAATCTCACAGGGCTATCTTTTCTCGTGTGTACTCTGGTGCTTTGGAAATTGGCGCATGGGCAGTACAGCCCTGATGTTTGCCAGGGCTGCTTAGTACACACACTTCCGCCCTGGCAAACATCTGAGCCATACTGTACTGCGCATGTGCCAATTTCCACACGAGAACACAGGGTTAGGTGGGAATACACATGGGAAGTCCAGCCCTGATGCTTGGCAGGACTACGTACTACAGACAACTTCCGCCCTCGCAAATATGAGCCGTACTGTACTGTGTATGCACCGAATTCTGCACCAGAACACAGGGCAATTTTACATTCACAATCATTTTAATGGATCTTTCCATCCCTCTTTAACTTCTAAGTATGGCCGGGACATGGAGGGAAGCGGAGTCTCAGGCCTTATACCATAGCTCGCCATACCATTCCTCAGGGACGCTGTCTCTGGAGTGGTGATGGTGGTGACCAGGTTGGTCAATTGGGAGTTAATCTATAAACCGAAATTCATATGTCGGGTACATTTTCAGACAAAGGTCCCTACATGGCTCTGCAGCTATAATCAGCTCCGTGTAGGAGTTGTGTCAGGAAGAGCTGTGATTTTTCTCTTTCACTTTGCTCATTCTTATGAAATGTTTTTCTTTTAATGAGGACATATTTTTTTTTATAAGAAACACAGAAAAAAAGTATGGATAAGCTGTACTTTACTCTGTTTGAACTATGAAATGTACTTTTTGCATGCTAATGGTAATTATACCATGACTTCAAGTTTCACTTAAGCAGACCTTGTGCTCACCAATGTGTTTTATGTTCTTATGCTCAGTATATTTTTACAAGTGTACATGAGCTGATAGATAATAGATAGACAGATAGATAGATAATAGATATATAATAGATAGATAGATAGATATGAGATGTATGATAGATAGACAGATAGATAGATAACAGATAGATAATAGATAGACAGATAGATAGATAACAGATAGATAATAGATAGATATGAGATATATGATAGATAGATAGATAGATAATAGATAGATAGATAGATAGATAATAGATAGATAGATAGATATGAGATGTATGATAGATAGACAGATAGATAGATAACAGATAGATAATAGATAGATATGAGATATATGATAGATAGATAATAGATAGATAGATAGATAGATAATAGATAGATAGATAGATATGAGATATATAATAGATAGATAACAGATAGATAATAGATATATATATGAGATATATAATAGATAGGAGATATATAATAGAGAGATAAATAGATAGATAGATAGCTATGAGATATATAATAGATAGATAATAGAAAATAGATAGATAACAGATAGATAAATAGATAGATAGATATGAGATATATGATAGATAATAGATAAATAACAGGTAGATATATAATAGATAGATAGATAGATAGATAGATAGGAGATATATAAAGGATAGATAATAGATAGATGACAGATAGGTAGATAGATAGTTCTTCTATGAGATAGATAGATGATATATAGATAGATAATAGATAGAGTAGATGAATATGAGATAGATAAGAGACAGATACATATACTGTACAGTGCGCTCGGAAAGTCTTAAGACCCTTTCACTTTTTTCATATTTAATGTTGCAGCCTTGTGCTAAAATAAATAAAAAAAATCTAGTCTTCCCCCATCATAAAGTAAAAAGAGAATTTTAAAAATGTTTGAAAATGTATTAAAAAGGAAAAACTAAAATATAATCTGGACATAATTTTACTGGACATTTAACTCTGGGGCCTCCATTTCTCTTGATCATCTTTGAGATGTTTCTACATGGAGTCCACCAGTGGATGGGACATGATTTGGAAGACAACCCTGTCTATATAAGGCCTTGCGGGTGACAATTCATATAAGAGCGAAAACCAAGCCATGAGGAGGAAAGAGCTGCCTGTAGAGCTCAGAGACAGGATTGTGTGGGGCACAGGTCTGGAGAAGCTAACCTAAGGATAATAGCCAGGTTTGTGAAAAGACAAGGGCTTGTCCGGTTTCCTACACTGATGACCTATCCTCAGGATAAGCCATTAATATCAGATCTGTGGGGGGGGGGGGGGGGGGTGGCGAGCAGGTGTAATGAAATCTTCCTGTCCCATTCATTGGGATGGCACGGAGTGTAACTACAGCTGGTCCTTTCCATTCAAGTGAATGGGATGGAGGAGCTGTAATCACACCTGCTCCCATTGCAATGCCTACGGTGAACAGGTAAGGGTGGGTTCACATCACGTTTTATACCTCCATTTAACGCATACGTAAAAAAAAGAAAAGGATACAAAAACGCAGCACACCGCGTTCTAGTATCCTGCCCAGTCCGTTAAAAAAAAAATTATACTTTTTTTTTTTTTTTTACAATGTAACTCTATGGTGAACGGATGCCACTGTATGGCAACAGCCTGAGGCATCCGTCAAACGTATACGTTTTTTGTACCCTCCTTAATCAGTGGAGAAAACGCAGCTCTTCTATGAGCACGGCCGACTCTTCGAACAGCCATTCGTCGGGGGTGCAGGTAGTCTGACTCCTGCTGATTGGATATTGATGACCTAACATGAGGATAGGTCATCAATAGTGATGAGCGGCAGGGGTCATATTCGAATTCACGATATTTCGCAAATATTTTGTAGAATATTCGTCGAATATTCGAAAATTCACGTTCTTTTTTACGCGAAAAATCGGCAAGGTAATGATTGTGTAGTATGTGAATTTTCGGAATTCGAATTTTCGGATTCAAATTTTTTATTGCGAATTTTTCAACTTACAACTATTAGACAAAGAAGATTATAGCACTATATTAGCTAAATTGCTCTATATTCATTTTTTTTCCGAATATTTGCTATATTGCTATAACTTTGTTTTTTCGAATATTCGTAATATTCTAAAACAAGAATATATAGCAATACAGTGAATATTCGAAAAAAACAAATAGAGCAACATTCGCAAACACTACTACTCCTAAAGTCAAGTATATTGCAGCCTTCTTATTGGCCCACAAGCTAGAAGCAGGGAGGGATCATATGTACTGATAAAAAAAAAAAAAAAAAAAAGGAAAAAATATAAAAATTTTCAAAGTACCCATATTCGCGATAAAAATTTGAAATTCGAATATTCGTGTTCAACACTAGTCATCAATACAGGACATCGTAAAACCCCTTTAAGGTCAGATTTTGACTTCCATGGCATTGGCCAAGTTGTATTCGCTAAATTCATTTTCCATTTTACTGATATATGCTACTTATATACATCCAAGATGCATCATACATTGTATCATTGAGCAGCTGAGGAAGCCATCTTGCCACTTTTAGAAACACGTACAGTATTCTATCATCAAGCTTGCAATATAATTTTCGATGCCAGAGGGCAATGAATTGGCTCATTTACCAAGAGCTATTTATAAAGGAGCATTCCCCCCAGCTGCATAGAAACAACCTAAGTGTAAAGTATAATGAAGCGCTCTCTACAAATATCGAATGACTGGAAGTGCAAGATAATTGTGTCCGCACAAGCACAAAACACTATGTTAAAGCAGTTTACGTGCGGTCACAAAGTGGTTGTATTTTTAGAATGATTCGTCTACTTTATAATTATCATTTCTGATATGACACATATAATGCCTCTACGCACTGCTGATTACACTACTATTAGGAGACGCTGTATTGTCATAGTAAAAAAGATGCTGAATTATTTTTCATTGCTATTTTTATTAATTATTATTTTTATTTATGGTATGTACCTATCGTCTTAGAAAGGGCTGCTGGGTGTACATGAGGTTTGACACTATATCTGGCCATCAATGTGTTCTGCATTAGGCAGCAGTTCTCCCCTCTGCAGGCTCGTTATCTAATTGTTAGTTTTCTCTGAGCTGATATCTAGGAGGGAAGGAGGCTAGCTGCTGTGATGTCTCCCGTGCACTGCAGGTAGAGAAATGGTTTACCTGCTCCCCTATCTCTCTCTAGCACCCACTCAGAAACAGTACGGAGGACATTCTACAGCAGTACTGAAAAGCGAAGTTGTGAATCCAGCATTGAGGTGAGAGAGTAAAAACCAGTCCGTTTGTTTGTGCCCCTCTCTCTCCTGCTGTAGCCTCATTGCTAGGTAAGGTTAGGAGCCTGTGATTTATATGCCAGTCTTAATACCCCTGCGCTGGCGGCGGATGTACCTAAGTTATGTAGAGGCACAGGCGTCTACATAACTTTGGTGCTTGGTTCCACCGGCCATGCAAAATGGTTTAACCACTGAAGGACCCCCCCTAGTGACCAGGCCCTTTTTTACAAATCGGCAACTCACAACTTTAACGGTTTATCGCTCGGTCATACAACTTACCACCCAAATGAATTTTACCTTCTTTTCTTCTCACAACTACAGCTTTCTTTTGGTGGTATTTGATTGCTGCTGAGATTTTTAGTTTTTCTGATATTAATCAAAAAAGACCGCAAACTTTTTCTGGTAAAATTGTTCAAATATAATTACATTTCTATACAAGTTTGTGTCAGAATATATTGTGCTACATGTCTTTGATAAAAAAAGAAATCCAATAAGTGTATATTTATTGGTTTGCGCAAAAGTTATAGCGTTTACAAACTATGGTACAAAAATGTGGATTTCCGCATTTTGAAGCAGCTCTGACTTTCTGAGCACCTGTCATGTTTCTTGAGGTGCTAGAATGCCAGGATAGTATAAATACCCCCCAAATGACCCCATTTTAGAAAGAAGACAAAGTATTCGCGGAGGGGCATGGTAAGTTCATGTATGATTTAATTTTTTTTCACAAGTTGGCGGAAAATGACACTTTCTGAGGAAAAAAAATAATAGTAAAGTTTCCATTTCTGCAAACTTCTGGCAAAAAAAAAAAAAATCTCCCACGGACTCACTATGCCCCTCAGTGAATACCTTGGGGTGTCTACTTTTCGAAATGGGGTCATTTGTGGGGTGTGTTTACTGTTTTGGGATTTTGGGCGGGGTTAAATTGTGAGCAACTCTGTAAAGCCTAAAGGTACTCGTTGGACTTTTGGCCCCTTTACGCACCTAGGCTGCAAAAAAGTGTCACACATGTGGTATCGCTGTACTTAGAAGAAGTAGGGCAATGTGTTTTGGGGTGTATTTTTACATATACTCATGCTTGGTAAGAGAAATATCTCTGTAAATTGACAACTTTGTATAATTTTTTTTTAAAGTTGTCATTTACAGAGATATTTATCTCACCCAGCATGGGTATATGTAAAAATACACCGCAAAACACATTTCCCTACTTCTCCTGAGTACGGCGATACCACATGTGTGAGACTTTTTTGCAGCCTAGGTGCGCAAAGGGGCCCAAATTCCAATGAGTACCTTTAGGATTTCACAGGGCATTTTTACGCATTTGAATTCCAAACTACTTCTCACGCTTTAGGGCCCCTAAAATGCCAGGGCAGTAAAAATACCCCACAAGTGACCCCATTTTGGAAAGAAGACACCCCAAGGTATTCCGTGAGGGGTATAGTGAGTTCATGTAAGATTTTATTTATTGTCACAAGTTAGTGGAATATGAGACTTTGTAAGAAAAAACAAAAACATAAATAAATTTCCGCTAACTTGTGCCCAAAAAAATAATCTGGCGGACTGAACGCAAGTGTGGGCACAAGATCAGGCCTGCGTTTTTTGTAGAGCCTAAGGTGACCCTAATGTACTGATATAGATCTGATTGCGAATAGTCTTGATCACTTACAGATACTATATAGTACTAATGCTGATTAGCGACAGCGATTTCGCTAATCAGCGACTAATCAGTGACTGCGGTGCGGTGGGCTGGGCGCTAACTACCTAAGAAGTAGCTAACTAACTGGCGGTGATAAGGGACCCTTACAGGGGGGTGATCAATGGCAGGGGGGTGATCAGGGAGTCTATATGGGGTGATCAGGGGTAATTAAGGGGTTAATAAGTGACAGGGGGGGTGTAGTGTAGTGTAGTGGTGCTTGGTGCTACTTACTGAGCTGCCTGTGTCCTCTGGTGGTCGATCCAAGCAAAAGGGACCACCAGAGGACCAGGTAGCAGGTATATCAGACGCTATTTACAAAATAGCATCTGATATACCTATTTGATTGGTTCTTTTAAAAATCTACAGCCTGCCAGCCAATGATCAGCGCTGGCAGGCTGTAGTTAAACTTGAATACTGCGCAATCCTGTGAACACGCGCTCCTGTGAGCGCGCGTTCACAGGAAATCTCAGGTCTCACGAGATGACGCCAATAGGCATCACTGAGACCTGAGAGCGCTGCCATCCGGACGCCTATCGGCGTTACCGTGACGGCAAGTGGTTAAAGGGATCTGGTGTAGTTTAAGGTCATTTTCCACGCCATAAAGTGGCCTACAAAATGGTAAATAAGACAGGCCGCCCTCTTCCCCGCCCACGCCACTACCAATTTTTCCGTCAACTCAGAAAAGTGACGTGAACGGAGAAAAGGCACAGATTTTGCCGCAAAACCCCTTTGCGACAAAATGTACGCCTAAAGTACACCAAAAAGTGGCGTATATTACTTCATGAATGACCCCCTTAGTCTCTGCCTCTAGCAAGGTGGATTTTGCCTGTAAATTGAAAGTGAATGATCACTTTCAGTAGGTGGGGAAATAAGAAGAAGTAGCTGATAAGCTGAGAGAGAGGCATTTTTCTGTAATAAGATATATTACAAAGTTTCTAATATTCACACATACTATTCATTTAATGGAAGTTTGTTTAAGCAGATTTTTCATTAAATAAAAAAAAAATTGTCTGGCAATAAAGCTATTTTCATGCTAGCATTATGGCATTTATATCAGGCGCCATGACAGATACAGTATGACAGATTTATTTTTGTCATTTTTATATTTGAAGGAGTTCTCACGCTTCAGCAAATGCCATTTTTCACATAGAGAAAGTTAATACAAGGCACTTACTTATGTATTGTGATTTTCCATATTGCCTCCTGTGCTGGTTTGATTCATTTTTCTATCTCAATAAACACTGTTCATATCAAGGAGCTACGACCACCCTGCAATCCATCAGTGGTGGTCCTGCTTGCACACTATAGGAAAAATCAAGCCTCACCTTGTATCTGCACTGAAGCGGTGGTCATAACCCCTGGATTTGAGCAATGTATAATGTGATGCAAAAATGAATCCAGCCAGCAAAGGAAGCAATATGGACAACCACAATACATTAGTAAGTGCCTGGTATTAACCTTCTCTACATGATAAATGCCATTTGCTTTAACAAATTACACTGTTCTAAACCAATTAGTAAACCAATAGATTCTAATAAAGAAAAAAAATTGGAGTTCTCTTAAAGGGGTTGTTGTCTCACTTCAGCAAATGGCATTCAACATGTCTCTTGCAGCTAGGAGAGAGAGCGTGCTAAGAGAGTACTTTAGAGATCGTGGGGGTCTCCGAAGTCAGACCCCCCATCTATCTAAACTTTTGATAAGGGCTATGCCATACTAAAAGTTAACTGTAAGCACAGTGCCACTTTCAGCTCCTTTGTTGGATGGACTCCACCATGGTATGAAACCAAAAGAAAAATAAAATAAAAAATCACATAAAAAAATACAACTGCCATATGTAAAATCACATAGAAATATTCCATTGCTTTTGTAATCACAGCATATGTCATGTAATAATATTAGGCTATTTGCTTCCTACCGCTTCAGATAATTACTGTAAAGGTTCAGAATATGCAAATATATTTTTTGGCATTTCGTATTTTTTTTCTCCCAGAAAGCACCTAGAAGGCTAATTTTTCCTCGTCTTTATCTGACAAGTACAATGCAGCACGCCTGATCCGGCGCCCATCCTTCAAACAGTTAAATGTATTGTCATTTCAAATGACATTTCCATTAGTCTATCTTGTACAACTGGTTGCCAGTTTTCGGCAAATTATAACTAGATTCTGTCTGGAGCACATAACAAATAACAGTATTTACAGTCAGTCATTTAGCGTTTCACAGATCCGAAGGTAAAATGTTCTGCCTCAGCGTAAAAATTGTGAATTAGCTGGCTGTAAAATGTAGTAATTGAAAAATATTTTGCCGAAAAGTAACATTCTCACTAAACATCATTTGTTCAGTGTTCGACTGCATGCAAATTAAAATCATCCTGCCATTCACATGATTGAAATTAGAAAGATAGAGGAGGCTTTTCTTAAAAAAAAAAAAAAAAAATGGGAAAATTTTTTGCTGAACTCTTTGAAATTTATTTTTTTTTTCTTCAGAAATATGTAAAAATAGGCAGAAAACACGGGAACAGGGCTTATTGTCATTGTAGCCAGACTCATAAGGATAGCTTCACCTCCATGCTGGATAACTTTTTTGTTAGGCCTCTTTCCCGTGTACGTTAATCACGGACCGCTCACGTATCCGTTGACTTTAGGGCTCATGCACACAAATGTAATTTGTCATTTCACTTCAGTGAGCCCAAAAAAATAAAAAAAATTCAGATGGCACACCGTGTGCTGTCCACATCCGTATGTCTGTTCTGCGGCACCACAAAAGAAATACAACATGTCCTATTCTTATCCGTATTACAGACAAGGATAGGACTGTTCTATTACGGGCTGGACGATCCGTTCCGCAAAATGCAGAACGCACACAGCCGGTATCAGTGTTTTTGCGGATCCGCGCCCATATGCATGAGCCCTTAATGTGTGTATTCAGACATCACGGACCATGTCTAAAGCCAGCCGGTTTAATAACCATGTTCCTGATGACAGGAGCCCTTTAATATGTATCTTGAAGGGGTTATGCACTCCTTTTATATTAAAGGGGTTGTCCCATGACTAATGTAAAAAATGAGAATCAGACATTATATATAGTACATGACAATCTCTTTCTAACAAAAAAAGAACCAGCCCTGCACCTCACATGGATCCAGAGATCTCCACATTCATTGCTCTGCTAGATTTATATCAAGCTGAAACCTCAAGGGGAGTGTCCTTTCTGCTGCAGCCTAGGGGGCGTGTCTCAGCTCTCCATATCACAGCTCAGGAGGCAGTTAAAGGATGAAACTGAGCATGTGTGGTCATCTCAGTGAGCAGGACAAAGAAATAAGGAAAAGAACAAACAGCAGGTGGCGCTATACAGATACATTTTATTGAATAACTCAGTGGCTCTGCTAAATATTTATTTCCATGCAATTACAAAAGTATTTAGATCCAGGTGCTGGTTTGAAAACTGTAGAATATTTTTCGTGAGGCAAACCTTCTAATTTAACCACTGGAAACAGTTCTGTCCATTGCGTGGAAGACGGAGCTGGTTACTTCAGTGCTGATTCACTTCAATGTGCTTCAGGCACAGCCCTTTTCCCAAGGCATCATTTTCTAAATTAGCAACTTAATTGACCTATTTCATATGTATTTTAATATTGCTGTATATTTCTAGGGGAAAAACTAAAAGATAATATTCTGGTCACTTGCTGCTGCCACTAGGGGGAGCTTAGGAGCTTACTGCATACAGTTTATACATTGAACTCAACAATAATACACCGTGCAGTAAACTCCCTCTAGTGGTGACTTCAGGCAGATAGAATGTTTTCTTCTCAAACTAAGACTGTGCTGGGGATTTGGAGCTCTGTTTCAGAAAAATGGAGCCCGATGTACTGTAAAGATAGATGAAGAAATTATTCAGTGCAGAATTCTGAACCGAGTTAAACAAAAAGGTATTAAAAGTGGTCATTCACTTTAAATGTAAATCAATTGCATTGGTTGAAGAATGCTATAAAGTATGTATGGTGGAGTTACCTTCCCAGCGATTGTCCTAATCACTACAATAACGTACATTTTTTTATTTTCTTCGCTTTAAAATGTATAATATAATTTCATATGGACAGCATTGTTTATTTAGTTCCGTTTGTTTCATCTTCTTTTCAGTTAGTTCCCTGCATTTCACTTTTTTCACTTTTATAGAAAATCTATGCGTATTATGTGATGTAAAACCTGTGATGAAAGCGTCATACAGCTCATACAATGAAAACTTATCCCTTGTCTTCGTTTTAGGGGGAATGAATGTTGCCTGTGATTTATGGAAGCTGCTCCAAATGTACATATATACCGTATGCTGTCTTTTTAATTAGTAGCTGCAAATTACACTAATTATTAATAACTTTTTATGAATTTCTTCATTTTAGTCACTAGTTTTAGGCTTCATTTACATCACCGCTATTATTTTCTGTTCTTCTGCTCCGTTATAGGAACAGAAGGATGGAAATAACGGACATGTCGGATTCAACACAAAACGGACACCAACGGAACCCAACAAATCCCATTGACTATAATGGGATCTGTTCGGTTTCTATTCGGGAAAACATTTTTTTGTGTGCATGTAGGACTTTTCTCTCTGCTATTTCTGATCATTTCTGTGCTTCCGTGGGGGTTCCGCACATTCTTTCCGCACCACAACTTCTGGATTGCGGACCCATTCAAGTGAGTAGGTACACATCCGTACGCATGCGGTACACAAAGGACGATGCCTGTATATTGCGGACCCGCTGTTTGAGGCCGCAATACGGGCACCGTCCGACAACAGTCATGTGACCTATGTCCACAGTGTTCAAATTGAAAATATGGGACAGAAACCGCCCTTTGCTAAATTTGGATGGGGCCTAAGGGTCTTTTCATGCTATAATTTTCTTAAGAAAAAACATGTCTAGATATTATCTGAGATTGAAAACCAAATTAGGAAACACCCAGAAGCAATGCTTTATTTTTGTAGTTTTCTTTCTTCCCTTTTTGTATGTGGCAGTTTTGTGTTTTCCCCAGAGCACAGCATGCTGTTGGTATGGATTTTTTTAGGTGTTTTTCTTTAAAGAGGACCTGTTGTGGCAGGCGCAGCACCATGAAGTGCCTTTTGTGCTGTGGGATTAGAAGAATTCTGATATCTCTGACTTTTAGTCTAACGAGACTGTCTGTTACTCGGTAATTCCTCTAGCGCCGTTCTATGGAAACAGTAGGTTCGAAGAGCACACCAAATGCTTGAAAAAACTTCTTTATTAACTTCAACTTTTCTTCATATATAACACTGCTGCCTCCGCAGCAGATAGTCCATGTACAAAACACGTGTTGCATAAAGAGTCATAAAATGGCGGTATGCATAAGATGGTGGTTCAACTGTTCAATCTTGTCATTCAACATAAAATGGTGGATATATTTCTCTCTTCAACATCTATACTGTCACTTTAAGTTATTTAAGCACTTTATGATCTCTCTGAGAGGTATAGCTGAGGTCTAATAGTTCTGCTTGCTGAATTTGTTCGCAATTTGCAGTTAGCAGTAACTATTTGCAGATTGGTTCAGTATGATCTGGTATGGTTGTATGCACTTTGGATTGCAATATGGAATTTGAATTTGTATGTGAACTTTGTAGTTTGCAATTGGTGGAACTATAATTAAACACACATATAACTTGTTCAGTATACAGTTCTAATCACTACATTAACAATAGGAACATTATATAACTGTTTTGAATACCTATTTTGGCCTCTCTGCTTCAATAAAACACAGCTCTTAGTGGAGTGAATGTCTGTTCAGCTCCTCTCCTCTGGTGTAATGAATCTAGCAGCTCCTGCTAAGGGGATTTCCCACAGAGGCTGTGTGTGAGGCTGGCTGTGATTGGTCAAAACTCCTGCTGTGTGTAAGGCTAGCTGTGATTGGTCAAGACTCCTGTCCAGCAACAACAGTTTAACTTTATGCTTTCTGTTGTTTCTGCTGTGTCATTGAGCTTACCTTACATTAAATAATGAATCTTAAAGGCATACTATCTTTTCGGCTTCTGTGAACACATGAAGTCACAGTAAATAACTCTGCTTTTGTCTTTAACACACAAACATAGGAACTGTGTTAAGGTTATTGGCAGGTCTAGCTGTATAAACATATAAGCTATATTAGCAACCTAGGACAGGTCTTAGCTGGCCAGCTACACCTGTCCCCTCTCCTGACATGCCTGGTTTAATAGTTTCATGCATTCTCCATGCAAAAACAATCCTGGACCATCTATTCTTTACACCCCATCTGTTACACCCCCTCTTTCCCTCCTTACCCTTACTGCAGACTGCTAGCAATTGATTCATAACTTCTAGTGGAAATAATATAAGAACGGCACAACATAGATCCATAAGACTAGAGGCTCCAGAATTGTTATTACATGGGGAGTGTGTGAAGCTATTAAAACAGGAATATAAAAGGTCCTCTTTAAGCTTTCCTAAGGTGAATAACAACATGTAAAAAATAAACACCACCAAAAAAAGTTTTGTAAAAAAGCATGAAATTTGTGAAACGTGTCACAACAGAAATGTGTGAAGGAAGCCTAAAGAGGATACAATGGCAGGCATCACCTATGGAAGAAACATTTATTGGAATGTTAGAAAGATTATTAACAATTTAAAGGAAGAATGAAGAAGTTCCTAATATTGCACATTGTGTCGTCCTCATGCTGTAACTGGAAGTATTTGCCATAAGTCTTAAATATGTTGACTTCAACTTGAGATTTTCTGGGATTTTGTCTTTTTGACGCTCCTAACAGGCAGTCATAAGGGCAAGGTGCTCCTGCTAAGTGTGATGTCTTCTTTCACAGGCTTTCCCCTTCGTTTAAAAGTGCATGCTTCATGCCGAGGTGCTAAAATAAGCAATCTTAGCCCTGTAGGCAAACCCCCATAGCTGCTGTAAGGCAGTCACTTATGATTGCAAGGTCTTAGCCACCCAGGGCCACAGAAATTCATTGCTGCTAAGTCCTTTCCGCCGCACTTCATGCTTTAAGCCATCTTAAAATGTTCTGGATGCAGTTGGTTGCATTTAGCAATGTCTTAAAGTTTCTGGCTGGAGAAATTCTTATCGCTGCCTTTTCTGAGGCTGCTGGAGATATTTCTGTTTTCAAAGTCATTTAGTGAGCGATCATTTTTAAATGTGATATAGTATACCATGAATATATTCCGCTTTCCATATACTACATTCATGGATATACTATCAGAGAAGGATTTTTTCAAGGTTTCCAGTCAAAAAATATTTCGAGCTAAATGCAGCATTAAGCCGGTTTACGACGGGCGCAGCGCGGCCTTCTTTAAGCCTTCATATTTATATACAGACGCTAAATGCACAAAATGTAAAAGCAAAGACACAAAAGTCACTGCAGAGGGTTCCAGTTGGTTGCTGTGGTCGGGTAATGTGACATGTACTCTCATTGCCGAGAGGAAGGAGCAGGAGTAGCGGGAGCTCAAAATCAGTTACAGCAACTATAGTGTATTACAGCTACTATTTTACATTTTATGCATAAAGAGGGTCATTTACTAACCAGAAATACACCTAGATTAGGCATATTTCTGGTGCAGATTGCGGCACAAAGGTCCATTGCAATCTCCGACTTTTCCCCGTGTAACGGCACCGTTTCAGCAGACAAGGGGTTAAAATCCATTTAGGCGATATGCCCCTTTCTGAGAGACAGGCACAGCTACTGCAGAACACCAACCTCCTGAACTGGATACAAAATAGCACTCCAAACTGGAACCTCGCAAATAGCTGTCAGCAGACGAACAGGAAAAACGTACAGTCAGCTTACACTCCTGGCAATCAGTCTCTAACAGCATACATGGAATCCCCCCAATGACGAGACAAGGCTCCGTGTTGAGGGTCAAACAGTGCTCTGAAGTGCTGGCACACCCAGCCTGGTTTTTATTACAGTTTTGCAAATACAGAACAGATATAACATATCCCCACAATGCATCATGGTTTCCTCCTCTCTGCCTGGGAGACAACCGAGGGCAATCTAATTATCTCTCAGGACAAAGGGGAGATCGCCAATACACATGTGGAGACAACAGGACAGACATCACCATTTAAACACACAATAGCACAATGGGACAATAGAAACACACCCACACAAAATCCTCCCCTCTGCTGATGATGATTATTTGAACACAAGGGCGAATATAATTATCAAAGGCAGAGAAATACAGTTTTATAAAACATATCACAGGAACCCCAAAACATGCAATAACCCCATAACCAATATATCCTCGGAACCGGGGGATCTGGGTGAACCACATGTCCAAAATTCACCCACATCCGTTCAGTAGTTTGGAAGATACAGTTACACTGAAAATATACAAGTTATACCGAAAATAGTCACTAATAAATGTGTCCCCTGTTTGGTAGTTTCAAACTACTGAATGATGTCTCTGTGCATCAAATACAGGCAAGATAGCACCGTGTTGGAAAGTCAGAACAGTGTCTGTGAGCTAAAATGGCCGCTATCTATTGTTCTCACCATGTGCTTCATCCAAGCAAGTAAGGCAAATGATGCAATCCAGGGACAGAGGGCTCCGTCCCAAGTGCCTTAAGACCCAATAACTTAAGGGACCATAATCCCAGGGCAGGAGGCTGGTAAACAGCCCCCTCCAAAACACCGTGGCGAGGTTGGTTTCGCCACACATCTCCCCCACCAGGGAAGACTAACCAGATACCTGACCTCACGCCGGTCGGTACCTGAGTTAGTCTGGCAGCCCACCCACAACCCAATACTTGACCTGCTGAATTCCGTAGCCTGTCTCTGTCCAGTGAATCCACCAAGGTTATATTGGTAGCTGGTACTCCCGGTCTCTGAGTTGCTCCCTGGCTTGGAGTGGAGGTTGCTTTGTGGGCAGGGATCAGCGGTACTCTGCCCTGGTGCCAGTGTTACCACGGAAGAAGCCTGGTTGGAGTCTGGTTGTTGGAGGGGGAAACCGACTGTCTCCCCTTTGGCTAAACAGCCCTGTTGCTGGGGGACAGGACCGACTGTCCCTACCCCCTGTGCTGTAAGTGCAGAGACCACGGTCCCATCTGCACTGTTGTGGGGCTTACTGTCTCCCCCTGGTGCGTTAAGCTGCCGCTGGGAAGAGGGGGTAACGTGCTCCTCTCCCATACATACTTCCAGCCGCTGGGGAGGGTGACCGACCGCCTCCGCTCCCAATACAGTGTCCTGCTGCTGGGGAAAGGAGACTGGGCTCTCTATTCCCTGTAGGACACTCTGCCGCTGGGGGACAGGACCGACTGTCTCTGCCCCCTGTAACTCCACCTGCCGCTGGGGAATGGAGACTAGGCTCCCAATTCCCAAAAAATCATGCTGCTGCAGGGGGGCAGGAACAACTACCTCTGCCCCCTGTAACTCAGCCTGCCGCTGGGGAATGGAGACTAGGCTCCCAATTCCCTGCAGGACCGGTGGAGAGACCTCGGTCCCATCTCCACCGGCCACCTGGGGTTCTTCCCAGTAAACATCAACAATATCCTCCCAGCTGAAGGGCTCTGGACCTGGGTCTGACTTCTTGCTGTCCTGCTGAGCCTTCCCAATGGAGAGGAAGAGATCTCGGTAGTCCTGCTCCAGTTCCCACTCCAGGGTTGCTAGGTGAGCCAGGTCGTGCTCTACCTCATGGGGGTCATCCCACTCATGCCTAGCCTCCCTCTCATAGAAAATGTCCTGAAGTCTGGACTGTGCAGGGCTCCCAAAGTCAGGCTCTGCAAAGGACTCCCATAACAAGCCAGGACCATCAAACTCCTCTCCCTCTGGCTTGTCATGCTCAGCTGTCCAGGGTATAAACTGTGCCACATACCACCAAAGCGCCTGGTAGGCATCCTCCAGCCATAGCTCCTGCCATACCCGGTGCTCTAGTTCCTTCACCCATTCCTCCAGGGGCTGCTCTCCCAGGAATGACATCCGCAGGGCCACTTGCTTCTGCAACCGCTGCTCTTCACTGGGGAGACTCTCACCTCGCTGGTATTGTACATTATCCAGGGCCTGGTACCAGATGCCTTTCCTTAATGCATCCCGGCCAGCCAGGTCCTCCTCCTCGTATAACACTGCTGGTTCCATCCTGGTGCTTTTAGGGTCGCTGTACTGGGACATGCGTTGCCCTTAAATTGTAGAATCCAAAGAAATGGTGTCTCCTGTAGCTGTCCTTCTGGCTGTAGGAACGATCCCACTGCTGCCACCAATGTAACAGCATCGTTTCAGCAGACAAGGGGTTAAAATCAGTTTAGGCGATATGCCCCTTTCCGAGAGACAGGCACAGCTACTGCAGAACACCAACCTCCCGAACTGGATACAAAATAGCACTCCAAACTGGAACCTCGCAAATAGCTGTCAGCAGACGAACAGGAAAAACGTACAGTCAGCTTACACTCCTGGCAATCAGTCTCTAACAGCATACATGGAATCCCCCCAATGACAAGACAAGGCTCCGTGTTGAGGGTCAAACAGTGCTCTGAAGTGCTGGCACACCCAGCCTGGTTTTTATTACAGTTTTGCAAATACAGAACAGATACAACATATCCCCACAATGCATCATGGTTTCCTCCTCTCTGCCCGGGAGACAACCGAGGGCAATCTAATTATCTCTCAGGACAAAGGGGAGATCACCAATACACATGTGGAGACAACAGGACAGACATCACCATTTAAACACACAATGGCACAATGGGACAATAGAAACACACCCACACAAAATCCTCCCCTCTGCCGATGATGATTATTTGAACACACTGGCGAATATAATTATCAAAGGCAGAGAAATACAGTTTTATAAAACATATCACAGGAACCGCAAAACATGCAATAACCCCATAACCAATATATCCTCGGAACCGGGGGATCTGGGTGAACCACATGTCCAAAATTCACCCACATCCGTTCAGTAGTTTGGAAGATACAGTTACACTGAAAATATACAAGTTATACCGAAAATAGTCACTAATAAATGTGTCCCCTGTTTGGTAGTTTCACACTACTGAATTATGTCTCTGTGCACCGAATACAGGCAAGATAGCACCGTGTGGAAAAGTCAGAACAGTGTCTGTGAGCTACAATGGCCGCTATCTATTGTTCTCACCATGTGCTTCATCCAAGCAAGTAAGGCAGAGGATGCAATCCAGGGACAGAGGGCTCCGTCCCATGTGCCTTAAGACCCAATAACTTAAGGGACCATAATCCCAGGGCAGGAGGCTGGTAAACAGCCCCCTCCAAAACACCGTCACACCCCGTTCACGGCAGGTCTAAGAAAGTGGGTGTGGCTCGGGCAGGGAAGGCGATGGGCCGGCAGGCCGGTGTAGCGTTATACTACCCTACCTCGTGAGATTTCCCTAACTCCTGACTTCCTGTCGCACTGCTAAAGACGTGAGAAGGCGTTCCTTAGTTTTGACGATCTGCGCATGCGCAAACCGACAGTTTATGGAAAATCTCAGCGGAGTTCAGCTTTACACCGGGACACTGCGCATGCGCAGGAGAGCCTCAGTAGGGAAATATTACGGCCCAGTGCGCAAGCGCGGCTAACTACGGCCGGTGCATGCGCAGTGTCCCGGTGTGAAGCTGAACTCCACTGAGATTTTCCATAAACTGTCGGTTTGAGCATGCGCAGATCGTCAAAACTCAGTAACGCCTCCTCATGTCATTAGCAGTGCGACGGGAAGTCAGGAGGTAGGGAAATCTCACGAAGTAGGGTAATGTAACGCTACACCGGCTCATTTACCATTTTTTTTACGCCTGGTTAAGGGTATTTTCACACTTGCGTTTTTCTTTTCCGGCATTGAGTTCCATCCTAGGGGCTCTATACCGGAAAAGAACTGATCAGTTTTATCTCCATGCATTCTGAATGGAGAGTAATCCGTTCAGGATGCATCAGGATGTCTTCAGTTTAGTCTTTTTGACTGATCAGGCAAAAGATAAAACCGCAGCTTCGGCCCAAAAAACTGAAAACTTCAGCATTTCTTTTGCATGCATTCATGTGGACTACAGCTGTCATTCAATAGTTACAAAAAAGTCGCAGTGTAACCCAGGCCTTAGACATGCGGAGCATCTGCTGTATCATCGCCACTTTGAGGCATGATGACATTTTCACTACTTGTCCCTGTCAACCAAATTGCAGAGGGCGCAGCAGTTGCAGAGAGATCAGAGCCGTTATGTGTAATGGCAACGCCCCCGTTGCTCCTAGAGGCTCATTTGCATATAGTAAAACTACACTTTTCTCAGCAATGCGGGCACATATGAACATGGGACCAACACAGACGCCTTCAGCCGCCAAGCGCACATGTAACAGGTCAGCCAGTGTCATACGTACAAAACTGCTGACAGATGCCCTTTGAGTGATGATCACTCCTTCCTTATAGTGCCTGTATGTCATAGGCCTCATGCACACGACCGTATTTTGTTTCCTTGTCCGTTCCGTTTTTTTTTTTTTTGCTGATAGGATGCGGACCCATTCATTTCAATGTGCAGTCCGCATCAGTATGTCTGTAGCCCCGCAAAAAAATATAGTGCATGTCCTATTTTTTTCTAGTTTGCGGACAAGGATAAGCATTATTACAAGGGATCCGCAAAAAAAAAAAAGAATCTGCAATTTGCGAGCCGCAAAACACACACGGTTGTGTGCATGTAGCCTTAGGAAGCCATTTTTATTATAGTCCATCTAAAATGAAAAATGAAGCAGGTGGATGTTCTGAGGGAATCTCAAGAACACCGGGGGGTGCGGTAGGAAGTAAGCAATATCTCGATACAAGAGCATTATGTATTAAGGCTGGTTACAGCCTGCATTTGTGGGAGGGGCTGCTGACTATATCTCCCCCACGCGTCCTCACCTTGAGGACGGTTGCTTCATGCAGGCTTTCTCCGTCCCGCCCCGTCACTTCCGGTTCGCGGTCGCGTCACTTCCGGATGAGTCTCGGCTCCCTGGGCTGCCTCGGCTGGGGGCAGCGTTCGTCCATCGCCCGGCCGGGCTCGGCCGGTCTCTCTCTTCCCTCCAGCCCCGGGGGAGCCTCCTCTTGTCAGGTCTGTTTGGTCCTCGGCGGGTCCGGCGCCTGCAGCGCTTCAGGTGGGGGCGGACTGTTACGCTCGGCTCCCCCTGCGCCTCAGGTCTTCAGCGGCATAGCAGAGCTGGACAGGTTCCTCAAGGGTCACGTGGTTCCCCATTGTAATGTACAATATTTTTCTTCACCTGCATTTGAACAGTTTGCTTCGATGGTGAAGGTATTTATTGCATTGTAGGGCATTCACAACTGGGCAATGGCGGTGCAGTGCGATGAGGAGGAGGCCGGGGGTAGGTACAAAAATCCACTGTACTTTACTGCGGCTATTTTGTAGGTGGTTCACACAAGCACTGTACATCCAATGCAGTCTTTACAATGATATATGCAATTTCCAAGGCTGTGTATGGAGGACTGGGCTGAATACCTTTCTTATAGCCTGCACAATCTTTCCTGCACTGTCTCTGGGTATATTTAGATACCCAGGTATCCTCAGGGGAATACAGTCTCTGAGTAGTGGATCCTTTCTGCCCTTTTTGGCACAGTAGGAAGCCTGAAGCTTATTGCGGATGGCTGTAGCCTCTATATAAATGTGTTACCTTTCTCTGACAAATGTCTGCAATCCTGTTTAGTAACCTTCTGTAAGCTCTTTTTCCGTTAAGAATTGACCCGGTGCATTGGTTTATGGAGCGGCAGCGTGGTGCCGCCCTCCTGTGCACACGGGTCTGGCGGCTGTGTCTGCCGCCCTCCTGGGCGCATGCGTCTGGCACCATTGCGGTGCCGTCCTCGCATGCTCAGGTTTGGCACAAGCTGTCCCGCCGCCCTCCTGTGCACATGCGTGTGGCACCGCCGTGTTACACCTGGGTGCTGATTATTGCTTGTTGTCTATACTTGGGTCGTTTTCCACGCTTCTTATCTCGCCCGCCCAGGCTCATTCTGCCTCCATCATCCTGGATCACCCAGGCTCGTTCTGCCTCTGTCATCCTTTCTTGCTCCCCGCCCGGTCCTCCGGTCCCGCATCTTCTTTCTCTTCCCTGCTCTCTTAAAGCGATGTTTAAGAATAATGATAATATTAAAGCCAATTAGTGCAGTTCTTCTTTAGTACGCCGGATCTGGGGGTATCCACAACTGTAATAAGGTATAATTGCATGTATTGTTTCTATTCTTTATTTTTTATTTTGCAGTACATTCCAGCCGAGAAGCCATGGTTAGCAGGCACGGGGCTGGCCGGCCTGCCTCTCCATTTCGGAAAAAAAAAAAAAAAAAAAAGGGAAAAAGAGGAAAGAAGCTTCAGGAACGCAGCGGAGAGACCAGACACCGGTGTGGTCATTAAGGTGCTGCCTTGCGGACGCTGCTGCGGGGTCTGGATCTGCGATTCTGGTTCCCATCGTCTAGGCTACCGCTGGCCCAGGTTAAGTAGGTTCGAACCTCCAGTGGACCCCTATTCCCACAAGTGCCTTTTAATCACTGCACAATCGCTCTCTGCCTCCTCGACTGGAACCAGAAACTGCACCTTCCACTGCTGCTACCAAGTGCAGCACAGGTTATCCCCTCCGGGGTAGCTAACTCCATGAATGTTGTTTTAGGCGTGGGGGTTTTGCGGTGCCATTCTCCGGTTTCCTAAATGTACCATTTTGGGCAATCTTTTCTTATAACAAACAGGGCTGTGGTGCTGTCGTTTATTCAGCCCTCCTGATCAGAAGTAGTGGCTCATCAGCTTCCCGAATTCTTCAGGTATCATGTATACGCCTTTGTCTGTCTTCCCTGTTGTCCTGGATCGCCCAGGCTCACCCTTCTCCTGTCATCCTGGATCGCCCAGGCATGCTCTGCTCCTGTCATCCTGGATCGCCCAGGCTCGCTCTGCTCCTGTCGTCCTAGATCGCCCAGGCTCGCTCTGCTCCTGTCATCCTGGATCGCCCAGGCTCGCTCTGCTCCTGTCATCCTGGATCGCCCAGGCTCGCTCTGCTCCTGTCATCCTGGATCGCCCAGGCTCGCTCTGCTCCTGTCATCCTGGATCGCCCAGGCTCGCTCTGCTCCTGTCTCCCTGGATCGCCCAGGCTCGCTCTGCTCCTGTCTCTCTGGACCGCCCAGGCTCGCGCTGCTCCTGTCTCTCTGGACCGCCCAGGCTCGCTCTGCTCCTGTCTCGCTGGACTGCCCAGGCTCGCTCTGCTCCTGTCTCGCTAGACCGCCCAGGCTCGCTCTGCTCCTGTCTCGCTGGACCGCCCAGGCTCGCTCTGCTCCTGTCTCCCTGGATCGCCCAGGCTCGCTCTGCTCCTGTCTCCCTGGATCGCCCAGGCTCGCTCTGCTCCTGTCTCCCTGGATCGCCCAGGCTCGCTCTGCTCCTGTCTCCCTGGATCGCCCAGGCTCGCTCTGCTCCTGTCTCCCTGGATCGCCCAGGCTCGCTCTGCTCCTGTCTCCCTGGATCGCCCAGGCTCGCTCTGCTCCTGTCTCCCTGGATCGCCCAGGCTCGCTCTGCTCCTGTCTCCCTGGATCGCCCAGGCTCGCTCTGCTCCTGTCTCCCTGGATCGCCCAGGCTTGCTCTGCTCCTGTCTCCCTGGATCGCCCGGGCTCGCTCTGCTCCTGTCTCCCTGGATCTCCCGGGCTCGCTCTGCTCCCCCCAGGCTTGCCCTACCTCGGTCATGCTGGATCGCCCGGGCTCGCTCTGTCTCTGTCATCCTGGATCGCCCAGGCCCGCTCTGTCTCTGTCATCCTGGATCGCCCAGGCCCGCTCTACCTTAGTCTTCCTGGGTCACCCAGGCCCACGTTGCCTCTCTCATCCTGGATCGCCCAGGCCCACGTTGCCTCTCTCATCCTGGATCGCCCAGGCCCACGTTGCCTCTCTCATCCTGGATTGCCCAGGCCCACGTTGCCTCTCACATCCGGGATCGCCCAGGCTTGCTCTTCCGCCGTCACCTGGACCGTTACGTCACTAACTACCCAGTGCCTTCCCGGGTCGCTCAGGTCATTTAACAGCCCAGCTCCGGCCTGAATCACTCGTGCCCTTGTTACCTCCCGTGTCGGCCGGTTCAATTAACTATTTCCCTCCTACAGCGTGGGTAGTCTTCTTGCCCACTTATCCAGGCCTACCCCGCACTGGCTCCAGGCACAGTTCAGCCAGATAGATCTTGGAGGGTGATAGGCATCCCTCCTGACTCCACGCCAATGTACACCTCAGCCCCTACCACAAGTATTAAGGCTGGTTACAGCCTGCATTTGTGGGAGGGGCTGCTGACTATATCTCCCCCACGCGTCCTCACCTTGAGGACGGTTGCTTCATGCCCCACCCTCCCGACCCTTCTTTCTTTCATTCCACTCTCTTGGGTGGCCCACTTATCCAGGCCTACCCCGCACTGGCTCCAGGCACAGTTCAGCCAGATAGATCTTGGAGGGTGATAGGCATCCCTCCTGACTCCACGCCAATGTACACCTCAGCCCCTACCACAAGTATAAGTGAGCACTACTGAAAAATCGGGTTTTACCTCATCTAATAGCAATATGGAAGATCTCATCGTGGGGCAACCCTTTGAATTACAGATATGATATCGTTCTGTATCTGGAGCGGAGCTCTGCGCCGATTTATGTGTCTCCATGGCTACAGACTTTCTATTGAATCTTTAGTTATCTGATTTCTAGATATACAATAGGACAGCTTACCATTGTTCAAAATGATGGTGTATAGTATAGAAAGAATAATAAAAATGTATTAAATAACACTACAAAGATAACAGTGTAAAGGAAATCCAATGTATTTGACTTACTTCCCAAGACGTTTCACTTCCAGCCCGATATTGCGGTAGACACTATGTGGCACTGGAACAGAATACAGATATAGAAATGTAATTTGTTTCTTAATACCTTTTTAGTAGAACGACTGAGCGAAATAATTGTTTTGCCAACATGAGATATCTTTACTTTCTTTTTTTCCCCTTTTCTTCGTCATGAATGTCTTATTAACTTAAGTTATTTAAATAGAAATTAATTTTTTCTTGTTCTCGCCGCAAACTCTTTGTAACGTGCGGGAATTATCTTGATCAGTAAAAAACATTGCAATTGACAGCACTTAGAATCATTGCAACTTTACAAAGGGATGGAAGAATTAGATCGGATCAAGGATTCGTTCACAGCCTGACTTGCCTGTGTATTGTTACCAGAATAATATTTCAAAATGCAGATTCTGAAAAGCAGCACATAATATAGTTCATTGCAGACAAGTAGGAAGTAACCAAATTTAGTGCATAGAAATGTAGCTTGACGGCAGAAGACCCCCTGGCCCATCTCGTCTGCCCTTATATTTTCTCTTACTTCTCCTAGGATAGACGTGTTCATCCCAGGCATGGGTAAATTCACTTACTTTAGATTTGCCAACCACATCTGATGGGAGTGTGCTCCAAGCCTCAGCTACTCTTTCGGTATAATAATATTTCCCGACATTGGTTCTGATCTTCTTCCCAACTCATTTTAGATTGTGCTCCCTTGTTCTCGTGTTACATAGTTATTTATTAAGACCGGCATTTTAGACGCTGGTCTTAATAAACCCCTAAGCTGGCGGTGGTTCCGCTGAGGTTATGAAGAGGCGCCGGCCTCTTCAGAACTTTGGCGGATCCTGCGTCAGTTTTAAATGTAGGACCGCTTCCTAGCGGTCTTACGTTTAGACCTTTTTCTACGCCTGAAACAGGTGTAGAAAACGGTAAATGAGACGGGCCTGCCGACCCGTCCCCGTACCCGCCCACAGTCACACCCACAATTTTAGACCTGGCATGAGCCGGGAGAAGTCGCAGATGGCGGCACAACAAGACATTGTGCTACCATCTGTGTCTGAAATATAATAAATGACCCCCATAGTTTGTAAGGCTGAAAAAAGTCATCTGTCCATCCAGTTCAGACTGGTTTTCTGCAAGTTGATCCAGAGGAAGGCAAAAAACCCCATGAGGTAGAAGCCATTTAGGCAATCAGAATAACTCCCTGGATCAAAGATCTTTCCAGAAATCTAATAACTATAACCTGTAATATTATTACACTCCAGAAATACATACAGGCCCCTCTTGGACTCTTTTAGTGAATTTACCAGAAAAAAGTTATTAAAATAACTTCCCTCCTGAATCCTATTTATGACTTTAACATACTTGGGCCTCATGCACACGACCGTTCCGTTTTTTGCAGTCCGCAAACTAAAGTCGCCCGTGTGCCTTCCGCAATTTGCGGAATGGAACGGGCAGCCTATTGTAGAAATGCCTATTCTTGTCCGCAAAATGGACAAGAATAGGACATGCTATATTATTTTTGCGGGGCCACGGAACGGAGCAACGGATGCGGACAGCAAACGGAGTGCTGTCCGCATCTTTTGCTGCCCCATTGAAGTGAATGGGTCCGCAACCGAGCCGCATTTTTTGCGGCTCGGGTGCGGACCCATTCACTTCAATGGGGCTCGGATGCGGCTCGGATGCGGACCACAACAACGGTTGTGTGCATGAGGCCTTAGGCTTGCACGCAGCATTTTTTGTCCGGCTGCTTCTCTGCAATTTTGCTGGGTACCAGCCAAATCACTGCCGGTACCCATTAAAATGAAAGAGGCCAGACGGTATCTCGGCAACGCACGATAGGGCAGGCTGTTCACGGCCGGAACAGCCTGCTGGATCTGCTTCCAGTAAATGTGATTGTCCTGTTTAGAGATGAGAGAATCGAATCAGACGAAGTGGAATTCGATCCGAATATCAGGAAAAATTCGATTCGCAACTAATGCAAATTTCTTCGCGCTTCATGGTAACGAATCACAATTTTTCCTAAAATGGCGGCTACACGTGTGAGGCTACATTAGCAATACTGATGGATTATTGAGCAAATGCTGACCGAGTGCAGGCGGATGCTCCACAGACAGGATCCATTTTTTGTGGGTTATTTTTCTGATGGATCAGAGGAAGGGAAAATGAATCAGTGACGTCACCACAAACTTACTGCTGACCCCCTCTCCACTCTGTCGGGGGTCTCTACTTGTATACGAGTTTAATAGAACAGGTTCTGTAGACATCCTTGTGGAATCAGCTGACGACGGTGTAAAAGGAGTGCGCTTCTTCTTGGCGCTAACATCGACCTGTAAGGCTGAGTTCATACTTGAGTTATTTGGTCAGTTTTGGCCCCGTAACTGCTAATAAGTGAAGTGTGCAGTGATTCTAAGAGCGACGCCTGTCATCTGCATGTCATACGAACTCACAGTATTATCACTACCACAGCAGACTCCCTATGTGTGTTACTGCAAGGCACAGTGTTCTACACCGCTATACAGGCTCTCAGCAGCCAGGAAATAGCCTTTTTTAACGTAATTCGCCGCAAATACATTCAGATTGAACCAAATTTTTCCCGAAAAAAATTCTCTCATCTCTAGTCCTGTTTCTAGTATTGATTACCTATCCTTAGGATTAGTGTTGATTGCGAATATTCTAATTGCAAATTTTTATCGCTAATATTGGCACTTCGAGAATTCGCGAAGATGTAGAATATAGTGCTATATCTTCGTGATCGTGAATATGCTAGATTTTTTCATCAGTACCCTCACTGCTTCTTGCTTGTGGGCCAATGAGAAGGCTGCAATGTCTTTGTCAGAGCTTAGCAACCCCTTTACTATATAAGAACCTCCCCAGCAGCCATTTTCTGCTGTTTTTTGCAGTTCTGAGAGAGAGAGCAGTGACATTGCTATGCTCTCTGCTTTGCTGAGTCATCTGGATCCTATTCCTTATCCAAATACATTAGATAGATAGTTAGCTCATATATGTAATACAGATAGTTAGTGGGAGATAGTCAGTGTAGGTTAGTGTGACACAGTGAGAGGTTTGCTCTGGGAAAACAGGTATTTTCCTCCCAGCACAGTGGCGTAACTACCGGGGAGGCAGGGGAAGCAGCTGCTTCGGGGCCCGGGCTGCCAAGGGGGCCCGGCGCCCCGGCTTAAAATATTGTGTTCATTTTCAAGTTAGTTAAATATTGTGTTCAGGGCCCCTTCACAGCAGCCGCTAGTGTGATCTAATTTTACTGTCTGCTAAAGTCTCCTGGTCTGGGATTCGAACCCACAACCTCCAATCTATTAGTGAATCAGTGGCAAAGCATTTACCCTCACAGCCATAAAGGCTGCATTACAACTGACTGTAAAAAAAAAAAAATACATCTATACACATGACAGCTGCCAAAACACACCTAGCACTGCTATATCTGTATATGACAGCTGTCCCTGCACACTCAGCTCTGCTATATCTCTATATATGACAGCTGCCCCAGCAAACCCAGCTCTACTACATCTATACACATGACAGCTGCCAAAACACAGCCAGCTCTGCTACATCTATACACATGACAGCTGCCCCCAACATACCAGGCACTGCTATATCTCTATATGACAGCTGTCCCAGCACACTCAGCTCTGCTATATCTCTATATATGACAGCTGCCCCAGCAAACCCAGCTCTACTACATCTATACACATGACAGCTGCCGAAACACAGCCAGCTCTGCTACATCTATACACATGACAGCTGCCTCCAACACACCAGCACTGCTATATATCTATATGACAGCTGTCCCAGCACACTCAGCTCTGCTATATCTCTATATATGACAGCTGCCCCAGCAAACCCAGCTCTACTACATCTATACACATGACAGCTGCCAAAACACAGCCAGCTCTGCTACATCTATACACATGACAGCTGCACCAGCACACTCAGCTCTGCTATATCTCTATATATGACAGCTGCCCCAGCAAACCCAGCTCTACTACATCTATACATGACAGATGCCCAAACACACCCAGCTCTACTACATCTATACACATGACAGCTGCCGAAACACAGCCAGCTCTGCTACATCTATACACATGACAGCTGCCCCCAACACACCAGCACTGCTATATATCTATATGACAGCTGTCCCAGCACGCTCAGCTCTGCTATATCTCTATATATGACAGTTGCCCCAGCAAACCCAGCTCTACTACATCTATACACATGACAGATGCCTAAACACACCCAGCTCTGCTACATCTATACACATGACAGCTATCATATATAGAGATATAGCAGAGCTGAGTGTGCTGGAACAGCTGTCATATAGAGATATAGCTGAGATACTGCTATATCTGTATATGACAGCTGTCTCAGCACATTCAGCTCTGCTACATCTCTATATATGAGCAGCTGCCATGTGTATAGATGTACACTTAGCCAGCTATAACAGTAGAAGTCTCATATTTTTTCAGTCAGCATCAAGGCAGCTCTTATGGTCTAGTGGTTAGCTGTTCTGCCTCTGAAGCAGAAGGTCGTGGGTTCGAATCCCAGCAGACTCTTTTCTGAAATACAAGCACTGAGTCCATATAAGGACATACTGGGCG
Organism: Bufo gargarizans; assembly: GCF_014858855.1. Taxonomy (NCBI): domain Eukaryota; kingdom Metazoa; phylum Chordata; class Amphibia; order Anura; family Bufonidae; genus Bufo; species Bufo gargarizans. Next base: position 28,910,369 of record NC_058086.1, read on the forward strand.
GGACACAGGAAGAGGCTGCATCGCATCGCTGACATGGAGGTAAGTAGAAGTGTTTATTATTATTTTTTTAATACCCGACTGTTACTGCCATGGGGGGAGCGGAAGGCACCTGATACTGGCACATGGGGGGGGGGGGAGTGGGGTTGGCACCTGATACTGGCATGGGGGGGGGGAGAGAGGCACCTGATACTGGCAGGGGGGGGGGGGGGGGGAGGGAGGCACTTGATACTGGCACTTTTTTTGTGGTGGTGGTGGGGGGGGGGAGATGGCACTATGATACTGGGACATGGGGGGGGGGGGTTGGCACCTGATACTGGCACATGGGGAGGGGGGAGGGAGAGAGGCACTTGATATTGGCACTTTTTAGTGTGGGGGGGGAGATGGCACTATGATACTGGGACATGGGGGGGAGGAGAGAGGCACTTGATACTGGCATGTGGGGGGGGGGGGGGGTTGGCACTATGATACTGGCACATGGGGGGAGAGGCACTTAATACTGGCACTTTTTTGTGGGGGAGATGGCACTATGATACTGGCACATGGGGGGAAGAGAGAGGCACTTGATACTGGCACATGGGGGGTGGGAAGGAGAGAGGCACTTGATACTGGCACATGGGGGGAGATGGCACTATGATACTGGGACATGTGGGGGGGGGGGAGAGGCACTTGATACTGGCACATTATTGGGGGGCATTATGGGGGACACTAGGCTGGCAGCCTATCAGAGGCCGGACACTGAGGGGCATCTACTGGGGCACTATATATGGGGCATTTTATACTGGTACATTTTGGGGGCACTAGCAGGAAGGGGGGAGAGGAGCACTATGGGGGAATTTACTGGGGGCACTATATAGGGGTATTTTATACTGGCACATTATGGGGGCACTATGGGGACATTAGCTCAACTGGGGGCATTACAAGGGTGTATTTTTTGCACTGTCACATTATAAGGAGAATTATTACTAGTGGGGGGGGGGGGCATTATGGTGGGTTTTATTACTGCCCCATGGTATGACCCCCTAGTAGCAGCACCGGCCTCTCCCTGCTTTGCTATCCCACTGCCCCTTCTCCAAATCCTTATTATAAAATCTTTCTCATTAGGATAAAACACAACATCAGCTCCGCCGAGCCCCCGGCCAAAGTGTGGAAGTGGCGTCCGAGATCCCCAAGGGCCGAGCCAAGTAACTGTAAGTGTTCATGTGGAGTATGTTTATGTTATGCACATATAGCCTACACTGTGCCCCACAATATACAGTATACCGCTACACTGTGCCCCACAATGTACAGTATACCTCTATACTGTGCCCCACAATGTACAGTATACCTCTATACTGTGCCCCACAATGTACAGTATACTGCTACACTGTGCCCCACAATATACAGTATACCGCTACACTGTGCCCCACAATATACAGTATACCTCTACACTGTGCCTCACAATATACAGTATACTGCTACTGTGCCACACAATATACAGTATACCTCTACACTGTGCCACACAATATACAGTATACCGCTACACTGTGCCACACAATATACAGTATACCTCTACACTGTGCCCCACAATATACAGTATACCTCTACACTGTGCCTCACAATATACCGCTACACTGTGCCACACAATATACAGTATACCGCTACACTGTGCCTCACAATATACCTCAACACTGTGCCACACAATATACAGTATACCGCTACACTGTGCCTCACAATATACCTCTACACTGTGCCACACAATATACAGTATACCGCTACACTGTGCCACACAATATACAGTATACCTCTATACTGTGCCACACAATATACAGTATACCGCTACACTGTGCCCCACAATATACAGTATACCTCTACACTGTGCCACATAATATACAGTATACCGCTACACTGTGCCACACAATATACAGTATACCTCTATACTGTGCCACACAATATACAGTATACCGCTACACTGTGCCAAAGGAGTGGGGTTTACACAGGAGGAGGGAGGTGCGAAGCGCGCTGAGGGGGGCCCTTACAAATATTTGCTGTGGGGCCCAGTCACTTCTAGTTACGCCCCTGTCCCAGCATGTGCTGCTGGGCTGATTTACAGCCAGGTGAGGTAAAATACCGGACCAGATTTTAAGTGCCGGTCCGGGTTTTGGCAGCACCTGGCTGTCCTTAACTAGGCAGCTGGGCTCAGAAGCCATGTCTCTGTGTTGGGATCTGGGAGCCTTGTGTCTGGATGAAGGCTTGCTACCTGTTTGGCGTGAAAACAGGTTGGTTCTGCTATGCTCAAGGACTCTTTGAGGCAGAATTGCCGCATGGTGTGAATTACCACCAACACCGCAAGGTGACTTTTTGCTTGACTATGACTGCTCGTTTTGTCACTTGCCTAAAGTGTAAATAAAACACTGAACTGTTTGATCCAAAGAACTTGTTGTTGCCTCTATACTGCGTCTGATAATCCTGTCTACCAGAGCGAGTCCCCACATTAGATAGTGATATAGTATATCTGATAGGTTCCAGTGCAGGGTGTTAGGTAGTTTGATAGGAATTACTGTACTGTGCATTTTCTCCAGTCTCGGAAAACTTCTAGCAGCTTGAAAAATGTAGCAAAAGTGACCCACGCCTGTATTGAGCGCGCAATACACGCATATTACATTGCCGATTTTCATAATCAAGAAAATAATGACTGGAGGTCACGAATTCTGGAATTTCCGAATTTATGGTGAACATTAGGCCAAAAATTTGTGAAATATTGCGAAAACAAATATTGCCCATGCTGCATCACTACTTAGGATAGGTTATCAATATTAGATCTGCGGAGGTCTGACCCACGGCACCCCCGCCATTTAGCTGTTTGAAGAGACAGGAATACTGCGTTCTCTTCGCTGTTTACCTATTCGCCGTCAATGACAATGTAATTATAGCTCCTCCATATTCTCCTCCTCCAAGGAGCAGATGTAGTTACACTCTGTCCCATTCAAGTGTACGTGATGGGGGAGCACTAATTTCACCTGCTCGCCGCTGCAATGTCGATGGCGACCAGGTAAACAATGAAGAAATCTCAGTGCTCCTGAGGGCTGCAGTGTCTTCAAACAGCTGATTGACGGGATGCTGGGAGTCAGACTTCCTGATGTTCTGATATTGATGACCTATCCTGAGAATAAGTCATCAATATCGGAAACCGGACAGCCCCTTTAAAGGTTTTGATCATGTTTCTCTTTTCTTCAAGGCTTTACATATTCATTTCTTTAAGTCTCTCCTGATGTTTTATGCTTGAGACCCTCCACCTTTTTGTAGCCCTCCTTTGGACCCGTTCCATTTTATTTATATCTTTTTGAAGCTGGGGTCTCAGATGCGGTCTCACTATGGCTCTATACATCAGGATCACAGTCTCTCTCTTCCTACTGGTTATACCTCTAGTTTTACAGCCAAGCATTCGACTTGCTTTCCCTGCCTCCTGCCCACATTGTGCACTCATTATGAAGCTGTCTGATATCAGGAACCCTAGATCCTTCTTTTTTGAAGTCTTGGCTAACGCAAAACTATGATACTCAAGTACAGGATTTCTTCTCCCCAAGTACATTACTTTACATTTAGAAACATTGGACTGTGGTTTCCATTGTTTGGACCATTTATCCAGAGAAGCGAAATCTTTTTGTATATTACAAATCCCTCCGGGAATATCAACCCTATTACTCACTTTTGTGTGCAGTAGGGTTGCCTACCAAGCCTTCTCCTATGGCACGTACAAATGTATTAAGATCCATTCACACGTCCGTGGTGTATTGCAATACACCCGGCCGGCACCCCCCATAAACTGCCTATTCTTGTCCGCAATTACGGACAAGAATAGGACGTTCTATTTTTTTGTGGAGCCGCGTCCCGGAAGTTCGGGGCCGAAGCCCGGAAGTTCGGGGCCACGGTCCGGAAATGCGGATGCGGAGAGCACATAGTGTGCTCTTTGCATCCCGTTCTGCCACATTGAGAATGAATGGGTCCGCACCGGTTCCCGATATTGCGGAACGGATGCGGACCCATTTGCAGACGTCTGAATGGAGCCTTAAAAAGAATAGGACCCAGGACAGAACTTTGAGGTACACCATTGTACCTTGTCAGTGTGCAAGGTCATACTTTAAAATAATGTCTCATATTCTGAACCCTTTCAAGGGTTTGTAAGCTATTGCAGCTATTTTTTTTTTTATTATTGCTTCAATGCATGTAAAACTGTGTCTCCGTGGTTACAGACTACAAACAAACCCTGTGTAGTCAGATCCTTCAGTCGTATGTTACTCTACATCGTTTGCCCCTTTTTTTTGCTAACCTACAGACAATAGAATAGGGGCAGATACAATACAGTACTATATAGGACAACAGAAATCCTCAATTAACCATGAGAAATCCCACAAGAAATCTGATTACGAACAGTACAGTAAATAATAAATTGCAGACAGTTGATAATTAAAGGGAAGTCTGTTTCATAGCGATATGCCCCCAATGTCCAGGATGGAACAACCCCTTTAACAGCACCCATGAGTAGAATGGGAACTCTCTGACTGATGTGCAGTATTTTGCCTAATATATTTCTCGAACCCTGTAATGTAGAAGATTTCAATATTAAAGATTTATCAGGATGATTCTATTTTTTACTTATGCATTTTTTGACCTTTCGGATCTGCTCAGAATCCATTCACTTCACTTTCAGAGTCGTATCCGCCTTCCAGATAAAAGATAATATGTTATATGTTCTAATGCTAGCCCCTGACTGTGTGTTAAGGAGACACATTGATAATGTCATTTCATTCTCTAGGCTTTTTTTTACATTATGCTGTTTGCAATCTTTGTAGTTTATTTGGCTTGTGCCTGGAATGGAGATTGCACTCTTTACTAACATAATGACAAGGCCTCTGTAGACTTTGTAATCCCTAATGCAAATCAGATCAAATATTCTCCAGTTTGGTGGAAAAGTTAGGCGTGTATGTGATCACTTCCTTTATAGGTCACCTTGTAATACAAGCGTTAAATAAATTTGGGAATAACATAAGTAATATTCCATCACATTTACGATATGACACTTAAATAAATGATCGTGTGGGTTTGCCAGCCAGGCCCCCTCTGATCATGAAACCAGGGTTTTATGTTTCCCATTTGTCATTATAGGGGGTTATCCAGGAATTAAAGGGGTTGTCCAGGCTTTTAATATTGATGACCTATCCTCAGTATAGGTCATCAATTTCAGATGGCGGGGGTTCGATACCTGGCACCCCCACAGATCAGCTGTATGAGGACACGGCGCTCGCAGTGTGCACGTGCCATCACCCATCTCTCTTCCTGCTCGCTGCTTTGCGCTAGACAGCAGCAGTGAACAGGACGAGAGAAGGGAAATGGCACGTGCACACTGCTCACCTTCTCCTCATACAGCTGATCTGTGGGGGTGCCGGGTATCGGACACCCGCTAATCTGATATTTATGACAAACCCCTTTAATATTGACCTGTCCTGAGGATGATTCATCAATATCAGATCAATGGGGGTCTGACACTCGGGACCCTTGCCGATCAGCTGAGTGCCGTGGCCTCTTCCTACGCCACGTGACCTCACCCTATATCGGTCACATGACTTAGTTGCAGCTCAGCCCCATTGCAGTCAGTGCGGTTGAGCTGCAATATCGAGCACTGCCGCTTTGCAATGTATGGCACTGTGCTTGTGAAGCGCCCAGGAGGCCGCCGCGATCGCCAGAGTTCCAGTGAGCGCCGCAGCTTCCTGAAACAGCAGATGTTGATAGGTCATCAATATTATTTCCTGGAGGACCCTTTTAAATAGTCTTGAAAATAGAGTGGAGAAACTGGCAGAATCTTACACATGGCACTACTATAGTGTGTTACATTCTCACCTGGTGAGGCGGGTCTGCTAAACCACACAGCATCTCCCCTCTGCTGGAGCCATGATGCCATTTTCTTGGCTGCACTGGCCTCAGAAGTATAAGCCATGAAACCGCAGAGACCAGTAACTGGCTGCCACAGTCATGTGTAGCGTGCAGGCACATCATCGGCACAGCCAGACATACAAAGGCCTGGAGAGGAGGTTCAAAGCAGCAATACTGGAAACAGCAGGGGATGAAATAGATGAGTTAGTTAGACTACCCCTTTAATCATATGCCTGCTAATTTTGCATCATTAAGTAGGCACTCATTTCTGTGTGCCGATGGACTCAAAGGGGCATTACTGTCTCATGAAAGGCTGGCATGTTGCTAGGATAAATGTTCTTAAAGGGGTTGTCCACCAAATTAAAAAAAATGGAATAATGCACAATGGAATTTGAACTATTTCAAAGCAAAATAAAAAAAAATCTGCTCTCCAGTGTAATTTTCACCGGTTTCAGCTTCTTTACTCACCTCTCTGCAGCTTTGGTCTCTTCACTTTCTGTGTATGTGCAGAAGCTGATCCCATGTGACCCTCAAGCACCTGCATCTCTCCCAGGAGTGTATTGCAGTCAGCTCCTGTTAACCCCTTCCTCCTCTGCATAAAAAATAGTCCCTCACACACAGTGCCAGTTAGTCCACTGACAAATAGCGCTATGGTATGACCCCCCCCCCCCCATTTCCTTCTTCAGTGTCTAGAGAGAGGTAGAGCTATATATTTCTATGAATTTATAAATTGGGATGAATTAATAAAAGCAAAACTTTCTGTTCTTCCCTACACCAGCAGTAAAGGGAGAGGAAGGGAGCAGGGAAGAAGGTGGACCAGAGAAACAGCAGGGGGCACCCCCAGAGAGGAAAATGTAATGCACATAAAAACCTAGCAATATATTTATTGCATGTATATTGCAATAATGCTTCATTTGAAATGCCATATTCATTGCATATTAATACTTTTAAAAGGATAAACAGAATAGGTTTTCAATATCAGACTGTTGGGGGTCTGACACCCGGCAACCCCAACGATCAGCTGCAGTTGACAAAAGCTATACAATGGACAGAAGGCTTCATCCACTTTGTAGTTTCCAGTGCCGGTGTACTACAGCTTAACTCCCATTCACTAGAATGCCACTACACAGTGGATGGGGGCTTCTGCTTCCAGCTAAATACACTGTATAGTTAATGACACCTACTTCCAGCTACATACACTGTATAGTGTCACGGTCCCTCCCATGACACAGGTGAGAAGATCAGATAGACTTGCTGCACGTGAGGCTATCTGACAGGTCTCTCTGTTTTCCTACTTGTATGTTGTTGTTTGGCAGGATCTCACCTCTCCTCAGGTTCCTCTTGTTATCAGTGATGAGGCTCTATTTAGGTCCGCCTCACACTGCTGACCATGCGGTTGATATTTCCTCTTGGAGTTGCTAGAGCTTGTTTGTCTTGGATCTCCAACTTCTCCATACATCTCAAAGTTAAGTACTAGTTGCCTTTTCTGTTTGTTGTTCTCTGGTATGTTTTGGTTCTAGGCCTCAGGGACACGTGGGTTTCTTAATCTGGGAAGGAACCAGCTGTCTCAACTCCTGCTACCTATCCTAGGGCTCGTCAGTTTTTGCAGGGCATAGGTATCTGGCGTATGAGCATTTACTCCATCTGGATCTGCTTATACTGGCAGGAGCTAGGGAAAGGCCTAGGGATTACTAGGAGGTCACCATCCCTCTTCCTTAGCTTTTGAGGCCTAGACTGTTGTCTATTTCCTTTTGTGTGTATCTGGTGTTTTCCCCTTCCCTATTACCCGTGACATATAGTTACTGACACCTACTTCCAGCTACATCCACTGTATAGTTAGTGACACCTACTTCCAGCTACATCCACTGTATAGTTACTGACACCTACTTCCAGCTACATCCACTGTATAGTTAATGACGCCTTCTTCCAGCCAGGGGTGGACTGAGAACCCTCAGGGCCCCCAGGCAGAATAGATCAAGGGCCCCTTTCCAGGCACTACCCATGTTCCGCCTCCAGCCACGCCCATGTTCCACCTCCAGCCATGCCCATATCCCGCCTCCACCACCCCTCAGTCGCGGTCGCACCGCAATCGTTGAGCCCCTGATCCCATCACTACAGAAATACAGCGCCCCATACCTCTTACATCCAGTGACGTCTCCTTTGATGTAGATGTTCTCTGTCCCTGTCTTTTCCTTTCAGACCAGACCACCATTTTGTTGCCATTTTCTGTCTCTGCAGTTTGACAACAAAAAATAATCTTAGTTTACTACTTTTCCATCATCCTCCCATCTTCTGGACAAATCATCCTACTACCCCCAATACTGTGCCGCTGTGGTCCCCAATACTATACTGCAGAAACAGATAATCCCCTGATAATACTAGTACCACACAGAGCCCCCACATATAAAATACCCCTTCTTTGTGGCCTCAGTAGAAGCCACAATAGTGCAGTAACAAGTGCCCCCCATAGATGCCCCCTAATCATATGCCAGTAACAAGTTCCTCTCCATGCCCCCCCCCATGTGCTACATCCTCTGTATAGTTTCTGACACCTACTTCCAGCTACATCCACTGTATAGTTAATGACGCCTACTTCCAGCTACATCCTCTGTATAGTTTCTGACACGTACTTCCAGCTACATCCACTGTATAGTTACTGACACCTTCTTCCAGCTACACCCACTGTATTGTTACTGACGCCTACTTCCAGCTTCATCCACTGTATTGTTACTGCGACTGCATCCAGCTAAGTCCACTGTATAATTACCAGCTACTGCTTCCAGCTAGATCCACTGTATAGTTACTGACACCTTCTTCCAGCTACATCCACTGTATTGTTACTGACGCCTACTTCCAGCTACATCCACTGTATAGTTACTGACACCTACTTCCAGCTCCATCCACTGTATTGTTACTGCGACTGCATCCAGCTAAGTCCACTGTATAATTACCAGCTACTGCTTCCAGCTACATCCACTGTATAGTTACTGACACCTTCTTCCAGCTCCATCCTCTGTATAGTTTCTGACACCTACTTCCAGCTACATCCACTGTATAGCTTATGACGCCTACTTCCAGCTACATCCTCTGTATAGTTTCTGACACGTACTTCCAGCTACATCCACTGTATTGTTACTGACACCATCTTCCAGCTACATCCACTGTATTGTTACTGATGCCTACTTCCAGCTACATCCACTGTATAGTTACTGACACCTACTTCCAGCTACATCCACTGTATTGTTACTGGCGCTTACTCAAATCCCCATCCACTGTATAGTTACTCGTGCCTGTTACCAGCTAGACCCACTGTATAATTACTGGAACCTGCTTCCAGCTACATCCACTGTATTGTTACTGGCGCCTGCTTCCAGCTATGTCCAGTGTATAGGTACTGGCACCTGCCTCCAGCTATTTCCATTGTACAGTTACCGGTGCCTGCTTCCAGCTACGTCCAGGATATAGTTACTGGTGTCTGCTTCCAGCTACGTCCAGGATATAGTTACTGGTGCCTGCTTCCAGCTACATCCAGGATATAGTTACTGGCGCCTGCTTCCAGCTACGTCCAGGATATAGTTACTGGCGCCTGCTTCCAGCTACGTCCAGGATATAGTTACTGGCGCCTGCTTCCAGCTACGTCCAGGATAAAGTTACTGGCGCCTGCTTCCAGCTACGTCCAGGATATAGTTACTGGCGCCTGCTTCCAGCTACGTCCAGGATATAGTTACTGGCGCCTGCTTCCAGCTACGTCCAGGATATAGTTACTGGCGCCTGCTTCCAGCTACGTCCAGGATATAGTTACTGGCGCCTGCTTCCAGCTACGTCCAGGATATAGTTACTGGTGCCTGCTTCCAGCTATGTCCAGGATATAGTTACTGGCGCCTGCTTCCAGCTACGTCCAGGATATAGTTACTGGCGCCTGCTTCCAGCTACGTCCAGGATATAGTTACTGGCGCCTGCTTCCAGCTACGTCCAGGATATAGTTACTGGCGCCTGCTTCCAGCTACGTCCAGGATATAGTTACTGGCGCCTGCTTCCAGCTACGTCCAGGATATAGTTATTGGCGCCTGCTTCCAGCTACGTCCAGGATATAGTTACTGGCGCCTGCTTCCAGCTACGTCCAGGATATAGTTATTGGCGCCTGCTTCCAGCTACGTCCAGGATATAGTTACTGGTGCCTGCTTCCAGCTACATCCAGTATATAGTTACTGGCGCCTGCTTCCAGCTACGTCCAAGATATAGTTACTGGCGCCTGCTTCCAGCTACGTCCAGGATATAGTTACTGGCGCCTGCTTCCAGCTACGTCCAGGATATAGTTACTGGCGCCTGCTTCCAGCTACGTCCAGGATATAGTTATTGGCGCCTGCTTCCAGCTACGTCCAGGATATAGTTACTGGCGCCTGCTTCCAGCTACGTCCAGGATATAGTTATTGGCGCCTGCTTCCAGCTACGTCCAGGATATAGTTATTGGCGCCTGCTTCCAGCTACGTCCAGGATATAGTTATTGGCGCCTGCTTCCAGCTACGTCCAGGATATAGTTACTGGCGCCTGCTTCCAGCTACGTCCAGGATATAGTTACTGGCGCCTGCTTCCAGCTACGTCCAGGATATAGTTACTGGTGCCTGCTTCCAGCTACGTCCAGGATATAGTTACTGGCGCCTGCTTCCAGCTACGTCCAGGATATAGTTACTGGCGCCTGCTTCCAGCTACGTCCAGGATATAGTTACTGGCGCCTGCTTCCAGCTACGTCCAGGATATAGTTATTGGCGCCTGCTTCCAGCTACGTCCAGGATATAGTTATTGGCGCCTGCTTCCAGCTACGTCCAGGATATAGTTATTGGCGCCTGCTTCCAGCTACGTCCAGGATATAGTTACTGGCGCCTGCTTCCAGCTACGTCCAGGATATAGTTACTGGCGCCTGCTTCCAGCTACGTCCAGGATATAGTTACTGGTGCCTGCTTCCAGCTACGTCCAGGATATAGTTACTGGCGCCTGCTTCCAGCTACGTCCAGGATATAGTTACTGGCGCCTGCTTCCAGCTACGTCCAGGATATAGTTACTGGCGCCTGCTTCCAGCTACGTCCAGGATATAGTTATTGGCGCCTGCTTCCAGCTACGTCCAGGATATAGTTATTGGCGCCTGCTTCCAGCTACGTCCAGGATATAGTTACTGGCGCCTGCTTCCAGCTACGTCCAGGATATAGTTACTGGCGCCTGCTTCCAGCTTCGTCCACTGCATAGTTACCTTCTCCAGTGGCTGTGTGAAATGGCCGATCAGTGAGGATGTCGGACCCCCACCAATCTGATATTGATAACCTATACCAGATAACCCCTTTAACTGTATACACCCAGAAGACCCCTTTTTAGTTGCCTATCATGCAAGTAAAGGTTCATGAGAGGTGAGCGTTCACATTAACTCCACTTACAAAAGCATTCCACGTAGTTCATGATGTTATCGTAGATCTTGTGCAGCAATGTCACTCTGTATTAAAAGCATTTCTCTATAAAGGAGCTTATCCTTGAAAAAGTGGCAGAAGAAGCCATTGTTCTGCTCATCTTCCATTGAGCCGGTGTTCGAACAGACACAAATCAGAAGCTGCACGCCATTGATTTGCTGGAGAACCCTTGTGCTGTTCTAGCTAATATGGTAAACTGCAGGTGCTAGTCATTGTGTAAAGCAGAGGATTTGTTCATATTGCTTGTACCCATACATAGATCATTTCTCCAGCAGCAGGGAGCTGCTTTTTCCCCCCCAGTGGAATAAGTGACTTAAGCATGTATCCGTCTGTAGATTTTTAGAATAGCAGATGGCAGACAGGCTCTGCAGGGTACCTAGGAGACAGAGTAAAACCTACTGTATGCTAGTAATGTGGTGACTATATAAAGGTTCACAAATGAGTAAAATAATACCGCCACGCTATTGTTCATTTGTGCACAGTAGCTTGTGTTGTTCTGCCGGCTGCTGGATTTATGACCTTTATGTGTAGATTTGATTAGAATTACACTGTGGCTGGCAAATACAGGGAAAAAAGCAGATTTTATTTGTTTTCTGTCTACTAAATATTTAGACAGGAGGTTGACGAAGCATCCATAGCTCCTGCATCAATCGGAGAATAAGGGCAATATCTGTGGATCATTTACATAGAGCCATAAATAAACAGATTATTCATCTCCCGGGCAAAGAAGGGAGATTCTTGTCAGCATTGACTGTTTTGTTCACACTTATAGAAAAACTGATGACATTTTCTCACCCTGATGAAGTCTGTTTGTGCTTACCTTCTGGTAATTGTTGCACATGGGGGTGGAAAAATTGCACATGCTGTATTCATCACAATGGGAGAAGATAGGATTAAGGTAGCAAGGCAGCAGTTTTTATGGTAACTGTACCTTAAATAAGTTTTCCGTTAATAATTTTAAGATCATTTTCACATTCCCTATTACGGATTTCTCAGGTAAAGAGGGTTTTCCCATGAAAAATATTCTACAGTTTTCTTTCAAATCTTTGTTTATTGCAAGCAAAAGATATCAAGTGTAAACAAAGTAGGGCAACACGCCCCCAAAACAATCATGAATACAATGTGAGCATAAATAAGACATGGGTTACTGTAAATTTTGTAACAGGTAAAGACATTCGAATGGCATAGGTATAGGTATAAGTATAAGCAAGAGACTGCAGGTCCACAAGAAGCGTGCAAAAACACCTCTAGTAAAGAACTAAAGTAGCAGAGAGAGCAAGGCTGATAGCCGCTGAGGTAGAGAAGGTAAATCATATAGCTCCAAAGAGCATTAATCAGTGACAAAATTAGGCCCGGTTACGGGTTCTTATGCGAAGAGCCACCATACCACTCCAGCCATGGCTTCCACATAGTCAAAAATTTATCGTGGGATAGTGTCTCCCAGCTGGATAGTTCTTCAAATCTGTGACTTTAATTTACCTTCTGTACCCATTCTTCCACGGAAGGGGCTTGCTGAGACTAGATTAATGACGAGATTAATAGCTTCGCCGCTGAAACCAGGTGTGCTAACAGGGAGTGTTTGTGTAGAGGGAAACCACTGGTACTTAGAAGAATGGTCAGAACTCTGGCAACTGAAATGTAATGTGGATAAGTGCAAGATAATGCACCTGGGGCGTAAAAACCCAAGGGCAGAATATAGAATATTCGACACAGTCCTGACCTCAGTATCTGAGGAAAGGGATTTAGGAGTAATTATTTCAGAAGACTTAAAGGTGGGAAGACAATGTAATAAAGCAGCACGAAATGCCAGCAGAATGCTTGGATGTATAGGGAGAGGTATAAGCAGTAGAAAGAGTGAAGTGCTTATGCCGCTGTACAGAACACTGGTGAGACCTAACTTGGAGTATTGTGCGCAGTACTGGAGGCCATATCTCCAGAAGGATATAGATACTCTAGAGAGAGTTCAGAGAAGAGCTACTAAACTAGTACATGGATTGCAGGATAAAACTTACCAGGAAAGGTTAAAAGACCTTAATATGTAGAGCTTGGAAGAAAGAAGAGACAGAGGGGAGATGAGAGAGACGGCTAAATACATAAAGGGAATCAACTCGGTAAAGGAGGAAAGCATATTTAAAAGAAGAAAAACTACCACAAGAGGACACAGTTTTAAATTAGAGGGGCAAAGGTTTAAAAGTAATATAAGGAAGTATTACTTTACTGAGAGGGTAGTGGATGCATGGAATAGCCTTCCTGCAGAAGTGGTAGCTGCAAATACAGTGAAGGAGTTTAAGCATGCATGGGATAGGCATAAGGCCATCCTTCATATAAGATAGGGCCGGGGCTATTCATAGGATTCAGATATATTGGGCAGACTAGATGGGCCAAATGGTTCTTATCTGCCGACACATTCTATGTTTCTATGTTTCTATGGTAGGCACATTCAAAAGCACTGAGGAGGGAGTAATAGGTGTAGAGAGAGGGCATATATGTTGGATGGTGTCAGCGATAGCGGACCAGTATGGGGTAATTTCCCCACAGGACCACCATATATGGTATAATGTTCCCCTCTCCTCCTGACATCTTCAGCACAACCCAGATGAAGTTGGGTCTATGCCAGAGGTATAAACAAGCTGCGCCCAGGAATTTTATTCCTTCTTGGTTATAAAATATTCTACAGTTTTCAAACCAGCAACTGGATCTTATTAAGTGTTCTTGCATGGCAAGACCACTTACTGTTATCTCACATATATATTCTTATTAATATATTCTTATTATTATAGCCAAATTTACCACTCTAACTCCTCCCACAGTTTTTACACTACATAGACAGTAATATACCGAAACGTGCGGATTGTTCCCGATTGGTGTGCTATTACTTTGTGGAACGTTTTGCTGAATGGTTCACGAAATATCGGCTTTTTGTGGCGAAATTGGTCCCATAGGAATGAATAGCGGAGCTGACAAAAGCTAGAGTGTGAGCTGAAAAATCAGGACATGATTTCTAAACTGCCACCACTCCCTTATTTTCAAGCCTATCTACACAAATCTTATATCAAAACATTCAGCTATCCCTGCTGCCACTAAAAATGTCCACGGCTAAGCCATAGTCCTGATAGTTTTCACAATATGACCATTTGTTTGCAACTCACTCCGCCCATTGACATTCATTGAAACTCCAGTCTAGCCACCTCAAATTTAAAGGGCAATTTCTAAACTGCGACTGTGCCTTAATTTTTTATATTTCAGAATTTATCATTTTTAAACTACAACCGTAAGAAGATGGCAACCGCTAGTGAAGTGATCAAGTTGGAGCAGTTTGTTTTTAACCACTCTTCTCTGCCCTTGCTGAGGAGTGAGTTGCCATAGGAACCCAGATGTGTGAATAGCCAGCAGAGTGACAAAAGCTAGAGTGGGAGCTGAAAAAAGCTAGAGTGGGAGCTGACAAAAGCTATAGTGTGAGCTGAAAAATCAGGACATGATTTCTAAGCTGCCACCACTCCCTCATTTTCAAGCCCACCTACACAAATCGGCTGTTAATGTTTTTTTTTTTTATAAATTTATGTCTTAATGTAACCGTGAAGCACTTTGGGCAACAACATTGCAATTAAATGTGCTATATAAATAAATAAAAGTTGAAATGCATTTCTCACTCTATCAAGCTTGCCATGTGCACTTTTTAAATTTGATCAATCAATTGGTTAGTGTAATGTTTACTATCTTTACTCACTCCAAACACTCCACACAGTTACTCTGCCCAGTCCATAAAGTTACTCTGCCCAGTCCAACCTTTCCACAGTTACTCCAGCCACTCCAACCACACAACAGTTACTCAAGTCACTCCACCCAGTTACTCTGCCCGCCCAGTTGTAGACTACTGGTGAAGCAAGAACACTTCACACAATTTCCCCAGAAATTATAGCTTTCTAGTTAGTTTTGTAATTGCATGTCATTAAAATGATGAGTTATTCAATGAAATCTATCTTTATAACGCCACCTGCTGTTTGCTCTTTTTCAAATTTTTCTGTGCCGCTTACTTGAGATGGAAAACATGCAGGGGCGTAGGTATAGTGAAAGCAAGGGAAGCCACTGCTACGGGGCCCACCTGGGAGGAGGACTGGAAGATTTGATTGTCATGGCTCCCTTAACAGTATTATACAATGACATTGTCTGAGATCCATTTTTTTTAGACGGAAAAAAAAGTCCTGCATGCAGAACTTTTTTTCCGTCTAAAAAAACGCATCTCAGATTAAAATGGCTCAAAGGGATGCCAACTGATGCAACAGGATCCGTTTTTTTATAGGATCCGTTTTTCCCCCTGTTCTTCTGACAGATCAGAAGAACCAAAAAGGAAGTGGAGATGTGAACTCTCCCTAATGTGTGCCCACCTAATTTCTTGTGATACCCATCTAACAAAATTAGATTGTTGAAAGTCGACAACCCTTTTAAGGAGTGATGAAATTAGCTGGGGTACAACACCCCATAATCCTAGACGATCAGTTGTCGCGGAGTAATACCTGTGCCAGAACCACACAGCTCTGTCCTTTGTGTAGTGAACAGAGGTGGTTACCGCAGCATACACTTCAACGGGGGCAGAGATGCGGTGACCACTACAGAGTGAACATGTCTTTGTAGTTGCAGGACCTGAGGAGGCAGTGCGTGACTCAAAAAGATTGAAAGAAGCACAAAGATGGCAGTCAAGCACCATCCCTTTAGGCCCTTTAAAGCATTTGTCAAGGATTAGAAAAATAGATCTTTCACCTGTCAACTGGTTGCGTGTGGTGGTGCAGCACAGCCAGAGTTGGCCTCCTGTACCAGATTCAACCTTTGGACAGGCGTGGAGCTGTTTCTGGAAAATTTTGGGAATTCCGAACAACCATTTTTTTTAAAAGGTTACCATTTAGGCCTCACACAACCGTATCTGTTTTACAGTAAGCAAATCGCGGATCCACAAAACACAGATACCGGCCATGTGCGGTCCACATTTTCCTGTTCTGCATGATCCAGTCTATGCTAAAAATGCCTTTTTTTGTTCACCAAATGGACAAGTATAGGTCATGTTTTATGTTTTTTTTGCAGGACATATGGACATTTTTGCATCCCTAATGAAATGAATGCATTTTTTGTGGATCGGACCATAAATGCGGTCATGTGTATGAGGTCTTAGGCTGTAGATTATAATTGCTTTAGTCTTTACATTATTACTAGTGCTCCTTTACCTGGTTGTATCAGGAGTAGAACGTCTAATGGTATAGAAGTTTATCCCTTTCACAAGGCAATAGTTGGGGACCAGCCATTCGGGACACTTGACCTGCCCTCTCTATGAAGGTTGCTCACACAGGCACTTTCATTTGTCAGATATCTTGTTCTGCAGGAAAGCTCGCTGACCTAGAAATAGATGCGTCCAATCTTGGAGAGATGACTAGAGGTTGGGACTTGACAGCGGAATACATGATAGCATGTGAAAATCCTACCTCTCCTCCTCATTATGTTGTCATTTGACCCCAAGGCTCTAATCCATTAACTGATCCCATATGGTAAGATTTTTAACTGTTAGAAGACTCTGTCCTGGCACCGATGAGATTGTGCTAATACATTATTAATTCAAATGTATCCATAGCTAGAGAGCAAGAGCAAGCGCCAGATTGATTGTTCACTATGGCGCTCTTAAATTATGCATCTTGTATATGTATTTGGTGGCATGGTTCCAGCCCTAAGTTAAGTGGTCACGTAGACTTGGGAAGCATCCAGCAAGTTCCCGGACTCTTTAATGCAGTTTATCGTATTGTGTTTATTTTAGTCAAGAAGAAAACATAATTGGAAAAGGCAGAAAAAATAAATAAAAAGAAATTGATCTAAACATAGCAAAATAGTATTTCCAGTAGTCTTAGCATTAGGCGGCATTATCTTGAAGGGTTTGTGAGAAAGGCAGAGATGGGAATAACCACAGTAAGCACTGGGCAGCAGCAGATTGGGAACATAAAGTGGCCCTGGAAAAACAAAACTAAAAGTAGCCCCATGTTTTAGGCGGGTCCAAACTGAAAGAAGGTATAGCAATACAAGAAGCAGGGACAACAGAAGTAATACAGTTCTGCAGCACAAAATACCCCTCCCCCCCACACCACCACAACCAAATATAGGAAGCTGTGAGTTTAGAGCCCAGGGAGTACTGCATTCACCGCTTCCCGGTCCTCCGGTACTAATGAACACTCCCATTAGTATTCGCCCTATAAGACGCAGTGACTTTGGGGGGAAAAAGTGCGTCTTTACGGTACAGGACAGAAACAACTTCTCTTCTTCAATAACTCTTGCCATCTAAGTGAGCTAGTTGCAATGAATATTTCTCAAACTAGACATCAAAAATACCCTACAATTGTCTCAAAATTTTGGCCCATTTTGTGTCAAGGTCTAGGCACAATCACATTAGTAATTGTGGGTCAATGTGTGCAATGTCTGTCATTTTAATCATATAATTTTGCATATATATCTCGTATTTTTTGCTTTATAAGACACACTTCTCCCCCCAAAGTGGGGGGAAAAGTCAGTGCCTCTTATATAGTGAGAGTGCCAAAAATCAAGCTGGCCAGCAGTATTGCAGGACCTCAGGAGCTCCTAATCCTGCAATTCAAGTGTGGGGCGGGTGGCGGCAGTTAAGCATTCAGCGAAACTGAATGCCACCATCCCACATGTCCCTAATACTTAGCTGCCATCTAGGTCCGCTCCATAGAAGATTAGGAGGAGAGCAATTCTCCTTCTCCTCTGCACTGCCTCCCACATGTACTGCTGATTGGTGGTGAGCACTGGCGGGAACTGCCGCCTCCGCCAATTAGTTGACACCCTCACTCCAGCCTAGCAATGAGCGTCCTTGCCATGAGTGCCGTTGCTACAGAGCGCCTCTGCAACTTATGTGAGATAGGAGGAAGGAAGGAGTTGTAAAGTCGCCCTGTGCTATCCCCTGCAAATTCCCTGTTAAGTGACAGCTCAGGGGCCGACCTAAAAATTAACTGTATGTTAAATATGAATATAAACTTCCTTATCCAAAAGAATGCACCCATATACTGCAGTACATGGGTGTATTCTTACGGATGAAGGGTGTGGCAGGTGCAGCACTATGAGGTGCCTTTTGCGCTGTGGCATTAGAAGAATTTTGATATCTCTGACTTTTTAGTCTAACCAGACTATTACTCTGTAATTCCTCTAGCGCCGTTCTATGGAAACAGTAGTTTTAAAGAGCACACCAAATGCTTGAAATAACTTCTTTATTAACTTCAACTTTTCTTCATATATAACACTACCACCTCCGCAGCAGATAGTCCATGTACAAAACACGTGTTCAAAAGATATCACAAAATGGTTCAACTGTTCAATCTTGTCATTTAACATAAAATGGTGGATATATTTCTCTCTTGAGTATCTGTGCTCTCACTTTAAGTAATTTGAGCCCTTTATGATCTCTCTGAGAGGTAAATCTGAGGTCTAACTAATAGTTCTGCTTGCTCAACTTGGTTTGCAGTTTGCAGTATGCAATTGCTTATGATCTGGTATGAGCAGTTCGCAGTTTGTATGCAATTTGTATGGAATCTGGTTTGTATGCTTGCAATTTGTATTTGCAATTGGTTTGCAATTGTATTTGGTGGAACTGTAAGTAAACTCATGTACTGCAGTACATGGGTGTATTCTTAAGGATGAGGGGGGGTTATAGTCACATAACAGTGCATCGTCCAACAATCTTTCAAATATCAGTGTGTCATCTGCAGATCATAACAGTGTGAAATATTATTCTGTTATTTTATTAAATATTTGAGTACACCTTTTGGTTCAAAATATAATTTTTTAACCTATTTTCCTCTAGTTGCGTCTTATCGTCAGGTGCGTCTTTTTCTAAGTGAAAAATACAGTATATATATATTTTTTCTTCTTTATATGTTATACATTGCCTTTTTTTTTTAAATCCATCCTTTAAATTATTCATGGACGGGGCCTTTTGAAGTATATGGAATGCAATGCACATCTCTCCATGAGGCGTAATGCAGGCAAAATTAGTTGTCATTTCAATATACTAAACACTTTATTTGCAATTATCTTGGTACAATGAATATAATCTCATTTTGCCACTTTTATGTAACGATTCCATTAGTCACAACACTACTCAGTCAAACGTTTAATGCATTATGCCTTTGTATAAAAGCATTTTACCCCGCTTTATGTAGACTTGTCAGTAAACTACAATTCATATAAAGTATATTTGGGGATGCTGTTTTCTTACTGCTCGGCATTCTTGAAGCTAAAAGTGTTTCTCTATTTTTGACAAAATGTCTTTGTAATGTTATTTACTTCAGTAATTATTATTTGACATGAGTCTGGAAAGTAGAGGGAGTCATTTATAATCCACAAGTAATGATCTGTCAGCCATGCTATTAAAAGTAAACTTGTCGCCTACACACCATGGAGGCAGGCCATTGCTGTTCATTCTCTGTAGCTACAAGTAGACAATGGTGGAGATTTATCCAAACTGGTGTAAAGGGAAACTGGCCTAGTTACGTAGCAACCATTCAGATTCCACCTTTTATTTTTCAAATGAGCTGTGAAAAATGAAAGGTGAAATCTGATTGGTTGCTAAGTCAGTTCTACTTTATACCAGTTTGAATAAATCTCTAGTATAAAAGGAATTCTCCAGACAAAACTGACACAGCCCACATGTATTAATGAGTGCACCCAGAAATACTGTAGTCGTAAATTGCTCCAGAATCTGGTGCAATTTGGTGCATTTTTGATGCAATTTGCTGCAGTTTTAGAAAAAACTACTGCACCTGCATTCTTGGTTTGACTTTTTTTTTTGCTGCTAATAAAATTGCCATAAAAACCACATATGCTTTTTGCATGTGGTTTTTTTTTAATAGATTTTTTAAGCTGCTTTTTTGACATGTGTAAATTGCCTTGTTTTTTCAAGCGTTTTTTCCTTGTTGAGAAGGGGATGGAAAAACGCCTAAAAAAGCACCGTCGCTTCAACATGCTGTGTTTTTAATGAAAAAGATACAGATGCCGAAAACACCAGTAGCAAAAAAAATAAGTATGTTTGTTCCGCTTTTCATAATTCCCATAGACTTACAAATTGCAGCTAATATATGGAGTTGCCCCCCCCCCCCCAAAAAAAAAAAAAAAACATGGAAAAAAAGCTTTAAAAATGGCAAAATGCTGCAAAAACTATGTGAGAATTCAGCCTAAAAGAACACTTAAAGGGGTATTTCCATCTTAAGCTGGCCATGCACATTAGATGTATGTTGGCGTACAAAGGATGACCATTTAATGAGTATAAAGGCCTCCCGATTTTGGGATTTCAACTGCCTAATCGTTTCTTTCTTGGGGAGACTCCTCTGCCAACAACTTCCCCTCTCTATTCTTACCAACTTGAACAGGCATATGTATGAGGCCTCTTTCACGTACATGTGCTGTCTGTGGTCTGAACAGGCCGCTCATATACTGTGGATTAGCACATCATTGGTTTTCCATGGACGGAAGCATGCCCGTGATGCACATTATAGTCTTATGGGCCTGTGAAAACCACAGACACAACACGGATGCCACAAAAGTAAAGAGCTCCAGCTCACCTGTCCACGGGAAGACGATCGTGCCCCGGTCAGTCTGATTGAAGACCACTTTATATATACATGAGAAAAGGATCCACCACAGCTGATTTAAAATCCACGGAAATCTTTATTTGATACGCACAACGATACACATGCTGGGGAGTAGGTACCCTTGGTACTCCTGTTGACGCGTTTCGGACACGTTACATGTTCTTAGTCGTAACTAAGGGCATGTAACATGTCTGAAACGCGTCAGCAGGAGTACCGGGGGTACCGTCTCCCCAACATGTGTATCGTTGTATAAAATAAAGATTTCCGTGGATTTAAAATCATCTGTGCTGGATCCTTTTCTCATGTTTACAATACAGATGCCGTCTGTGGTTTTCGCGGACGGTTGCTTGAAAATACTTTGGAAGTCGATTTTCCGCCTTGCAGTGTCCGTGAAACATGGAAGACACTCAGACTGAAAACATGAATCAAACACGGATAAGTCACTGACAGTGTGAAGGATGAAACACAGACCGTGCCATCACAGGCATACCACGGATCAGGAGTGATAGCTGTTGGCTATGTTATGTGCATGGCCAGCCTTAGACATTAATAGCATATGTGCTCAAAAGGGGTGGAATATAAAAAGAAGGTAAGGGTATATAAATTAACAGAGTTAACATGTCCTTATGGGGTTCAAATAAATATGTGACATTTTCCTGTAAATTATTGTATCTGCCCCTGTTCAGAATTTTACCAAAAGTCATAGCAAAACAGTAGAAAAAATGTCTATAAAAATATCTTGCTCAAAATGCTAACTAAATGCTAACAATAAATGAATGGAGAAAAAAATTGAAAATGTGGAAGATAAATGGATGCCATAAAGCCAGATATAGAGCTGAAAAGTAATTATTAGTATAATTATAAGCATCTTATGCAGATGTCAGTGTTGGGTGAGTATAATAGGATTTATCCATGGGGAAAAACTGTGAAATGGAGAGTCCCTGACGAAAATCCTACAGTAATGATTCTTGTGTAAGACGTCTATGTTCCTGTGATACCAGCACGGACAAACGCTTGGCATGATATTTCAGCGCTATGTCGTTATTTTATCTTCTATAATCCTCCTAGAATATACTATATAATGGGAAGTGCGAAGTCTCATTGTGTTTTTGAGGGTTCTACTCAATCTAATTAAGTGACCAACAAACCCTGACTTGATATTGAATATGTGTGACTCACTTTAAAAGCTATGTACACATTATGTTCATTTTGAGCTAAAAATCATATTTTCAATTGGTCTTTATTAAACATTTTGAACCAGTGTCTTTGTGTAGCCTTGAATTTCTTTAGAAGCAGGATCTGAATTTTCGCTCTGTCCGTCAAGCAGCTCCTTATCTCTGACATTATAAACACTCATTATAGCTCAGTTCTCATCTTACTGATAAGAATGTCTTAAAGGGAACCTGTCACCCAAAAATCGCCTATTAAGCTGTTTACAGTACCTTATAGTGCTGTATACTCGGTTCTTGATGCACTTTTTGTTTGTTTTCCCGCATGTCTGCTCATTCAGAAATCGTAGTTATATTCAGCTGCTGCCCCGTGCTGCAAGTCAGGCTTGAAGTCACGGGGGCAGCGGCCTCGGCGTCTTACATGGCCCTCTCCCCGCCCCCTGCCTCTGTTACTGACAGCCGAACTCCGAATCCGGGACCGCGCTCAACGGCCGCATGCGCAGTAAAGGGCGGCAGGAGCGCGGTCCCGGCTGCCGCGCGTACTACGCGCCGTCTTACTTTCGCCGCACTGCGCATGCGCCCGACATCCTGTATCAAACGCGCCCGCGCCCAGATGCCGGGCGCGGGCGCGTTTGATACAGGATGTCGGGCGCATGCGCAGTGCGGCGAAAGTAAGACGGCGCGTAGTACGCGCGGCAGCCGGGACCGCGCTCCTGCCGCCCTTTACTGCGCATGCGGCCGTTGAGCGCGGTCCCGGATTCGGAGTTCGGCTGTCAGTAACAGAGGCAGGGGGCGGGGAGAGGGCCATGTAAGACGCCGAGGCCGCTGCCCCCGTGACTTCAAGCCTGACTTGCAGCACGGGGCAGCAGCTGAATATAACTACGATTTCTGAATGAGCAGACATGCGGGAAAACAAACAAAAAGTGCATCAAGAACCGAGTATACAGCACTATAAGGTACTGTAAACAGCTTAATAGGCGATTTTTGGGTGACAGGTTCCCTTTAAATAAGTGTTTATGACCTTTTAGTAATTAAGAGATAAGGTTTATTACATGACCGGCACAAAGTGAAAGTATGATTAACAGAGCTAGAAAAACAGTTAACCCTTTGTGACAGCTCAATATTAATTTTATAAAGACCAATTTTAAAAAAATATTTGTAGCCCAAAATGAGTAAAATGCAATCATAAAAAAAATTGCCCCTGAAGGTATACATAGCCTTTAAAGGAAGAAAAGTGATAGAAAATTACATAACATTTTTTAAAAATCTTGGTGACTTCTCACTTGTTGGTTTCTCTCCTATTTTATCACAAAACTGTAAAAAAATATATAAATAATTTAGTATGTCTCACTGGAGATCAGATATGCCCCTGCCCTTCCCATACACCTAGCTGTAAGGAAACTTTATTCATTCGGAGCCCTCCTTTCAGATGGTGAGTGTCCATCCTAGGTTCTTTCAGTGATATCAGGAGCTGTGCTCATGCCACAGTACACAGCTGACACACTGCTCCAATGGTTTTGGCCAAAACTGACCAAATAACTCAAATATGAACTCAGCCTTAGAGGTCGATTTTAGCATCAAGAAGAAGCGCACTCCTTTTACACCGTCGTCAGCTGATTCCACATAGATGTCTACAGAACCTGTTCTATTAAATGCTTATACAAGTAGTGCCCCCCGACAGAGTGGAGAGGGTGTCAGCAGTAAGTTTGTGTTGACGTCACTGATTAATTTGCCCTTCCTCTGATCGGTCAGAACAATAACCCACAAAAAAACTAATCCTGTCTGTGGAGCATATGCCTTCACTCGGTCAGCATTTGGTCAATAATCCATCAGTATTGCCAATGCCAAAAAAAAACAGGAGTGGATCTAAAACAGAGATCACACGTGAATGGAATATTTGCATGTCTTCTGTGTTTTGCACCCACTCCTGCTTTTGGCTACCAAATCATAAGCCAATTCTGACAGGGACCATACAGGCCTTACAGCTGCTACACAGACAGGATCCGTTGTGCGTCTCATTTTTACTTCCTTCTGATAGATCAGAAGAAAGGTCAAATAAATGATGATGTCAGCCAGGCCGAAAGCCAAACTAGTGGACCAGTCATGAAGTGGGGAGGGTGGGAACAGCATAAGAAGTCCACAGAGTGGACCTATGACATAGTGGTGAGGTGGAAGCAGCATGAGGAGACCACAGAGTGGCCCAATGACAGGGTCTGGAGGTGGCAGCAGTATGAGGAGGCCACAGAGTTGTACAATGACACAGTCTGAAGTTGGCAGCAGTATCAGGAGGCCACCGAGAGGCACAATGACGGAGGCTGGATGTGGCGGCAGCAGCATCAGAAAAAGGGCATCGAGTGGCACAATAGTCTGGAGTTGTCAGCATCAGTAGAAGGCCACCAAGTGGCACAATGACAGATTCTGGAGGTGGCAGCATTATGAGGAGGCCACTGAGTGGCACAATGACTGAGTCTGGAGGTGGCGGCAGCAGCATCAGGATAAGCCCACCGAGTGGCACAATAACCAAGTCTGGAGGTGGCGGCAGCATCAGGAGAAGGCCACCAAGTGGCACAACGACAGAGTCTTAAATTGGCAGCAGTATGAGGAGGCCAACGAGTGACACAATGTCCGATTTTGGAGTTGGTAGCAGTATAAGGAGGCCAGCGAGTAGCACAATGTCCGAGTCTGGAGTTGGCAGCAGTATAAGGAGGCCAGCGAGTGGCACAATGACCAAGTCTGGAGTTGGCAGCAGTATAAGGAGGCCAGCGAGTGGCACAATGACCGAGTCTGGAGTTGGCAGCAGTATGAGGAAGCCAACGAGTGGCACAATGACAGAGTCTGGAGGTAGTGGCAGCAGCATCAGGAAAAGGGCATTGAGTGGCACAATGATAGAGTCTGGAGTTGTCAGCATCAGGAGAAGGCCACCAAGTGGCACAATGACAGATTCTGGAGGTGGTAGCATTATGAGGAGGCCACCGAGTGGCACAATGACCGAGTCTGGAGGTGGCGGCAGCAGCATCAGCATTTAGGATAAGCCCACCGAGTGGCACAATAACAAAGCATGGAGGTGGCGGCGGCAGCAGCATCAGGAGAAGGCCACCGAGTGGCTCAATGACAGAGTCTGGAGGTAGCGGCAGCATAAGGAAAAGGCCACAGAGTGGCACAACGACAGAGTCTTGAGTTGGCAGTAGTATGAGGAGGCCAACGAGTGGCACAATGACCGAGTCTGGAGTTGTCAGCAGTATAAGGAGTCCAATGAGTGGCCCAATGACAGAGTCTGTGTCATGGAACCATGAACCAGACGTACAACAAGAGATAAGTGGAAATAAGAAGGCTTTATTGAAAATCAAGCTGTAAGGCAAAAGTCCAAACGGGTGGCTAAACCGAAGCAGGGTCTTGCGAAGCCAGAGGTCAGGAACCAGAAGGGTAGTCAGACGAAGCCTGGATCAGGAACCAGCAGGGTAGTCAGACGAAGCCTGGATCAGGAACCAGCAGGGTAGTCAGACGAAGCCTGGATCAGGAACCAGCAGGGTAGTCAGACGAAGCCAGGATCAGGAACCAGAAGCAGCAGCAGTCTTAGAAGCATGTGAACACAGGAGGACCAAGCAAGGAACTGAAGCCACAGACCTCCTATATATATAAGCTAGGCATCCAGCTCCTCCCAGTGGGAAGGAGGAGCCGCAGGGTGGAAGGCTACAAGAAACCCAGAAACCAAGATGGCCGCCAGCACATGTCAAACGAAGGAGAGCAGCAAGAAGGTAAGACCATGACAGTCTGGAGGTGGCAGCAGCAGCAGCAACAGGAGAAGGCGACTAAATGGCACAACGACTGAGTCTTGAGTTGGCAGCAGTATGAGGAGGCCAACGAGTGGCACAATGACCGAGTTTGGAGTTGGCAGCAGTATAAGGAGGCCAACGAGTGGCACAATGACCGAGTCTGGAGTTGGCAGCAGTATGAGGAAGCCAACGAGTGGCACAATGACAGAGTCTGGAGGTAGTGGCAGCAGCATCAGGAAAAGGGCATTGAGTGGCACAATGATAGAGTCTGGAGTTGTCAGCATCAGGAGAAGGCCACCAAGTGGCACAATGACAGATTCTGGAGGTGGTAGCATTATGAGGAGGCCACCGAGTGGCACAATGACCGAGTCTGGAGGTGGCGGCAGCAGCATCAGCATTTAGGATAAGCCCACCGAGTGGCACAATAACCAAGCATGGAGGTGGCGGCGGCAGCAGCATCAGGAGAAGGCCACCGAGTGGCACAATGACAGAGTCTGGAGGTAGCGGCAGCAGCATAAGGAAAAGGCCACAGTGTGGCACAACGACAGAGTCTTGAGTTGGCAGTAGTATGAGGAGGCCAACGAGTGGCACAATGTCCGAGTCTGGAGTTGGTAGCAGTATAAGGAGGCCAGCGAGTGGCATATTGACCGAGTCTGGAGTTGGCAGCAGTATAAGGAGGCCAGCGAGTGGCACAATGACCAAATCTGGAGTTGGCAGCAGTATAAGGAGTCCAGTGAGTGGCCCAATGACAGAGTCTGGAGGTGGCAGCAGTATAAAGGGGCCACCAAGTGGCACAATAACAGAGTCTGGAGGTAGCGGCAGCAGCAGCAAGAGGAAAAGGCCACTAAGTGGCACAACGACTGAGTCTTTAGTTGGCAGCAGTATGAGGAGGACAATGAGTGGCACAATGACCGAGTCTGGAGTTGGCAGCAGTATAAGGAGGCCAGCTAGTGGCACAATGACCTAGTCTAGAGTTGGCAGCAGTATGAGGAGGACAATGAGTGGCACAATGACCGAGTCTGGAGTTGGCAGCAGTATGAGGAGGCCAACAAGTGGCCCAATGACCTAGTCTAGAGTTGGCAGCAGTATGAGGAGGCCAACGAGTGGCACAATGACAGAGTCTGGAGGTAGTGGCAGCAGCATCAGAAGAAGGCCACTGAGAGGCACAACGACAGAGTATGGAGTTGGCAGCAGTATGAGGAGGCCAACGAGTGGCACAATGACCGAGTCTGGAGTTGGCAGCAGTATAAGGAGGTCAGTGAGTGGCACAATGACCGAGTCAGGAGTTGGCAGCAGTATGAGGAAGTCAACGAGTGGCACAATGACAGAGTCTGGAAGTAGCTGCAGCAGCAGCATCCGGAGAAGGCCACTGAGTGACACAACGACAGAGTACAGAGTTGGCAGCAGTATGAGGAGGCCAACAAGTGGCACAATGACCTAGTCTTGAGTTGGCAGCAGCATGAGTAGACCATCAAGTGGCACAATGACAGAATGTGGAGGTGGCGGCAGCAGCAGCATCAGGATACCACACAGTGGCAAGGTGACACAGTGTGGATAAGGCAGTGGCAGCAGGATCAAGATGCCACACAGTGGCAAGGTGACATAGTGTGGAGATGGCAGAAGCAGCAGCATCATCAGGAGACCACAGAGTGGCAAGGCGACAGTGTGGATAAGGCAGCAGCAGCAGGATGCCACAGATTGGCAAGGTGACATAGTGTGGAGATTGCAGCAGCATCATCGGGATACCACAGAGTGGCAAGGTGACATAGTTTGGATAAGGCAGCAGCAACAGCATCAGGATACCAGACAGTGGCAAGGTGACATAGTGTGGATAAGGCAGCAGCAGCAGGATACCACAGAGTGGCAAGGTGACATAGTGTGGAGATGGCAGTAGCAGCAGCATCAGGATACCACAGAGTGGCAAGGTGACATAGTGTGGAGATGGCAGCAGCAGCTGTATCAGGAGACCACAAAGTGACCTGGTGACAAAGTGAGGCGGTGGGTGGCAATATCAGTACCGGCTGATGAAGGTGGGTGAAAGACGGAGCACTTGGCATCAGATGTGTGGCATCAGGCGGGTGGCAGCATCAGAGTGGTAGCTGAGGCAGGTAGCCAGAAGAAACCAGTCTCTTTTGTGAAAGCTCTGGGGTGGCACCATGGATGATCTAGTCCAGGGATCAGCAACCTTCGGCACTCCAGCTGTGGTGAAACTACGACTCCCAGCATGCACACCTCCTTGGCTGTACTCACAACTCCCAAAGAAGTGAATGGAGCATGCTGGGAGTTGTAGTTTCACAACAGCTGGAGTGCCGAAGGATGCTGATCCCTGATCTAGTCTGATGCATCAGGGATTGGTGGGTGTAAATCCTGGCTGATCCACACCTGATTCATCTTGACAAAGGTCAGTCTCTTCACATTTTAGACAAGCGAGTTCTCCTTGGGGTAACTATCGCCCCCGCCGCACTAAACATCCGTTCTGATGCCACACTACTGGCCGGGCAGGACAGCTTTTCCAGGGCAAACTCTGCTAGTTGCGGCAACAAATCCAGTTTGGCTGCCCATTAGTCCAGCGGATCTTTAATGTGGGTTGGCAGGGTGCTGTCCAAGTATGCCACCACCTACTGGTTCAGGTCCTGCTCCAGGTCTACCTGCTGCTGCTGGTGAGTAGTTTCTTCACTATGCGGGAGAAGAAAGCTACTCATCAGTGTCTGTAGACTCAGGCTGCTGATGATGGAGCTGGTAGTGCTCCTGCCACCCCACCCCTACCCAGCAGTCATGGCAGAGGAACGTGAGCGCAGAGGGCCCCCCCGGTCAGATCTGTGAGAGGATGGACAATGGCACAGA
Organism: Bufo gargarizans; assembly: GCF_014858855.1. NCBI lineage: Eukaryota > Metazoa > Chordata > Amphibia > Anura > Bufonidae > Bufo > Bufo gargarizans. The sequence goes on from NC_058086.1 coordinate 28,939,153, forward strand.
TAGGCAGCGGCCAACTGACTACATAGGATGTCTCTGTAGTAGTTCAATTTGTCCTCCCTCTCAGTCCGTGTAAAAAAAAGCCCCCATTCTGGACCGGTAGCGAGGGTCCAACAAGGTGGGGAGCCAGAAGTCATCCCTCTGCCGAATGGTGACAATTCGGCTGTCACTACGCAAGCAAGTGAGCATGCTTTGGGCCATTTGTACAAGTGACTCGGAGGGTCTCCCTCCCTCCATCTCCATTGCATACTACCACGGTGTGTCTAGGTCCTCTGTCTCGTCTTCCTCATCACCCTGTAGCTCCTCTGGTTGCTCCTGCTCCTCCTCTCCTGCCACCTGAGTAGAAAAAACACCCATTTCGCTTCCTTGCCTGTGTTCCAATGTCCTTCTCCGCCTCCTCCTCCTCCTGTTCAGCCCCCACAGGGCTTATGTGGACGTTAGATCTAGGCACTACGTTTCCAGACCCCTGACCAGCCATTGTTACCAGCATCTGTTCAAGGACATGAAGCAGTGGAATGACGTTGTTCATCCCATAGTCATGGCGACTGACAAATAACGTGGCCTCCTCAAAGTACCTGAGCAAACGGCAGGTTTCACGCATGAGCTGCCACTGGCTGACATCGAAGTTACACAGGGGGGTACTCCTATCCGCTTGCATCATCAAGAAATTGTTTATGGCCTTTATCTGTTCGTATAGTCGGTCCAACATACGGAGGGTGGAATTCCAACGGGTGGAAACATGTAGTACTTTTATTCACCTGCAGGAACAGCCTGCTGGAGTTCCTTGCCGTTAGTGTGAAACTAGCCTAAGTCTCCGATTGGGACTAACAAAAAGCTAAAAAGAAAAATAAATAATAATAATCAAGTAAAATAATCAAGATAAAAAACAAAATCTAAAGTGGTCACAGTACAGTAAAACGTGTAAAAAAAAAAAAAAAACTAAGATACCAAAGTTGCAGTTTTTTTGTTCATCCCACCTTCTAAAAAAAGCGATAAAAATTGATCAAAAAGGGAAAAAGGCACCAATGAAATCTACGGAAAAATCTGTGGATGGAAAAATAAGTCTTTGAATGTGGCAACACAAAACCAAATTATTTTCTAAAACAAAGTTTTTATTGCAAAAGTAGAAAAACATTCAAAAGTTGCCAAAAATTAGATGTACCCCAATATTATGGCATTAAAAATACAACTCATTCCACAAAAAAACATACGACCAAAAATAGAAAACAATTATGGCATTTGAAATTCTGAGATAAAAATGCAGTGTCCAAAATAGGCAGTGTCCTTAGAGAGATTTGTCCAGCTTTTTATTATTATTTTTTTTCTATATTTCTATACCTGCTTCCTGCCACTCCGTTTTGGCTCCCTCACTGGTTTTCTGGTCTACTTCTGATTAGATGGGGTCACGTGCGCCACAGCAGCAGATGACTGGCCTCAGAGTTGACAAACATGTCCTCAAGCAGCATGTGACCAAGCAGTGATGTGCCGCTTAGGGACATGTCAGCGCTGAAACTAGTCATTGGCTCTTTATAGACAGGGACTGGAAGACGAGTGAGGGGAAATGGATCAGCAGGAAGCAGGTGAGTATGTTTTTTTACAGATGGGGGACTGTAAGACCAGTTTTTAACAGATTGGGGAAGACCAGTAAAGGGAGCTGGATGTATGGGTTTTTTTTTGTTTTGTTTTTGCCCAGGTACAGCACACTGGGGTTGAAGTCTAAAAATGTAAAAAAAAAAGTTGGAAAACCCTTTAAGGGTACTTTCACACTAGCGTTTTTCTTTTCCGGCGCTGAGTTCCGTCCTAGGGGCTCAAATCCGGAAAAGAACTGATCAGTTTTATCCTAATGCATTCTGAATGGAGAGTCAGTCCTTCAGGATGCATCAGGATGTCTTCTGTTCAGTCTTTTTGACTGATCAGGCTTTTCAGAAAAACGTAGCATGCAGTATTTTTACCTCCGGCCAAAAAGCCTGAACACTTTGACTGAACGCCTGATCAGGCTTTTTTCCCATTGACTTGCATTAACGCCGGATCCGGCGCCGTGTGTTCAGTCAAAACGGATCCGGCTTTTGCATGTTAAACCCGAAAAATGTGAAAAAAAAGTTAAAGTCCATAAATGGCGGATCCGTTTTTTCCAATGCATTTTTCCATTGTGATCGAAAGCCTGATCAGGATTCAAATGTAATCCGTTTTCACACGTTTTTCCGGATCCGGCGGGCAGTTCCGGTGTCGGAATTGAACGCCGGATTAAAACAACGCTAGTGTGAAAGTAGCCTTAGGGGTTTGAAATTTCTTACCCTTCACAGATGACATGGTCACTTCTTCTGTCAGGGTTTTTAATGCTATGGCTGACCTGTGTAGTGTTACATTACATCAGTGTACGAAGTCAATGTTCTGGTTATGTTCGTAAGGGTCTATTTTAGAGGACCAGTGCTTTACAGGTGAAACTCGAAATATTACAATATCGAGCAAAGTTAATTTATTTCAGTAATGTAACTTAAAAGGTGAAACTAATACATGAGACTCATTACATGCAAAGCGAGATTTCAAGCCTTTATTTGTTATAATTTGGATGATTATGGCTTACAGCTTATGAAAACCCCAACGTCACAATCTCAGCTACCCTTTACTCAGGGGGTATGGGTTAATTAGCTGACTAGAGGGTGACACTTTGAGCCTAGAATATTGAACCTTTTCACAACATTCTAATTTTAAGTTGCATTACTGAAATAAATGAACTTTCGCAAGATTTTCTTATTTTCCGAGTTTCACCTGTAGAAGATCATTTTTCACTGCAGTTTCTGAGAAGTCATCTAATATTCGTTGTTGGCCATCTGTTTAGTCTACAGACTATTTAAAAGGGTTGTCCACTAGACCTAACATATAATGCTATATCTTACCAATTATATCTAAGGTTTACTAAAGTGTATATGAAATCAATACTCCTTAGGGTCATACCAAAAACGAATTTTCTGTTCTATGTAAAAGTATGACTATGAAAAAGAATCCAGATTGCAGGAACCATCAGTGAAAGGTAAGTATGTGCCTACATTTTGGTTCTTTCCTCATCTGCACAGCAGCATTTCTAAAGGCCAACTACAGACCCAACACAACACGACTTGGCAACAGCACAGGAATGAGTTATCGATCAGCCCTTTATAAACTTACAGAAATTTACAATGTCGGCCATATTTAATGGGATTAGAGGGGATTAAATCTTGCAGAACTATTATTGTGCGGAAACATTTCTCCAAGCTAAGAATCCTTCCAGGCATGTAAACACGTTTCTCTCTGTCTAGAAAGGAGAATTAGAGATCATTCAATAGGATCACTTGGCACAAAACAAATGAGGCATAACCTTTACAAAGTCAAGCTCTGCAGCAGTATTCTGCCATTTTGCCTTTAGTTTCGCCGCTGACAGTCAAAATTGTTTGTGTAGGAAGTGTTCGTGGTTGTCTACTTTTCCTACCTCTGCTTGGAATTCTATGAGGGAAATGTCATAAATTGTGTTTAGGAGTAAATATGCCAAATCCATGTCATGGTGGCAACTTCTGGTGGACTTCTATGTAAATCCAAGATTTGAAACACTTATCTTCTTAGTAACATCTTCTTGGCTTGTCGTTCCTGTGAACCTCCATATGATTCTGGGATGGCTTAGGCTGAGAAGTTGGACCAGCGAGTGCCAGCTTTACCCTTATGCACTCGGCCGTTGCCCGGCTGTTCCATACATTGGGGGACACAATTTGCGGTCCCCAATGCACGGGCACCAACATGAATGGGTCTTTGATCCATCTGCACTGCAAAAAAATAGATCATGTTCTATTTTTTCTGCGGTACGTAGGCACGGAGAGAAACCCCACGGAAGCACTCCGTAGTGCTTTCATGAGGTTCCGTGCCTCCGTTCCTTCACTGCACCTTCCGGATTGCGAGCCCATTCAAGTGAATATTGCTCTATTTACGGGCCACAATACGGGCACGTCTAGGCAATAGCTGTGTGCATGAGGCCTTACTGTATATTATGGCTGACAGTGCTTGAACAGCCAAAATTGGAAATAACTCCCATCCTGGCTATTTGGCACCTGAGATGCCGCAGTCAGTAGTTACCATACCATCATAGTGGTTAGATTGAAAGAAGGGACTCCCCATTACAGCTCTTTGGTGGTACCTACAGTTGTGTTCAAAATTATTTAACCCCTAATGCTGTAAAGGATTTTAGGGAATTTAGTGTACATTTGTAATTGTGTTCAGAATGAAATCTTACAAGGACTTTTTAAAGAACCAAATGCAACTAAAATGACATCAATTGTTTTTTTAATACAGTATTAAATGTTTTTTTTTGTGATTTCTTCATTGACGCAATTATTCAACCCCTCAGAGACTACCACTCTTAAGAACAAAGGTTCATTCAAATGTTTTCGATCAGGTATTGAAAACACCTGTGGATGTCAAGGAGCAGCAATCAAGCATAATAAGCACCAATTAGGCAGATGTAAAGGGACTGTAATACTCAGCTCCTTCTAGACATTTACTGGTGTGTTTACAAACATGGTGAAGTCAAGAGAATGGTCCAGGAAGACAAGAGAAGAGGTGATTTCTCTTCACAGGAAGGGCAATGGCTATAAGAAGATTGCAAAGATGTTAAACATACCAAGAGACACCATAGGAAGCATCATTCGCAAATTCAAGGCAAAGGGCACTGTTGAAACGCTACCTGGTTGTGGTAGAAAGAAGATGCTGACTTCAACTGCTGTGCGCTACCTGAAGCGCAAAGTGGAGAAAAGTCCCTGTGTGACTGCTGAGGAACTAAAAAGAAGATTTGTCAGATGTGGGGACTGAAGTTTCAGCTCAGACAATAAGACGCACACTGCGTAATGAAGGCCTCCATGCCAGAACTCCCAGGCGCACCCCCTTGCTGTCTCCAAAGAATAAGAAGAGTCGACTGCAGTATGCCAAAAGTCATGTGGACAAACCACAAAAGTTTTGGGATAGTGTTCTGTGGACTGATGAAACAAAATTAGAACTGTTTGGGCCCATGGATCAACGCTATGTTTGGAGGAGGAAGAACAAGGCCTATGAAGAAAAGAACACCTTGCCTACTGTGAAGCATGGCGGGGGGCAATCATGCTTTGGGGCTGTTTTGCTTCTACAGGTACAGGGAAGCTTCAGCTTGTGCAAGGTACCATGAATTCTCTTCAGTGCCAGGAGATATTGGATGAAAATGTGATGCAGTCCATCACAAACCTGAGGCTTGGGAGACGTTGGACCTTTCAACAGGACAATGATCCCAAGCATACCTCCAAGTCCACTAGAGCATGGTTGCAGATTAAAGGCTGGAACATTTTGAAGTGGCCATCGCAGTCACCAGACTTAAATCTGACTGAGAACCTCTGGTGGGACTTACAGAAAGCAGTTGCAGCGCGCAAGCCTAAGAATGTGACTGAACTAGAGGCTTTTGCCCATGAAGAATGGGCGAAGATACCCGTAGATCGCTGCAAGACACTTGTGTCAGGCTATGCTTCACGTTTAACAGCTGTTATAACTGGAAAAGGATGTTGTGCTAAGTACTAAGATTGAATGTCACTCGGGGGTTGGAATAAAACTGATATTGATGTGAGCACAGAAAAGACATTGGTGGTTATTTCATTATAAATGTTATGTTATATTAATAATAATTCTCAGTCAATCCCTTCATGCACCATGATGTACATGTACATCACAGGTGCAACGTTAACACCCACCTGCAACGATAGAGAGATAACTCCGATCCCAGCCATTTAAACATTTAGATACTGTCGTCAAGACAGAAGAAGGAATCTCCCTTTGTCTCCCATTCTTCACCCTGGCTGGACCTTTGGCATGATGCCACAATACACTACAATATATGCGTATTATGTACGCTATCAAACAATTGCAGGTTGAAGTTCCCAAATTAGACTAAAAAACATAAAGAATTGAAAACACCACAAATATAAAAAATGTACACAGTGGACAGTAGGTGCAGTGCAAGGCATTTAAAACCAACCTGCAGCTGGAAACAAAGCTTCACTATTATATACATTATAGAGGGTAAAAGCTTAGGAAAGCAGCTTGGTTGTATATATTGTATAGCGGATAATAGCTTAGGGAAGTATATTGCAGAGTAAGGAATCACTGTTTTATAAGCAGGCTAAGTTTTAAAGTTTTTTCTGCCTTAAAGGGGTATTCCAGTTACAGAAAGTTATCCCCTATCTCCGGAAAACCCATAGAAATTAATGGGGCAGTGGTGCACATTTACGACCAGCAGCTCCATCCGTGTCAGTGAGGCTACACGGTGTACGGGACCTAGCAGTGAGACCCCCGCCAATCTAATAGTTTGTGGATAACTTTCTGTAACCGGAATACCCCTTTTAGGACCTGCCGACAATCTTGTGTGTATGGTAGTGTCTTGACTTTCCCTGTCACTGCAAATATCAGGGGAATAAATGATTGGGCAGTTGGATTTCAACATGCCTGATCCTGTCTTTTCAAGGAAGACAAGCTGCACCAGAGGTGACTTGCAGGCCTTTACTCCTCTTTCCCTACTGGAAGTCTTGTCCCTTCCTGCTAAGCAGCAACTTTCTTCAACAGGTCTGAGAAAGTTAAAGAAACCCTAGTTGTGCCAAATTGCACCAAATTAGTACCTTTTTCTTTTTAAGATAAAAGACTGCTTTGAAGATGGATATGAGGGAAAAAAAGGAAAAAAATGTGTTTGTGCTAGAGGTTCCCCTAAGTAGCGTTGATGGTGGTCGGGGGAGGATTAGTGGTAGAATTACAAAAATCTTGTATAAAATCTTATATTTAAAAAAAACTGAGTATGTGGTTGTAAAAATATTCGGTAGTGAATGGTATTAAAACTGTGTATTATTAAAACACTGGAAAATAGTGTAATAAATATTTGCATAGATAGATAAGGTGGAGATGGGGGACTTACTTCACCAGGGATGGAGGTATAGGATAAGCATATGACACCTATACCTTCCCGTCCCCCACCGAGATCGCTTGATATGATCGTATGGACTCGCCTCCACGTCCCAGAAGAATGACACCAGGGTTCCAAGTGGAGAGTTCTTTAATGGTTAATAGCTCAACGCGTTTCGGGGTATATATCCCCCTTTCTCAAGAGCAAGTAAAATACAATGGATATGTCGGAAGTCATTCTGATACTTTTAATGGTGTCATTTAAATTTCTAAGATCTGATATATTAAAAAACAAAAACAGAACACTTTGTTCTGGATAATTTACTATTTTCTCTGCCAGTTATTAGTCTGCAGTGTCTTTCTTTTCGCCTACTTACGACTTGTCACCAGTCATTTAATCACCACAGGGGAGAATAATTTAAGAAAAGGAAGAGTCAGTTCTAAACAGCCAGGGGAGGGAACATTATCTTTACAGATGAATTTATTCCTGGGAAGAAAAAAAAAAATAATAGAAAAGAAAAAAAAAATATAGAAAATGAAATGTCTTAAAAGAAAAGTGCCTCGTTTGTTGCGGTCTTGGGACGATACAACTGATGCTCTAAGAATCTGTTCTCCCGTGATGAGCCTGTTTAATCTGCTACTCATTTCCAAAGCTTAGGTTGCCATAGAAACTGCTATATTACATTGTTACCTGCACTATCTCAAATAAACAGAACACCTTCTGCAAGGCAAAATACAGATAGCGCTTGTCTGCGTGTACCGTGAACAGTCCCTGCACAGCGCACACAATGAGCATTTTTCTTAGGCTTTTTGAATGTCGCTACTAATAATTACATTTTGTCATTTTAATTTTGCTGCCTACATTTGGTTACATGACATTTTTATAGGTTGTAAAATCTTGCTTTTTTTTTTTGTGATTTTGATTATACACGAAACATTATTTTGATGCCTGATTTGGACATTTTCTATTTAGTGGGATTGCAACTTAAAATGATAAAGAATAGATACCTAGTTCTTCCTATGGGCTTGTACAATGCTGGATCCTATTGTAGAGACCCAAAGGATATAATCTGGTTGAGGAACAGAACTGTCCCCTTGGGCATTCATTCTCTGGAAGCAAGAGAGAGACGTTATTATACTGAAAGCTGATTACAGAACTTCAGAACTGGTTATGGATGTGTTGGGTCTGACGGGAACAGTACTGCACATTCTGCCATCAAGGGAAACACTAATCCACTATGTAGGTTTTTACTCGTATGATCTACCAGAGATAGGCCTGCCATTGGTCTGACTACTGCTTATACTCCATGGTTCACATCAAATGCAAAGTTACAAAGTTGATCCAGAGGCAGAAACACCACGACGTAGAAGGCAATTTTCATCATTTTAGAGGGGAAAAAAATCCTTTCCAAATCTAAATCTGACAATCAGAATAACTTCCTAGATTAGCGACCCTTCTATACAGGGGCGGACTGGCAATAGACCCAACAGGGAGCTTTCCTGGTGGGCTGATGCCCAAGAGGCCACCTCATCCTTCCTCACGGCAGCTGGCCAGGTACATTATGATCTGATGCTCTTAGTATTAATTAAGGCTAGGAGCATCAGGTACTTATGTACCTGGCCAGCAGCCAGGGTCCCTCCTGAATTCAACTGTATTGCCATCCCCAGGTCAGTGATACAGTTGAATACTGCGGCACAGGTGGCAGTATTTTGTGCTGCACTTTAGTATACGGTTCTCCTGGGGCAGTATTTTAAGCTGCACTGTGGTATTTGGTTCTACTGGGGCGGTATTTTAAGTTGCACTGTGGTATTTGGTTCTACTGGGGCAGTATTTTAAGTTGCAATGTGGTATATGGTACTGCCGGGGCAGTATTTCAAGCTACACTATAGTATTTGGTTCTGTTGGGGCGGTATTTTGTGCTGCACTATTGTATTGCAGACCCTGCCTACATCTGTTGTCTCTACCCACTTGTATTGCCATACCTTCTACAACATGGGGCCACTTTTAGTTTTTTCCAGGGCCACTTTAAGTTCCCATTCTGCCAATGCTTCTATAGTAATCTGATAACTATGCCTTGTAAAGAAATACATCCAGGACCCTTTTTCTTGAGTTCACCATCACCACCTTCTGTGGCAGGAAGCCCCATAATCTCCCTGCTCCTACAGTAAAGAATTCTCTCTTATGTTGGTGTACAAACTAAGATAGATGTCCCCGTATTACACCTAGAGTCCTGGGTATATTAAGATCTTCATACCTTCCAATTTTAGAATTTCAGTAAAAAATTTAGAGATAGGCAATTACTTTACATTTGTCCAAGGTCTTTTGCATTGTAGTGGGTGAAATCAGCTGGAGCCAGAAGAAATACCCTGGCAATACCAATGGCTCAGTGGTTAGCACCCTGGTGATACCAATGGCTCAGTGGTTAGCACCCTGGTGATACCGATGGCTCAGTGGTTAGCACCCTGGTGATACCGATGGCCCAGTGGTTAGCAGTGCACCCTAGTGATACTGGTGGCTCATTGGTTAGAACTCATGCCTTGCAGCACTGGGGTCCTGGGTTCGAATCTGCCCAAAGACAACATTTGCATGGAGTTTGTATGTTCTCCCCGTGTTTGCGTGGGTTTCCTCCCGCACTAGATTGTGAGCCCCATTGGGGACAGAGTGATGCTAATGTGTGTAAAGCGCTGCGGAATATAGCAGTGTTAAGTGCGTAAAATAAATAAATAGGCTGCTTTTGCAAAATTCCTTCAAGTCATGGTGTGACTTGCACCCGAACATTGCTGTTTGTAGTAGTTAATGGGATTTTCCGATGTTTGAAAACTATGTGCAAATGGTTTACATGCAGCAGCAAGATTAGTCACTTGCTAATGTAGTGTCTGTAGCTGGGATGCCTATGTAAGCCAGTATGAAAGTCACATCATCATGCTCCTGGGGTTTGTCTCCTGCTTCTGTGACGTCCATACTCTGAACACATGGCTATCTCCCTCTGAAATAAAGGAACTCAAACATCAAATGTCCCTTATCGCCACAGCTCCCTGACTCTTCCCCTCTATTGCCTGAATCCTGGAGGGATTGTATTTCACATGCTGGGCAGCACATTGTCGCAGAGTCAGCAACAGAGCAGCAGAACAGTCAAGGAGTAATTACATGACACACAGGGGCGGATTAAGTGCATGATGGGCCCAGGGCTGTCCACCCAACTCGGGCCCCTCCCTCCATTATTTTTTTATATATATATGAAGAGGCTGTGGTGCTTTGTGAGCGCCACAGTCTCTTCCTAGGACATATGACATCACATTCACCGTTACATGGCCTAGGTGCAGCTCAGTTCCATCCGAGTGATTGGGGCTGAGCTGCAATACCAAGCGCAGTGCTATCAAATGGCAGCGCTGAGCAAAGAGGCTGCGGCGCTGACTGGAACATCGCGGTCTCCTCAAACAGCTTATTGGCTAGGGTGCCAGGAGTCGGACCCCCACCAATCTCATATTGATGACCTATCCTGAGGATAGGCCATCAATATAAAAAATCCCAGAGAACATGTGCAGTACATGGGTGCATATCTATGGATGAAGGGGGTTATAGTCATATAATATAAACACTATCCAGTGTACTGTAATTCACCTGTGTTATAACCCCCCTCATCCATAGGAATGCACCCACATACTGCAGTACATGGGTGTGTTCCTATAGATGAGGGGGCTTATAGTCACATTTAATATACACAGGTCAATTATGGTACAATTCTTGGACAGTGTTAATATTAAATGTGACTATAACCCCCCTCATCCATAGAAATTCCCTCATGCACTGCTGCACATGGGTGTATTCCTATTAATGAGGGGGTTATAGTCACATTTAATGCAAACACTTAGGCCAATAATAGTACAGCTCCTGGACAGTGTTTATATTAAATGTGACTATAACCCCCCTCATCCTAAAGAGTGCACCTATGTACTGCAGTACATGGGTGTATTCCTATAGCTGAGGAGAGGTTATAGCCATATGTAACACGTATTTGTCCAGATCGGCCCTTGAGCTCCCTTCTTTATATCCAGGCTGTCACTCCCCAAGTCTCCGGTAGAGACAGCCCAGTAGTCCCAGTGGAAAGTAGTGCTGACTCGGGGGGCCGGAGGTTCAGTAGTGACGAGCAGTTGGTAGTGGCGAGCGGTCGGGCAACTGACTAAACTGATTGGTGGAGGCGGCAGAGCAGCAGTTCCCGCTGTCCTCACCACCAATCAGCTCAACATACAGGGCAGCAGTGCCGGAGCGCGTCACAGTAGGGGAGGGAGGTTCGGAGGACAGCACAGCGTCAGTGCTGCTAAGCAACAGCAGACTGAGCGCTCACACGTCCTAGTAAACATGGGTGCTGGCGGCATTTAGCTTCAATGACCGCCGCCCGCCCCCCACTTCCTACTAGAGGGCGCCACCTCACATTATTAACACTGGAGGTGCGTCTTTAGATAACAGCCTGCAATGTGACGGCCATATTTCTTGGTACGTTTGCTTTATAAGATGCATTGACTTCTTCCCCCCATTTTGGGCGGAAAAGTGCGTCTTATAAAGCTCTACATATAATAGAATACAGCACCACATACCTCTTACTTCAAGTGACATCTCCTGTCATGTAGATCTTCTCTTTCCTCTTCTCCTCCGTTTGCCCCAGAACGCCATGACTAATTCTTTCAGCCACATCTCATTTCTACAGAGTTTGTTTCACAGACATGTTTGATTTCTCATAATTGGGGTCATTTTTCAAACTGGTGTAAAGTAGAACTGGCTTAGTTGCCCGTAGCAACTAATCAGTTTCCATCTTTCATTTTCAAAAGGAGCTGTCTAAAATTAAAAGCGAAATCTGGTTGCTATGTACAACTAAGCCAGTTCTCCGTTACACCAGTTTAATAAATGACCCCCAAATGTCCCTATAGTGTCTACAGCAATTATAATGTCCCCTAGAGTGCCCCCCGTAATAATAACATCCTATATTGTGCTCCAGGTAATAATGCCCGTATAGTGTCCCTGAAAAATAATGTTCCCTAATATGTCCTTGTAATAGAAATGCCCCTATAGTTCCTACCTAATAGCAGCATCCTCCACACTACCCCCATATAGTAGTTTGCCCCCCACACTGCCCCCGCAGTATTAATTTCTCCACACTGCCCCCACAGTATTAATTCCCCCCACGGTAGTAATTTTCCCCCACACTGCCCCCACAGTATTAATTTCCCCCACACTACTAATTTGCCCCCACGTAGTAGTTTGCTCCCCATGTAGTAGTTTGCCGCCCACTGTCCCTTTAGTACTATTCTCCTGTGCCCCCCAGTAATGTCCCCCAAAGTTGGCACATACAAAAAAAAATAAAGGCTAATACTTACCTGTGTCCAAGTCAGCGCTCACTGGTAGATGGTAGGCAGGTGTGCTGCGCACACACGTCAGTGTGCTGAGTCCGGGCACAGGCGTGCACTGATGTCATCAAGCCCGCCTGCGCCAGGATTTTACTACCGCATAGGCTTCAGGCCTGCTAGGCCTGATTCCTATAGCGGTGATCGGGGGGGCAGGGAACTGTGCGCTACCGTGCCCCGTCGTAGTTTGTGGGGGTTTGGGTCGGCGTTGGGCTCCCCAGCGATGCCGGGCCCGGGGCTACAGACCCAAACTCCCCAATTATAATCTGCCGCTGATCACACACTGGAGCCAGTTTAATGGAAAGTCAATTAACCTATCAGAATGTTATGAACTGTGAGAAGAAACTAAATCACCAAGGAGGAGGGTATTCACACAAACACAGTAAGATCATACCATGCCCATATGAAGGTTGTCCTTGGTCAGATTCAATCTTACGTGTATAAGACAGTAGTCATAACCACTGAGCAATGTTGCTTCTCCAAGGAAAGGAATAACAACGCAGTCAACATCATCTTGTTGATGGTTTCCAAGTAGCAACGGGAAATTTTATTTCTATAAAACACAAAGCCTGCAAATAAGTGAAAAAGTAATGGAGATTTTTACAAAGAATCAAGTTACTGTTTGCCATAGCTTTAGCTTTACTTTAATTTTTTTTTATCCCTTTCTCAATTACTGTATTTTACGCTTTATAAGACACACTTTTTTCCCCCAAAAAGTGGTGGGAAAATGACAGTGCATCTTATAAAACAAATACTTGGGAGTCCTGCCAGTATGGAAATGCTCACTAGCATGCAGGAGGCCTGAGGAGCGGTGAGCGTAGCGTCGCTGACTCGCTAGCATTGCTTGTACACTCCCTGGTTTTACTCTAGGCCTCCACTGCGTACAGCGTCAGAATGTAGTGCGTTCACTATGACCTGATGTTGTACACAGTCAGGTCACAGTGCAGCGCGGGCCTGGAGAAGACCAGGGAGCGGCGAGTACAGGAGAGACGACCAGATTTACAGAGTGGAGTAGGAGCTGGAGAGGAAAACCTTACAGTATTTTATTGCATGTATATTGCAGTAATACTTCACTGGACGTGCCCCAAGTCATTGTATAATAATACTTTTCATGGGATAACCCCTCTAGTTCCCCTGGTAGCGACCCTGAAGAGAGACTCCCGGTTATTCCATCGACAATACTTCCTGTGATCATTTTATTTTTGGTTGCAGCACCCTTCTGATATAAAAAGAGAAGTCATTCAACCAAGCAGCGGCTGAATGGATTTATCTAGATTTTCGTCTCTCCTTACTAGTACGTTTTTTTCATCTTCCATCCCCCATTTGGTTTGTTGATCCATGTGTCCAAATACAACATATTCGAGAAGGTAACGTGCAGCAAACAATAAACAGGATCTATTTCTGGGACGCCCGGCAGATTTGTTGAGGCGTAGAATGATATTTTTGTACTGCGCCTTAATCGGGTACGCGTTAGCACCTACACATGTACACAGTTTGCTTTTCGTTTGCTCAAAACAGGAGAATTTTCTTTAGCATGGCATATGGTGTGCACCTGCCTCTTATTTTAATATAAATCCTAGAATCCTAGGTAGCCGAGGCCAGGATATATTCATATGTTGCTATACGGTTGGTATCTTTAACCCCCCCGTGCTATATTGATGGATCCTGTAAGTACAGCCGGCTGCCCTTCCCTCACCTCGCAACTCGCTAAAAACAGAATTTAGCAGGAGATAAGAACTGTGTGCCCCACAGCGTCTGCCATTTACTTTAAAAATGTTGAACCTTTTTTGATCCATGGCCCGGGGCAGCTTCTTGGCTGTAGGGTGAGCAAAAATGTGTTTTTCACTTGAAAGTATCTACAATCCATAGACTTTTCCTGTGAATTTGTTTTGTACTTACAGGAATGAGAACAAAGTTACTGTGAAATTAGTTCCATTGCTGCAGCCAATCTACAAGGCGCAGTCCTTCTGCAGAGGCTTTTCCATAGCAAAGTTGAATAGCTAAGCCATATGACTTAATGGGGTTGTGTCATCTCAAGGATTGGTGGCATGTCGCTAGGATATACCACCAGTGTCTGATTGGTGCAGGTCTCACCTCTGGGACCGGCCCGCTTTCTCCAGAATGGCGCGCGTAAAGTGAAGTAGAGCGGATTGTGCATGTGCACCCTCCCTCCATTCTTTTCTATGGGACTGCCTAAAATAGCTGAGCACTGGCTTGTCTATTTCCGTCAGCCCCATAGATGTGACTGGAGCGTTAGTTGAGCTTGCAGAGTGCCCTCCCCATTCATTTCTATGGGACTTCCAGAAATAGCTGAACGCGTTGCTTGGCTATTTTCGGCACTCCAATAGAAATGAATTGAGGGCGTCCACTCTGCTTCACTAATCTTGCTGCATTTTAGAGATAACTGCAGGTCCTAGTGGTGGGATCTGCAGCTATCAGACATTTTTTGCATATCCTAGCAACATGCCACCAAGATGACACCTCAGGACATGCCTTCAGTAGCTGATCGGCGACACTCCGACGCTCCACATTCTTGCCACTCCAGAACTACAGAGCATCATTGTAGTGAATAGAACTAGTCACTGTAGCTATCATTCACTTAAAGGGGTTGCCCCACAAAAAATATTCTACAGTTTTTAAACCAGCACCTGCATCTGAATACTTTTGTAAATGCATGTAATTAAAATTTTTGTATACAAACTGAATTATTCACTGAACTCTATCAGTATAGCGCCACCTGCTGTTTGCCCTTTTTCTGAATTCTCTGTCCAGCTCACTGAGCTTGACATACGCGCTCAGTTCCTGAGAAAGTGCACACCCTGTGAGCTGCCAGCTTGAAATAAATCTGGCCGAGCAATTGCAGGGATGAATTGGGAGATCTCTGGCCCTATGTGAGGTACAGGGCTGGATTTAAGTTTGTTAGAGAGAGATTGGCATGTACTATATCAGTGATGGTGAACCTTTTTAAGACTGAGTGCCCAAACTGTAACCCAAAACCCACTTATTTATCGTAAAGTGCCAACACGGCAATTTACCCTGAATACAACAGTCCAATATAGTATATCTTCCATGTACTTTATCATTTAGCTATAATAACCTGCCTACATTCAGTGCGCTGCCTGTGCCGTTCATAGTGCGCCCTGCACTGATGAATGGCAGGAAAAGTCTAAGGCGTATAGGTACACCATAGACTTTTTCCAGGGTGCGGGTGCCCACAGAGAGGACTCTGAGTGCCGCCTCTGGCACCCATGCCATAGGTTCGCCAACACTGTACTATATCATATCTGACTTTCATTGTTTTACTCATGGGATAACCCCTTAAAGTGGGAGCAGCGTTGCATTGATAAGTGCTGTCCACTACAATATTGGTGATGCAGTGTAGTTCTGGTGCCGACTTCTGGCAATGGATCTTCATGCAAACAGTTGACCGTCTGGGTGCGGTGTACTGAGGATAGGCCATAAATTAAACAAGGCTGGGCAACCCCTTTAAATTGGCCAAACCCGCTGATTTCAGTATCACGAGACGATTGTTTCATGCGTAATAGATGTCCCTCCAGCATCTGTTCAGGAGAAAAAAATAATTTGAACATTATGAATTTCCACATGCCTCCATCCAACATGACCCTTTGTTCTCAAGGGAGATAAGCTGCCGCCAGCGGTCTCTAGGACTGGCTTATCCCTCCCTTGTGGCTGTACTTGATATTGCAGCCCAGGCCCATTCACTTGAATGGGATTGAGCTGTGTCTAGGCCATCTGACTAATAACAGTGCCGTCATTGGCCTAGGAAGCCCGTGCCCTTTTGAAACAGCTGATCAACGAGGATGCCAGGAGTTGGACTCCCACCAATCAGATATTGATCTACCTTAGGCCTCGCGCCCCGTGGCCGTGCAGAAAACACCCACCGTGGGGCAGCCGCAGCGGATAGCGGACCCATTGTATTTAATGGGTCCGCGATCCGTCCTTTCCACAAAAAGATAGGATATGTTCTATCTTTTTGTGGAACGGAAGTACGGGAGGAAACCCCACGGAAGCACTCCGTAGTGCTTCTGTAGGGTTCTGTTCCGTGCTTCCGTTACCGCACCATTCCGCATGTCCGGATTTGCGGACCCATTTAAGTGAATGGGTCTGCATCCGTGATGCAGAATGCACACAGAACGGTGCTGTGTATTGCCACAGGCGCAATATGGCCACAGGCGCACACGTTCGTGTGAATGAGGCATAATTTTAATCCCAGAATATTCCTTGAAGCAGGAACTTTAACTTGTAACTGTCCTGGGTAATGTCACTTATAATCTATGATACGGTCTTGTCAGGCTGCTCAGTCATGATGGCATATCGTAGGCAGAATCACATCATTATCATCTATTCTAGAGCAGTGTAGTCACGCCCTGCCCTATCAACCCGCTCACCAGCTCTGCAACCAGTGCTGCTCAGATTCTAGGAGAGGTTTCTGGAGGCCATTTTAAATAATTCCTGAAAAAAAAAACCTTTAAGAATGGTTCTGCTCTCCGTTCCATGTCCTCTGTTGGGTTGAAGGTTTTTTATGTCTGACGCTGGATATCTGCTTTTTCTCACAATCAAGTACAGGATAGAGTTAAAGAGATAACAAGCTAGTGTCCATGTAGCCTTAAACTAATCAAATTCATTTGCACAATTGGGTTACAGCAGCCATTATTTTTTAACGCCTCCTCACCATGCCGTGCACATTCTGATGAAATCCATGTTGTATGTCATAGACCAAGGATCATTAGTAGCAGATAATTACTTGGATAATATGGTTTCTTCACCAAACTGCTGAATCTATGGCTCCAGATGTGTTCCATTCTTATGTAGACTGATTGTGAGAGTGTCATCTGCTCCAAAGCTTTCATAGAAGGTACTTCAAATGTTCCATAGGTTACTGCTATCTTACTGGAGAATGAGCGGGGGTCTAGATATTGGGGTGCAGAGGTGGAAATCTCACAGGAGTGTTTTTGGTACAAATTGTCTTTCCTACATACATTTTGGAACACGATTTTGGAAAGTTGAGCTAATTCAGACGACTGTATTATGAACAACTGCAATTTCCATCCTGATTGCGGTTTTACTGCTCTGATCAGCATATATTCCACCGATGGTTAAATACCCCCACATTATGGTCCTCTGAATGAGGCTAATGTGCATCCAGTGTTTATGAAATGGAAAACCACATTCATTGTACCATTTTTTACTACTTAAAGCGAAGTTAGCCAAACCAACCAATTTCTGGAGGACCGGTTAAAGGGGTCTTCCCAGATTTTGATACTGATGACCTATCCTCAGAATAGGTCATCAGTATCTCATCAGGGGGGTTACGACACCCGGGACCCCCACTGATCAGCTGTTTGAGAAGGCACCGGTGCTCCAGTGAGTGCCGCGGCCTTCTCACAGCTTTCCAAGCACAGCTGCTATTCAATGTACAGTACAGTGCTTGGAAAGCTGAGAGAAGGCCGCGACACTCACAGGAGCACCGGTGCCTTCTCAAACAGCTGATCAGTGGGGGTCCCGGGTGTCGGAACCCTCCTGATGAAATACATTTGACCTATCCTGAGGTTAGGATGATGTGTGAAAAAGGATGTGTAAATAATCTCTCATCCAGGAGGAGGAAAGCGTCCTCTTTAATGCCATCTATTGGAGGTAGCTTGGTATACAAGGTCTGTTAAAGGGGTTGTCCGAGTTATGAAAAAAAAAATATATAGCACTGAAAATCTGATGGGCAGCAATATATAACTGAGCTAAGCAAGTTTTATGCAAAAAAGAACAAAAAAATAACTCGGATAACCCCTTTAACCTTTGACTTATACAGCATAGGTGCTTACAGTAGATGACACTAAAGAGGCAGTTTTCTTTTTCCCTGGATGAGAGCTTATTTGCATATCCCTTTTCCCAAGGAGCAATACCTGGCCTCTAAGACTTCTTACACCAACTGGCAGCTTCCATAAGTAGATACAGAACCCCCCGCAAACATCAATGGCCTCTCCCCTAACCTTCAATGTTGATAAGGGGAACGAAACTCAAAACAGCTGTTTGCATATGGATGGCTTACCCCTGTGCCAATCTCCAGATGCATTACACCTAGAGACTCCGCTCTCTCTGCAACTGCCGCACCCTCTGCACTTTGATTGACAGGTCCAGGCAATGTAAACGTCATGACATCTAGACCTGTCAATCATAGTGCAGGGGGCGTGGCAGTTGCAGAGAGAGCAGATCCTCTAGGAGTAACGGCAACACCCCTATTGCTCCTAGAGGCTCATTTGCATATATTGAAACTTCATTTTTCTCAGCAATGCGGGTACATATGAACATGGGACCAACACAGATGCCTTCAGCTGTCAAGCGCACATGTCAGGCTACTTTCACACTAGCTTTTTCGTTTTTCGTTATTGAGATCTGTCAATACCAGAAAAAAAACGCTTCCGTTTTGTTCCCATTCATTGTCAATGGGGACAAAACTGAACTGAACAAAACGGAATGCACCAGAATGCATTCCGTTCCGTTTAGTTGCGTTCCCGTACCAGAGAATAAAGCGCAGCATGTTGTAGTTTGTTTTCTGTCCTGGGATGCGGAGCAAGACCGATCCGGCATGATCCACAATCTGCCACAATAGAAAACTGCTCCATCCTCCATTGACTTTCAGTGGAGTTCATGACGGATCCGTCTTGGCCATGTTAAAGATAATACAACCGGATCCGTTCATCCCAGATGCAGACGGTTGTATTATCTGTAACGGACGCGTTTTTGCTGAGCCCTGCCGGATCCAGTAAAAATGCTGGTGTGAAAGTAGCCTCACAGGTTAGCCAGTGTCATGGGCACAAATCTGCGGGACGTGTAGGTAATGCACACATGATTCCAGCATACTGTCATACGTCCCGTCTTTTTAGAGTCGCTCGTAATAATATAGCCTCTTGTCGATTGCATTGCTGGCGCTGTAGCGGTATGAGCAGGCGGTGACACAATGCGTCTCTTTCTTTCATTGCCTCTATTTATGTAACACATTTATTGCCAATTTAGAGGTTTACTGCACTCCCCTGTCACACTTGACACAGCACAGAATTAGTACGTATACTTTAACATTTATATGGCCTTTTCTTTAGCAAATGCATTACCTACAGGGATAGAATCACTGGGCTGTGAGAGCCATTATTGATTAATTATAGTTATAGATATTCAGAGAAGAAAGAGTTGCTGTTCTGTCTTCGGCTATCGGAATAGTTACAGTGCTGTAATAGAAAATAACAATTTCTGTTTGTTGCATTTTTACAGCTGTATGTAGGGCCTTTTTTTACGTGATAGGGATGCAAATTAGTTTATATCATAAACATCCGGGGCAGCCATCTGTAGGCAGCACTGTTTCAGGGTTCCTGCCTCTCATCAGTGCAGAGATGTAGCTTGAAGCTCCTGGGTCTTCATGCTAAATCTGTGTCAGACCCCCATTGTAGCTAGTGAGCGGGGCAGTTATGGGCCTGTTTGGGACCAGCAGAGAGTGGCCGTGCATGTGCAGCTGCTCTCTGTTGACTTCAGGGGCCCCATTCTGGAGATCAGTTTAGGTCCCACCTCTGACACCCGATGCAATCTAACATTGATGGCATATCCTAGTGATATGCCGTCAGTGTCCCAGATGGGCTAAGCCCTTTAAGGCATTAAAAAAGGTTTTCCAGGATTTAAATATTGATGACCTATCCAGAGGAAGATCGGTGGAGGTCCGAGAGCGCTCACCCATCAGTCACATGGCCTTCATGCCTCTCAGTCCCATTCAAGTCAATGTGGTTGAGCTGCCATACCAAGCACAGCCACTATGCAGTGTATGGCACTGTGCTTTGATGAGCGCTGAGGCCCTTTCACAGCCGGTTCAGACCTGAGCGTACTGACCTGAGCGCTGTGTATGCGCGATTCTCCGGCGTCTCACATACGCGGCTCCGGTAGTATGCGAACGCCCATTGTCGCTCGTTCCCGGTAGTCTATGTACGGGAACACGCGACAAGACGCCCCAAAGAAGCTCCTGTACTTCTTGGTGTGTCGAGCGTTTTACAGTGCGATCGTACGCGCTGTAAAACGTTCAGGTGAGAACCATTCCCATAGGGAATCATTGGTTCTTGCCTGTTGAGCGTTTTACAGCGCGTAGGAACGCGCTGTAAAACGCTCAGGTCTGGACCCAGCCTTAAACAGCAGATCAGAGGGGGGGGGGGCAAGGAGTCGGACCCCCATGATCAGATATTGATGACTTATCAGGAGGACTGTTTAAATCCTTTAAAGGGGTTCTCCGAGATTTAGATATTGATGACCTATCCTCAGGATAGGACGTCAGAATGACTTTGGTTGTGATCCGACTCCCGGAACATCGGTGATCAGCTGTTTGAGGAAGCTGCGGCGCTCACTGGAGCTCTGGTGAGCGCTGCCGCTTCCTCACAGCTTACCAACCATTTCCATTGGATAGCGGCTGTACTCAGTATCCCAGCTCAGCCCAATTCACTTGAATGGGGCTGAGCTGCGCCTGGGTCATGTGACTGATACCAACCATTTCCATTGGATAATGGCTGTGCTTGGTATGGCAGCTCAGCCCCATTTACTTGAATGGGGCTGAGCTGCATCTGGGTCATGTGACCGATACCAACCATTTCCATTGGATAATGGCTGTGCTTGGTATGGCAGCTCAGCCCCATTTACTTGAATGGAGCTGAGCTGTGCCGAGGCCATGTGACCGATGTATGGTAAAGCAACTGGCCTAGGAAAAGGCCTAAGTGCTCGCAGAGCGGCGCGGCCTCTTCGTACAGCTGATCAGTGGGGGTCCTGAGAGTCAGACCCCCCCCCCCCAATCTCATATTAATTACCTATCCTAAGGATAGCCCATCAATATGTAAATCCCGGAGAAGCCCTTTAACTGTTTTGTTGATTTGGTCGATTTTATTTTTACTTATCGCTGCCTGGTTATTTTTACTTTTTATTCAGTAATCTAAGCCCTGAAAAATACCCATTGCTGTGATTTAGGAGTAGATGGCATTGTGAACAATGATGTATAAGGCGATTTGAACTTTGTAATTTTTTCCACCATTTATTAATGTATGTAAAAAGTCACTTAAGAATTTTGAGCCATTTTAAGGGATTTTGCATTCATAACGCCGCGACCGAATGAATAGCCACCCAGGGTGAATAAAAGCGGAACTTTTACAACTGAATTTTTTTTTTTAGGCCTTATTAACTAAAAGCGGCTCCAGCTTATTGAGGCTGGTCAGTGTGCGGCTCGAAATCGCGCTCATTACTCGCAGTACTGTGTTACAGATGTAGCAGAGATCAGTTTGTCATTTACCTCCTATTTTTGTGACCCATGGGGTTATGCCACGATTGATGTAAAGAATGAAAATCAGAGATCATACAAACTACAAAGCTAGAACCGGCGCTGTACCTCACATAGATCCAGAGATCTCCACATTCACTGTGCCAATTGCTCTGCTAGATTTATTTCGAGTTAGCCCGGGGGCATGTCTTTTCTCAGGGGGAGTGTCCTTTTTGCTGCAGCTGGTTGCAGTTGAAGGATGGAACTGAGCATGTGTGTCCACCTCAGTGAGGTGGACCAAAAAAAATTGGAAAATAAAAAACAGCAGGGGGTGCTATACAAAATAGAATTTACTGAATAGCTAAGTGGCTATACAAAATTTTTCATTTCATGCAATTAGAGAAGTATCGAAAGAACAACTCATTTGTCTAATAAGAACAACTTATCGTCACATGACCTGCCTCAATAGGACGACGTCCACCAGTGGCCTCCAGACATGGGAGTCAGAACTGCCCAAAGAACAAAAAGTGGAGGCAAAGGCAGGAAAGCTCAAGCAGGTAGTGAGCCAAGGAAAAACATTAGGGCACTGCTATGTGGAGACTGTAGGGGTGTAGTGTTGTACTGGTATGTGCTCACATATGGGTATTGTTTGGTGTTGTTAGAATGGTATATTAGGCTGGGTTCACATGACCGTTTCATTTTCCGTTCTTGTGATCTGTCAGAAGAACAGAAAAAAACTAGATCCTGTAAAAAAAAAAAAAAAAACAATCCTGTAAAAAAACAGATCCTGTGCATCAGTTATGCACATTTGACATCCTTTTGAGCCATTTCCGTCTGAGATTCATTTTTTGAGACAGAAAAAAAGTACTTCATGCAAGACCCCCTTTTATTTAGAAATACTTGCAAACGTCCAAAGGAGTTAGGACCCATCCTCAGGACAGACCATCACTAGCTGATCGGTGGGGGTCCGACACTCCGCAACCCTTCTGATCAGCCAATTGGCTTGTTCCCTGGATGTTGGCGTAACTACACTACCTTGTAGTGGAGAGAACTCATTACTACGCCTCTGCTCTCATTGAAGATAATCACTTAGTAAAAGCTGGACAACCCCTTTAAGTGAACGGCTGGGGGTTAAAAAAAATCATGTTTTTATCCAGAAACAGCAATACTCTAGTCCAGGGCTGATGTCTGCCAGCTCCGTAAAGGGACGGAAGCTAGACTCGCACGGATAACTCCTGAACCCAGACTTTTGTGTGCCTTTTTGTAAAAAAAAAGTGTCATAAATCATACATTTTTTAGCACTTTTTTCAGATATTTTCACCCTATGGATGTCAATCTTTGTGACTTTGAGAAACAACAATCTACATAACTCTTGTCCATCCAACTACCGAATTAAAGAAAATATATCACCACATTTTTTTCTACCATTTTTTTTCAGTTAAAACCAGATAGCGGCTCTTTTTCTAATCTGATTTGCAGATTTATTTATTCTCTTTTCTGAACATTATTATGCCATCTTGCCTGAGCTGTTCTTAACAGCCTACACAAAGCATTTAGAAAATTGTTTTACGGCAGCCCCATGGGCCATAGACACAATAGTCAGGAGGGGACCTGACTATTGAGAGTCTTCTAGGCATGCTCTGTGACCTGTGCAGAGGTCATTGTGCAAGGAAAGGATAGAGAAGCTGTGACAATCACCTATTGTGAATGGTGGATCCTGTCTTATCTATACACAGAGGTGATATCATTACAGGCAGGCTTTGAATCACAGATAAGCAGATAACTGCAGTAAAGAGCTCTGTACAGACCAATAAGTGATACCGATTATTAGGCTTAGGGCACTTTCACATTAGCGTTTTTCTTTTCCGGCATAGAGTTCAGTCCTAGGGGCTCTATACCGGAAAAGATCTGATCAGTTTTATCCTAATGCATTCTGAATGGAGAGCAATCCGTTCAGGATGCATCAGGATGTCTTCAGTTCAGTTGTTTTGACTGATCAGGCAAAAGATAAAACCGCAGCATGCTACGGTTTTATCTCCGGACCAAAAAACTGAAGACTTGCCTGAATGCCGGATCCGGCATTTTTTTCCATAGGAATGTATTACTGCTGGATCTGGCATTCAAAATACCGGAATGCCGGATCCGTCCTTGGTAAGAAATTAAAAAAAAAATCTAAACTGATCTGTTTGTCCGTATGACAAACGGACAGACGGATCCGTTCTTGCAATGCCTTTGTAAGATGGATCAGGATCCTGATCAGTCTTAAAATGCAATCAGTTGGCATACGTTTTGCCGGATCCGACAGGCAGTTCCAGCGACAGAACTGCCTACCGGATTCCTCTTCTGCAGGTGTGAAAGTAGCCTTTGTGGCCAGTGCAAAAACTGCAGGGGATGTTTGTTTTTGTTTAAATATAGATATTGACATGGAAAATGAGAAATAACATCACTAAAAAACGTGATTTAGGCCTATTGCACACGACCGTATGGCTTTTTCAGTGTTTTGCGGTCCGTTTTTCATGGATCCGCTGTTCCGTTTTTTGTTTCCGCTGTGTTTCCGTTTCTGTTCCGTTTTTCCGTTCCGTTTTTCCGTATGGCATATACAGTATACAGTAATTACATAGATAAAATTGGGTTGGCCATAACATTTTCAATAGATGGTTCAGGAAAAAACGGAACGGAAACGGAAGACATACGGATGCATTTCCGTATGTGTTCTGTTTTTTTTGCGGATCCATTGACTTGAATGGAGCCACGGACTGTGATTTGCGGGCAATAATAGGACATGTTCTATGTTAAAACGGAACGGAAAAACGGAAATACGGAAACAGAATGCATACGGAGTACATTCTGTTTTTTTTGCGGAACCATTGAAATGAATGGTTCCGTATACGGACCATATACGGAATGCAAAAAACGGCCAGTAAACGGGAAAAAAAAACGGCCGTGTGCAATAGGCCTTAAACAGTAGGTCATTTTCTGATGACACATTCCCTATAAGGTAGTAAAAAATGGACATCCCTTTCAAGAAGAACTTTGTTTTCCCGATTATCTCAGTTCTGAAAATACTTGTTTATGCTATCATTTTTTGTGTTTTCTTGTATCCCTTGTGTCGGTTACTGTACTATATAATTTTCTCTGAAATATTATACCCCGACTGCTTACTCTCCGCTGACTCATAAACCTCATCCTCAGTGGTATTAATTCGAATAATGAATCCTTCCTAGACTACAATTACTGTAAAAATCCGAGCGAGCAGCACGACTGACGAAGCAATATTGTAAACATATTGGCAGGCGATGTGGAGTAAACACAGATTTACAAGGAATATTAATATAATTTAATTCCACATTGCTTGAAGTTTTGATTTAAGCATGTCAAAACTTCACTATTTATGTGACTAAAAGATGAATATAAAATGTGAATGTATTTGGCACCTTAATAATACGAATACTTATAAGTGACAGCTTGTCATGTAAACTGACATATTCTGCGGGAGCATTCTATTAAAAATCCTTGACTATTACGATTTAATTTTTGAAGGGAGCGTCCCCTCTTCAAATTCACCGCAGGCTTTTAACATTTGTGCCTGAATATCGGAGACCTAAGTGTAATATATGCAGACGAAAGTTGTTATCATGCGCAATCGTTAATGACTAACTAGCAGAATGTCTGGAGTCGAAAAGGACCTGGAGGTGTTTGTATCTGTGTCTGTCACAAAGGTAAATTATAGTAAAAGCAAGTAAATCTGGTTTATTAAAGGGACTGGGCCGTCACTTATTATACTGCATGGGTTCTTTGTAGCACTGGAGAGTTTTGAAAAAAAAAATACTCACCTTTCCTCCGTTCGCCCATGAATATAGTAGGTGCGAGGGTGAGTGCCCTACCTCTCTGTACATATAGGTTGCTCTCATATCAGAAGACTGATGAACTGATTTTTGTAGGTGCCAGAATGGGTTAAAAGTAAGGGAATAGTGAAGTGAATTTTTTTTTTTTATTTATCTTTAAATAAAAAGAAATCTCCAGAAATCCTCTTTAAAGGGGCATCTGTCAGACTGGCTGACCTGTTCCATGTGCGCTTGGCATCTGTGTTGGTCCCATGTTCATATGTGCCCGCATTGCTGTACCCCTCTGTACCAGCCTGTTAATAGTGTACTTTTTGATTACTATGTAACCCCAGCTGGATGTACAGCTCCATGGAATTAATGGCGCTTTAAAATAAATAATAATAATCATAATAAAAATGATGCTTTAATATATGAAAATGAGCCTCTAGGGCGTTTCCATTACTCCTAGAGCCTCCGCGCTCGCCGCAACTGCTGCACCATCTGCACTATGATTGACAGGGTCAGGCGGTGTAAAAGTGATCACAATTCAATGGTATGAGAACTGACTGTTATTGTGCGCTGTTTTTAGTCGTCCTCCAGTTTCTCCAAAAAGATATAGTAAAAGGCCAATGATCGGGGCAATTATCCGAAAGCACCATTCCTAGGTATGCTCCTTCCCCATAATTGCCCTGTGTAAACTTACCCCTGGTCACCCCATGAAGGAGCAAACAGTTGTTCATCGGGTGAAAGTGTTGCTGGTGCGGTCCCCTAAATCACTGTTTCTGGGCAGCAGACCGTGCCGTCTAAACGGTGATGTTCTGCCCAGGAACAATGAATGGGTATGTGGACGAGTGATCACCTTAGCTTTAGTGCTTTTGCCATTTGTAAATGCAGCTTTCACCTCCTGTAATGAGCAGGCAATTGTCGGGAACAAATGGTTTGTTCCTGTAATTTCCTGCTGTGTCGGCCAATTTAAGGCTACATACACAAATAGGGGAACTGTCCGTTTTTCATGGCCATTTTTCAACCATTTGTGCATCCACTTTCCGGGTGTCTGGCCAAGCAGCCTGTAGGGAGGCAGTCGGGTTGCCCTGTCATTCTGCAGTGTATCCAGGGTAGAAAACCTCTACAATATTGTAGGCAGAGAAATACTCTGTATGGCTCGGTATGAAATCAGGAGCCCTGTGGAACCGGATGATGAATGCCACACAACTCCAGGCACATTTAAATGAAGTGAGAGGCACCCAAGTGTCACATCAGACCATTCGAAACCATGTGCATCAGCCTGGTCTGCGTGATAGACGATCTGCAAGGGTACCTGACCACACCACCAGGCAAAGGCATCATCATCTTGCATGGGCCAGAGAGCATCTACGCTGGGCGAGGGACCAGTGAGCCTCAGCGTGGTTCACTGATGAAAGTCAAATCAGCAGAAATGATGGCTGCCAACGATGTTGGAGACGTCAAAGAGAGCACTTAGCATCAGCCACTGTTGTCATCAGACGAGCCTTTGGTGGTGGTGTTACAGTGTGGTCAGGTGTGTCTAGTCAATACAGAACTGCCCTACACTTTGTGAATCGTCCAGTGACAAGCCCATACTACTTGAAATAATATCATTAATGCAGTCATTGTGCCTCTGCAGGAACAACACAGGACTAATTTTATCTTCATAGACGACAATGCGCCAGCTCATCGAGGTCGCATCATTAGGGAACTGCAGCAGGAAGACTGGGGTACCTTAACTGGCATGCACTTTCTCCAGACCTGAATCCCATCGAAAACCTGTAGAGGCTCGTAACTCTGTACCCCAGGACCTCAATGACCTGGGGGATGCCCTTCAAGAAGAGTGGGATGCCATGCCTCAGCAGACAATAAGTCGACTTGTGAACGGCATGAGACGTTGTTGTCAAGCTGTAATTGATGCTCAAGGCTACATGACAAGTTTTTGAGACATTGACATTTTTGTGGGGGTATACCCAGCACTGGGGTTGGCTTTTTTTTTCTTCAATAAATAGTTTGAGATAAGAAAGTCACCATTGCTGCTTCTACTTAAATGCCTGACTTTCATGATATAATATCACTCCATAAATTTCACGCGAAAGCCAAATATCCCTAACTTTTTGTGAGTAGTGTATCTTTTTAAAGCCCCAAAACAATGGAAAATATTAACCCTGCATTGAATGTGGAACTGTTACTGCCTGGTGTATCATTGTGCCTGGGCAATATGCTTCTGTCTGCTGCTTTTATCAGATTTCCAGTTGTAATTCTAAAACACAGATTTGCGGTGAATATGGGAATTTATTTTTTAATACATTTTGATAAAAATCCATCCTTGAGTAACCAGCGTGTCCTACCGGTACCCAGGGACAGTCATCAGATGCTACACCACACAATGGATTGATAGTAGTTCATCCTATATGGATATACCGGATGAATATCAGGGGGAGATTGGGATAAGATCTTACTACAGCGTGAGTCACGGTGGATATTCCTTCTACAGTCAGTCACTCCAAAAGGACTTAATGAACAGCTGAATTATAGCTGTTTTCTGTAGATAAAGGTCTGTTCACTGTGACCGTCACCACAAGTCACTGGTACCAATGGGTCTGCAATATCCCTTTAAGCAGATAGCAAGCTGTTTTGGCCCCTCCCTCTCTGATATTTATTTGACATCACTTTATGGTATCATTTTTATGATCCATTTTTCACTTATTGGTCGGTAATAACATTATTTAGACCATCATTTATTATCACTTACTCTCTGACCTGTCTCCTTATTTGTACCACTGCACATGAGTCAATTTTATCCAATATCGGATGAATAGCCTCGAATATCTTCAATCAGAACCGACTGTGGTTCAAAATATTCGGGTGTATTTTTCGAATGTTCGATCGTTTCTACACCATTGAATATTGTGAAGCAATTGATATCATCGCTGCTTCAGATCATTTTGGCTGTTTTCGAATAGCCTCCGCGATCTCGCGATATCTATCGCGAGATCGCGCATGCGCAGAGGTGTGGCATTTACCAGGCATCTTCCCTGCGCTCTAGGCCTCATCCTGATACTGTGATGTGCGCATGCGCTGCGCTTATGTGCGGGCGGGCAGGTGCTTTCATTGGCCGTTGATTGTATAGATGGCAGCAGCGGGAACCAGGCTTGTATTTAAAGGATGAGGGAACACCAGGTTAGTTGGCGTCCCGTTTGCAACGATATTTACCTGTATACTGTATTATTCCTTCACCTCTTATCCATGAGGTAGCCCACGGAGGACCCGATCATCTTGGTGTACCTCAAGACCAGTTGACTGACCGTGTAATTTCTGGTCTGCAGATCTGATTACTTCATTTAGGGATCGACCTGCATGATTCTCATCTCCCCTGATGAACTGCCCCATGTCCTGGCAGTGAAACATGCGTGTAGGGATCATGCCCATGCATTTCTAGGGACATATAGCATAAAGATTTAGGGACAGGTTCCGGACAGGGTCGTCCTTATTAGGACGAGTGCCCTGTGGTCAGGCTGCTACCATATCTTTAGTAATAGGGTTGACTTGCTAGACAGTTATAGGGACCTTTTAGGGACCTGTTTGACTGCAGCCGTCGGTTTACCCTGATATTCATCCGGGTATATCCATATAGGATGAACTACTATCAATCCATCGTGTGGTGTAGCATCTGATGACCGTCCCTGGGTACCGGTAGGACACGCTGGTTACTCAGTGCCGCCGTGCACTTTAAATATTGTTGCATCTATGTTTTGGGATAACCATTGGTTAACGGATCAGTGGTGTTATCTTTATATCCCAATGTTTGTCTCTGCACATTTGATTTAGGATTTTATTGGTATATTTAATAAATGTTACGTATTAGGATTATCCTCTTTGATTTATGTATTTACTCTAGGTAATCCAGAGTGCAGATATTTCCCAGATCTGACCTCTCAAATCTCCCTCCCAAAAATCCGTCCTTCCTTTTTATATAGTAAAGCCAGTCCAGTTTGACAAACATTGTTTGGTTGTAGTAAAGCTGATATTACTTTGTCAATTTTACGATGGTTGTACACTAATAAAAAAAAAAAATAATCCTAAAAATTGATTTATTCATACGTTGTTTGTTTATTACAGGTAATGGAATTGGAAATGAATCGTCCATGTCCCGGAATGTGAGCAAACTCATTGTTTCACCTCCTGGATTTAATGGACAACCGAAAAAGGGGCACTTAATATTTGATGCCTGCTTTGAAAGTGGTAAGTGTGATAAATGTATTACCCGTATCAACTCGGGCTGCCCAATCTTGGGATGATATTAAAAGATCGTGTACTGAGCTCTAGGCAGAAAGGCTATCGCAAAGCTCTGCTGGGTCCATTTACATTGTTAGATGGAGCTAAATGGTGCCATATGGACCCTATTGACTGGGGTCTGTTGGGGTTAAGTCAAAGTTCTCATCATTTTTAGGTATGAGCAAAGCAAGCTTCGGATCCTGGATCCAGAGTCACTTCACTCAAAGCTTCGGTTTAATGCTGTACGGAGTTCCGTCTCCGTACAACCAATCAGAGGTCAGCTTTGGAAAAATGAATTCTGCTCTCTGGCTGTATAGGCAAAGCACAGGAAGATTTTCTAGTTGATAAATCATGTCCATTGGATGTTCTCAAAAACGTTGACAGCAGGCGCATAAGTTGAAGCAAAATCTACAACAGGGTCTCCAGCCTACCATGTGCCATTTATAATACTGTTAACCCCTTATGTAGCAGAGGGGCATTTGGACATTAGGTGCCTACCAGGACAGGGGGCATGACTGCTGCATCTGCAGGCTAAGCCCTGTCTGACATACAAATAGCTAAAATGTGGGAACATAATAAAAATGCATGCCTATATAGATACCACACTATTATTTGTAGAGACAACCAATGGGCGCCAATCAGCGGAGCCCGATGCGAGTTAATATTATGGCCTGGTTGAGAACAAGCACCAAGTAAGATGAAATTCTCAGTGCCACTCTCAGTAAAATTGACATACACCTCTGTGATGAAAATTTGTGGATCCGTTGGATAGGGCATACTTGGATATCTCTTTTGAGAATGATACGTGATGGGAGATTACACGAGCCCAGTTCCCTTAAGATATTCCATTTTACAATAACTATCAAATTTGGACATGTCAACGGACGCAGTTGATGGGGTACTAGCACCTGCTGACTGTTTCATTTAGCCTGGTAAGTGAGATTGAGCTTAAAGGGGTGTCCCAGATAATGAAAAATCTCAAACAAAATAAAAGTTATACTTACTTCTTTCTCCAGTGCCATTCCTTGCATGTACTGTACAGGCTGCAGCAGTGGCATACAGGTATATGGCTCTTGACTGCTGCAGCCAGCCACATACGCACATGGCCGAGCATCGGAACAGCTTTAAAAAGGGCACCTATTAAAAGGGCCCCGAAACGTTGCACTGATGAATATATTGTGTTGAAAACTAACTAAATAAAAGAAGCAATTATACAAACCTTCTGGCGTGCTGTCTCCTACTAAACATGATACAAGCTTATACAACAAGCCTTCTGGTGGAGGGAGACCCCCCCAGGTGATGCACACCCACGACAGCCTCTGAAAGGGAAAAGTGCTGTGGTCAAGACTTTTTCGTCTCTTGACTGCTGCAGCCTGTCACTGTCCCCTGGAAACTTCTTTGCAATGATTGGTGCTCACAGCTGGTCTGACAGCCCAGTTTTCATTGAAGGACCGCGTTAGGGCATAGCTGCGGTTACAACAAAAAGGTTTCTGCATTGATTCCAAATGGCTATGCCTCACAGTTGGGATGAGGTTTAGTGTTGGTGTTCAGTCCTCTTTTTACTTTGGGCTAAAAAGTTACACTTTTGCATCATCTGTTCATAGAATTGTGGAGCATCCAAGTGGTCTTTGGCAAACTAGAGACGAGCTGCAATGTTTTTTAAACAGCAATGGCTTCCTTTGTCATGTCCTTCCACGAGCCTGTTTTTGGAAGGAAAAAGAACACCACAACGTCCTCCCAGCTATGAAGCATGTTGGAGGGAGTATCATGCTCTGGGGCTGCTCTGCCGCCTCAGGGTCTGGAGGACTTGCGATCATTGAAGGAAGATGTGCAAGGGCAGACTGGGAACTCAAAGTGGCCCTGGAAAAAAATGTAGACGTGGCCCCATGTTGTAGTCGGAGCCAAACTGACAGAAAGTGTGGCCAAGCCAAGTAGGAGTGGTTTTTGCAGGGCATTCATGAGCCATGTTGGAATACGCCTTTTTGATAATTTTTATAGTTTTTTTGGCGATGAAGCAACAAGAAAACGCCAAATCCAGTGTTTAGATTATTTTTTCCATTATGGTGTTCACTGTACGGAATAAATACTTTTATATTTGAATATTACGGGCATTTTGTGCGCAACAATGACAATGATCTTTATTTTTTATTTTTGTTATTAATATGGGGAAAGGGGCTGATTAGAATAGTTATATATTTTTTTATAGTTTTAAAAAACTTTTTTTCATTTCTTTTCACTTATTTTAAGTCTCCCTAGGGGACTGTAACATGCGATCATCTTATCGCTGCTGCCATAGACTATACATGTATAGCAGAGATAGGGAAGGGGATAAAATAAAAGTAATTTCCCCGTATAACTAGGGTCTTGAGCATTATAAGTGATTGAAAACACCACCTTGTATTTAAAAACTTTTATTTCCCTTTTTTCCAAAATTGTCATTTGTGGGACTCGAACCGGGGATCTTCTGTATCAGAGACAAACGCCTCACTACCTGAGCTACAGGCTTCACAGTTTTAATAAAAACCTTTACTAGTATTCATGTACAAAGCACTAGTATTTACAGATACCGGTATATTTCTGTACACTAGGACACTAGGGTAACTGCAAAAGTCTAATTTATATAGCAATCCCAAAAATTTTATGGAGCTAAATAATTAACACATTTTAGCTCTATAGCTTTATGTCATTTATTTTCCTCTATTACATTTGTGTGATTACTAAATAAATCTGACTTTTGCTGCTACCCCAAGACTTAAACTCATGAGTTTTGAGTCAAGACAGGGTGCTACAGAGCACATTGTGACCAGCTGATAGAATTTTTCAAAATAAAATGTCCTGATACATAGAACTGCTTTTGCAGATGCCAATGCATTGTACAGGAATACTAATGCCCTGTAGTACACTGGTAAGGTTCTGGTTTTCTATACATGAGATTTGTGGATTTGAATCCTGGGATAACTACAGAGGTATATTTTATTTAGAAATGAAGCAAAATGAATTACTATATTCATACTTGTGTATATGTGTATATATATATATATATATATATATATATATATACATATACTGTGTGTGTGTGTATATATATACATATACTGTGTGTGTGTCTGTATATATATATATATATATATATATATTTATATATATATATGTATAAATATATATATTGTGACACAGTGAGGGGTTGTTTCTGGTAAGGCAGGTATTTTCCTCCCAGCATGTGCGGCTGGGCTGATTTCCAGCCAGGTGAGGTCAAATACCGGACCGGAGTTTAAGTGCTGGTCTGGGTTTTAACAGCTGTCCTTAAATAGGCAGCAGAATTGCCGCATGGTGTGTATTACCACCAACACCGCAAGGTGACTTTTTGCTTGATTATGACTGCTTGTTTTGTCACTTGCCTAAAGTGTGAATAAAACACTGAACTATTTGATCCAAAGAACTTGTTGTTGCCTCTATACTGTGTCCGCTAATCCTGTCTACCAGAGCGAAACCCCACAATTGGTGGAGGATGCGGGCAAGAGCAGTGAGGCTGGCGTAAATGCCGATATTTTTGGTTTCTGCATTTTTCAGGCACGATTGTATGTCGTACATTAAACCAGCTGTATTACAACCGGTGCCTCACGACAAAATGGAGGCTGTTGTGAAAGCCCTCATGGAGGCTAATCTGCAGCAGCGAGAGACAAACCTGTAGCAATGCGAGGCTAATAAGCTGCAGCAGGAGACTAACCAGTTGCAGCTACAACACGTGATGGCTTTGCAGACAGCAGAAGCAACCCCGAGCGTCCACGATGCCCGGAAAGCAGTTTGTGCCGCGATTCCTAAGATGACCCCCGCAGATGACATCGAAACCTACCTGGTGATGTACGAGAAAGTGGCAATCAGGGAAAAGCTACCCCCGTGACCAGTGGGCTGAGGTCGTCGCTCCATTCCTGGCATCCGATTCCCAGCGGGTGTATTTCGACTTGCCGGACAATCAAGCGGCCGACTACCAAAAAGTAAAGGCTGAGATTTTGGCAAGACTGGGAGTGAATGTGTTGGTCCAGGCCCAGCGGGTACATCAGTGGGGGTTTAAGCTGGATGAGCCCGCGAGGACCCAGTATTATGACTTACTCCATCTCTTGCAAAAATGGCTACACCCTGATGTGCTGAGTACCCTGGCTATGACGGATAGACTATTGGCAGATATGTTCTGGAGGGCTTTGCCACCCCCTCTCCAACACCGGATTGGCCAGGTGTCTCTGGCAATGCTCTAGAAATGGTGGAGCGCTAAGAGGCTACTAAGACTGTTACAGGGGGGCAGTCAAACCCTGTAAACTCCATCCCAGACATGGCGACTTGTACCAACCAAACCCACCTGGGGTGTACCCTCTACAGACCTGGCTCAGATAGTCTGCTGGCGGTTTCAGGAGTCAGGCCATGTAAGAGCTGACTGTCCCCATCAGATGAAACACATAGATACTAACTATGGCTACTGTCAGTCGCCAGGAAGCTGTGTGCCGCAGGCACCCCAAAAACTCTAAACCACCTGTGCCAGGTGGAGGTAGGAGACACTCCAGCGGAGGGTCTGCTGGACTCAGGGAGTCTGGTGTTCCTTGTAAGGGCTCCCCTGGTACGGTTAGCGGAGTATACTGGCCAGAAAGTTGGGGCCATGTGAGAATTAAAAGACTATCCCACCGCCCTGGTGTCTCTAACCACAGGGGCTGGCAGATGGACTCACGACGTGGCAATTGCCCCAAATTTGCACTACGAACTTATAATAGGGAGAGACTTCCCGAGCTTCCCGGCATTGTGGCCTGCTATGAGAGTGACTGATACCCATGGAACAGGGGTAACCCTAGCAGAGTGGCCTGGCCCAGGGGGGAGGCCAGAACCCTGGGAACCTGAGACTGAAGAGCCAGTCGTAGGGGTGACTACTACTTCGGTGGAAGAGGCGGAGACAACCCAGCTAAGTGTGATGAGGGGAGACGTGGAAGACTTGCCGTCGGGTCCTGAATTGGCAGACATCAATGTCTCTGGGGATAATTTTGGTACCGCCCAACGTCAGGACCCAACCCTATCCCGAGCCTAGGAAAATGTGTTAATAGTAGATGGTGAACCACAACAACCTGGGGCAGAGTCAGTGTTTCCCCGTTTTGTGGTTCATCAGGATATGTTGTATCGGGTAAACCAACTAAGGGGTGAGGCCTTTTGAACAGTTGGTGGTCCCCAAGGCTTATCGCAAGCTTGTGTTAGATCTAGCAATCACAGTCCTGGGGCTAAATAGATGATGGGAGTGATCTCTGTACTGACCCCTGATATATTTATATATAGTTATTAGATCTCACCTTAGTTATTAGATCTCCCCTCTAAGAATGGTCTCAGAATGCAAAGAGGAATAATCAATTTGGTCAGGTCCTCAAAGGGGTTGTCTGGCATCTGTGACCCACTGGGGATGTCCTACTTGGAGCCATAATACTACTGAGTTGCCCTTGAACCCGTCTGTCCAGTTTACATGCAGGGGACCGGAAGATCACTGAAAAGTCAAAGATTTGGAAATGAGCAGCAGGTAGCAGGTGAGTATTATTTTTTCAATAGCTACAAGATGCTACTGAGGACATTTAAATGAAACTCAAAAGCTGGACAGACCCTTCAAGGGATTAATCAGGGTGCTTTCCCAGATGCACTCTTACAATACCGGTATAGCGGTATCTACAGTATGTACAGTATGTACCATAACAATATACAGGTGCATCTCAATAAATTAGGATTTCATTGAAAAGTTAATTTATTTCAGTGATTCAGTTCAAAAAGTGACCAGGGCGATGGTCTTATATAATAGTGTAATTTTCTGAGATACTGACTTTCAAGTTTTCATTAGCTTCAAGACATAATCATCAACACTAAAAGAAATAAACACTTGAAATTGATCATTCTGTGTGTGATGAATCTATAGAATATATGAGTTTAAATCTTTGAATTGAATTACTGAAATAAATTGCCTTTTGGATGATATTCTAATTTATTGAGCTGCACCTGTATTGGTGGGTCTGTACCGATCTCCTTTGCTGCCTGCCTATCCCCGGGTGGCACTGCTGGTTTGTAATGGTTTTATTGACATATTTGCTCTTTTCTCATGAAGGATACAATATATAAATCACCAGTAAATGACGTGACAGGTTCTTTTTCTTATAGGGATAAGTGGCTGGGTGTATTTCTCTCTTGGAGCGGTCCTCTCTTAATACACTTCCTACATTAACATTCCAAGCCTCTGTCTTCTTGTCAAACAGATGGATTTGTTCTGTTACAGCATTTCAGACTGAGGTGTCTGGCTCTTGTCTTCCTATTTAAACAGATTATCTGGTAATTAGATAGATAGGCTGTAAATTGCGGATTTTTTTCTGCGTGTGTGAGTTAATTTAAACAGGCGTCTGTAAAAGTAGCGTTAACATTAGTGTTGAGCGAATCGAAGTGCGCGATTTTCCTCGAAGCTTAATTTCCTCATGCTTCGTGGTAACGAGTCGATTTTCCCTGAAATGGCAGTAAAAATAAGCGCAAAGAGGCCGCACCAGCCATCTTCTTTGTAGATCCAGCGCAAAATTTTGTGCATGGGGACGTATGACGTCACCACGCCGGCTGACGTGATGACGTCATCACTTGCCGCGCTGGATCTCCAAGCAAGATGGATGCCTCTTCACGCTCAAATGGGTGAGGAAAGTATGAATTTTTTTTTGTTTTCTGAGCAACCCCTAAAAGCCTTTAATATTGATCTCAGATGCCACGATTAGCAATGAACGTGGCTAAATGATGGGGAGCGGCGCAATCGCCTGTTCCTATCATTGCACCCGCTACTTACCAAAAAATGCGCTTCGTGATGGATTCATTTTTTTGTAAAGTTCAGTGAAGGAGCAGAATCACATTTTTAAGAACTTAAATAACTTAAGAACTTTGCTCATCTCTAGTTAACATGCGCACTTCTCTGTGAATAAACTTTACTACGATTCAGCAAGATCGACCTTTGAATTACCAGATTCGTGGGAGTCAATACTGTAAAGACTGGTGATATTTGGAAACCATGCGTGCACACCTGCCGGTTTTTCTGCGTTTAGGTGACAGTACGCAGAAAACATTGGGGTAGATTTACTAAACCGAGTGTTCTAGAATTTTGCATCAGTTGGTGCCACAAAGTGACAACAGTACAGGCTTTCAAAAGTACTATACATTTTTTGGGGTGGCATATTATGACTCGGTAGGACTTGGAATCATATCTTTGAGGCCTAACTAAAAGCAATAAAATCTTATGGGGTGATTTATCAAACTGGTGTAAAGTAGAACTGGCTTAACTGCCCATAGCAGCCAATCAGATTCCACTTTTAATTTTTCACAGCCCCTTTAGAAAATTAAAGGTGGAATCAGATTGGTTGCTACAGGCAACTAAACCAGTTCTACTTTAAACCAGTTTGTTAAATGACCCCATTAGTGTCTTCACACACAAACTGGTGGGGGCTCCCTCTAATTTGTCATGAAATAAATTCAGTACAGTATCGGAATATGCTAGTAAAACCCTTGATGGGCAAAAAATTCACCTTGCAACCACTGGTGGTTACATATAGCCTGGATAGACGTCTTGTGACAGAGTATCACAAGATCATGTTTCCTAAAAAATTAAAATAAATGAATGGTCATCTCCTGCCCCTCATCTCAGAATATTTGGAGCAAAGAGGAAAGGTGCATCTGTATACTGGATATGTGATTGATCTATATAACTCATTTTCGCAACAGTTGTCATAAAATCGTATTTCCGACGTATCCCATTGTTCTCTGTGCAGAAAGTCATATTATGTAACATAAGTCTCTTCTAGCAACCTAAAGAGATATTTCATGAGTGATGTAAAAAATTTCATGACAATCTCTTTCAAACAAAGCTAGAACCAGCCCTGCACCTCCCATGGATCCAGAGATCTCCCCGTTCATTGCTGCAATTTGTGAGATTTATTTCAAGCTGGAGGCTCAGGGGACGTGTCCTTTCTCATAATCCAAGAAGATAGAATGCTACTATTAATAAATAGGTGAAAAGGTAAAAATAAGAAACATGACATGAGATTTGTTTTTGCTTTTCACTATAGCCCTATGACAGTTTCTATAAAAACTTCTATTGGCAGGAATCGGAATATAGTCGCTAAAGATTCCACATTGATGGAAATTGCTAGCTCTATAGAAAATATAACGTTTATGTGATGTCCTGGTGATAGGCCGATGTGAAGAGCATACAGGTAATAAAGATTGGTTAAAGGCTATTTTACCAGGCGGTAATTACAGATATCGGCAATGTTGCTTCTGTGATAGATTGCGGTACTGTCGATAACGGGTGTCATGAATTTACAGTGACGGACTAATCACCTGCATAACACAATATGTGGTATACACAATTGTATGCACATGCAGCCTATATTATAAACAGTAGGAAAAACCATAGATTTGGGGAACATGTAAAGTTGGCTCACCAAGACTCATTGAACATACGTGCAAGTTTCATAATGTGGATGCCAGGAATATGCATTTGCTCGTCTTAAGGTACTTTCACACTTGCGTTGTTTTTTTTCTGGTCCGGCCACCGCCAAGCGCTGTTCCCATCCAAGTGAATGCTTGCGCAGATGCCCTCCATTCATTTCTATGGGGTCGCCGAAAATAGCTGAGCGCTGGCTCGGTTATTTCCGTCGGCCCCATAGAAATGAATGGGAGCGGTGGCCACGCAAGCATTCACTTGTATGGGAAGAGCACTTGGCTGTGGCTGGACCCTGGGAAACCAGGGGTCCTCCAGCCAGTGCTCTCCCTGCTCCGTTCTCAACATAGGTGCTGTCACGAGGGTGTCAAGAGCCACGTCTGACTCCGTTATACCCGGGGTCAGGAAGTCGCAGCGGGTGGCTGCGCGCTCTATGTCTAAAGATCACGTTGTTTCTTAGTGATTGTTTTCTGTGTTTGCCTTGCAAACCTTTTTGTCTCACTCAGGGATCCGTAGCTTCTCCTCCTCAGCTGTTTCTTGTCTGCCACTCCCAACCTCCTTATATTCTCCTCTCACACTTCTCTAGTTGCCAGTTATAGAGCTTCCTGCCTGGACTTCTATACTGACCCACTGGAGCTGTGAATCCTGGTTGTTGTTCCAGAGTGC
This sequence comes from Bufo gargarizans, assembly GCF_014858855.1. Lineage (NCBI taxonomy): Eukaryota > Metazoa > Chordata > Amphibia > Anura > Bufonidae > Bufo > Bufo gargarizans. The sequence continues at coordinate 28,978,022 of NC_058086.1, forward strand.
TACCCTCCGGATCCCTGTTGGGCTTTTTGTTGTCTCCTGTTGTCGCCCACCTGGGATTATATGTTGAGTCTGTATTGTCTGTCCTCCCCTTGGTGTTTTCCTTTAGAGCTAGTGGTGCGGACTAGTGTTCCCACCGCCCTGTTCACTATCTAGGGCTCATCTTAGGGAAAGCCAGGGTTTTAGGCACGTGATCGGCGTACGGGTGAGGAACCCGTCTAGGGACGTCAGGGCAGCCAGGTGCCAGCCGCTAGGTGAGTCAGGGGTCACCACCTTCCCTCTCACTTGGGCAGGGCCTTCCCCTTTCCCTCCCTCTGTGTCACGTATGTGATAGTCGCGCTGATCGTGATAGGTGCACTCCCAGAGGTGGGACCTGCGCCGATCAGACAATGGGGGCATATCCTAGACATGCCCCCATTGTCTGTGATGGGAATACCCCTTTAAGAAATTGTGTAGGCCAGATAAAGTGCAGGTGTCCATGAAACAGCCGCCGACTGATTTGTCTGATAAAGATGAGATTTTACCATATGGTGAGTGCCATGTACGGTATTCTTGAATGACAAGTTTTCATGCACATGGCATTGAGCACCATCTAAGCTCGGTAAAGCTCGGTAAAGCAGTCGAGACTCGGGATTGGAGTATTTACGGACAGCACATTTCAGTTTGATGCTCCAGGATTGCCAGTTTCTTATGTGTGGCATGTTCTTTCTCAGTGGGAATGTCCTTTCTGGTGCAGCTACCTTCCTATGAGAGCTCCGGTGGCATGTCTGTTCTCAGGGGGTGTGTACATTCAGAAGATATGGCTGGTGGCAGTAAAGGATGGAACTGAGCATGTGCGACCACCTCAGTGAGATGCACAGAGAAATAAGAAAAAGGTAGAACAGTGGGTGGCGCTATGCAGGTATTTTATTAATTAACTCATTGGCTTTACAACATTTTTTATTACATCCAGTTACAAAAGTATTCAGATCCATGAAGTGATATCAATTATTTTCACTACTTTTTGTGGGACAACCCCTTTAACCACTTTCATTATGATGTTTTTCCTAATTGGCAGCTTTAACGTTTTTAGACCACTTCCTGTCAAAAACCAAAGTAGGCTTCCGGTCACTATGCCAGATCTCCATGTTGTTGTGGACATCAGCCATGGTCACTGGAATTGAATGAACACATATTTGGGAACTCGTGGGCAGCAGGGAATTTTGGTTTTCGAGTTATATTTACATTGACATAAACTGTATTTTACCAGAAGCCTAAATATGTAAAGAGAGCAGCTTTAATTGAGGTTCCATTAGACGGGAAACATTTTTCTTTAACTCCTCTTTGCCAGAGGCCTGCAATGTGCGGCTCAGCATGTAGCTGGCACCGCAGTAGGCAGAAGATTAAACAAATAATCCGATGCTATGGACCCACAGCAGCGTTTTCTGCAGCTCTGAACATTTTCTTCATTTGCTATGTGCATATAATGTATGTACTGTTACTTATTAGACGTGTGTAGGCGATGTACTGGATGTAAAGTGCAAACCCATGGACTGCGTTCACACACGCCGGGTCTGCAGAAGTTCTTCACTGACTGTGGAATACTGTAGCGGTTCGATGTTACATCGTAGTGAACGGAGATTTAGTTTTTTACAACTCATTCACACATGGCATATGTAATCCATACAATTTACAGAGTTTATTGTGCTCACTCGTCACACTGTTGTGGTGGTTGTCCTCCTTTGACTTCAATAGGGAAACTTCAAAGTCTAGTGAAACTCTACGTAAAAAATACACAAATTGCACAATGTGGCTTTCCATACAAATAGTAATAGAACCACAAAGCTTAAAAAAGTGAAACGTCCAAGATGACAATAAAATCACTTTAAAAATTAAATAAAAATTTTGTTTGGATATTGTTATGCTGATGGCCCATGTCCACTGCAGTCCCACTTTCCCAGGCAAGAGCGGGTGTTGCTTCACTCTCTCTGTGTGGACTAGTGCTCAGTAAACTTCTCTTCAGTGCTGCTAGAGTTAATCCTTCCCTCCTGCTCCCTGTCCAGCTTCTGGCTAAGGGCGGTTTCACATCAGCGTTATGAATTCTGCTCTTGCTTTCCACAATAACATGGTTATACCGGAAAATAAAGTAATTCGTAAGACGGAATTCAAAACGGAAACCTTTAGAGTCATTCGGTTTCGATCCTTTATAATAGAGTTCTATGGGCAAGCATAACGGATCCAACTGGTTTCCGTTATGCAGGATGGAAAAGTAAGTCTTTTCGACTAGGACTTTCTTTTCCATCCTGCATAACGGAAACCAGATGGATCCGTTATGCTTGCCCATAGAACTCTATTATGAAGGATCGAAACGGAATGACACTAAAAGTTTCCGTTTTGAATCCTATCTTACAAATTCCGTTATTTTCTGTTAAAACCATGTTGTAATGGAGAGCAATAACGGAATTCATAGCGCTGACGTGAACCTGCCCTAAGGCTGAGTTCACATCACCATTTAGCTTTCTGTTCTTCTGATCCATCAGAAGAAGAAAAACAAAACAAGATCCTGTAAACAAAAACGGATCCTGTTGCATCAGTTGGTATCCGATTGATCCATTTCCATTTGAGATACATTTTTTAGATGGAAAAAAAAAGTCCTGCATGCATTACTTTTTTCCGTCTAAAAAAACTGATCTCAGGCGGAAATGTCTAAAAAGACGGATCCTGTGCATAACTGATGCAACGTTATCTGTTTTTGTTTTTTTTCTCTTCTGACAGATCAGAAGAACGGAAAGCTAAGCGGAGATGTGAACTCCGCCTAAGGTGCTGATCAGCCTTCCTTTTTAGCTGGGCTGGTTGTCTCACCTCCTTGCCTGAGTGTAGAGTATTCTACTGTTTGGTAGCCTTGTGAAAGCGTGGGGCTGAGAGAGAGCAGGAGGAGCAAAGGTGCACAGAGTGGCTTAGGTCCGCCCTCGGTGCACTTAACTGATCATCTGCATATGGATAAAAATTTCCCCAGAATGAAGTAACAGAAGTGAATGGTAACTAGTGATGAGCGGGAGGTGCCATATTCGATTTTGCAATATTTTTGCCATATTCGATTACATATTTGTATTATATTCGCCAAAATCGAATATTCGTAATTATTTCATTTATCGCGATTAATATGCGATTAAATTAATCGTGCGATTTTTTTATTTTTTTCCCCCCTGTATAAGGCAACGTTCCTATGACTATGGCTAGGCTAATATGTGTATTTTACGAATATTCTTAATATTGCTCTAACTTCGTCTTTTAGAATATTCGTAATATTTTAAAAGACGAAGTTAGAGCAATATTAAGAATATTCGTAAAATACACATATAGATTGTAATTTAGCTAATATAGTGCTATAATCTTTTTGTTTTTGTCTAATTTTTTTTGCCTCTTCTGAACTTCAGCTTTGGAAAATATATACACTATTAAAAAAATTACTATAGCACTATATTAGCTAAATTGCAGTCTATGTGTGTATTTTACGAATTTTCGTAATATTGCTCTAACTTCGTCTTTTAGAATATTACGAATATTCTAAAAGACGAAGTTAGAGCAATATTACAAATATTCGTAAAATACACATATAGACTGTAATTTGTTATTCCACTTTGGCATACTGCTCCCCGACAAGCGTCCCCGTAACCATGGGAATGCCTGTGCGTTAGAATATACCATCGAATATGAGCTTTCATGATCTCAGATCCGATGGTATTTTCTAACCCACAAGCGTTCCCATGGTGACGGGGACGCTTGTCGGGGAGGAGTATGCGAACAACTGTACAGATACAAAAAAAATAATGCCAAAATTCTAAATAACGAATATATTCACTATATTGCCATGTATTCGTTTTTTAGAATATTGCTCATTTTATTTTCCATATGAAAACATGATTCCCCCTGCTTAAGTTGCTTGTGGGTCAATGGCTTATTGACCCACAAGCAAGAGGCAGGGAGAAATCATATTTTCAGAATATATAGAACTATATTCGAAATATTTGTGAAATCTCGAAGTTACCATATTCGAGAAAAAAATTAGCAATTCGAATATTCGAGCTCAACACTAATGGTAACATTTATATTTAGCTGAGCTAGCCCTACCGGGCATTGTGTTAGTTTTAACAGTGAATTTCCTGGTGAAAGATTCTCTTTAAAGCGGTTCTGCAAGAATATTTTTTTTGGGCAGTCCGCCCGCCCTTCCTTCCTGCTTTAAAGGGAAGCTTACTTATCTGCTTCCTGGCGCTGGCTCCCTGCTCCTTCTCCTCCTGGCCTGTGATGCTCCGCTAGACCGCCTCCTGAAAACATTTGTTTTGACGTCGCCTGTAGCCATTCACTAGTCGTATCCGTAAGTGGCTCTCCCCAAATAGTCACATGATGCAAGGAGATCTGGTCACCGCTACTGCTAGTGATTGGCTGCAGGCCACATCAGACTGGATGTTTTCAGCACGGTATCCCAGCGGAGCATCGGAGGCCAGGAGGAGAAGGAGCAGGGAGCCAGCGCCAGGAATGGTATGACCAAGCAGGGGGGCCCAAAAAAAAAACATTCTTGCACAACCCCTTTAAGTCTCTATACTGTATGCAATAAATCAATTTTGAATCTCAATTTACAAAATGAAAGCCAAAACATTTGATCAAATATATGGAGAGCACACAATAGACAGGTTATCAAATGACAATGGAGAACAATAGCGGGTAATAATGCTATAATGAATTTTTATGTTAAATATAGTAAACTATATTGTGCTGTGGGTATACAGAATTCATTGCTAATGATACAAGGCTGCAGAGCATATGGAATTAACAAGTGACTAATTACCACCTTTTGCTCTTGATTACATTCAGAATTATAGTGAGAGGAAATGCAATTATAATATTCCTATTGTTTTATGTTAAATGTGATGCAGAATCTTCCAAGTGGAATTCACTAAACACACACCATATATTATCCTGTCTCTATGGGAAGCTTTCAGGCAATTGTGAGATCTACTGATTGGGAGACGCAGCTATTGTATAGAGGGGTTTTCTGAACACCTTCCCATGCCTTTTATTTTATATCCAAGGGGATATTTTCTAAATGCACCAAGATAATTCCGCCAAGACGCTGGAGACGTCTTTCTCTTCTGACATAAAAGGCAGTGGAATCATTTCTGTTTTCAGATGTCTTAAACGATATGGCCTGATTTTCATATTGCAGATGCAATATCAACTTTTTCTTTTCTTTTTTTTTTTTTATTCCATCTACAAAAGCCTTCTGCTTTTAAATGCAGTTATTACCTGACTTTTTACAGTGAGTACATAAAATTGCCATTTCAAAAGTTTAAGTAGCTTGACTTTAGAGATGGTCAGGAACACAAAATTAGTTTAATAATAATTAGTCAAAGAGAGATGTGATTAATTGTAGTAGGTGCACGTTGGCGTTATCCTTATATTGCGGATTTGGTCTGTAGTGCGTTCCCCATTTCAGGCATAAGGCACAGACTTGTAAAAAATAAATACTTTGTGACTTGGTGACAGCGGCGAATCAATGGATGTCGTATATCTGGACTTCTCCAAAGCATTTGACACTGTACTGCATAAATGGTTAGTATATAAAATGAGACTGCTCGGACTGGGAGAAAACATCTGTATGTGGGTAAGTAACTGGCGTAGTGATAGAAAACAGAGGGTTGTTCTTAACGGTACACACTCAGATTGGGTCACTGTCACTAGTGGGGTACCTCAGGGGTCAGTATTGGGCCCTATTCTTTTCAATATATTTATTAACAAGCTTGTAGAAGGCTTGCATAGTAAAATATCAATTTTTGCACATGACCCTAAATTGTGTAAAGTTATTAAAAATGAAGAGGACAGTATACTGTATATATATATACTGCAGAGGACAGTATACTGTATATATATACTGCAGAGGACAGTATACTGCTACAAATGGATCTGGATAGATTGGAGGCTTGGGCAGAGAAGTGACAGATGAGGTTTAACACTGACAAATGTAAGGTTATACACATGGGAAGGAATAATGCAAGTCACCTGTACATACTAAATGCTAAAACACTGGGTAACACTGACATGGAAAAGGACCTAGGAATTTTAGTGAACAGCAAACTAAGCTGTAGAAACCAGTGTCAGGCAGCTGCTGCCAAGGCCAATAAGATAATGGATTGCATCAGAAGGGGCATAGATGCCCGTGATAAGAACATAGTCCTACCACTTTACACATCACTAGTCAGACCACACATGGAGTACTGTGTACAGTTCTGGGCTCCTGTGAACAAGACAGACAGAGCCGGAGAGGGTTCAGAGGAGGGCAACTAAAGTAATAACTGGAATGGGGGGACTACAGTACCCTGAGAGATTATCTTACATTGTAAGTCAGGACGGATCCGATTGGCCCCGCATCGTCAGACGGACACCAAAACGCTGCAAGCAGCATTTTGGTGTCCGCTTCAAAAGCGGAACGGAGACCAAAAGCAGCCAAACTGATGCATTCTGAACGGATCCTTATCCATTCAGAATGCATTGGGGCTGAACTGATCTGTTTTGGGCCACTTGTGAAATCCCTGAAACGGATCTCACAAGCGGACCTAGAAACGCCAGTGTGAAAGTAGCCTTACTATGTTGTCAGATTGTATGTTGTGAGATGTGATGTAAAATGCATAGTGTAGATCACCGATCTTCAACTGGCATCTGACCAGAAATGCCAGCTGTATTGACGATGTCTTCTCCAATACATCTGTGTTGGCAGGTCTGCTGTCTGGAGCGGAACTGCTGCCAGGGACCAGCACGCAAGGTACTGGCGCTGGCCAGTGTTGTGACGTTTTATGCAGTAGGGCTTGGAAGGGAAGAGAGAGACAATAAAAAGTAACTAAACCTTTTGGAATGACCTGGATTTCTTCAATGAAAAGTAATAATGTTATCTGACTATTATCTAAAGGTCCCATTACATTGCCCGATATTTGGGCATATTATTGTTAAGGAGCGCTCGTACAAATACCCGATGAATGAGCAAAATGCTCCCTCATCGAGAAATAGATTGGCGGGATCACCTAAATCATTGTTTGTGGAGAGCAGATCATGTTGTCTAATCAGCACTGTGCTGCCCACAAACAGTGATTCTGTATGGGGATGAGCGATGGCATTAGTGATCGCTCCTCCCCATACTGTGGAGGTCACTTCCACTGACAGGCAGGTAATTGTAGGGATGAAAAGCTTCCTCCCCAACAGTCGTCTGCTCCATTGAGCAGTGTAAAGGGCTGTTAGGTCACAAGCAGAATATAGCAAAACTACCAACAAGGAAACATTTGCACAGAATTGGACTGGTCTGCAGAGAACCAGAGCATTTTCTGATGTGTAAAACCTGTGCCCATGGACAACTTAATTGAAAGTGCTATTAGAGGAGGGTTCTTCACGTTTTGATATTTCACAAATAACTGAAATAGTCTAAATCAGGACAGTCCTGGTGATGGTATGTAAATGATGCCAGTCAATGTTGAACTGGCAGGCACACTGGCAATAAGTGCCCCCTCTAGGGTTTGTATTAGGCAGGGCAGATCATCGTTAACAAGTGTTTGTAGGAACGCTCATTGGCAATCATCTGTCTGTATAAAAGTGGTGTTGATTACACAATGAATGAGCTCGTCCTTCAGGCATGATGAAATCATCGTTTGCTGGTGACCAATCGTGCTTCTGGCAAATAATGATTGTGTTTGGTTTGCTGCCGGCAAATAATGACTTTGTATGGGGACAAACAATGTCATTAGCGATCACTCTTCCCCATACTGTGGAGAAGATTGCTGCATGTAATAGCATTAGTCTCCTCCACTTACGAGCAGACGATTGTCGGGAAGGAACACTTTCTTCCCAACAATCGTCAGCCTCATCTGGTGATGTAATACGGGTCTTAGTGCCAAGAAGTAGGCCAGAAGAAGCAAGCTCCAGAAGGCCTCACATTAGGTATGGGCTCAAACTACATGATTTTCATTCAGGAGGCTATTTACTGGGCTTCGTTGTCTATGTAATGGGCTCTAGGAGAGTTTCTTTCCCCTTCTTCGCAAATACATGCGGCATAATGCATGCCATTTAGAAACGTGCCATTTATTTCGGTGCAAACACCTGTGAGAAAAAAACAATTTGCTAAATAATCCAACACCAAAATAATGCAGATTGAGTAGGAGCCTCATTTTGTCACTTTGTGTCCCCTGATTAATGACCCCCTCCAGTTTATTTCAGCTGTTTGCCTTGCTGAATTGTCCTTGGTTGTGAAATTGCTTTCTTGTATCCCAACAGCAGAATGTTTTTACAGCACGGCAGGGGAATATGGAGATAAATCTTGACTGTCAACAAGATGTTGTTCCTTTGTACTGGATTTCAGAGAGTAGGTCTGTATTACCGCACATCCATAGCAGGCTATTCATATCTGCAAAAGATGAGCACAGAGATTTTTTTTATTTGATTTGCGCCCTTGTCTGTCTGGACTTTTTATCTGATTTTATTCTCATTTACAGCGTATGGGAATAATCTTCAGGCTGACAGAGTGTGCTTTTCTGAAGGCTTTTAAAGAAAGAACATAACGGTACTTTACTTGTATACTATATATTTACAAGCTGAATAATATACATAGAAAGACTGAGTCGCTCTTGACTTGTCATCCGACAACTCAAATTATAGAAAGACTCCACAAGGGAGGTAAAGTCTCTCCTGCTGTTTCACTTCGATGCGCTTTTAAAAAAATTAAATAACCATTTTCTTCTCACCAGTACTGAGGACCGGTAGTCATCTATCCAGGAGAACTCCTAAGCATGGACATACTGGCGGCACATCATCAGTTTATATCAACTGACTGATATTTGACTAGGCTTGTCTACACACGGGGTCTGGTCAACCTATATACCATAGAATTCTACAGTGGACCCAGTGTCTGACAAAGTAATGGACTCCAAAAGTCCAAAGACAACCCGATTTTAGGCTGAGATTGGCATCAGTAACCTGCCTCTAGTACCTATGTCCCTCGGGTAAAGCCACAATAACCTATTTGACCTCATTAACAAAGTGTAAAGGGTTTCTCCAGGACTTAAAGGGTTGTTTGACTAAATTTTTACTGTCTATGTCCTAAAGTGTGAAAAGCAGATAATTTGTAACTTACTTTATAAATTACTTTAAAATTGCTAGAACTTTGGGGGGAAGTAAGTTAGTTGGTCCAGGAGCTGCTGGCGTTTTACAGGAAGTTACACGGTCGAGTCCCATTATTATGACCACTTCCTACTTTAGACGTTGGCAATGCATAGCTCATGAAGAAAGTCCCGTGTGGTAAAGTGGCTTGGTTGCAACAATTGATGATTTTTTACTTTTGGCCCAAGGGTGAACTGTTCCCGTGCTGCTGTAGTGAAAGTGTATTGTCAGTGAACAAATGGTACCATTGCAAATAAGCGGCACGGAAACTGCGATGAACCACGTCCCATTTATCTGAGAGTTGAATGTCGGCTATAAAGCTGTGTGAGGGCGTACCGATATGCTACAGTGGAGAAGCTCACTGCAAAAATGAACCAGGGGGCTACCAGACATGCGTCTAAAGCAACAGTCCAATGAACACCACTGTGTATAAGGCTCTGAGGCAGACGAATGGTCACTGCACCTCCGCTAATGAAGTTGCATTGTCAGAAAAGGCTTCAGTTTTTGCAGAAGTATTGGAATTGGACCTCTACTGATTGGCAAAGGGTTGTCTTCTTTAATGAGTCACATTTTCTGCATCATCGAAATGATGGACATGTGTCAGGGAAGAACCATCAGAGAACAAACACCCTGCAACCATTGCTGGAAGTTGGTGGTGACAGTGTTATGGACTGGGGAATGTTTTTGTGGTATTCTCTGGACCCGCTCATCCATGTGGAAGACACTCTCAACTAATTCATCCTTGCAGATCACATACATGCTGATTGACAATACTACATATGGCATGGCTAGAAATGTCCGACATTGGTTGGAAGAGCATGACCAAAGCTTCCAACTACTACTCTGGTCCCCTAATTCCCCATATTTGAACCCAATTGAGCATCTGTGGGACCACCTTGATCATAGCGTTCACTCTATGGATCCTCCCCCACGCACCCTCCAGCAGCTTTTGTTTAAATTAATATCTGCACGACATGGTAAAAAACTATAATGCTGTTCATACTATTAGAATCATGGTTTCAGGGATTTTTTTGGGTGAATAAGAGAAACCCTTTAAATATTAATAGCAATCCTAAATGTTTCATTAGTGTAGATACAGCCACCCCCACCAATCAGCACAATGAAGGGGCAGTGGTCAGTGTTCCCTCTAAGCCTTGGCAGCTGCTGAGCGGGGTCAGCTTGAAGATGGGCAATGCTTAGTCAAAGGTGGGCGATAGGACAATCAAACAAGAGATAATTGTCATATATAATGATATATGTACAGCTGGTATAAGTTATACATCATGTATATACTGATATGGTCGATGCTGGTATAACCTGGGTATCTCCTGTATATAATAATATATGTATAGCTGGTATAAGTTATACATCTTCTTGTATATACTGATATGGTCGATGCTGATATAGCCTGTGTATCTCCTGTATATAATTATATATGTACAGCTAGTATAAGCTAAACATCTTGTATATAGTGATATGGACCATGCTGGTATAACCTGGGCATCTCCTCTATATAATTATATATGTACAGCTGGTTTAAGTTATACATCTTCTTGTATATAGTGATATGGCGCATGTTGGTATAGCCTGGGCATCTCCTGTATATAATTATATATGTACAGCTGGTTTAAGTTATACATCTTCTTGTATATAGTGATATGGCGCATGTTGGTATAGCCTGGGCATCTCCTGTATATAATTATATATGTACAGCTGGTATAAGTTATACATCTTCTTGTATATAGTGATATGGCGCATGTTGGTATAGCCTGGGCATCTCCTGTATATAATTATATATGTACAGCTGGTATAAGTTATACATCTTCTTGAATATACTGATACAGACCATGCTGGTATAACCTGGGCATCTCCTCTATATAATTATATATGTACAGCTGGTATAACCTGGGTATCTCCTGTATATAATTATATATTTACAGCTGGTATAAGTTATACATCTTCTTGTATATACTGATATGGTCAATGCTGGTATAACCTGGGCAAGTAGGAGTCTCCTGTATAATTCAGGTGAATACCTAGGTTATACCAGCATCATGGCTGTGGTGCTCCTGTATGAACCACGCTCCTTTCATTGTTTACACGTATGTATGTATGATGATATGAATGTTCTACAAATAAACCAATTAACAGGCGAGTGTAATGTGTATGTCTAGCTTCTGGGCTGTTCACCCATGAAATGTGTGTGGTATGTGAAGCTGTTATAATAGATGGTGGACAATGCATAAGCCCTTTTATATTCCATTGTTGATAGATTTACCAGTCTCTATGACAGATTGTAGACCTATGTAATATCTAATATGTGGGCCATGTAAATGAGAAAATGACTGGATAAGACAGGGTTAAGGGTCACAAGATAAGTTGCTACCTCTGGAATTACAACTAATCAGAGCTGCTGTATAATGCAGCAAAGAAATTGAGAACATGCAAATTACATCTAGTAAATCATTCCCAGTCTTACATTCATTTCGTGGACTCTTAAGATAAGGGACACTGCAAACACGCAGCTCCTTCCTTACTTAATAACCTTACTTGGTCTGCCCCCTTCTCCATAACCTTCTGTGTCTTTTTTGCATTTTCAGCCTATGTCTACATACTGTGTGTATATATACACTTACCTAAAGAATTATTAGGAACACCTGTTCTATTTCTCATTAATGCTATTATCTAGTCAACCAATCACATGGCAGTTGCTTCAATGCATGTAGGGTTGTGGTCCTGGTCAAGACAATCTCCTGAACTCCAAACTGAATGTCAGAATGGGAAAGAAAGGGGCTACAACAGCAGAAGACCCCACCGGGTACCACTCATCTTCACTACAAATAGGAAAAAGAGGCTACAATTTGCACGAGCTCACCAAAATCGGACTGTTGAAGACTGGAAAAATGTTGCCTGGTCTGATGAGCCTCGATTTCTGTTGAGACATTCAAATGGCCGAGTCCGAATTTGGCGTAAACAGAATGAGAACATGTATCCATCATGCCTTGTTACCACTGTGCAGGCTGGTGGTGGTGGTGTAATGGTGTGGGGGATGTTTTCTGGGCACACTTTAGGCCCCTTAGTGCCAATTGGCCATCGTTTAAATGCCACTGGCTACCTGAGCATTGTTTCTGACCATGTCCATCCCTTCATGACCACCATGTACCCATCCTCTTATGGCTACTTCCAGCAGGAAGTTACAAAGCTCGAATCATTTCAAATTGGTTTCTTGAACATGACAATTAGTTTACTATACTAAAATGGCCCCTACAGTCACCAGATCTCAACCCAATAGAGCATCTTTGGGATGCGGTGGAACAGGAGCTATCCTATCAATATGGGCCAACATTTCTAAAGAATGCTATCAGCACCTTGAACAACACCGTGCGTCCACGATGCCCGGAAAGCAGTCCGTGCCGTGATAACCCCTGCAGACGACATCGAACCCTACCTAGCGATGAATGAAAAAATAGCCATCAGGGAAAAGCTACCTCGTGACCAGTGGGCTGGGGTCATCGCTCCGATCCTGGCATCCGATGACTACCAGAAAGTCAAGGGTGAGATTCTGGCAAGATTGGGGGTAAATGTGTTGGTCCGGGCCAGTGGGTGCATCAGTGGGGGTTCAACCCGGCTGAGCCTGCAAGACCCCAGAATATTATAACTTACTTCACCTGACGTGCCACTGCTATGCTGGATCGTATGTTAGCCAATATGTTCTGGAGGGCTTTGCCATACCCTCTCCAGCACTGGATAGGAGGAACGCTATGAAGCTACCAGGAATCTAAAGAAGGGTTCTGTCGGGAGGGGGGGGGGTCAGCAAACCCCGGAAATCTCCACCCCAGGCCTGGATATTTGAGCCCATAAAACCCACCCGTGATATACTCACGGCAGACCTGGTTCTGATCGTCTGCTGGCAGTGTCAGGAGCCTGGCCATGTAAGGACTGACTGTCCCCATCGGTTTGAGCCAATGGGCACTAAATATGGCTACCGTCAGTTGCTATGTGCCAGGCGGCTGTGTGCAACAGGTACCCCAGAGTCTCTAGATCATTTGTGCCAGGTGGAAGTGGGAGACACTCAGACGGAGGCTGTGCTGGAATCAAGGAGTCTGGTGACGCTAGTAAGGGCTACCCTGCTGCGGTCACCTGAGTATACTGGACGGAAAGTCGGAGTGATGTACATCCACGGAGACTTAAAAAACGACCCCACCGTGCTGGTGTATCTAACTACGGTGGCTGGTAGATGGACCCAGGAGGTGGCCATCGCCACAAATTTATATTATGAACTCATAATATGGAGAGACTTCTCAGGCTTTCTGGCACTGTGGCCTGCTATGAGCGTGACTGATACCCATTAGACAGGGGTAACCCTAGCAGAGTGGCACTGCTCAGGGGGAAGACCAGAACCCTGGGAACCCGAGACGGGAGGGCCAGCGGTAGGGGTGACCACCACTTCAGTGGAAGAGGGGGAGATAACCCCACTAAGTGTGATGGTGGGAGACGTGGAGGACTTTCCGCTGGGTCCTGAATTGGCAGACCTCAATGTCTCCGGTGATAATTTTGGTACCGCCCAATGTCGGGACCCAACCCTATCCCGAGCCTGGGAAAATGTGTTAATAGTAGATGGTGAACCACAACAACCTGGGAAAGAGTCAGTGTTTCCCCGTTTTGTGGTTCATCAGGATATGTTGTATCGGGTAAACCAACTATGGGGAGAGCCCTTTTGAACAGTTGGTGGTCCCCAAGGCTTATCGCAAGCTTGTGTTAGATCTAGCCCACCAACACATTCTCGGGGGTCACCTGGGGCTGCAGAAAACTCAGGATCATATTCTGCAGCGGTTTTACTGACCCAGCATATTCAGAGAGGTGAAAGAGTTTTGTAAGTCTTGCCCGACCTGCCAGATAACTAGCTCCATCCACATTTCTGTAGTCCCCAGTACCTCTCCCGATTATCGAGGTACCGTTTGACCGAATAGCTATGGATCCCATAGGCCTAGTACTGAAGTCCACCAGAGGGCATCAACACATCTTAGTCATCCTAGACTACGCCACTCAGTACCCGGAGGCGGTGTCACTGCTACATACCTCGGCCAAACTCATAGCTAAGGAGTTAATGGAGATGTTTTCCCGAGTAGGACTACCTAAAGAGGTTCTGACTGACCAGGGGACCCTTTTTATGTCCAAGGTGATGAGGGAACTCTGTAAGTTGCTGCACATAAAAAAACTATGGACGTCCGTTTACCATTCTCAAACGGACAGTCTGGTAGAAAGGTTTAACCAAACATTAAAAAATATGTTGAAAAGGGTAGTGTCTAAAGATGGGAAGGACTAGGACCTCCTTCTGCCCGATATCATGTTCGCAGTGCGAGAGGTACCCCTGTCCTCTACTGGGTTCTCCCCCTTCAAACTGCTATATGGCAGACACCCTGGCCAAAGAGGCGTGGGAACAACAACCCACTCCACATAAAAGTGTCATTGAGTACGTTACCCTCTTGTTAGGGAGCATATGGAGGCAGCTCAGCGAGCCCACAGTCGGGTCTATAATCGGCATGCTCGGGTCCGGATCTTTAACCCGGGTGATCGGGTTTTGGTTCTGGTGCCGACCGTGGACAGTAAATTCCTGGCTAGGTGGCAGGGACCCTACGAGGTACTCGAAAAAATTAGAGATATAAACTACAAGGTACACCAGCCGAAAGCCGGAGCAGGTTTATCATGTCAATTTACTCAAACTGTGGAAAGATAGGGAAACCTGTACTGAAGACAGCATGCAGCTGGGTTTTCTAGGAGAAGAGGTTCCGGCCCCTCTGTCTGATGCAAGAGAGGTGGCTGCCACAGTAAAAATTGCGACAGCCCCTCCTCTAAACAGACTTAAGAGGTCAGGGAATTCGTTAGTCGGAATGTGTTCTCGGACCTCCCTGGACGCACTTCCGTAATCCAGCATGACATTGTCACTGAACCTTAGGCAAAAGTCCGGTTAAAATCTTACTGGGTACCTGAAGCTGGGCGATAAGCCATCTCGGAGGAGGTGCAGCTAATGTTGCAGCTAGATGTCATTGAGCAGTCAAAAAGTGAGTGTGCCAGTCCTATAGTATTGATACCCAAGCTGGACGGAACGTTGCGGTTTTGTAACAACTTTCGTAAACTTAACGATATTTCTAAGTTCAACGTGTATCCCATGCCCCGGATGGATGAGCTAGTCGAGAGGATAGGACAAGCACGGTGCTTTTCTGTTTCGGACCTCACAAAAGGGTACTGGCAGGTGCCCTTAATGGAGGCTACCAAAGAGAAAACTTCCTTCGTCACACCTGAGGGGCTGTATCACTATAAGGTGTTACCCTTTGGTCTGCATGGCGCCCCCGCCACTATTCAGCGACTTATGGACATTGTGCTTCGTCCATATCTTAGGTATGCTTCAGCTTACCTGGACGATATTGTCATCCACAGTACCGACTGGGAAAGTCACTTACCCAAAGTGCAGGCTGTAGTGGACTCCCTTCGGAATGCTGGACTAACAGCTAATTCGAAAAAATATGCAATAGGGTTAGAGGAGACTAAGTACCTGGGGTATGTAATTAGGCATGGAGTCATCAAACCCCAAGTAAACAAATTAGAGGCGATAAGAAATTGGCCCCGACCTGTCACCACTAGGGAAGTAAAGTCATTAGTTGGAATTGTGGACTATTACATGAGGTTTGTTCCCCCCTTTGCTATGGTGGCCGCGCCATTGACAGGGCTCTTGAAGGGAAACATGTCAGTGATGGTTCGCTGGGATGATCGCACAGAAGAGGCTTTCTCCGCTTTGAAGTCGGCCCTGTGTGGGTCCCCAGTTTTGGTGACACCCGACTTCAAAAGGGAGTTTATAGTACAGAACGATGCCTCCAAAGTAGGCCTTGGTGCTGTACTGTCTCCGGAAGTCAATGGGGAGGAGCATCCCGTTGTCTTCCTCAGCCGCATGCTCACCCCCTGCCAAGACCAGGTATAGTATAGTGGAGAGAGAGTGCCTGGCCATCAAGTGGGCCCTCGAACGCCTCTATTATTTGTTGGGGAGAAAGTTCCGCCTGGTAACTGAATACTCCCCTCTCAAATGGATGAGCCATGCCAAGGACATAAATGCCCGGGTCACCAGATGGTTTTTGTCTCTGCAGAACTTAAACAGAGTTTAAGTGCCGGTCCGGGTTTTGGCAGCACCTGGCTGTCCTTAAATAGGCAGCTGGGCTCAGCAGCTGAGTCTCTGTGTTGGGATCTGAGGTTTTGTGCCAGACTGGAGGGCTGAGACCCTTGTGCAGGGGGAACAGGCCCCCTAAAGCCTGCTGTGGACTACTGGAGACTGAACTACTAACAAGGTGACTTGTGCAATATGAACTTTCCATTGTGGTGAATTAACACCAAAGACTGCAAAGTGACATGTTGTTTTGAGCAACTGCCGCGAGTGTGAATAAACACTGAAGTTTGAGTTAAGAACTTGTATTTTGCCTTTGTACTGCGTCTGCTATCCCTATATACCAGAGCAAATCCCCACCATATATATTTATGTGGCATGCACCTAAAATAGATTTAAAAATTCACTTTAGCAATGATTTTGCCTTTATAGGGGTTGTCCGGCTTTTTTACTTTTTTTTTTTTTTACCTGTCAACCCCAGCCACTGTCAAACCACTCACCTCTGCTCTGTTCTAGGTCAATTGGTTAACGTCTTTGAGTGCATTGTTAGAGGCATGTATAGCAGTCACCGGTCTCTTACCAAGAGGTACACTACCCAAAAGTAGCCTCTGAGAGACTTTTTATAGGGCTGCAGGGGAAGGACTTCTATGCTTTCTTGTGGCAAGATCCAGTGTCTAATCAGACACACCTATAATCTCATATATATATATATATATATAAAAATTAGTTTCTGTCTGTCTGTACATCTGTCTGTCTGTTCTTTATGCACGACCAAACAACTGGACCGATCTTCACCAAATTTGGCACACAGGTACATCAGGTGTCCGGGGAAGTTTTAGACCGGGTCTCAGCTCTCTAGGATGCACCGTTCCTGAGATATTCCCATTGCATTAGCCAATACAAGCCCCCAACTGCCATGCACACGATCACATGTCCCTTATCAGCCAATTGAAGCTTGCAGGCTCTTAGTCTACACATACACACAGTTTTACTCCAGGTTTCCATAACAACCCAGCCATTTTTCTTCACTGCTGTAATTCAGCTTTAGGCTAGGGCTCTATGACGACAAGCACAGCCCAGCAGACAATATCACACAATAGACTTAGATACACAGCAGACAGTGTCACACATGACAGGATTAGATACACAGCTTAGCAGGCAGTATCACACAGGATAGGCTATTAGATACATAGCTCAGCAGACAGTATCACACAGGATAGGATTAGATACACAGCTCAGCAGACAGTATCACACAGGATAGGATTAGATACACAGCTCAGCAGACAGTATCACACAGGATATGATTAGATACACAGCTCAGCAGACAGTATCACACAGGATAGGATTAGATACACAGCTCAGCAGACAGTATCACACAGGATAGGATTAGATACACAGTTCAGCAGACAGTATCACACATGACAGGATTAGATAGACAGCTCAGCAGGCAGTATCACACAGGATAGGATTAGATACACAGCTCAGCAGACAGTATCACACAGGATAGGATTAGATACACAGCTCAGCAGGCAGTATCACACAGGATAGGATTAGATACACAGCTCAGCAGACAGTATCACACAGGATAGGATTAGATACACGGCTCAGCAGACAGTATCACACAGGATATGATTAGATAGACAGCTCAGCAGGCAGTATCACACAGGATAGGATTAGATACACGGCTCAGCAGACAGTATCACACAGGATAGGATTAGATACACAGCTCAGCAGACAGTATCACAGGATAGTATTAGATACACAGCTCAGCAGACAGTATCACACAGGATAGGATTAGATACACAGCTCAGCAGACAGTATCACACAGGATAGGATTAGATACACAGCTCAGCAGACTGTATCACACAGGATAGGATTAGATACACAGCTCAGCAGGCAGTATCACACAGGACAGGATTAGATACACAGCTCAGCAGACAGTACATAGGATAGGATTAGATACACAGCTCAGCAGACAGTATCACACAGGATAGGATTAGATACACAGCTCAGCAGACAGTATCACACAGGATAGGATTAGATACACAGCTCAGCAGGCAGTATCACACAGGAGAGGATTAGATACACAGCTCAGCAGACTGTATCACATAGGATAGGATTAGATACACAGCTCAGCAGGCAGTATCACATAGGATAGGATTAGATACACAGCTCAGCAGACAGTATCACACAGGATAGGATTAGATACACAGCTCAGCAGGCAGTATCACACAGGATAGGATTAGATACACAGCTCAGCAGACAGTATCACAAAGGATAGGATTAGATACACAGCTCAGCAGACAGTATCACACAGGATAGGATTAGATTCAACAGCTCAGCAGACAGTATCACACAGGATAGGATTAGATACACAGCTCAGCAGACTGTATCACACAGGATAGGATTAGATACAACAGCTCAGCAGACAGTATCACACAGGATAGGATTAGATACACAGCTCAGCAGACAGTATCACACAGGATAGGATTAGATACACAGCTCAGCAGACAGTATCACACAGGATAGGATTAGATACACAGCTCAGCAGACAGTATCACACAGGATAGGATTAGATACACAGCTCAGCAGACAGTATCACACAGGATAGGATTAGATACACAGCTCAGCAGGCAGTATCACACAGGGTAGGATTAGATACACAGCTCAGCAGATAGTATCACATAGGATAGGATTAGATACACAGCTCAGCAGACAGTATCACACAACATAGGATTAGATACACAGCTCAGCAGACAGTATCACACAACATAGGATTAGATACACAGCACAGCAGACAGTATCACACAGGATAGGATTAGATACACAGCTCAGCAGACAGTATCACACAGGTAGGATTAGATACACGGCTCAGCAGATAATATCACACAGGATAGGATTAGATACACAGCTCAGCAGACAGTATCACACAGGATAGGATTAGATACACAGCTCAGCAGACAGTATCACACAGGATAGGATTAGATACACAGCTCAGCAGACAGTATCACACAACAGAGGATTAGATACACAGCTCAGCAGACAGTATCACACAGGATAGGATTAGATACACAGCTCAGCAGACAGTATCACACAGGATAGGATTAGATACACAGCTCAGCAGACAGTATCACACAGGACAGGATTAGATACACAGCTCAGCAGACAGTATCACACAGGATAGGATTAGATACACAGCTCAGCAGACAGTATCACACAGGATAGGATTAGATACACAGCTCAGCAGACAGTATCACAAAGGATAGGATTAGATACACAGCTCAGCAGACAGTATCACACAGGATAGGATTAGATACAACAGCTCAGCAGACAGTATCACACAGGATAGGATTAGATACACAGCTCAGCAGACTGTATCACACAGGATAGGATTAGATACAACAGCTCAGCAGACAGTATCACACAGGATAGTATTAGATACACAGCTCAGCAGACAGTATCACACAGGATAGGATTAGATACACAGCTCAGCAGACAGTATCACACAGGATAGGATTAGATACACAGCTCAGCAGACAGTATCACACAGGATAGGATTAGATACACAGCTCAGCAGGCAGTATCACACAGGGTAGGATTAGATACACAGCTCAGCAGATAGTATCACATAGGATAGGATTAGATACACAGCTCAGCAGACAGTATCACACAGGACAGGATTAGATACACAGCTCAGCAGACAGTATCACACAGGATAGGATTAGATACACAGCTCAGCAGACAGTATCACACAGGATAGGATTAGATATACGGCTCAGCAGACAGTATCACACAGGATAGGATTAGATACACAGCTCAACAGACAGTATCACACAGGACAGGATTAGATACACAGCTCAGCAGACTATCACACAGGAGAGGATTAGATACACAGCTCAGCAGACAGTGGGACGGGGTGCTGTAGAGGTCACTGTAATGGGGGATACTGTCAATATCTTTTAATGACACAAAGAAATATTAAATGAAATAGATGAACTATACCCGTGCGAAGCCGGGTCCATCTGCTAACCATTTATATATCTGCCTGGGACATAACTGCATGCTGAGTTTTGCAGCCATCCAGCAATTCTATCTAGGGGCGTTATTTTTTTTGTCAATGAATGTGTATAGAAATCCTTATATTAGGGTCACTGTCAACTTTGACAGAAACTTCACTTTTTAAATACAATCTATGCTGCCTTTGCTGCCTATACTGAAACTTTACTATTTTTTTACAACATAGATTTATTACAGGTGTTAGTTATTACGTTGCATTACCCTATTAGGACCCTCTTTTGGTTAGGCTCTGATCACATCCTCCTTGTTAATTCCTCATTATACGAGCAGAGCATTGAGAATAATGGAAGTGCGAGATTCGATGTATGATGGACATCATTGACTACAATGGCTTTTCTCATGATGTTCATCCTTTTACTCTGTAAAATAGCGCAGCATGCCTCGCTATTTTGTTTGCCATTTTTGATTACAATCTCTTCTTTCTAGTGATCTCAAAACTCAATGACCCTTTAATAGGTGAACCCCCAGTCCACCTAACGATTCATATCATGGAGCACAGAACATGTAGACATTGAGTAGATCAGGGATCTTGCCTTCCTATATAAACAATTGACATGATTCTGCGCTTGCTGTATTCTGCCTTCTAATTAACTGCTACACTCCATAAACTGATTAATTCAATTTACTTAATGCAATATGCTTTAAAATGACAACTTGCTCGCTGTAAGGATTTGCTTACAAATAAAACATTGAAATAAAAAAAAATCCTGAAAAAGAGACTAATCGACCAAATAAATAATTAATGCCCTGCATTACTGTAAACTGCATTCTTAATTAAGCATTTAAATAAATAGTTTACAGTTTAGATCACAACATGAAAGCAGCGCATGATAAAAAATGTGTACAGTGTGGTAGAAACTGATGGCAATTTATGATTTTTTTTCTCAGAGTATATACATCCACACGGGATATATCCTCTGTGGAAAAAATGTACAATGTATCCGCGGTAAAATCAGACTGATATACATGCAAATTTGTGTGTTTTATCTTATGCATTTACAAAGGGTGAAATCTACAGCATAAATTGAGGCATGGTCTTGTAAGACTAGCTCAGCTGAATGGAATGGTACCTTTCACTTAGACTGGGAACATAAAGTGGTACTGGAAAAACAAAAAACGAAAAGTGGCCCCAAGTTGTAGGCGGGTCTAAATTGACAGAAGTTGGGGCAACAGAAATAGCCAGGGCCAGCAATACCACAGTGTAGTACAAAATACTACCTCAGCAGAACCAGATACCACAGTAAAGCAATAAAATCCTGCCTAAAGGAATTAACACTGAGCATCAGATATTTATGTACCTGGATGGTGGGTAAGAGGAGGGTTTGGGTGGCCCTCTGGGCATTGACCCACCGGGACATTTCTCTGTAGGGTCTATGGCCAGTCCACCCATGGATACGTTGTTTCATTCTGGAGAAAAAGTGCATTTTGTGCCCCTTCCTCTCCTTCTTGATTTACAGGGCCATATTTCTGCATAGGCATCTAGATTTTCACTAAGAGGGAAAGGCTGACAGAAGAAGCAGGAGGAGCGAGGGTGCACAGAGTGGCTTAGGCCTGCCCCCAGTGCACTTAACTGCTCATTTGCATAAGAATTAAAAGTTTCTTTTTCTCCAAAATGAAGCAACAGACCGCTAAGTGAAAAGTTACGAGTTAGCCCTACAAGGCATTATGCCTGCTTTATCAGTGAATTTCCTGGTCACAGATTTCCTTTAAAATCCTCACTGTAGTTCAGTTTTTCCGCAGCATGCGGATGATATTTTGTAAAATCTCATCTACTTTGGCACTTCTGTAGATACTGCAGATTCTGTGCCCACAAGTCTACAACAGAAAATCAAGTGTATGCGCACATCCTGTTTTCAAGGCCTGCCCTGTCTTCTGGTTGTGTCTTCATCTCCATATCTGGTCTGTTGCACCCCGACTTCTCTCCTGGTAATAGCCCTTGACTTCACTTAGACCCAATTGGGGGCTGAGGGACTAAAGGTCCCTTTACATTGGTGTGAATTGAACAGGCAATTATTGGGAACCATTCATTGAGGATAGCTGCCTGCTCATGAGAGGAGGTGAGAGCTCCATTTACATGCACCAGTCCTTCCCACTGTATGGGAACAAACAATCATTGCTGCAATTGTATGTTCCCACATACATTAATTGTTTCTTGGCACTGGAACCATATTGATCTGCTGCCCAGAAACTGTGATTTTGGTGTCCGCATCAGTGTTTGCATCTTTACACAGGGCAGTTTTTAAGCGTTCATACCACTGTTTGTTCCCAATATTTGGCCCAGACAACAGGGCCTTTACTTTGTCAAGTTGTTTTTCCTTACATTTTTATTTTTAGGAGGGAGTTAAAGGGCATCTGTCAGCAGATTTGTACCTATGAAACTGGCTGACCTGTTACTTGTGCACTTGGCAGCTAAAGGCATCTGTGTTGGTCCCATGTTCATATGTGCCCGCATTGCTAAGAAAAAGGATGTTTTAGTATATGAGCCTCTAGGAGCAACGGGGGCATTGCCATTACATTTAGAGGCTCTGCTCTCTCTACAACTGCCGTGCCCTCTCCACGTTGACAGGGTCAGGCAGTAAAAACATCATCACGTCTGGCCCTGTCAATCAAAGTGGAGAGGGCACAGCGTTTGCAGAGAGCAGAGCCTCTAGGTGTAATGCCACCATTGCTCCTAGAGGATCATTTGCATATATTAAGACTAGTGTTGAGCGTACCCGAGCTGCAAAGTTCGGGTCCGTACCGAACTTTGTGAGTTCCGGTACCCGGACCTGAACCCGAACTTTGCAGCAAAAGTTCGGGTTCGGTGTTCGGGCATTTAATAAGGCTTGTTGAAAGGCTGCAGGGCAGCCAATCAACAAGATTTTAAGTTGTTGGCACTTAGAAGCCATCACAGCCATGCCTAGTAATTGCATGGCTGTGATGGCTTCCAAGTGCCAACAACTTAAAATCTAGTTGATTGACACAAAAATATAATAGTTAATCTGTTAGATCGGTGGGTGACCTCAAAGAATGAGGAGAGCATCAAATAAGGGATGTGGCTGGTCGTGGTGCTGCTAGTGTTGGTGGAGCTCCTGTTGCAGGGAAAGGACGTGGTCGATCTGTGCAAGCTACACGCTCAAATGAAACACCTTCCTCCCTTGCTCGTAGGCAAAAGAACGTTCAGCATTATTTTGTAGGCCTGAATACTGGTGTACGAATGGTGAGGCCAGAACAAGTAGAGGCGGTAGTGGATTGGATGGCTGACAGTGCTTCCAGTTCCTTCACATTGTTGACATCTGCAGCCCATGGCCATCTGTCTTTCACCTCACCCTCTTGCAAATCAGGCAAGTAGTCTGAGCAGTCTCTTATGCTTTTTGATGACTCTGCTGGCAGAGCTTCCTTGGGCCATCCACCTTGTCCTGCCCTAGAAGTGGAAGAGATTGAGTGCACTGATGTCCAACCACTTATGTTGCAGGATGTGGAGATGGGATCACCACTGCAGCATATCTCTGATCTTTAAGAAACACAGGTGCCAACTGCTGCGGCTTTCTGCAGACCGACAAGGAGGGCAGGGGTAAAGAGTGGGTGGAAGATGATGTGGAGGATGATGAGGTACTAGACCCCACATGGAATCAAGGTCATGCAAGTGACGTGTGCAGTTCGGAGGAAGAGGTGGTGGTCACTCCAAGTCGTTCCCTGGTGTGGCAGTTCTTCAGACAATGTACTAACGACAAGACGCAAGTGCAATCGGAGCCTGAAGCAAGGCATAAATGTTTTAAACCTGAGCACCACCTGCATGACCAGGCATCTAAGTGCAAAGGACGAGCTGCAGTGGAGTACACACCTGGAAAAACAGAAAAGATCTCAGGCTCCTCCTGCTCCTTCTTATGCTGCAGTCTCTGCGTCTTCCTCCCCCTCACTGTCACCAGCCATCTCTACACTTTCTCACTTCACCACCACTGCACCACTTCACCACCAACGAGTGGGCCTCCATGCGGGATGTGTGTGCCGTGTTGCGCTGTTTCAAGTACTCCACCAACATGGCCAGTGCCGATGACGCCTCAGCGTTACTATCCCACTTCTCTGTCTACTTGAAAAAACGCTTCAGGCGATGATGGAAGAGGATGTGGCACAGGAGGAATAGGGATCATTTCCACGGATCATTTCAGGCCAGTCTTCCAAAAGTGGCTTGGAGGGTGGGTTCCTGCACCAACAGAAGCCAGGTACACAACTGTCCAGCCAGGACACAGTTCTGGAGGATGAGGAGGAGAAGGATGATGAGGAGGAGGAGGATGAGAAACCGTGTTCACAGCAGGGTGACACCCAAAGCAGTTCATGGGCATCACTGGAGCGTGGCTGGGGGGATACAGAGGACACAGACGATAAACCTCCCACAGAGGAAAGCTTGTCGTTGTATCGGGGCAGCCTGGCACACATGAGCGACTACATGCTGCAGTGCCTGCACAACGACCTCTGAGTTGCCCACATTCTAACCAGTGCTGATTACTGGGTGGCCACCCTCCTGGATCTCCACTACAAGTACAATGTGCCGTTCTTAATTCCATCACTGGAGCATGATGGGAAGATGCGCGAGTACAAGCGCACGCTGGTAGACATCCTGCTGATGGCATTCCCACCTGACAGCGGGGGCTCAGTAGAAGTACAAGGCGAAGGCCGAGGAGGAGGAAGAAGTAGCCAACGCAGCTGGGGCACCGCCAGCACCTCAGAAGGGAGGGTTAGCATTGTCGAAATGTGGAAAAGCTTTGTCAGCACGCCACAACAACCAGCACCACCAGCTGATATGATTTGAAACGTCTTAGCAGGAGGCAGCATTTCAGCAACATGGTGGTACAGTACGTGTGCACACCCCTACATGTAATGACGGATGGGTCTGCCCTATTCAACTTCTGGGTCTCCAAATTGGGCACATGGCCTGAGACTTGCCCTTTACGCCTTGGAGGTGCTGGCATGCCCTGCAGCCAGTGTATTGTCCGAACATGTATTTAGCATGGCGGGGGGGGGGGTGGATCACAGACAAGCGCAGCTGCCTGTCCACAGCCAATGCGGACAAGCTCACGTTCATTAAAATGAACCAGACATGGATCCCACAGGACTTTTCCGTACCTTGTGCGGAATAGACAAGTATACTGGCCGCACCCAGCAATTGTTATACTGCTGCGCACTTTCTCTTTGCGTTCTCTTTTCCATTTCGCAATGTTTTGGGGCCTTCCGAAATTTATAAAAAATAAATACTGAAAGAAAAAAAAATATCTTCTCCTCAACCTCCTACTCCACTTTGACCTCCACCTCCTAGTTCAAGATTATAATTTTTTTAATTTTTTTATAGTCTATGTAATTTTAAGTCATTTCCCTATCCACATTTGTTTTCAGGGCAATTGTCCTGCTCTTACTACCATTTTGCTTCCTTGTGCAGCCCTCTAGCCGTTACTATGACTATTTTACTGGCATTCCAGTTTACCAAAGTTTGGGACCCCATTGGTTTCAATTTGGTTCGGGTCAAGTTTAGGTCCCGAACCCGAACTTTGACCCGAAGCTATGAGCTGTGCGCTGCGATTGGCCAGCACTGCAGCAAGGGACACGCCTCCTACAAAAAATCAGTCCAGTACAACAGACGGAGCTGAGACACCGGAGCCTATACCGGGCGAGCGGAGCGGCGCCCAGGCATACTAGTAAGTGCAGGGGGACCCCTGGGCGCCGCTCTGCCCACAGGTATAGTTAGTTTTTAGTTTGTATACTAGTGAAAGGTCCTCTTTAACGTCTTTTAAATTTTGCAACAAATTTAAAACATTGATTGCGGTAATTGCGTATAAGCCTTCTAAAATGAGTTACCCTCTGCAGATAATTTCTCTGTCTCTATATTCTTCTTCGGCATTAATAACTTAAAAGCTATGCACAGAAAGTGATGTACTTTTCCCGTCACCTCTTTCCTGATAAACGTGTAAAATGGGATCGGGACTGACACGTATGCGTTCCGGGGCGGACACAATGTCATACTGATAATTTGTACGTTTATACCTTTGTGTCATAGCAGGCACGTTAGCAATTCATTGAAAAACTGTGCTATTATATAGACAGCGGAGTGGAGAGTTATGTCATGCAAAGGGGCACTTTCAAAGTTTAATATCAGCAGCATAAAACATGTCGTAACATACGGCATCTCTGACTTTTTCCTACAGGGAATGAATCTAAATTAAGTATGTAGTGTTCCTTTTAGATGGTACATTCCTCCTAAATCACTCAGGCATTGCTTCTGTACCTCATGGGAAATTGTGCAGAATCAAGAAATAATGTTATTAATGCAGCATAATAAAATACATACCCCACTGGAACACTCAGCTTGGAAGAAGCATTTTAAAAAGTATGTTAACTGTGGTCTCTAGCAGCTCTAACCTTACGAGGAGGTTACATATCGTTATGAATAGAGTTGAGCGAACACCTGGATGTTCGGGTTCGAGAAGTTCGGCCGAACATCCCGGAAATGTTCGGGTTCGGGATCCGAACCCGATCCGAACTTCGTCCCGAACCCGAACCCCATTGAAGTCAATGGGGACCCGAACTTTTCGGCACTAAAAAGGCTGTAAAACAGCCCAGGAAAGAGCCCGTAACAGAGAATCTGTCTTCATGTCAGCAGAGAATCAGTCTGCATGTCATAGCAGAGAATGAGGCTTCACGTCACCCACCACTGCAACAGTCCATTGGCATATATTTAGGCCTAGCACACAGGCAGAGCAGAGAGGTCCCGTAACAGACAATCTGGCTTCATGTCAGCAGAGAATCAGTCTGCATGTCATAGCAGAGAATGAGGCTTCACGTCAGCCACCACTGCAACAGTCCATTGGCATATATTTAGGCCTAGCACACAGGCAGAGCAGAGAGGTCCCGTAACAGACAATCTGGCTTCATGTCAGCAGAGAATCAGTCTGCATGTCATAGCAGAGAATCAGGCTTCACGTCAGCCACCACTGCAACAGTCCATTGTCATAAATTTAGGCCCAGCACCCAGGCAGAGGAGAGAGGTCCCGTAACAGACAATCTGGCTTCATGTCAGCAGAGAATTAGTCTGCATGTCATAGCAGAGAATCAGGCTTCATGTCAGCCACCACTGCAACAGTCCATTGGCATATATTTAGGCCCAGCACCCAGGCAGAGGAGGGAGGTCCCGTAACAGAGAATCTGTCTTCATGTCAGCAGAGAATTAGTCTGCATGTCATAGCAGAGAATGAGGCTTCACGTCAGCCACCACTGCAACAGTCCATTGGCATATATTTAGGCCTAGCACACAGGCAGAGGAGAGGTTCATTCAACTTTGGGTAGCCTCGCAATATAATGGTAAAATGAAAATAAAAATAGGATTGAATGAGGAAGTGCCCTGGAGTCCAATAATATATGGTTATGGGGAGGTAGTTAATGTCTAATCTGGACAAGGGACGGACAGGTCCTGTGGGATCCATGCCTGGTTCATTTTTATGAACGTCAGCTTGTCCACATTGGCTGTAGACAGGCGGCTGCGTTTGTCTGTAATGACGCCCCCTGCCGTGCTGAATACACGTTCAGACAAAACGCTGGCTGCCGGGCAGGCCAGCACCTCCAAGGCATAAAAGGCTAGCTCTGGCCACGTGGACAATTTAGAGACCCAGAAGTTGAATGGGGCCGAACCATCAGTCAGTACGTGGAGGGGTGTGCACACGTACTGTTCCACCATGTTAGTGAAATGTTGCCTCCTGCTAACACGTTGCGTATCAGGTGGTGGTGCAGTTAGCTGTGGCGTGTTGACAAAAGTTTTCCACATCTCTGCCATGCTAACCCTGCCCTCAGAGGAGCTGGCCGTGACACAGCTGCCTTGGCGACCTCTTGCTCCTCCTCTGCCTTGGCCTTGGGCTTCCACTTGTTCCCCTGTGACATTTGGGAATGCTCTCAGTAGCGCGTCTACCAACGTGCGCTTGTACTCGCGCATCTTCCTATCACGCTCCAGTGCAGGAAGTAAGGTGGGCACATTGTCTTTGTAGCGTGGATCCAGCAGGGTGGCAACCCAGTAGTCCGCACAGGTTAAAATGTGGGCAACTCTGCTGTCGTTGCGCAGGCACTGCAGCATGTAGTCGCTCATGTGTGCCAGGCTGCCCAGGGGTAAGGACAAGCTGTCCTCTGTGGGAGGCGTATCGTCATCGTCCTGCCTTTCCCCCCAGCCACGCACCAGTGATGGACCCGAGCTGCGTTGGGTGCCACCCCGCTGTGACCATGCTTCATCCTCATCCTCCTCCACCTCCTCCTCATCCTCGTCCTCCTCGTCCTCCAGTAGTGGGCCCTGGCTGGCCACATTTGTACCTGGCCTCTGCTGTTGCCAAAAACCTCCCTCTGAGTCACTTCGAAGAGACTGGCCTGAAAGTGCTAAAAATGACCCCTCTTCCTCCTCCTCCTCCTCCTCCTCCTGGGCCACCTCCTCTTCCATCATCGCCCTAAGTGTTTTCTCAAGGAGACATAGAAGTGGTATTGTAACGCTGATAACGGTGTCATCGCCACTGGCCATGTTGGTGGAGTACTCGAAACAGCGCAACAGGGCACACAGGTCTCGCATGGAGGCCCAGTCATTGGTGGTGAAGTGGTGCTGTTCTGTAGTGCGACTGACCCGTGCGTGCTGCAGCTGAAACTCCACTATGGCCTGCTGCTGCTCGCACAGTCTGTCCAGCATGTGCAAGGTGGAGTTCCACCTGGTGGGCACGTCGCATATGAGGCGGTGAGCGGGAAGGCCGAAGTTACGCTGTAGCGCAGACAGGCGAGCAGCAGCAGGATGTGAACGCCGGAAGCGCGAACAGACGGCCCGCACTTTATGCAGCAGCTCTGACATGTCGGGGTAGTTGTGAATGAACTTCTGCACCACCAAATTCAGCACATGCGCCAAGCAAGGGATGTGCGTCAAATTGGCTAGTCCCAGAGCTGCAACGAGATTTCGCCCATTATCACACACCACCAGGCCGGGCTTGAGGCTCACCGGCAGCAACCACTCGTCGGTCTGTTGTTCTATACCCCGCCACAACTCCTGTGCGGTGTGGGGCCTGTCCCCCAAACATATGAGTTTCAGAATGGCCTGCTGACGTTTACCCCGGGCTGTGCTGAAGTTGGTGGTGAAGGTGTGTGGCTGACTGGATGAGCAGGTGGAAGAAGAGGAGGAGGAAGCCGAGAAGGAGGAGGTGGCAACAGGAGGCAAAGAATGTTGCCCTGCGATCCTTGGCGGCGGAAGGACGTGCGCCAAACAGCTCTCCGCCTGGGGCCCAGCTGCCACTACATTTACCCAGTGTGCAGTTAGGGAGATATAGCGTCCCTGGCCGTGCTTACTGGTCCACGTATCTGTGGTTAGGTGGACCTTGCCACAGATGGCGTTGCGCAGTGCACACTTGATTTTATCGGATACTTGGTTGTGCAGGGAAGGCACGGCTCTCTTGGAGAAGTAGTGCCGGCTGGGAACAACATACTGTGGGACAGCAAGCGACATGAGCTGTTTGAAGCTGTCTGTGTCCACCAGCCTAAATGACAGCATTTCATAGGCCAGTAGTTTAGAAATGCTGGCATTCAGGGCCAGGGATCGAGGGTGGCTAGGTGGGAATTTACGCTTTCTATCAAATGTTTGTGAGATGGAGAGCTGAACGCTGGCGTGTGACATGGTTGAGACGCTTGGTGACGGAGGTGGTGGTGGTGGTGTTGGTGGTACATCCCCTGTTTGCTGGGCGGCAGGTGCCAACGTTCCTCCAGAGGCGGAGGAAGAGGCCGAGGCGGCAGCAGCAGAATAGGCCGAGGCGGCAGCAGCAGAAGAGGTAGCAGGGGGAGCCTGAGTGACTTCCTTGGTTTTAAGGTGTTTACTCCACTGCAGTTCATGCTTTGCATGCAGGTGCCTGGTCATGCAGGTTGTGCTCAGGTTCAGAACGTTAATGCCTCGCTTCAGGCTCTGATGGCACAGCGTGCAAACCACTCGGGTCTTGTCGTCAGCACATTGTTTGAAGAAGTGCCATGCCAGGGAACTCCTTGAAGCTGCCTTTGGGGTGCTCGGTCCCAGATGGCGGCGGTCAGTAGCAGGCGGAGTCTCTTGGCGGCGGGTGTTCTGCTTTTGCCCACTGCTCCCTCTTTTGCTACGCTGTTGGCTCGGTCTCACCACTGCCTCTTCCTCCGAACTGTGAAAGTCAGTGGCACGACCTTCATTCCATGTGGGGTCTAGGACCTCATCGTCCCCTGCATCGTCTTCCACCCAGTCTTGATCCCTGACCTCCTGTTCAGTCTGCACACTGCAGAAAGACGCAGCAGTTGGCACCTGTGTTTCGTCATCATCAGAGACATGCTGAGGTGGTATTCCCATGTCCTCATCATCAGGAAACATAAGTGGTTGTGCGTCAGTGCATTCTATGTCTTTCACCGCTGGGGAAGGGCTAGGTGGATGCCCTTGGGAAACCCTGCCAGCGGAGTCTTCAAACAGCATAAGAGACTGCTGCATAACTTGAGGCTGAGACAGTTTCCCTGGTATGCATGGGGGTGATGTGACAGACTGATGGGGTTGGTTTTCAGGCGCCATCTGTGCGCTTTCTGCAGAAGACTGGGTGGGAGATAATGTGAACGTGCTGGATCCACTGTCGGCCACCCAATTGACTAATGCCTGTACCTGCTCAGGCCTTACCATCCTTAGAACGGCATTGGGCCCCACCATATATCGCTGTAAATTCTGGCGGCTACTGGGACCTGAGGTAGTTGGTACACTAGGACGTGTGGATGTGGCAGAACGGCCACGTCCTCTCCCAGCACCAGAGGGTCCACTAACACCACCACGACCATGTCCACGTCCGCGTCCCTTACTAGATGTTTTTCTCATTGTTATGGTTCACCACAACAACAAATATATTATTTGGCCCAATGTATTGTATTCAAATTCAGCGGGATATAAATTTGAGGCCTAGTATTTAGGCGCTGGGTGACCGGTATGGATTTAGTGACAGAATTAGACTTGGAAATGCACAGAAGCGTGTGTGTGAAGTTATTCTGAATGACCCTATGTGCACCTTCAATATGATCTACCCTTTTAGGGATAGATTTCAAATAGCTCTGATATAGCAGAAACGACTAAATTATGAAATTGCTAAATTGGGAATTGTATTTCAACCCAGAACAAAAAATGTGCTTTGACGGACACTAAATAACTTTCCCAGCCACAACAGGACAGCGGTAACGAGAGATTTAGCGGGATATAAATTTGAGGCCTAGTATTTAGGCGCTGGGTGACAGGTATGGGTTTAGTGACAGAATTAGATTTGGAAATGCACAGTAGCGGGTGTGTGAAGTTATTCTGAATGACCCTATGTGCACCTTGAATATTATATACCCTTTTAGGGATAGATTTCAAATAGCTCTGATATAGCAGAAACCACTAAATTATGAAATTGCTAAATTGGGAATTGTATTTCAACCCAGAACAAGAAATGTGCTTGAACGGACACTAAATAACTCGCCCAGCTACAGCACTAGGGACAGATTTAGCGGGATATAAATTTGAGGCCTAGTATTTAGGCGCTGGGTGACAGGTATGGGTTTAGTGCCAGAATTAGACTTGGAAATACACAGTAGCGGGTGTGTGTGAAGTTATTCTGAATGACCCAATGTGCACCTTGAATATTATATACCCTTTTAGGGATAGATTTCAAATAGCTCTGATATAGCAGAAACCACTAAATTATGAAATTGCTAAATTGGGAATTGTATTTCAACCCAGAACAAGAAATGTGCTTGAACGGACACTAAATAACTCGCCCAGCTACAGCACTAAGGACAGATTTAGCGGGATATAAATTTGAGGCCTAGTATTTAGGCGCTGGGTGACAGGTATGGGTTTAGTGCCAGAATTAGACTTGGAAATACACAGTAGCGGGTGTGTGTGAAGTTATTCTGAATGACCCAATGTGCACCTTGAATATTATATACCCTTTTAGGGATAGATTTCAAATAGCTCTGATATAGCAGAAACCACTAAATTATGAAATTGCTAAATTGGGAATTGTATTTCAACCCAGAACAAGAAATGTGCTTGAACGGACACTAAATAACTCGCCCAGCTACAGCACTAAGGACAGATTTAGCGGGATATAAATTTGAGGCCTAGTATTTAGGCGCTGGGTGACAGGTATGGGTTTAGTGCCAGAATTAGACTTGGAAATACACAGTAGCGGGTGTGTGTGAAGTTATTCTGAATGACCCAATGTGCACCTTGAATATTATATACCCTTTTAGGGATAGATTTCAAATAGCTCTGATATAGCAGAAACCACTAAATTATGAAATTGCTAAATTGGGAATTGTATTTCAACCCAGAACAAGAAATGTGCTTGAACGGACACTAAATAACTCGCCCAGCTACAGCACTAGGGACAGATTTAGCGGGATATAAATTTGAGGCCTAGTATTTAGGCGCTGGGTGACAGGTATGGGTTTAGTGCCAGAATTAGACTTGGAAATACACAGTAGCGGGTGTGTGTGAAGTTATTCTGAATGACCCAATGTGCACCTTGAATATTATATACCCTTTTAGGGATAGATTTCAAATAGCTCTGATATAGCAGAAACCACTAAATTATGAAATTGCTAAATTGGGAATTGTATTTCAACCCAGAACAAGAAATGTGCTTGAACGGACACTAAATAACTCGCCCAGCTACAGCACTAAGGACAGATTTAGCGGGATATAAATTTGAGGCCTAGTATTTAGGCGCTGGGTGACAGGTATGGGTTTAGTGCCAGAATTAGACTTGGAAATACACAGTAGCGGGTGTGTGTGAAGTTATTCTGAATGACCCAATGTGCACCTTGAATATTATATACCCTTTTAGGGATAGATTTCAAATAGCTCTGATATAGCAGAAACCACTAAATTATGAAATTGCTAAATTGGGAATTGTATTTCAACCCAGAACAAGAAATGTGCTTGAACGGACACTAAATAACTCGCCCAGCTACAGCACTAAGGACAGATTTAGCGGGATATAAATTTGAGGCCTAGTATTTAGGCGCTGGGTGACAGGTATGGGTTTAGTGCCAGAATTAGACTTGGAAATACACAGTAGCGGGTGTGTGTGAAGTTATTCTGAATGACCCAATGTGCACCTTGAATATTATATACCCTTTTAGGGATAGATTTCAAATAGCTCTGATATAGCAGAAACCACTAAATTATGAAATTGCTAAATTGGGAATTGTATTTCAACCCAGAACAAGAAATGTGCTTGAACGGACACTAAATAACTCGCCCAGCTACAGCACTAAGGACAGATTTAGCGGGATATAAATTTGAGGCCTAGTATTTAGGCGCTGGGTGACAGGTATGGGTTTAGTGCCAGAATTAGACTTGGAAATACACAGTAGCGGGTGTGTGTGAAGTTATTCTGAATGACCCAATGTGCACCTTGAATATTATATACCCTTTTAGGGATAGATTTCAAATAGCTCTGATATAGCAGAAACCACTAAATTATGAAATTGCTAAATTGGGAATTGTATTTCAACCCAGAACAAGAAATGTGCTTGAACGGACACTAAATAACTCGCCCAGCTACAGCACTAAGGACAGATTTAGCGGGATATAAATTTGAGGCCTAGTATTTAGGCGCTGGGTGACCGGTATGGATTTAGTGACAGAATTAGACTGGGATATGGCCAAAAAATAAACAGACTATTGCTGGTTAAATGCACTTGGTGTGACAGCTTCACCCTGATGTAGGCTTTAGCCAAAAAAACAACCACACCATTGAGGGTTAAATGCACTTGGTGACAGGCGCAGCTTGCCCCTGATTTAGTATATGGCCAAAAAATGAACAGACTATTGCTGGTTAAATGCACTTGGTGTGACAGCTTCACCCTGATGTAGGCTTTAGCCAAAAAACAACCACACCATTGAGGGTTAAATGCACTTGGTGACAGGCGCAGCTTGCCCCTGATTTTGTATATGGCCAAAAAATGAACAGACTATTGCTGGTTAAATGCACTTGGTGTGACAGCTTCACCCTGATGTAGGCTTTAGCCAAAAAACAACCACACCATTGAGGGTTAAATGCACTTGGTCGCAGCTTGTGCTGGCGCACCACAAGACACAAAATGGCCGCCGATCACCCCAGAAAAATGTGACTGACAAACGGTCTGGGCAGCCTAAAAACAGTGAGCAATTGAGGATCAGCAGCTCAATGATCCACAGCTGCAGATCGATCAGTTAATCAAGTCCTTTGGAGGAGTTAATCTGCCTAATCTCGCCCTACTGTCGCAGCCGCAACCTCTCCCTACGCTAATCAGAGCAGAGTGACGGGCGGCGCTATGTGACTCCAGCTTAAATAGAGGCTGGGTCACATGGTGCTCTGGCCAATCACAGCCATGCCAATAGTAGGCATGGCTGTGATGGCCTCTTGGGGCAAGTAGTATGACGCTTGTTGATTGGCTGCTTTGCAGCCTTTCAAAAAGCGCCAAGAAAGCGTCACAAAAGCGCGAAGAAAGCGACGAACACCGAACCCGAACCCGGACTTTTACGAAAATGTCCGGGTTCGGGTCCGTGTCACGGACACCCCAAAATTCGGTACGAACCCGAACTATACAGTTCGAGTTCGCTCATCCCTAGTTATGAATGATTACTCTGTAACAGTAAGTATATATAGAGATTATTGGGGTCATTTATCAAACTGGTGTAAAGTAAGACTGCCCAAAGCAACCAATCAGATTCCACTTTTCGTTTTTGACAGCTCCTTTGGAAAATGAAAGTAGGAATCTGATTGTTTGTTATGGGAAACTAAGCCAGTTCTACTGTACACCAGTTTGATAAATGATCCCCTAAATTTATTTTTGTTTTTGCATTTTGTTTTTTTCCTTTCTACCATCCGAAATCCAAAGTTATTTACATGATTCGTTCACATAGCCACACCCTTAATTTTTGCAGGACAAGTTAAATTTTTGAATGGCACCATCTAATTTGCCATATCTCGTATTGGAAAATGGGAAAAATTATTTGTAGAGTGAAGTGAAAAACAAAAAACACAATTCTGCCAAGGTTCCTTGGTGCGTTAAAAATGACATGACGTCCTTGTTCTACGGGTCAGTACAATTACGGGCGATATCAAATTGGTGTAGTTTTTGTCATGTTTTACTTCTTTAAAAAAAATTATGACCTTTGAAAAAATACTAATTTTCTTGGCATCAGCATTTTCTGATAGACATAACTTTTTTATATTTTTGTCTACAGAGGTGCATGAGGGTTTGTTTTTTTGCGGGATGAACTGTAATTTTTATTGGAACCATTTTTGATGACTATTTGATCACTGTTACTCAGTTTTTTGGGTGGAGAAGGTGGTGACAAAAAATGTACATTTCCATCTACAGAGCTCTATGAGAGCTTGATTTTTGTTGGGCTTTTCAGGCAGTTAGCCAAGACAGGCCTGAGAAACTTCATGTCAACTGATTGAAGCCCTGCAATTTCACAACGAGAGTACTGATCAGAGCTCCATCCCTCTGTCTAACCCCACAGATGCCGTGGTCGCTACTGACAGCAGCATCTGAGGGAACCCACCATGTATGGAGGAAACTCAGCTTGTGAGCTTGCTCCATATGTCCTCTCTCTCATTGTGCATTAGGCATTGTTCGTTAAGGAGTTAACAGATCAGTTCCTCGTCTCCAAGAGAACCATTTCAATAGCTGTGCTTGGTGTAATTAGTTTATAGGGGTTTTCCGAGACCCCGTTTGATATCTGCAGTATGGGTGCAAGTTAAAAAGAAAAAGACTCACCTGTCACCGGTGCTCTGGTTCCAGAGTCACGTTCCCTTCTCCTCCACTTCTGATCATCACTGATATGATGCGCTTTCTACCTAGACATGACTGCTGCTGACCAGTCAGTGGCATCAGTAGTGGCAGCAGTCACGAGCCTGCACATCACCACTAAGAGCATTGATTTACCAGCAATGGTGACAAGTGTGTAGATAGCATGTCACACTTCTGACCCAGTGGAAACCAGAAGTGTAAGAAAAGAGAGCTCGGCACTAGAACTGGTGGTGAAAAATATATATTTTTTTTATCCGAGACTTTGATTTTGATTATCTCTCCTTGGGATCAGACGTCAACATAAATTCAGTCCAACTCCCAGTACCTGTCCCAATCAGCTGTTTGATGGGTTAAAATCAACAAGTTGGTAAATGTGAAGGATTAGGGCGTTATTAGAGATGAGCTAATTGATGCTCACGAATCGATTGATCTCATCAGCAGGACTTCTTCACCTGTGGGTGGCTGTCCCTGCAGATGGAGAAGTGCCCACCTACGGCAAGATTGACAGAGCCAGACATTAAGCCCAGTCCTGACAATTTCCTGCCTGCACCAAAGGCAGAAGCTATGCTTCAGCTTCATAGGGGTGACTGTGCAAGCGCTACAAGAGCTTCCGCCCGTGCCTGGCCAACTGGAGCAGCGCCAGGCAGAAAATTGTCAGGGCCGCACTAAATGTATGGGTCTATCAATCTTTTGGCAGGTAGGCACTTCTTCACCTTCAGGGACAGCCCCCCACAGGTGAAGAAGTCCTGCTAATGAGACAAATTGATTTGTTAGAATCGATTCTCCAATCTCTAGTAGTTATAATTTTTGAAAATCTAACTATGCTATAATATAACAGAATATGCTTCATAACGTATCTACTTTTTCTGTAGAAATTTTTCTAATACAAATTAATCTCCTCTGTTTTATTGGCTGCTCTGTGAGGACTTATGAGGGTCAATTCACAGTGAGTTTGCAGTGTACTTCAGAGGTCCTGTATAGATCCATAGGACTTGCCATTTATATTATATGCCTCTGTATTGCTATCTAGTGGCATATGTCCCTTCTAGTCTCCCAGGTTAAAAGAAATTATACAGCACAACATAGAAGTTTCTTTTGAGGAACGCCTCTCTTTTATTCCCATCAGTTAAATGGGGACTCACGGATACCTTTGACTTACATGAGCTATCTTGAACGTATGGCAACCGAACACTGCAAAAAGTGTGAATGTAGCCTATAGTATGTCATTCACATAACACCCATAGATTGTAAGTAGGGTCACCCCAGTAGGGTCATAGTTCCAGTTACTTCAATTTTATTAAACTGTCATATGTTTTGGTAGAATGAAATGTCCACTGTCCTAGATATACCATATTTTTCGCCCTATAAGATGCACCTGACCATAGGACACAACTAGGTTTTAGGAGGAAAATAAGAAAAAATATTTTTCAACAGACCTTAGATCAGACCCCCAATATTAATCAGACTTTAACTCAGACCTCCAATCAAACCCCAAATGTTAATCATGCCTCAGCTCAGACCCCCAATCAGACCCCAATGTTAATCAGACCTCAGATCAGACCTTCAATGTAATCAGACCTCAGATCAGACAAAACCATAAATAAATAACTCACCTCTCCTGCTTTGGACAGAGCCGCCACACGGGAGATTCAGCGCTATTCCTGATGCATTTTTGTGTGACCTGATGCAACACAGCAGCACAGGGTCACAGAGTGTGACTACGTCCTCATGCTGGCAGAAGACCAAGGAGCGGTGAGTACAGCCAGTACTAGGAGCGCTGTATTCACCACTCCACCGATCCTACTGTACTAATAAGAACTTTGATAATGGAAGCACTCATTAGTATTCACCCCATAAGATGCACTTCTATTTTCCCTCCACTTTTAGGGGGTCGAAAATGCATCTTATAAGGTGAAAAATACGTAATTTGTATTCATACATATGACTTGGGTGGACAGGACACTTATTGCTTTCCCTTCCGGAGACTTAAAAATCCCATACATAAAAGATTACTTGACTATTTTGAAACGCATTGGAGCATACATTTCTCGAGAGTATTTTGCATTAAATGCAAAGCCTCGATCAAGATCATATTCCTTAAAGTCATTCACCTAAAGGATATCAATACATATAAATGTGTTATTTAGCAAATGTTCTTTACGCAGCCTGTTCTTTCATAAAAGGTCAGTAGTGACAGTAAAGTAATGGCGGACCCGTTACTAAAGGTTTAAAATATTTACAGCAGAAACTGCTCTGCTTTATCATCCTTAACTCAACGGAAGTCCGAGATGAGGCCGCTACATCGGTTGTTCTGGTCTCTGTGTCAATCAAAATGTCAACTCCGTCAAAGTAAAATGTTTATGCATTAAAAAGCTGCAAGCGCACCGCTAATGTTCTATCACTGAGTTGTCAAGATCCTTGTGGCAAGGATAAGGACATGTATTCAGCCCTGTCATTGCTGTGTGAAGTTCACGTCTGATAGTAGAGGAGGATATGATTATTTCTAACAGACTACTCTTATTTCCATTGTCTATGTTCATTCAATGTTGGCACCTTCCCATCACTATAATGCATAGTATTTCCTGACACTACAGTACTTCTCCTTACAGGAAATCTGTCAGCAGATTTGTACCTATGAAACTGGCTGACCTGTTACATGTGCGCTTGGCAGCTGAAGACATCTGTGTTGGTCCCATGTTCATATGTGACCGCATTGCTGAAAAAAATGAAGTTTTAATATATGCAAATGAGCCTCTAGGAGCAACGGGGGTGTTGCCGTTACTCCTAGAGGCTCTGCTGTCCCTGCAGCTGCCACGCCCCCTGCACTATGATTGAAAGGGCCAAGCATGATGATGTTTGCACTGCCTGGTCCTATCAATCAAATTTGAATAAAATCACACTAGCACTGTTTTTGGCTGTGTAGAAGCCACTCCGTTTGGCCCACTTGTAAATTTGTCCATAGACTTAAAAGTTATCATTAATGACCCAACTCATTTTGCAATCATAGATTCTTAATGGCACATCTGTTATAATTTTATGATCGCTGATGTCCAACCTCTGGAACTCTGTCAACCTTGAGAACGAAGGGATCGAGTGGATGGGAGTGTAACCATGAAGGAAACTGCAAAGTGAGTGTAGCTGTTCTTCAGTTCTCTGTAGTGGATGGACAGGAGCCCCACTGTGCAAGGAGCAACTGTGGAGAAGCCACAACCCTAAGGATCAGGGTGACCCTCACTCATTTATGATGTGAGAAAATCCATGTAAATCAATGTCAATAGGATGTGGCTCAAATTTACTAATGTGATTATGCATAGACTAAAATTTGTCACAGTTTAGTACATTTGTGGTACAATTTGGTGCATCTTGGCATCTTATTTTAAAAAAATCCACTGCCCTGAGTTCACTGAGAAGATGTGGTCTAGTAGGAAAAGGGGTGTGGACTGATATAAATATCACCCTCAAAATAACTCAACACACAGCCATTAATGTCAAAACCGCTGGTAACAAAAGTGAGTACACCCCTAAGTGAAAATGGCCAAATTGTGCCCAAAGTGTTAATATTTAGTGATGGGCACCATTATTTTCCAGCACTGCCTTAACTCTCTTGGGCATGGAGTTCACTAGAGCTTCAAATCCTCTTCCACTCCTCCATGACGACATCACAGATCTGGTAGATATTAGAGATCTTGCGCTCCTCCGCCTTCCATTTGAGGATGCCCCACAGATGCTCAGAAGGGTTTGCTTGGCCAGTCCAGTACCTTACCCTCAGTTTCATTAGCAAAGCAATGGTTGTCTTGCAGGTGTGTTTGGGGTCACTATCATGTTGGAATTCTGTCCTGCGGCTCAGTTTCTGAAGGGAAGGGATCATGGTTCAATATGTCACAGTACATGTTGGGATTCATGGTTCCCTTAATGATCTATAGCTCTCCACAGCCGTCAGCACTCATGCAGCCACAAACCATGACACTGCCACCACCATGCTTGACTGTAGGCAAGACACACTTGTCTTTGTACTCCTCACCTGGTTGCCGCCATACGCGCTTGACACCATCTGTACCAAATAAGTTTATCTTGGTCTCATCAGACCATAATCCATGTCCTTAATCTGCTTTCCAAAAGAAAACAGAAAATATCCAATCCACAACCAATTCATACTTACACAAAATCAAGGATTTCCTTACCTGCAGCAGTACAGGCATAATATATCTGATACAATGCCCATGTGGAAAACAATATATAGGAAGAACTAAAAGAACATTAAAGAGGAGAATATTAGAACACATCAACAAGATTAGAACAGGCTACATGAATCACTCACTCTCCAAACATTTCAAGATGCACCACAACCAAGATCCCAAAGGATTAATATTAATGGAAATAGAAAAAGTGACAGAACACTGGAGAGGGGGCGACTACATTAAACAAATGTCTCGCTCTGAGTCTAAATACATCTTTGAATTCAACACACTCCTACCAGGAGGCCTCAACTCAGAATATGGCTTCCTTTGGACCCCCTGGGATGGGTGCCCCTGGTTGATGGCGAATAGAGGTCAGGCTGCTCTACCAGCACCTCTACCCCCCCTCGATCTTGGGCCCCCACCCCCATCCACATGCAAGCATTACCGCTCATCTTCCAACTTCTTCATCCTAGCGAATGACCGCTAGCCACGTATAATGTTTTCAAATACTATTTTTAAAACAAATATATATTTTCTCAAATACTATTTTTAAAACAAATTATAATTATATATTTTCTCAAATACAATTTTTTTGAATTCATTTTTTATCAATAAAAAAACAGTTGATACCTCCCAACCAATATCTTTCAACACAAATGTGGGGACACCCCCCTCATCAACCCCACCCCTACACTGGTTTAGCACAAATTCTACACTGATCTACTACCCCGCCATCATAGACATATATATTCCAACCCTTTGAACACCAATATCATGTCCCACAATTTTGGTGGACCGGGACCCTCCTAGGTAAAACAAACAAAGAACCAAGAAACCAAAAAACAGGACCCGAAAATACTTTTTAACAAATACGCCACACTAACGCACTGAGAGCACTAACATAGTCACAAAACTGGGTAATCAACTTATTTCCCCACCACTTACAACACGCATGTCCTCTAGTAATACATCTACACACTACCTGAAATACCCGCACGATGATTCTTATAAAGAAAAACACTTTCCACTTTTCTTTTTATTTCTCTTTTCTTTTTCTCAATAATTTGAATCCACACCAAATTCCCCATATGACACCAACAACACTGTCTGGACGGAACTTTGCATATATGCTATGGGACTCCCCTTGCCATTCACAAGATGAACCCCCCAAAAAAACGCACCCAAAAAAACTCAACTAAGAAAATACAACACCAAGGCTCTCTGAATTAAAGTGATATCATAAGCTCACCTCGACACCCACACCATATGATGTAACTCATCCCAACATTCTCCCAAAACAACCTTTAAAAAAAACAAAAAGAAGAAAAAAAGACGCACCTTGAACAAAATCCACCCCGGATCTTGGAAACTGTTGGGTGCCACTATAAAACATCCTGGGAGACCTGATTACCACTGATGAGGAAGTCAGCTCTAGACTTCGAAACCTGTTTGAGAAATCTGCATACACACAATTAACCAACATTGCCTTGGAAGCGCTTCCAACCAAGAAGGATCTCCCAGGAGAACCCACTCGACCGCGAACGCCAGAAGCCCGCGCAATACCGGCGCACATCCAGCGCCATACACGTGGGACGCCGTCCAGAGAAAGGCCCGCCCGACTGAAGAGAACACACAGGAATATCCACTCCAGCATCAGCGACAGTCTCTTCAAAGAGAAAGGAGACCGGTGAGAAACAAGACACAGAGCAGACATCGAGAAAGGTAACACAGGCCAGTACATCGAATTCGGGTGGGACGCCGCCCGATCCTGGCCTGTCATCTATACCCCAATTTTTTGTACAACACGATGGTCTGTGTATTTTGTTGATTTTTTCATCCATGACCAGCTAGCACCATCTGCTCTAGACCACAGCACCATTCACCAGGGGCGTACATAGAAATCATTGGGCCCCATAGCAAGAATCTGAATTGGGCCCCCTAATTCCACCCACTACCCATCCCTGGCCCATCCCACCACCTGCCCTTTTTTGTTGTTGTTTTTTTCTGTTAAGGCGCTCACCGTACAGGTTCTTTTTTTTAATAGTGCAGACATTTTCGGCCGCGGCAATAGATAATATGATTTTTTTTTATTGTTTATATATTTTTATATGTAAAATTGGGGTGATTTAAATGTTTAATATATCAGTGTTTGTTTTGTTTGTTTTTTTCACTTTTTTTTTTTAACTATGAATCTATAATTTTTTTTTACTATTAATTGATCGTGGGACCTGAGGAGTTAAATTACTAGGGGGTGGTGCACTGTCCTGAGTCCTCTGAATAATAATGAGCCTTAGGCCTCTTGCACACTGCCGTGTTTCACGGCCGTATGCGGGCCGTGGAACCGCGGCCTGGATCCCTCCTGAGAGCAGGAGCGCACGGCGTCACTGGTTGCTATGACGCCGTGCGCTCCCTGCTGCCGCCGCCGCAATACAGTAATACACTGGTATGATCTATACCAGTGTATTACTGTACTGTGCCGGCAGCAGGGAGCGCACGGCGTCATAGCAACCAGTGACGCCGTGCGCTCCTGCTCTCAGGAGGGATCCAGGCCGCGGTTCCACGGCCCGCATACGGCCGTGAAACACGGCAGTGTGCAAGAGGCCTTATAGAATAGTGTTCCCCAACCCTGCAGAAACTCTGCTTTCTGCTGCCCTCTTCCCCCCACTAACCATCCCCCCATGACACAGTACTCCAAATTAGCAATTAAACTGCAGAGTTCATTGGGGGGGGGGGGGGGGCTGGGGCACACTGTCCTCCTAAATCCTCTATATAATAACCCTTTTAGAACAGTGCCCCCCCAAACCTGCAGGAACTCTTCTTGCTGCTGCTGCTGCCCTTTTCCCACAATACCCATCCCTCACCACACCCTGTGAACTTTTTTAAACGTAGAGTCTGTCACTCACTGCTGTGAGTGTACAACTTACTTTGTCCTTGGTGGCAGATTTGCAGTGGCACGCAACAGGCAAGGGGCATGCCAGCGATGCTGGGGGCTGGTTGTAGTTGGGATGGGACTTGGGTCTCAGTGGCAGTATGAGGCAGGTAGTGGCAGCGGCAGCGCGTGACGTGAGAGCGGTAAGCACAAGCCTGCCGTCCTGCCCATCCAGCCGCCTGCACAGTTCTGCTCTGATCTGCTGCTGTCTTCTGAGCCTGCGACTCGCGCACTGGCCAATCAGCAGCAGGAGCTTTGCACCGCTAAATGCTGATTGGCCAGTGCAGTGCGAGTGCCCAGAGCAGAATGAGCGGCATTGCGGTATGTCACTGGCTGGGTCGAGGGAGGGGGGAGGGGGCTGAGCAGAGGGGAAGCAGGGCCCGCCCAAGCTTTAGATAGGGATCGGGACGGAAGACTGGCAATGATTAATACAAAACTACAGACATGGGGCGGAGCCTTTCATGCACTCCGGGCCCCCCCTTGCCACGGGCCCCATAGCAGCTGCGTGCGCTGCCTATATTGGCGGTACGCCACTGCACATAGGGTCCCCTTACCCTCATCTTTTTTTTTATTATATAATATTATCTTTATTTTTAATTTATTTTATTTTTTTTATTTTATAATACAATTTTTATTGCTATATAATACATTTTCTATTATATTATCCCTTCACCTCTATCATTCTGTGAGATTTTTAGTTCTCATTGGACACTTTGGACTGACCCTCACTAGGTCTTTTTA
Source organism: Bufo gargarizans (assembly GCF_014858855.1). Taxonomy (NCBI): domain Eukaryota; kingdom Metazoa; phylum Chordata; class Amphibia; order Anura; family Bufonidae; genus Bufo; species Bufo gargarizans. The sequence continues at coordinate 29,022,087 of NC_058086.1, forward strand.
TCAACTATTTTTAGTATTAATAAATCCAGCTTTTTCCTATATTTCCTATATTTTTCTATACTTTAATTTGCACTATACTCCTTCTGACTGGGGGAGTCAGACCAGATCCAGAGCACCTCTCATATTGCAACACTAGGTGAGCCACCCCTTCCACACAGTCCTTAATAACCTTGTCTTTAGCAAACTGTTTGTGGGCTTTCTTGTGCATCAACTTTAGAAGAGGCTTCCTTCTGGGATGACAGCCATGCAGACCAATTTGATGCAGTGTGCGGCGAGCGTATGGTCCGAGCACTGACAGGCTGACCCCCCACCCCTTTAACCTCTGCAGCAATGCTGGCAGCACCCATACGTCTATTTTGAAAAGACAACCTATGGATATGACGCTAAGCACATGGCGAGGCCTGAGTGAAACCTGACTTGTTAAACCGCCGTATGGCTTGGCCACCGTACTGAAGTTCAATTTCAGGGCGTTGGCAATCTTCTTATAGCCTCGACCATCTGTATGTAGAGCAACAATTCTTTTTTCAGATCTTCAGAGAGCTCTTTGCCATGAAGCGCCATGTGGAACTTCCAGTGACGAGTATGAGAAAGTGTGAGAGCGATAACACCAAATTTAACACACCTGCTTCCCATTCACACATGAGACCTTGTAACTCTAATGAGTCACATGACACCGGGGAGAGAAAATGGCTAATTGGGCACAATTTGTCCATTTTCACTTAGGGGTGTACTCACTTTTGTTGCCAGCGGTTTAAATATTAATGGCTGTGTGTTGACTATACACTGATTATTTTACATTGTATCAAAGTGTCATATCTTCAGTGTTGTCCCATGAAAAGATATAATAAAAAATTTACACAAATGTGAGGGATGTACTCATTGTTTGTGAGATACTGTATATATTATATACACAGTATATATATACCCACAATCCAAAATATTTCTATGGGTTATACTGTTTCAATTTAGAATTTTTTTTTTTTAATGCCTGTCATATGGCCATATGACCAAATTGTATTGTCCCCAGTTTAGTGAAACTGTTGAAGTAGTTTAATAGCATTGCACCCATTAAGTTTTTCATCCATATGAGTTCATTGTATGCCATAAAACTCAATAGGGCAGCACTTATTGTATAAAGTTTTGTAATGATTGTCGCCAAAACAAAGCATAATAAAATTACAATGTCTCTGTGCGTACTTGGAAACTATCTATGGATCTGACGGAATACATGGCCAAGCCTCGGGACGGAATCTTTATGCAGTTTTCTAAAATGATAAATTTGGAACGGAGAAATTTGTCAAGACGTTCTGTCCTTCGGTTACTTAGCTAGGAATAATGTTGTTTACCGGGACTGCATGTGTCAGTCATAAATAAGAGAAAATAAGTGTATATAATTAAAGAAATCATTCCGCGCAGAAAGCTTATTTCACTAAATATTTACATGAGTTAATATGCAATAATGATGCCAAGTGGATATTTCTGCCAAGAGAAAGTGATGTATTATCCTAAGGCTTTCATAAAAAATATGCCATGTCCTTTCCTGTGTAGTGTCTCTCTTGGCACCTATACACACAGTAGAATTTGAATTGTGAACCACTGTTGATGCCGACCAAGATCAAGTGAAAACATTTGCATTTGAATGCATGGCATGACTGTATGATATCGCTTAAAGGGGAAATCAGGCTAAATTCGTTCTTTTGGGCTTGTCATATGGACATAGGAATAAATGGCATTGTTGTGGATCCAAAAGGGGATGCATTGGTTTTTTTTTTAGCACACCTGAGATTTTCGACACATCGTTTCACCTGCTTCGATGTCATTTCCTGACATACTGTATATACATGCAGTGGCAGAAAATTGGTTTTCCAAATATTCAGAAAGGGGGTTTCCAATTCCGTTGTGCCCTAAATGTCGAAACATAGTATGTGACTTGTTGAGCATGGTGGCCAATTGCCATTTGCAGTGCTGTACATACTGTGTGGTCTCTGTACAGCCTGCTGTCGATCAATTTAAAAAAACAAAACAGAATGCTATAAATAATTAAAGGGGTTGTCCAGGTTCAGAGCTGAACCTGGACATCCCTCCATTTTCACCCCGGCAGCCCCCCTGACATGAGCATCGGAGCAGTTCATGCTCCGATGCTCTCCTTTGCCCTGCGCTAAATCGCGCAGGGCAAAGGCATTTTTCTGAGTTCCGGTGACATACCGGGCTCTCTATGGGGCTGACAGGCAGCCCGGTGACGTCACCGGCACTGATGGGCGGGATTTGGCTCTGCCCTAGCCAGTAAAACGGCTAGGGCAGAGCTAAAGCCCGCCCCTCAGAGCCGGTGACGTCACCGAACACACTGCTGGGCGGAAGTTACCGCCCGGCAGTGTGTTATTGAAAACACAAGAGCCTGTGCCCTGCGCGATCTAGCGCCGGGCACAGGAGCGCATCGGAGCATGAGATGCTCCGATGCCAGGCTCAGGAGGGCTGCCGGGGTGAAAATAAGGGTATGTCCGGGTTCAGCTCTGAACCCGGACAACCCCTTTAAAGAAGCAATACTTACTGTGACGAATACCGCACCTCCCAGGCCTGTCTGTCGTCAACTAAGTTGCGCTCACGTGGTCCGGTTTCATCACTGGTTACCAAGACGCGACGTTACGCCCTCCCTGGGAGTACGCAATGTCAGCTTGGCACAGTTTATATAGACACCTCCTGTCCACACGGGCACAGGTAGGTTCGAGGAGTTAGTGGGGGTGATCTACACTACCTCTGGTGTGACTCCACACTCGCTCACAACCCTGACAAGCTGAGAAGGCCTTTTCACGCCCCAGTAAAACAGCGCCCTGTCAGCCTGGTAGACTGCTACCCGTCCCTCGTTAGATATAAGCCCTGTACACTAGCTGGATTATATTAGGGCAGGAATCACCCCAAGTAGTTAATAACTTGGACGTGGGGATTCATGATCGAGCTACAAGAACAGCGCAATATTAAATGATATGTTTAATTGCCTCAAGGGTGCTCTAGACATAACACTATATACACACAGAATATATACAATGGTCGGGCGTGCAAATACAGATGATGCGGTACAAACAGAGTTAAACAGAGCAAAAGTCAGTTATCAGGTGGATAAATAGTCCTTTGTGTTATGATGATGAATTCTTGGTTGCTATAATCCTCAGCTGTAATCACATGGGAGCAGTGATGTCAGCAGCTCCGGGTCTCCCCAAACACATTACACGATGTGGCCCCCTGCAGAGAAAGACGCTGGCCTCTGGCCTGCATGGGCCTTTTCACCTGTAGTCGGCCACTCCCCTTCCTCCCTCTGGGAGAAGTCCACTCACTGTTCCTGGTCCTGGTAGCCAAAGATCCACAAAACCCATTATGGCTCATAGCTCCATACCGGAAGGTCACAAGGAGATGGTTCAGGGACCAACGGATCTGCCTGGGTTCCAGCTACAAGTGGAGACCAAACATGGCGCTGTTATTAGGTTCCTACTGGGAGATCTCTGTATCTCCCCTTCCTGGAACCCAACCCTCAAACAACGACCAGGAGCTTGTCCGTCTTGGTCCCAGAGTTTCAGATATGTAACTGGTTTATGCGTGTGATGGACAGACAATTCAGAATCTCTTATGAACTCTTAGTTCCACGATGTCTGTTGGATTATTTTGTTCTGATGACCAACTCACCCCCCCCCCCCACCAGCATTCATCCTGCCAGAGAGGTTAAGTTGCTAGTGGGGCTGAGTGCGGTGTAAACTGTAAACATGTGGTCTGTTTTGAAGCCAGGCCCCCTGTGGAGTCTGTATCCTCTGATAGCTGACAGAAAATGGCTGGAATTAGATCATAACTCCACATTCCTTACACTTACCTTTCCGATCCTGTGCTGCTCCCATTCCGATGTTTTCCTGGTCCCTCTTTGGTTTCTATATGCTCTCCGGGCATGTTACTGCTGCAAGCAATCATTAGCCAAAATTGGGACCTGTGTGTCCCGCCACCACCACAACCAGTGATTTGCTTGGTCACATGTCCAGCTAGTATACAGAGATCAGTGGGAACCATCAGAACTGTAGTGGCAGGGGGTCGTTAAGGTGGATATTACTTATTTTATTCATTTTTAGCAGTTTTAGTGGCTGGACCTTTAAAGATCTCCTCATGTCTGCTCCTTATAACGAGGCGAATTTAGACACTGTGTGTAATACCAAAAGTAATGCGAAATTACAGAGTTTCTCAGTTAAAGGGGTGCAGAGTTGGCACCTTAGCCCTGGTACTAGAGGCAGGCCAACCATCACGTAGCTACAAGGGCTCATTTACACCACTGTATGAATGGGTCCGCATCCGTCCCTAATTTTTGCGGAACGGGTTCGGACCAATTCATTTCGATGGGGCCACAAAAGATGTGGACAGCACACAAGGTGCTGTCTGCATCCGTATTTCCGTAACGCGGCCCGCAAAAAATATAGAGCATGTCTTATTCTTGTGTATCCATGTTTTGCGGATTTTGCAGGTCGCAAAACACAGCACGGTCGTGTGAATGTACTCTTAGACACCACTGTTATAAATGAATTTCATTTTGGTTCAAGCTCTTAAAGGAACTTAACTTAAAAACTATGAATTATACTTTTTTTTTTTTAAGTAGGCTCAGAATGATTTTCCAAACATTCAAAAATTTTCATCGATTAGTTCCTTCCAGAGAACACAGGCAAACCCTTCTCCAATAACTCATCTAAATTCTTCTCTTAGACAGTTGCGGTTTCAGCGCTCATTAGATGGACTTGTCCTTCACTGGAGGCAGCGGCGTCCTGGAAAGTTCACGTGCAGGCAACAACACATTGTTACAAATTAGACTCTCCTTTCCAATTCCTGGTAAAAGCATTACAAAGTAATCACGCCCTGCACTGAGTGCGCTACCTCTGGGACCAATAAGTGTAAATAAAAAGGGCGACTGATAAGTTGTTGTTCTGCAGATAACGCTCTTTTTTAGCAGAGTGTTTGACCTTTTTCTTCATACTGCCTCAGGCTCGTCTAAGACCCTCCAGGTCTACTTTTCATTTTAAAATCCTCAGTGGGGTTGAGAAATGTGTGACTTTTGAGGGATTCTTGAACATGTCTGTGCTATACGTTACTCGCTACTGTTCTGTTGGTTGCAGAAAAGACTCATCATAGAGGTTTCAAACAATAGTTACCCTTTGTGAATGTAGATGTTGCCTTTATAAAGTGGAGGTGATAGCTTTTCAGACATGCCTGCTGTAGTAAATACCGTACTTGTATTCCCCTTGAAATTACAATTCATGGATCCTGTTTTTTTTCATAAGGCTACTTTCACACTAGCGTTTTTTGCGGATCCGTCATGGATTTGCAAAAACGCTTCTGTTACAATAATACAACCGCATGCATCCGTCATGAACGCATCCGGTTGTATTATGTCTTATTTAGCCATGACGGATCTGTCATGAACTCTATTAAAAGTCAATGGGGGACGGATCCGTTTTCTATTGTGTCCGAGAAAACTGATCCGTCCTCATTGACCTACATTGTCCGGCAGCGTTTTGGTGTCCACCTCCAGAGCGGAATGGAGACTGAACGGAGGCAAACTGATGCATTCTGAGCGGATCCTTTTCCATTCAGAATGCATTAGGGCAAAACTGATCCGTTTTGGACCGCTTGTGAGAGCCCTGAACGGATCTCAGAAACGGAAAGCTAAAACGCCAGTGTGAAAGTAGCCGAACTCTGTCATGCCTTTCCTCTGTTACTCTTCTTAGAAATGTATGCATAAATTATTAATTGGGTGTTACTATTCCTCCTGTCAAAGGGGTGTCTTACAAGATAGTTTGACACTTCAGCCAGGGGCGTACATAGAACTTACTGGGCCCCATACCTAGAATCTGAAACCCCACCCACTACCCACCCCTGGCCTGTCCCACCTCCTGTCCTGGCTCCTCCCATGTCACACCCCCATTTGCCACTAAAGAAATGTATACATGACCTACTGAAACCATTAGGGATAAATCCTTTTTTTTTATTAACCAACTTTGTTGCAGGCTTCAGCAGAGTGGACACAGGACAGTGGACACAGGGCGCGATATGTATGGGAGCATAGCTGAACGAGTGTAGGGCAGGAGCCCGCATAGACATCGCTCCTCCTGCCTGTGTCCACTGTGCTAAAGCCTGACATAGGGCATCCCCCACATCTTAACCCCTTTGCTACCAGTGCCATTTTTTAATCACTTCTCTTACCCCCAAAAAACCTTTAACTCCTTGCTGCTGATGCTGAGTGTGCAGATAGCCACCAATCATCTTCCCCCTAAAGGTGACTGATGTGCTGGGAGGGGGGGGGGGGGGAGTTGGGGGAAATATGATTGGGGGCTATCTGCACACTCAGCACCAGCAGCAAGGAGTTTAAGGGGTTATCCAACCCCTATTGCCCCCCAAAATGCCCGGGGAAAGTGAGGAATAGGAGGATTCCTCTATGAGCCCTCCTTTCAAAACCCCACTGCTTGATGCTGCCCTCAAGAATACTCAAAATACAACCTGCATACACTGCCACTGGCTGATGACTTGCACTTGAGGGCAGCAGACATGAGCGCAGAGACGGAGGATTCTACGTCGGGTGCAGCACGCACGCCTCTGTGTGTACTTGAGTGACGCCTGCCAGCAATACACTGGCCAATCAGCAGCAGCCTCTTTGCGCTGATTTGCGCTGATCGGCCAGTGTGAAATGCAGGTATGCCAGCAGCCCGGATCTGGTCAGACTGGGGGGGCCCGAGGGAGAATAAGTGCCGCTGCCGCATATTAACTTGATTCTCTGAATAAATGCCTGTGCACAGTAGACGGAGGGGAAAGGGCCTTCTGTGCGCTCCTGGACCCCCTGTACTGCGGGCCCCATAGCAACGGCGTGCTCTGCCTATATTGGCAGTACGCCACTGACTTCAGCGCTAAGTGCATTTAAAAAAAAAACATGTACAATCATAAAGTACAGTTTGAAGTTTTGAGATGTTGGGTGCATGTTGTAAATAGGTAGCGAGTAATATTAACAGATAATTATCTACAGAACTCAATATCAAGATGCTTTGTAGTAGGCCAGTGCAATAATGTATCTGTTTCCAAGGAATTGGTCATTCAAGAATGTATTGGAACACTAAACAGGAAAAAAGCACAAAATCCACCAGGAGCTCCGCCACGTCTCCCTTGCTACTCCTCAGTGAACTAAGGCAAGCTGATGGACAAGTGGCTGGAGCAGGAGCCCCACTGCCGTGTACTGTCTACAGTGGGACAAAAAGATGGTAGACATCTCCAGACATTTCTTCTGTGTCAAGATGGGACCAGGAAGCAGAGACCAGTTGTGAGCCAGTGAGAGTGCATAAGGATCTATTATTTTTTTCTCTATTCCTCATTGAGACCTTTCCTGATCATTGTAACCCCTTTAATAACCTATGGACATTAAGTAGACCTTAGTTTTTCCCAAAAAGTCACGGGATCCTGGCTTATAATTAGTGTAAATCACAATTAATTCACATTTTGAAGACTATGATTTCTTAGAAAGAAGAGAAATCTCCAAGGTTTGTGCATTAAAAAGAAGCTGCCAACTCGTTTGCTATTTTTGAGATTCTGTTATCTCAACAGCCAGAAAAGGAAATTTGGATGAAAATTTACATCATTATTCACATCTCCTCCAAGATTATTTTTCCATTCATTGAATATAACTTTTTTTATATATAGGGCCACACGGTGCAGAGCAGATTATTTTTTATACGTGTCTATCCCTCAAAGTGTTTATGTAGCATCCTGTTGAGTTGACTAAGGTCCCATCCCTGTCCCACCATCCTGTTGTCTCCTCAAGCCATGTCCATTGGGAAGCCACCAATTCTCCCTCTGTTAGAAATATCATGCACCTTTAGTTGAGTTCGGAAGAATAGCAAACATTCATTTGCCAGCTGTGCCACATCTACGATCAGTTTTGGACCTCTTTCAGGAAAATAGATACTTAAAACAGTAGTCTTCCATAGTATGTACCCTCAGGAAGTGGGGGTAAATAATCATGATCTCCTGGTCAACAGCTTAAACTTGGACAAGAACAGTTGGAATAGACACCACAAACCAGACCCAAAGATAAGAGAGTGAAGGGGAGGTGACTTCCATGGGGGGACTCGGATGCTTTCACATTCCGATCCTTGGTGGCATGCTTTCAGTAGCATTGGGGTCATTGCTAAACGGGATAATGCCAAGTTATTGGCTTATTCCCTATCCACTGGTTAGGAGATAAGCATCAATGGGACCCCCACTGATCACAAAACAGGGGGTCAGTTCCCCCAATTTAATAGCATGGCAGGTTCCATTCTCTGCGAGACTGCCAGAGATACTGTACTTGGCTATCTCCACCAATCCCATAGAGAATGAATGAAGACTAAAGGGCTTGTTCCAGGTTAATAACTTGCCACAACCCCTTTAAGCTGACACAATTTTTTTTCACAGAAATGTATTTTGGCACAAACTTTTCCTTTCACTCCTGAAAGGGTTGTCTCACTTTAGCAAGTGGCATTTATCATGTAGAGAAAGTTAATACTGGGCACTTAATAATGTACTGTGATTGTCCATATTGCCTCCTTTGCTGGCTGGATTCATTTTTCCATCACATTATACACTTCTCATTTTCATGGTTATGACCACCCTGCAATCCAGCAGAGGTGGTCGTGCTTGCACACTATCGGGAAAAGCACCGGCCTCTCTGGTGGCCGGGCCAGCGGGAGTGAACGTGGGCTGGCTCATTTTCCTGTTTTGTACAAGCACGGCCACTGCTGCTGGATTGCAGGTTGGTCGTAACTATGGAAACGAGCAGTGTACAATGTGATGTAAAAAATGAATCCAGCCAGCAATGGAGGCAATATGGATAATAACAATACATTAGTAAGTGCCTTGTATTAACTTTCTCTACATAATAAATGCCATTTGCTGAAGTGAGACAACCCCTTTAACCACCTCCGGACCGCCTAACGCGCCGATGCGTCCGGAAGGTGGTTGCTTTTCTCCTCCTGGACGCATCGGCGCGTCATCTCGCGAGACGCGAGATTTCCTGTGAACGCGCGCACACAGGCGCGCGCGCTCACAGGAACGGAAGGTAAGCGAGTGGATCTCCAGCCTGCCAGCGGCGATCGCTCGCTGGCAGGCTGGAGATCCGAATTTTTTAACCCCTAACAGGTATATTAGACGCTGTTTTCATAACAGCGTCTAATATACCTCCTACCTGGTCCTCTGGTGGTCCCTTTTGTTAGGATCGACCACCAGAGGACTCAGGTAGGTCAGTACAGTCCCACCAAACACCACACTACACTACACTACACCCCCCCCCCTCCCCCGTCACTTATTAACCCCTTATAAACCCCTGATCACCCCATATAAACTCCCTGATCACCCCCCTGTCATTGATCACCGCCCTGTCATTGATCACCCCCCTGTCAGGCTCCGTTCAGACGTCCGCATGATTTTTACGGATCCGATCCATGTATCCATGGATCCGTAAAAATCATGCGGACGTCTGAATGGAGCCTTACAGGGGGGTGATCAATGACAGGCGGGTGATCACCCATATACACTCCCTGATCACCCCCTGTCATTGATCACCCCCCTGTCAGGCTCCATTCAGACGTCCGCATGATTTTTACGGATCCGATCCATGTATCCATGGATCCGTAAAAATCATGCGGACGTCTGAATGGAGCCTTACAGGGGGGGTGATCAGTGACAGGGGGGTGATCACCCTGATTACCCTGATCACCCCCTGTCATTGATAACCCCCCTGTAAGGCTCCATTCAGACGTCCGCATGCGTTCTGTGGATCCGATCCATGTATCCATGGATCCGTAAAAAATCATGCGGATGTCTGAATGGAGCCTTACAGGGGGGGTGATCAGTGACAGGGGGGTGATCACCCTGATTACCCTGATCACCCCCTGTCATTGATAACCCCCCTGTAAGGCTCCATTCAGACGTCCGCATGCGTTCTGTGGATCCGATCCATGTATCCATGGATCCGTAAAAAATCATGCGGATGTCTGAATGGAGCCTTACAGGGGGGTGATCAGTGACAGGGGGGTGATCACCCTGATTACCCTGATCACCCCCTGTCATTGATAACCCCCCTGTAAGGCTCCATTCAGACGTCCGCATGCGTTCTGTGGATCCGATCCATGTATCCATGGATCCGTAAAAAATCATGCGGATGTCTGAATGGAGCCTTACAGGGGGGGTGATCAGTGACAGGGGGGTGATCACCCTGATTACCCTGATCACCCCCTGTCATTGATAACCCCCCTGTAAGGCTCCATTCAGACGTCCGCATGCGTTCTGTGGATCCGATCCATGGATCCATGGATCCGTAAAAAATCATGCGGATGTCTGAATGGAGCCTTACAGGGGGGGTGATCAGTGACAGGGGGGTGATCACCCTGATTACCCTGATCACCCCCGGTCATTGATAACCCCCCTGTAAGGCTCCATTCAGACGTCCGCATGCGTTCTGTGGATCCGATCCATGTATCCATGGATCCGTAAAAAATCATGCGGATGTCTGAATGGAGCCTTACAGGGGGGTGATCAATGACAGGGGGGTGATCAGGGAGTCTATATGGGTGATCACCCCCCTGTCATTGATCACCCCCCTGTCATTGATCACTCCCCCCTGTAAGGCTCCATTCAGACATCCGCATGATTTTTTACGGATCCATGGATACATGGATCGGATCCACAGAACGCATGCGGACGTCTGAATGGAGCCTTACAGGGGGGTTATCAATGACAGGGGGTGATCAGGGTGATCACCCCCCTGTCACTGATCACCCCCCCTGTAAGGCTCCATTCAGACGTCCGCATGCGTTCTGTGGATCCGATCCATGTATCCATGGATCCGTAAAAAATCATGCGGATGTCTGAATGGAGCCTTACAGGGGGGGTGATCAATGACAGGGGGGTGATCAGGGAGTCTATATGGGTGATCACCCCCCTGTCATTGATCACCCCCCTGTCATTGATCACTCCCCCCCTGGTAAGGCTCCATTCAGCCATTTTTTTGGGCACAAGTTAGCGGAAATTTTTTGTTTGTTTTTGTTTTTTCTTACTAAGTCTCATATTCCACTAACTTGTGCCAAAAAATAAAATCTCACATGGACGCACCATACCCCTCACGGAATCCAAATGCGTAAACATTTTTAGACATTTATATTCCAGACTTCTTCTCACGCTTTAGGGCCCCTAAAAAGCCAGGGCAGTATAAATACCCCACATGTGACCCCATTTCGGAAAGAAGACACCCCAAGGTATTCCGTGAGGGGCATATTGAGTCCATGAAAGATTGAAATTTTTGTCCTAAGTTAGCGGAAAGTGAGACTTTGTGAGAAAAAAAACAAAAAAAAATCAATATCCGCTAACTTATGCAAAAAAAAAAAAAATTCTAGGAACTCGCCATGCCCCTCATTGAATACCTTGGGGTGTCTTCTTTCCAAAGTGGGGTCACATGTGGGGTATTTATACTGCCCTGGCTTTTTAGGGGCCCGAAAGTGTGAGAAGAAGTCTGGGATCCAAATGTCTAAAAATGCCCTCCTAAAAGGAATTTGGGCCCCTTTGCGCATCTAGGCTGCAAAAAAGTGTCACACATCTGGTATCGCCGTACTCAGGAGAAGTTGGGCAATGTGTTTTGGGGTGTCATTTTACATATACCCATGCTGGGTGAGAAAAATATCTTGGTCAAATGCCAACTTTGTATAAAAAAATGGGAAAAGTTGTCTTTTGCCAAGATATTTCTCTCACCCAGCATGGGTATATGTAAAATGACCCCCCAAAACACATTGCCCAACTTCTCCTGAGTACGGCGATACCAGATGTGTCACACTTTTTTGCTGCCAAGGTGGGCAAAGGGGCACATATTCCAAAGTGCACCTTTCGGATTTTGCAGGGCATTTTTTACACATTTTGATTGCAAAGTTCTTCTCACACATTTGGGCCCCTAAATTGCCAGGGCAGTATAACTACCCCACAAGTGACCCCATTTTGGAAAGAAGACACCCCAAGGTATTCCGTGGGGGGCACGGCGAGTTCCTAGAATTTTTTATTTTTTGTCACAATTTAGCGGAAAATGATGATTTTTCTTTTTTTTTCTTTTTTCCTTACAAAGTCTCATATTCCACTAACTTGCGACAAAAAATAAAAAATTCTAGGAACTCGCCATGCCCCTCACGGAATACCTTGGGGTGTCTTCTTTCCAAAATGGGGTCACTTGTGGGGTAGTTATACTGCCCTGGCAATTTAGGGGCCCAAATGTGTGAGAAGAACTTTGCAATCAAAATGTGTAAAAAATGCCCTGCAAAATCCGAAAGGTGCACTTTGGAATATGTGCCCCTTTGCCCACCTTGGCAGCAAAAAAGTGTGACACATCTGGTATCGCCGTACTCAGGAGAAGTTGGGCAATGTGTTTTGGGGTGTCATTTTACATATACCCATGCTGGGTGAGAAAAATATCTTGGTCAAATGCCAACTTTGTATAAAAAAATGGGAAAAGTTGTCTTTTGCCAAGATATTTCTCTCACCCAGCATGGTTATATGTAAAATGACACCCCAAAACACATTCCCCAACTTCTCCTGAGTACGGCGATACCACATGTGTGACACTTTTTTGATGCCAAGGTGGGCAAAGGGGCACATATTCCAAAGTGCACCTTTCGGATTTCACCGGTCATTTTTTACAGATTTTGATTGCAAAGTACTTCTCACACATATGGGCCCCTAAATTGCCAGGGCAGTATAACTACGCCACAAGTGACCCCATTTTGGAAAGAAGACACCCCAAGGTATTCCGTGAGGGGCATGGCGAGTTCCTAGAATTTTTTTTTTTTGTCGCAAGTTAGTGGAATATGAGACTTTGTAAGGAAAAAAGAGAAAAAAAAAAAAAATCATCATTTTCCGCTAACTTGTGACAAAAAATAAAAAATTCTAGGAACTCGCCATGCCCCTCACGGAATACCTTAGGGTGTCTTCTTTCCAAAATGGGGTCACTTGTGGCGTAGTTATACTGCCCTGGCAATTTAGGGGCCCAAATGTGTGAGAAGAACTTTGCAATCAAAATGTGTAAGAAATGACCGGTGAAATCCGAAAGGTGCACTTTGGAATATGTGCCCCTTTGCCCACCTTGGCAGCAAAAAAGTGTCACACATGTGGTATCGCCGTACTCAGGAGAAGTTGGGGAATGTGTTTTGGGGTGTCATTTTACATATACCCATGCTGGGTGAGAAAAATATCTTGGTCAAATGCCAACTTTGTATAAAAAAATGGGAAAAGTTGTCTTTTGCCAAGATATTTCTCTCACCCAGCATGGTTATATGTAAAATGACACCCCAAAACACATTCCCCAACTTCTCCTGAGTACGGCGATACCACATGTGTGACACTTTTTTGCTGCCAAGGTGGGCAAAGGGGCACATATTCCAAAGTGCACCTTTCGGATTTCACCGGTCATTTCTTACACATTTTGATTGCAAAGTACTTCTCACACATTTGGGCCCCTAAATTGCCAGGGCAGTATAACTACGCCACAAGTGACCCCATTTTGGAAAGAAGACACCCCAAGGTATTCTGTGAGGGGCATGGTGAGTTCCTAGAATTTTTTATTTTTTGTCGCAAGTTAGTGGAATATGAGACTTTGTAAGAAAAAAATAAAAAAATAAAAATCATCATCATTTTCCGCTAACTTGTGACAAAAAATAAAAAGTTCTATGAACTCACTATGCCCATCAGCGAATACCTTAGGGTGTCTACTTTCCGAAATGTGGTCATTTGTGGGGTTTTTCTACTGTTTGGGCATTGTAGAACCTCAGGAAACATGACAGGTGCTCAGAAAATCAGAGCCGTTTCAAAAAGCGGAAATTCACATTTTTGTACCATAGTTTGTAAATGCTATAACTTTTACCCAAACCATTTTTTTTTTGCCCAAACATTTTTTTTTTATCAAAGACATGTAGAACTATAAATTTAGCGAAAAATTTATATATGGATGTCGTTTTTTTTGCAAAATTTCACAGCTGAAAGTGAAAAATGTCATTTTTTTGCAAAAAAATCGTTACATTTTGATTAATAACAAAAAAAGTAAAAATGTCAGCAGCAATAAAATACCACCAAATGAAAGCTCCATTAGTGAGAAGAAAAGGAGGTAAAATTCATTTGGGTGGTAAGTTGCATGACCGAGCGATAAACGGTGAAAGGAGTGTAGTGCCGAAGTGTAAAAAGTGGCCTGGTCATGAAGGGGGTTTCACCTAGCGGGGCTGAAGTGGTTAAAATGGGGGCAGTGACAGGCCCAGTTCATTAGAGGTCGGTGTATCCCTTGGCTTCCACTGGACACCAGTAGCTTGCATGTCAGAAACATCTGCCCACTTTTGATACATTATGTTAAATACAATTTGTTCATAAAAATGAAATAAAAGTAAAGGTAGATTTCATTGGTTTATTTTCATTTATTGAAGTCATTCAGAGACAACCAGTCAAAGTGTTGTAAATGTTATTCACTTCACATGTACAGCGTCCCCGTAAAAATCACATTTGTTTCTTTGTTGAATGGAGATGCTGAAGAAACTCTTTTGTTATCTTCCCCATGAAGCCAAAGACAATGGGCGTATAAAATGCAGATTCGCAGGAGGAGATGAGATTATAAGGAAAGATTGGCTGGCTACCTGGTGCCAATTGTCCTCCCAAAGCAGATCCATGTATAAGGCAGGGCTGTCCTACTAGACGAGGGACATGAGCAAGTTCTTCACATGGTCCTTGGTTAGATCTCTCTCCATAGAACTAACGTATTGTGCTGGGATGCTTAAAAAACTTGAAGGGTTTGTCCGGTTTCAGAGCTGAACCCAGACATATCCCCATTTTCACCCAGGCAGCCCCCCTAACATGAGCATCGTGGCATGAAATGCCCCGATGCTCTTCTTTGAATCTCACAAGGTAAAGGCATATTTTGGAGATCCGGTGACGTACCTGGCTCTCCATGGTTAAAGCTAGGCGGAGGCTCCCGCCTAGCACTGATGGCCGGGCTTTAGCGCTGCCCTAGCCTGTAAAACATCTGGGGTTAATGCTCTGATGCTCATGTCAGGGGGGCTGTTGGGGTCAAGATGGGGATATGTCCGGGTTCAACTCTTAAATACAGGGATCATGGCAATTAGTGATGAGCTAAGTTTTAAAAAATTTGATTCGGCTGCTTCGCCAAACTTCAACAAGAAATTCAATTTGTTACGAATTACTTTGTAATTAATCGCATTCCATTGTATGGAGCAGACGTAATGATGGGGAACGGCGATCGTGCTGCTCCACGTCATTTAACCCCTCAGATGTCGCATTCAATGCTGATCACAGCTTTTGAGAGTCACATTCAGCCTATCAGCGGGTTAGTCGGGAGTTAAAACAAAAAATACATACTCACCTCATCCATTTGATCGCGGAGAGGCCATCGCAGCCATCTTGATTAAAGAAAACGCTCCAATTCTCTCGCACGCTGGCGTGATGATGTCACTATGTCTTCACAGTGGGCAGGCGCGGTGACGTCATCTCTGCACACCCAGCGTGATGACACCGTGGCATCATCGCGTGCGAGGATTGCGTGTTTTCTTCAATCAAGATGGCTGATTAAACGGATGAGGCATGCTTTGTTGTTTTTATCGCTATTTCAGGAAAAATAGATTCATTCCCAAGAAGCGCCAGGAAATTCTGATTTGTGGTGAATCAAATTTTTCCTGAAATTCGGATCTAATTCCACTACGTTAACTTAAATTTGCTCAACACTAATGGCAATCGCTGTGACCTTCAAAGAGAGATTTGTGTTTTCTGTTTGTGTTATGTTGGGGTATTCCTACGTTTTCCATTTTATATATTATTACAGGTAAGATATTCATAGTCATATACTTGAATGTACCATAAACGAGAGAGTCCATGGTCTCTGACTTTATCCCTTGCGCAAACATTTTGCATTTTTACACCACATTGAAATATGGGTGGGAAAGTGGACGTGGTTAGCTATGTTAAAGGGGTTGTGTCATGAAACATATTATGCATTTTTCCATCCAGCACTTGAATCTGAACACTGTTGTAATTTGCATATAATAAAAAATTGTGTATAGCCAGTGAGCTATTCAATAAAAGTATATTTTTAGCGCCACCTGCTGTTTGTTATTTTCCTTATTTTTTTTCCGTCTCACTAAGCTGGTCGCACATGCTCAGTTTAAATATTTAACTGCCACTGGCCGTATGTTCTGTTAGAAGCTGTGGCGGTTACAGGTAGAGAGCTGCAGCGGAAAGCACACGCCCTCTGAGCTGCCAGACTGAAAATAATCTGAGCAGTTGGAGCAATGAATGGGGAGATCTCTGGATCCATGTGAGGTACAGGACTGGTTATAGCTTTGTTAGAGAGAGATTGTCATGTACTATATAATTTGATATCAATCATGGCATAACCCCTTTTAATGAGTTTCACTCCAGATTTATCAGCGAGACTTTAAAAAAAAAAAAAAAAAAAAAAAAGTTGCAAAAAAGTTGCAACCTGACTCCAGTAGGAGGATGGAGTAGGGAAACTAGAGTGGCTTTTCTAGACAAAAGTGTTAGGTTTAAGAATGAGACAAATTTATCAAACAACATGCAACATCTGATAAATGTGGCATAATGAACGCCAAAAACAGACTCAAGCAAAACTGGCTTCCAATATTTCCCTCGTGATAAATTCTTCCCTATGTGCCTATGACTGATTCACTGCTGTGAATATGAACATGAGTCTGAAATAATTACACAATTTTGCCTTTGTGACAATTTTACATAATAACTGCCAATGTATATGTGTATCAACAGTAACAATACAGTGGTCCCTCAAGATACAATATTAATTGTTTCCAGGGCGACCATTGTATGATGAAACCATCATAACTTGAGTAATCGGTTCCAAAGACCCAAAATGTCATCCAAGATAAGAGAAAATTAAGATTTAAGAAAAATAAGCAGATAACTAAGACAGGTAAGGCTACTTTCACACTTGCGCTTGATGGTCTTGCGCTTGATGGTTCTGAACGGATCCGATCATATTAATGCAGACGGAGGCTCCGTTCAGTACAGATCCGTCTGCATTAATAACTTAGAAAAAAGTGTGAAAGTAGCCTGAGCGGATCCGTTCAGACTTTCAATGTAAAGTCAATGGGGGACGGATCCGCTTGAAGATTGAGCCATAGGGTGACATCTTCAAGCGGATCCGTTCCCATTGACTTACATTGTAAGTCTGAACGGATCCGCTCGCCTCCGCACGGCCAGGCGGACAGCTGAACGCTCCATTCAGACTGCATCAGGGCTGGACGGAGGCGTTTGGGTCCGCTCGTGAGCCCCTTCAAACGGAGCTCACGAACGGACCCATGAACGCTAGTGTGAAAGTAGCCTGATATAAGTCCTTACATATAAGGCCTCATGCACACGACCGTTGTGTGCATCCGTGGCCGTTGTGCCGTTTTCCGTTTTTTTTGCGGACCCATTGACTTTCAATGGGTCCGTGGAAAAATCGGAAACTGCACCGTTTGGCAGCCGCATCCGTGATCCGTTTTTCCTGGCCGTGAAAAAAATATGACCTGTCCTATTTTTTTCACGGCCAACGGTTCACGGACCCATTCAAGTCAATGGGTCCGTGAAAATCACGGATGCACACAAGATTGTCATCCGTGTCCGTGATCCGTGTCCGTGATCCGTGTCCGTTTTTTCCTATCATTTCAATGGCAAACTTGACTTAGATTTTTTTTTCATTTTTCATGTCCGTGGATCCTCCAAAAAACAAGGAAGACCCACGGACGAAAAAACGGTCACGGATCACGGACCAACGGAACCCCGTTTTGCGGACAGTGAAAAAATACTGTCGTGTGCATGAGGCCTAACAGTCAGGAATGGCTGCTAACTAGCAACTAACCCAGCTAGTTTACTAGAGAAGTGGCCTTGATTGGTTGGTTCTGAGTCTGAGACATTGTATGTTGAGTCTGGTTTTAACTTACGATGTTCCAGAAAAGACCATTGTCTGCTGAAAATATTGTATCCTGAGGCCTTTATATCTTGAGGGATCAGTGTATATTGTAAAGTGATTTTGGAAGAAGTGACTTCTTTGGAAGGGTGGTGTTGTGGACGTCCTCTGCGACATTGTTATTATGTGGAAGGAGGTAAAGAAGCTGATGTATATGGTCAACAATGTAATCCTGAGTCATCTGCCTCCCTATACCTTTAATTGTAATTCTGCCCACTGGTGATAATGAGATGACTGCTGACCCTGCTATCGTATGCATAAGATATAAAGGGATTTCTACACAACAGGAAGTGTCAGCCAGGGCTTGGTGTTCAGTTTGAAAACTGCAGTATTTTAAGATTTTCTTTAAAGGGGTTTTCCCATTACCAGATGTTAGCCCTATCCACAGAATAGGGGATAAGTGTCTGATTGGTGGGGGTCCGACTGCTGTGAACCCCCCTAGTGATCACTAGAACTGGGTCTGTGTTCCCCATTTTGCATAGAGAGGTGGACACGCATGCACGCTGTTGCTCCATTGAATTCTGTGGGGCTTCCAGAGATAGTAAAGTATTTGGCTCTCTCCGACAGCACCAAAGAGGTGGAGTGGCAGCACACATGTGTATCCGCTGCTCTATTCAAAAGGGGAATGAAGGCCTCTTTTCTAGTTATCGGCGAAAGGCCCCAGTGAATAGACCCCGGACGTCAGACACATCCTCTGTTATGTGGATAGGGAATAAATGTCACGAGACAACCCCTTTCAGGGGGGTCAATAAATTTGTCAGAAAAGACAGAAAATGAAACACTGAAGTATTAAAGGGGGTGTTCAGTTTAAAAAAAATCATGTTTAAATGTGCTAAAATAGCAAGGTAGATAACTTACTAATACAGTATATTTAATTTTCTGATGAGCCCTGACCTGAGGATTGCTGCTCCAGCCCCAGGTCCCAACAGGACCCCTTCAGGCTTGTGCTTACAAAGACCAGCGTATTATGTGGCTCCCAGTAAACCACTCCTACTTTGTGCAGAACTTTTGAAATTTAGCGAGTGCTACGAAAAGGCATAAATATTTGTAGACAGAAATGACGTGTGTCATTATCTGTGACTTTTTTACATCACCTTACTAGTGTAAGCAGATTTATGAAGGTGGGCAATTATTTCACTGTCTTGTGACTTTATGAGGTAATCCGTTTTTGTATTTCACACAGCAGACACCCAGAGTTAATGTCTGTAATCGGTGATAACGACGATCACAAACATTTCACCCCCTCAGATGCTGTTGATAAATGTGACCATGGCACCTGAGAGCTAAAAGAAAACAGGAGCGTGTGCTGAGATCGGGGAAGGCGTTTCTTAGTGCTGATAGGCCTGAGCCTGCGGGAGGCTCTGATGCCTATCACAGGTATATTCCAAAGCAGGCCTGCAGGTGGCAGCAGTACATTGGAATATACAGAATTGTCTATTCAGTGAAGGATTAAATCCCATTAGTGACTAGAAATAGACAATAAAAATCTAAACATCATAGGTATCGCCACACCGGAAAAAGCCTGTATTATTAAAATATAAAAATATATATCCCATATGGTGAACGGCTAACGGAAAAACATCAAAATGACTGATTTGCATTTTTTGGGTCACATTACCTCCCCCAATAAATGTCAGAAAAAGTGATCGAAAAGTCATATATCCGCAAAATGATATCAAGGAAAAATACAGATTGCTCCGCAAAAAATGAGCCCTCACACGGCTCTGTAGCTGTTACTATAAATATTTTATGAGGGTCAGAATATGGCGATGAAAATAAATAAATAATAATCTTTATTTATATAGCGCCAACATATTCCACAGTGCTTTACAATCAATTAAAAAAGTTTATTTTTTTTAAGTATTAAAGCACAAGAAAAGTTATATAAATTTATCTGTAATTGTACTGACCCAGAGAATAAGGCCCCTTTCACACGAGCGAGTTTTCCGTGCGGATGCAATGCGTGAGGTGAACGCATTGCACCCACACAGAATCCGGACCCATTCAATTCTATGGGGCTGTTCACATGAGTGGTGATTTTCACGCATCACTTGTGCGTTGCGTGAAAATCGCAGCATGTTCTATATTGTGTTTTTCACGCAACGCAGGCCCCATAGAAGTGAATAGGGCTGCATGAAAATCGCAAGCATCGGCAAGCAAGTGCGGATGCGGTGCAATTTTCACTTACGGTTGCTAGGAGACGATCGGGATGGGGACCCGATCATTATTATTTTCCCTTATAACATAGTTATAAGGGAAAATAATAGCATTCCTAATACAGAATGCATAGTACAATAGGGCTGGAGGGGTTAAAAAATAAATAAAAAATAATTTAACTCACCTTAATCCACTTGTTCGCGCAGCCGGCATCTCTTCTGTCTTTGCTGTGCACATGAAGAGGACCTGTGGTGACGTCACTGCGCTCATCACATGGTCCGTCACATGATCCATCACCATGGTAAAAGATCATGTGATGGAACATGTGATGAGCGCAGTGATGTCATGAAAGGTCCTATTCCTCAAAGAAGAAGACAGAAGAGATGCCGGCTGCGCGAACAAGTGGATTAAGTTGAGTTAAATTATTTGTTATTTATTTTTTAACTCCTCCAGCGCTATTGTACTATGCATTCTGTATTAGGAATGCTATTATTTTCCCTTATAACCATGGAAATAATACAATCTACACAACCGTGAACCCAAACCTGAACTTTAATGAAGAAGTTCGGGTCTGGGTACCACATTCAGTTTTTTTATCACGCGCGTGCAAAACGCATTGCACCCGCGCGATAAAAACTGAAACAACGGAACGCAATCGCAGTCAAAACTGACTGCAATTGGGTACCTACTCGCGCGGGTTTGCCGCAACGCACCCTCAACGCATCCGGACCCTGTCCAGGCACGCTCGTCTGCAAGGGGCCTAAAGGTAACCTGAAGGGCCTGAATAGCGTTTTTTTTTTTTCAATTCCACCAGATTTAGAATTGTTTCCAGCTTCCCACTACAACATATGCAATATTAAATGGTGCCATTACAAAGTATAATTAATACCGCGAAAAAATAACTCCTCATGCAGCTATGTAAATGAAAGAATAAAAACGTTGTAACTCAGGAAAAGCAAGGACTAAAACGCAAAAACAAAATAAATTGCCTGGTAATGAAGTGGTTAAGATCTAACACAACAAGACGTGATGGTTCATTGTGGTCATGCTCGATGCGGCAGTATCAAGTTGTCATTATAATTGCTGGTATTACACTGAAGGCCTTTGTCTATTTATGCTATAAACAACAGCAGGAGGTGAATATGATGGCTCTCACTTGTAATTTGGAGATACAGGCTTATCGATTGCTCCCTAAGTTCTAGGTCTTGTTTCCATGGGGAAAAAAAGGACAACATTTTGTTTTTGTGTTAAACTGAAACATAATTACCAAGTCTCTATTTTCTGTCTTGAATGCAAATATTTTTTTCATTAATGCTTCCGAATTATCTTAAAAAAACAAAAAAACGATTCACATGTAAATTATTCCCATTTAAAATATTAATTAATAAACACTAGATTTATTCACCATGAAATGCAATATTCCATGTCTCGAATTAAAGTAATGGAAAAAAAAATGCTTGTAAGACATACGATTAAACATAAAACAGCAAAATATATAATAGATTGTGTGAAAACTTAAATGGGTTATCTGCAAAAAAGGGACTGCTTTGTTTTCCCCAGAACCAGCACCATCCTTTCCTATGGGCTGTGCCCACATATTTTTTACTAATCTGTTTTTATTTTCTGATGGTAGATTTTTAGTTCAGTGTTCTGTACCTGACTATAAGGGCAGCCATCTTGCCTGAACTGCTGATCGCTTTCTTCTCATCAGTTTAGAGATAGGCTTTACAGCGGCTACAGGGATCCTAGGAACCTGTAGACTGGAGCTGACTTACTGACTTCTATAGGAGAGTGTTGTGGGCATGCTTGGTAACTAGTGTTAATCGCAAATCTTAATTGCGAATATCGCCAATTCTAGAATTCACAAAGATGTAGAATATAGCGCTACATATTCAAATTCGCAAATATTCTAGAACCCATGATCCCTCACTGCTTCTTGCTTGTGGGCCAATGGGAAGGCTGCAATGTCTTTGTCTGAGCTTAGCAACATCCCTAGCAACCAATAGGAAAGTTGCCGACCCCTTACTATATAAGAACCTCCCCAGCAGCCACTTTCTGTAGTTTTTTGCAGTTCTGAGAGAGAGAGAGCAGTGACATTGCTGTGCTCCGTGCTTTACTGTGTCATTACATTAGATAGATAGATAGATAGATAGATAGTTAGTTAGCTTATATATATATAATACAGACAGTTAGTGGGAGATAGTCAGTGTAGGTTATATCCTGTCCATACATACATGCTACAGACATAGTGCTGTGATGTCACGACAATACTTAGTGCACCAATCACTAATATGTAGTCAGACCTGCTAAATGTGAAGTTGCACGTATTGTGCCAAAATATGCGCATTATTAATTGTCGATTTGCGCACTCACGAATATATTGGAGCACCCTATCTGCATATAAAGCTATTGTAATGTTCTGCCGGGCCAATCATTTTCTCCAGTCTCAGGAAACTTCTAGCAAAAGAAAAATGTAGCAAAAGTGACCCACGCCTGTATTGCGAATTCGAATATTGCCCCTACCGCTCATCACAATTGGTAACCTGTGTAGAGGTCATTGTGCAGGGAGGGGTAGGATGTAAGTTGTGGTCAACACCTATTGGCAAGATGAATCCTGTTACCTTAGATCCGAAGTCAATTTGCTCAAAACTTTGTTGTAATGCTGTATGGAGACCCGTCTCCGTACTGTATGGGCCCTGGCAAGGCGAAGTGAGTCTTTACCGAAGTCTTGTGAGATTTTTAAACTTTAAAACCATTTTAAAACTTGGATTCAAAATTGGCTTCGGTACTGGCAGGCACCTCGGATCCATGCTTTAAAATGGTTTTAAAGTTGAAAAATGAAATCCCGAAGTTATTCACCGAAGTCCTGCAAGACTTCGGTGATAACTCACTTCGCCTCGCCGGAGTGCATACATTTGAATAGTGTACGGAGACGAATCTTCGTACAGCATTCAAAGTTTTTAACGAATCAACTTTGGATCTAGGATCCGAAGCTCGATTCGCTCAACACTAACGGTAGGTGTTACCTTTCATTCAAATTTTACGTGTGATGATAATGAGATAACTGATGAAACCATGATCAAAATACTCAACCCTAACATGTTGCAGTGTTATGTTGAGTAAAAAAAAATATGGACGCCTGTCTGAATTCTGACAGACCCACTGTGAGTCATAGTGGGTTGTAAGAAATGATAATACATTATGACTGGTCTAAAATCATCCATAATATCTATCATGGGTCTTGTAAAATGGAGGTTATGATGTAAGTTGTAAAAATTTGTCAGAGGTCAAAAAGCCTTATAAATTTTATTCCTACAGATTACAGTGGCTTTCATTTTACAGTGTAGATATTTTATTTCTAACAGGTCATCTGGTACTTTAAATCATTCTTGTGCTACATTTATAACTCTAAACAAGAAGTTTTTGGGTGTAATAGTAGAATTTTTAGTAACTTTGCTTTACCGGTGGGATAAAGGAACTTCGTTATAGCAATGACATTGTATATTGTAATAGCACAAAAAGTGATACAAAGTAACCGTTAATACAAAACAACAAAACGGTGTTCTCGACACTAAGCCATGGACCATTACTTTATTCTATCACTTATGGATCGACGCACAGTGCAGTATGAAGTAAGGTGGGCTCACTCCTGTACAGTGAATTAAGGCTACTTTCACACTTGCGGCAGCAGGGTCCGCCCCGCTCCCATTATAGTGAATGGGGCCGGAGCAGACTTCCAGCGGCACGGTGGGCTAAGCTTAGCATGGATCCGGCAGGCCTTTCCCCTGCCTGCTGGACCCTGCTGCCGCAAGTGTGAAAGTAACCTTACCTAGCCTCTTTCAGAAGTGGACATCTCACAGATGGTTTACAATACTAAGTGCTTGACATACATATGAAAATGAATGCATTATTTGTTGAACCAGATGGTCCAGACCGCAGGGCAAAAGGCCAATAATCCACAGAGTTATTTAGCAACAACTGCTATAGAACAGAAGCAGGCTGAAGCTTGACATTCATAGCAAGTGGTAGATGTCAATATCAACATGAGCACATTGTACTTTATACAGTCTGAAATATCTATGTACAGTCTGTTCTTGCCGTGAGCAGAATTGATAGTAATAAAAATAGATATTGAAGTATAAAATGCATGATAAATAATATATCCAAATGGATAATGTGTGCATACGTTAATTTGTGGCATGCTGTCCTGTGGAATGGGTTCCTCTAAATCTACCCAGGAAATCCATCTTGCGAGATCAAATTGAGAAAGACCTGTTCACCGAAATATTGCTGTTTTTGATTATGTGCCACAAATTAACTTCATTTGCTGATGCCTTGGACTCTTCCTGCAAATTTATGATTCCCTTACGTCCTACCAGCAGCACAGATGGGGTTAACTGCCCCCCGTGGACTGGTAGGACCGGCGGAATGTTTAATGAGCCCAAAGAATAAACCAATAAAAGAACTCCAGCTCCCTTAAAGGGAGGGGTTCATCCCCCAGCCCACCGTGTTTTTTTCTGTCCTTTGGACAGGTGGACTGGCGAGTTTTTTCACTCTCTCCTTGTTGAGAATTGGGGACGTTTTTCTTGACTCTTAGAGCCATGAGTGTCCCCCTTTTTTTCCTTGTTAGTGCGCTTATATTTTGCGCCTCATTTTTTCAAGTGGATTAGTCTACTTGCCTCTGTCTCCCCCTGTGAGTCGGCAGCGCTCCGCTGCATGCCTAGTATGGGCGCCGCCATGACCGGAAGTGACGCGGGCCTAGCCGCGACGTCACTTCCGGTCCCTCAGCCGGCCGTTCGGTCCTGACTGCAGTAATTCAAGATAAAGAGTTATCGGCCGGTTTTTTCTTTCTCTAGGGGGGATGGAGGTGTGGTGGGGATCACCACTTATTCATTAACCTTCTCCTTTAGAGAAGGTAACAGCATTGAATGGCAGTATCGTTAGGGGGAGGATTATTTTAACAAAGACCACTCCCCTGGGCGGAGCTACTCTATTTAAGCTCCCTGCTTCCATTCAGTCGGTCTCTGGCTGCGCTGCTTTTACAAGCAAGCTCCAGAGTCTCCTGCCTTTGTGTGATATTTCACTATCCAGACGGGATTTTTTTGCCTTTCAGAGCTTATTACTGACTCCTCTGGTTCGTGCTCCTAAAAATCATGGAGGGTTTTTTCCCTTATTTCTTCTTTTTTAGGATGTTTTAATTGTTTTCCCTTTCTATTTTTCAGCTATGGCCTCTCCCAGAGAGCCCAATCAGCTACGGAAAGCAGCTACCAAGAGGAAACACCTGGCTTGCTATGACTGCAATACGCCTCTTGATGAGAGCTGCCCTTTCTCCAGGTGTGACAGTTGTCGTTCCACCACTGCTACTGAGCCTTCGATGCAGGACATGTACCAGTGGGCCAAGACTTATGTTGACGATTCCATTCAAGGGGTCGTACGTCTCCTTAATGAGAGGCTACCTGTTCCCTCCCAAGCTCCTATGGAGGTGAGCGGGGGCCCCGATAGGCCTTTACCCCTTTCTGTGGGGTCATCTTCTTCTGAGGAAGAAGAATCGACTTCTGGCTTTTTTCCACCGGAAAAGACTCAGAAGCTTCTAAGGTCCATCAGGTCGGGGGACCATGATGTTGACGTAGGGGAGTCTTCCGATCCCGCCTACCGGACCCAGCGGGTCTTTAGGGCAGATGAGACCCTTCTCTCTGTGATGCGCACAGAGTGGAAAAAGCCGGAAAAAGGCCCAGTCCTTACCAGGAAATTCAAACAAATGTTCCCAATGGCTAAACCCTTAGTGGAATCGTGGGGTTCCATTCCTAAGGTGGACATGGCAATCGCCAAGTTGTCCAGGCGCACTCTGGTTCCTGCAGACGATGGGTCTAGCCTGCAGGACCCTCTAGATAGAAGGACAGAGTGCACCCTTAGACGAGGTTACTCGGCTGCCGCCGCTTCCGCCTCGACTTCCATTGCTGCCACAGAGGTCTCGTCCTTCCTCAGAGCCAGGTTGAATCAGATCCAGACGGATGTCGACCAGAGTGTCTCTCGCGATGATATCCTCGCTGCCTTCAAGTCCGTCAATTTGGCCATGGATTTCCTATGTGACACAGCCCAACTTCAGTTAAAGTTGGCAGCCAAAACAATGGCTTTAGTATCTGCTGCTAGGAGACCTCTGTGGCTGAAACCTTGGAACGCAGATAATGCGTCCAAGTATAACCTCTGTGGGCTCCCCTTTGAACCTGGCCGTCTGTTTGGATCTGAATTAGACACCATTATGGAGGGTCTTTCAGATAAAAAGGGGAAGAGTCTCCCCCAACAATCCTTTCGAGGCAGGGGTAGACAAGCCCGCGGGGGCCGGCCAGGACAGCAGGTTGGACGCAGAGATTGGGGGGGGCCGCCTAGAAAATTTTCTAGACGCTCCCGTAAACCCACCAGGGAGGCAAAACAAACCTCCTGACTATGGGCCTCTCTGAGGCTCTTGGATAAGCCCTGCTATCCCTGTCGTTACGCCTCTGGTTTTTCCCGTACCCCTTCTCCACCTCCCTCTAAGGGGGCGTCTTTTATCCAGACTCTTATGGGCCCAAGAAATCCCGCATCCTTGGGTCCAAAATATCGTTGCCATAGGCAACCTAATAGACCTTGTTTTTCTCCCCCCAGGAAGACTCATTGCTACTCGCAGTTTTTTGCCGGCCAGGCAAAGAATCTTGGAGGTCTATATTCAAGACTACCTTTCCAAGGGAACCCTGGAGGAGGTACCGGCAGGGGAGAAGGGTCTAGGGATTTATTCTCCAGTATTCCTGGTTCCCAAGAAGACGGGAGATCTTCGGACGATCATAGATTGGATACTTCTCAATCCCTTTTTAAGGAGGACCAGATTCCACACGGAAACTATAAGGTCAGTCAGCCACCTCCTCAGCTCTGGGGAGGTGATGGCCATTCTGGACCTCAAAGACACTTATCTCCATATCCTGATCCACCCATCATCCGGGAAATTTCTCAGGATCACGGTCCAGATACTAGGAGTAGGCAGACATCTCCAGTTTGCCGCCCCTCCCTTCGGAATCTCGTCTGCCCCCCTGACCTTCACCAAGGTCATAGTATCGGTAGTGGCAGCATTGAGACTCCAAGATCTGACCATTGTCCCTTACTTGGACATCTGGCCTCTACTTTCCCATCTTCTTCATGTCGCAATTTTTCTTCTGCTCCACCTAGGTTGGATTGTCAACTGGCTGAAGTCGAACGTGAGCCCTTCGACTTCTATCCGTCATCTAGGATTCATAGTCGACTCTCTGGAGATGTCCCTCCAGTTGACACCAGAAAGAAGAATGCGGATTCAGGACCTAGCAAGGTTCCCTTATGTATCACAACGAGTCTCCATATGGACCCTCATGAAGATGGTGGGGCTCGTGTCAGCGGCTGCGGATGCAGTCCCTTGAGCTTTATAGCACCTCCGGCCCCTTTAGTCGGAGGTCTTAAACAAACGGAACGGCAGCCCCTTGGGGCTAGATTCCCTGTGCCCCCTATTCAACCAGTCCCAACTTTCCCCCACATGGTGGTTTTATCTACCACAGGGGAAGTCTATGACCCAACCAGCTTGGCTCATATTGACCATGGACGCGTCCCTAGTAGGCTGGGACGCTCATATAGACGGGTCCCCAGTTCAGGGATCCTGGTCTCCTCAGGAGTGGCATCTTTCTTCAAATCTCCACGAGATGTGTGCTATCCGGCTAGCCCTCCTTCACTTCGCCCCTCAGATTCGGGGCAAAGCAGTGAAAGTCCCGTCAGACAACAGGACTGTCGTGCTTTATATAGACAAGCAGGGAGGCACAAGATTCTTACCCCTTCCGTCTGTGATCGGGGTAATTCTGCGGTGGCCAGAGCTGAACTTATCCCATCTATCCGCCACTCACATCTGAGGCTCCTTCAACGTCATCACGTACCGCCTAAATTGCGGCCTATCGACCATGGAATGGTCACTACATCCGGAGATCTTCAAATAGTTAGTCCTCAGATGGGGGATGCCATAGGAGTATCTCATGGCAACCAAGTTCAACGCCAAGGTACAGAGGTTCTGTTCCCTAGACAGGGAGGACAACCCCCTGGCGATAGGCGCTCTGACAACACCGTGGAGGTTCAGGCTGGCGTACATCTTCCCTCCCCTTTCCATGATTCCGAGGGTATTGATGAAAATCCGTCAGGATCAGGCCTCGGTAATAGCCATCATACCATTTTGGCCCAAGAGATCCTGGTTTACCCAGCTCATTCAGATGAGTCGGGGACAATATTGGAGACTCCCCCCGGAGCAGACCCTGGTGTCATGGGACACGCATCTCTGCCCAGATCTGCACAGACTCAACCTGACAGCCTGGAGGTTGATCAGTCCCTTCCCAGAGTGGATGGGCTCTCTGAGTCGGTCCTGAGAACTTTATCGCATTCCAGAGCAGAGTCTACTAAAAAGGCCTACTCCCGGATCATGAGGATCTTCACCTCTTGGTGTAGCTCCAACCAGGTGGCGTTTGCAGATCCGCCCCTCGCAGCGATCTTACAGTTCCTTCAGGATGGGATGGACAGAGGTCTCGCCCCATCTACCCTAAAGGTCCAAGTGTTTGCCATCTCGGCCTGTCTTAACAGACCATATTCTCGGGACCCTCTCATCAAGCGCTTCCTTAAAGGAGCGGAAAGATTGAAGCCTACAATACTGAAACCCGTCCCTCAATGGGATTTGTCAGTTGTTCTCAGGGGGCTAGCATCCCCCCCCTTTGAACCCTTGGAGGAGGCAAGTTTTAAATTTTTAACACTTAAGATGGTCTTTCTTCTGGCCATAACCTCGGCCAAAAGAATTTCGGAGCTACAAGCTTTCTCCGCGTTATACCCATATACCATGTTTCTACAGGATAGGGTCCTTTTAAAATTTCTACCTTACTTTAGACCTAAGGTTTCAACCTTTCAGAATATTAATCAGGTAGTCTCTCTACCTGTATTACTCTCTGCCTCCTCCTCTGATGTTCCAGTGCGACATCCACTGGATATATCTAGATGCCTTCAGATCTATGTGGATAGATCCAAAGAATTCAGGTTGGATGAAAATCTCTTTATCCTGTTTGCCGGTAAGTCTAAAGGCCGTAAGGCGTCTAAAACGACTATTAGTCGCTGGGTCAAGGAAGCTATCAGGGAAGCTTTCACCTCTCAATCCTTAGATCCTCCGGAGTTTGTGAGGGCCCATTCTACAAGGGCCGTAGCTACCTCTGTTGCGGAGAGAAGTCTTCTCCCCCTAGAGTTGATCTGTAAGGCAGCTTCCTGGAGCTCTGAATCAACCTTCATCTCCCATTATAGGATTGATGCTAGGGTATCAGAGTTTTCGGCCTTTGGGCAGACAGTTCTTGCTTCTGCCGAGCATGAGGACCCTCCCTAGGGGATTCTTCTTTCTATCTCCCCATCTGTGCTGCTGGTAGGACGTAAGGGAATCGTTAATTTCTAACGATAATTTGTTTTCCCTTAGTCCTAACAGCAGCACACAAATTTCCCACCCTAAATCATTTTTTTCTTGTGATATACACGGTGGGCTGGGGGATGAACCCCTCCCTTTAAGGGAGCTGGAGTTCTTTTATTGGTTTATTCTTTGGGCTCATTAAACATTCCGCCGGTCCTACCAGTCCACGGGGGGCAGTTAACCCCATCTGTGCTGCTGTTAGGACTAAGGGAAAACAAATTATCGTTAGAAATTAACGATAAATGTACTTCATGTGTAGGAGGTCCTTTTTAAATAACTGTGAGCAACCATAAGGATTAGATTTGCATAGCCAAGAGCTACATTTATACTGGGGCATGTGTGATATTTTATTTTTGAAGAGAAACCTTGTCTAAACGACTTATGTGTAATGTATGGGTTAAATGGAAAATGAAACTACCTTCCCAGCAGCAATCTCGATCACAGTGAGGACTTTTTGAACTTCCAGTGATCATCCTTTGGAGAACTGGATGCCAGAGTTTAATTCTCCTACAGTGCCTCCGCAGGACAAATGGAGTATTACAGTGTTCCCATTTAAACCAATGTGCTATTTCCTCCAGTGAGAGATACTTTTTGTAACCAACCAATCTTGCAATACCACTGTAAGGTCCTTAATGGACATTCAGAGTTCTGTACCTCTGCTTGTTACATCTAGTACCAACAAAGTGATTTTCATCTTGGAAAGTTGACACCTTTGTCTTTTGTTTGCATGGAGCTCTGTCCTCAAATATCCACTTCAACCATTGTTGGCTTATTTACTACCATAAATGGGAATTACAATAGGCTCGTGGGTCACCCAATATGGTGTTTATATCAAAAAAGAGTTTTGATCAGTAGAAGGTCCACTGTGCAAAGCTTCCATTATTTCTGTCCTACACATGATAGCATTCCAGAAATGACCCTAGTAAAAATAAACAAAACTATTGCTGTCAGAATACAAGAAGTTAATTTCCATTTTTTAAACTGTTTCTGAACAAATTATTCTGATTCAGGGCTTACAGAATTGAAATATAGACAAGTAAGAAAGGCGTCTCTTGGGATAGTGTGGGAGATATAAATATGTAAGAGTTCTGAGGTCTCTAAAGCCCATCCTTTTAGTGGTGTGATGAACATAATATTTTACGTACCGTCACTGGCTGCTCTGTTCACCCATGTTGTGATCCCATGATGATTATCTCAGTAAATGAAACTCAGATGACCAAAAAAAAAAAAGGGCAGCACTACAACATAGGTCGAGGAGTTGCATAATAAACGAGAAGACTTGCTTACCCGATGAGGGTGTGCAGAATTAAATTGTAACCAAAGGAACATTTCACTGATGTAATTCCTGGTATTAGTTATATGCATAATAAAGTTTAGTTGTCTCCAATGCCATACAGTGATATCTGTTTTTAGGTCTGAAGTAGCTGCTAAAGTCTGACCTGTATCAAGATACCGTACTAACAAAAGACTATTAATTTATGCTCACATTACCTCTGTACAGTACAATTTGTTCAGTTCATATGTTGCCATGCCCATGAACTCGAATTGTTAGCCATACATATGCCACATTTGACATATAGTTCAAAAGTATTGTTGACTCCATTCTTCAATCAGTGTTGGACTGGAGTTCCTTGGGCCTACCAGAGGAAATTATTCTCAAAACCCAACCCCAATATCATCAAAGAAATAGAGTAACAAAAGAGAAAAAGAATACCGAAATGGGAGCCGCACATCTACAAAAATATAAGTTTATTAAGGCAACAGACACAGCATAAAAAAGTTTTTTAAAAACGTTGTATACAACAAATCTGGGCCATGTAAGCCGTGTATCGGCGCATGTCCATCTGAATCACCACAAATTCATATATGAACCCCCACATCAATCAGCATATAATGATGTAAAGTGCATGAAATCCATCAACAATAGATAATAAATACTTATCATAAAAATGGCATAATGGGGGGTGTCTGTGGCGGTCAGCAGAAGAGCCCAACGCGTATCGCCAGACTTGCTGGCTTCCTCAGGAGTGTCTCAGAATCAAAGAAATAGAGCCTATTGGCAAGTGATTGGCTACAAATGCATTTTTTTTCCTCCTCGGCCCAGTATGGTATCAGAGCCTGGGCCAACCGGAGGATCCTCTAGTACTCTAGTGGACTAGTCCAACACTTTCTTCAATACAAGAGGATGTGAATAGATCACGTACCTGAGTTGTGGCTTCTCAAAGCCGTAATCTGTATGTAATCTCTTTCCTTCACCCTTAATCCGGACAAGGAGATGTAGACTTTGCTGCAGAATTATACTATTTCATAGTCCCCAGAATAGTCATGGATTGGCAATTGGCAACAGAAGCACTTTCGTTATGGAAATAATATATTTAGGAACAGATTTAACGGACATCACCAATAAAACAGTCATGATGCAACAGGCCACAGTACAAGAGGAGTGTGGTCAGGCGTGGAGCCAAGAATGAGAGCAAAAAGTAGATCAACAGGTACCAGGCAAACAGATCAAAGACTGAGGTAAGAGCTACAGTATATCCAGGAACAAATCCAAGATCATGGTGAATCAGAAGTCAATACTAGGATTCCCAGTCAACAGGTAAAAACCTCAGGCAAGGCGTTGGAGGCAAATTGCCCTTTAATAAGGGCATCAGGCCAGGGATTTCTTTGGCTAGCGCCGCTGAACAATGTGAGGAAGAAAGCCGCAGCTGGATCCAGGAAGGCCATTGCTGACATCGGCATCAAACTAGCAACCGGATGCTGCTGTCTGCTAAAACCATTTCCTGGAACCAAGCATTGGAAGCTTAAAGGGGTTGGCCACTTTCTGGTTACTGTTGACCAATGTGTTTGTGAGATGATTATATGGCACTTACTAATATAGTAAATATATGTTGAAATTCTCCACCATTTTCTATATTTCATAAGGTATTCTCCCTTGTTTACAAAGTCTTCTTGCTGTCCACACAGACACCCTGTCCATATGGCTGCTGATGGAGGGTCATGTGACCAGACAGATAACCTCCATGTGATGTCTCCTGCATTTCAGCACACTGCACCTGCTCTAAACTCCCAACAGAACAAGTAGAGATGGCAGGTGCAGTGTATTTGAATGGAGGAGACATCACATGGAGATGATTCACCTGGTCACATGACCCTCCATCAGCGGCCATCTTATGGACAGGACCTTTGTATGGTCAGCACAAATAACTTTGTAAACAAGGGAGAATACCTTATGAAATATGGAAAATGGTACAGAATTTCAACAAAGACTACAGGGATGAGCAAATTGACTTAGGATGAAATATCCGAAGTCGATTTGCATAAAACTTTGTAGCGAGCGCTTTGTACAGTATTAGAATGTATTGGCTGCTATGAGCTGAAGTTGTTACTTCACGAAGTCTTTGCGGGACTTCGGGTAATAACTTCAGAAATTAATTTCTAATGTAAAAACCTTTTACCAAACTTAGGTTTGGTTCCAAGGTACCAATTGGAACCGAAACCGAGTTCGGAAAAAGGTTTTTAACAGTTGAAATTCATTTCTGAAGTTATTACCCGATGTCCCGCGAGACTTCGCAAAGTAATAGCTTCGGCTCATAGGAGCCAATACATTTTAATAATGTATGGAGCGCTCGCTCCGTACAGTATTCTAACAAAGTTTTATGTGAATTGACTTTGAATGTTACATCCGAAGTCGATTCGCTCATCCCTAAAAGACTATATTAGTAAGTTCCATATAATCATCTCACAAACACATTGGTCAATGCTAACCAGAAAGTAGCCAACCCCTTTAACCCCTTAAGGACCCGAGCCGTACATGTACGGCACAGATTGATCCGCGGCAGGGATCCAGCAGTCACTGTTAGCCAGACCCCTGCTGCATGCGGCGACATCAGGGAAAAATCACAGATGCTGACGCATTAACCCTTGATGTGCTGCGGTCAGAGCTGACCGTGGCATGTGCGATGTCCGTGCAGGGAGGAGGCAGGCATCGATCTCACAGGCAGGAAGCTGTAAATGTATTACATTCAGTAATACACTTACAGCCAATGCTTTACAATATAGAAGTATTGTAAAGCATTGTAAAGGGGACCAGACCCCCAAAAGTTGAAGTCCCAGAATGGGACAAAAAAATGTGGAAAAAAAAAGTAAAAAAATAAAGTTTTACAAAAAAATTTAAGTTTCAGGTGAAAAAAAAAGCGTCCTTTCCCAAAATAAAGTTAAAAAAAATTGTTAAAAATAGGGAAAAAAAGAAAAGTAGACATATTAGGTATCGCCGTGTCCGTATTGACTGGCTCTATAAAAAATATCATATGACCTAACCCCTCAGATGAACAGCTTAAAAAAATAAAATAAAAACTGTGCTAAAAAAAACATTTTTGGTCACCTTACCAATCTAACCATCACCTCATCCCACAAAAAATCCCCTACCCTGCTTAAGACAATCGCCCAAAAAATAAATAAAAATATGGCTCTCAGAAGATGGAGACACTAAAACATCTTTTTTTATTTTTTTTATTCTGTTACTTTGTAACAGTAAATAAAAAAGTATACATATTAGGTATCGCCGTGTCCGTAAGAACATGCTGTATCCCAATATTTCATGACCTAATGCCTCAGGTGAACACCGTAAAAAAAAAAAAAACTGTGTCAAAAAAGCCATTTTTTGTCACCTTACATCACAAAAAGTGTAATAGCAAGCGATCAAAAAGTCATATGCACCCCAAAAATGTGCCAATCAAACCGTCATCTCATTCTGCAAAAATGATACCCTACCTAAAACAATTGTCCAGAAAATTAAAAAATATCTATGGAGATACTAAAATGTTTAAAAAAAAGATATTATTGTGTAAGACTTAAATAAATAGAAAAAGTACACATATTAGGTATGGCCACGTCCGTAAGAACCTGATGTATGAAAATATCATATGACATAACCCCTCAGGTGAACACTGTAATAAAATTAAAATAATTAGTGTGGAAAAAAGCAATTTTTTGTCACCTTACATCACAAAAAGCGTAATACCAAGCGATCAAAAAGTCATATGCACTCTAAAAAAGTACCAATCAAACTGTCATCTCATACCGAGAGTCGCCCCAATTTTTTTTTTAAATATGGCTTTCAGAATGTGGAGACACTCCAATTTTTTTTTGTTGTCATATTTGGTAGTTTTGCGTCCATAACAACCTGTTCTATAAAAATAGCACATAATCTAACCTGTCAGATCAACGTTGTAAATAACAAAAAATAAAAACATTGCCAAA
This sequence comes from Bufo gargarizans, assembly GCF_014858855.1. NCBI lineage: Eukaryota > Metazoa > Chordata > Amphibia > Anura > Bufonidae > Bufo > Bufo gargarizans. The sequence continues at coordinate 29,057,033 of NC_058086.1, forward strand.
ACAACCAAAAATCATATGTACCCTAAAATAGTACCAACAAAACTGCTACCTTATCCCGTAGTTTCCAAAATGGGATAGCTTTTTTGGAGTTTCTACTCAGGGGGGCTTCATATGGGACATGGTGTCAAAAAAACAGTCCAGCAAAATCTGCCTTCCAAAAACCATGTGGCATTCCTTTCCTTCTGCACCCTGCCGTTTGCCCGTACAACAGTTTACAACCACATATGGGGTGTTTCTGTAAAATACAGAATCAGGGCAAAAAATATTGAGTTTTGTTTTAGTTGTTAACCCTTGATTTGTAACTGAAAAAATTGATTAAAATGGAAAATCTGCCCAAAAACGGAAATTCCGAAATTTCATCTCCATTAATTCTTGTGGAACACCTAAAGGGTTAACAAAGTTTGTAAATTCAGGGGTGTAGTTTCTAAAATGAGGTCTCTTTTTTGGAGTTTCTACTCTAGGGGTACATCAGGGGGTCTTCAAGTGTGACATGGCAGCTTAAAATTATCCCAGTGAAATCTGCCTTCCAAAAACCATATGGCGTTCCTTTCCTTCTGCGCCCTGTCGTGTGCCCGTACAGCAGTTTACGACCACATATAGGGTGTTTCTGTAAACGACATAATCAGGGCAATAAATATTGAGTTTTGTTTGGCTGTTAACCCTTGCTTTGTTACTGTAAAAATGGATTAAAATGAAAAATCTGCCAAAAAAGTGAAATTCTGAAATGTCATCTCTATTTTCCATTAATTCTTGTGGAACACTTAAAGGGTTAACAACATTTGTAAAATTTGTATTGAATACCTTGAGGGGTGTAGTTTCTAAAATGTGGTAATTTTTTGGTGGTTTCTATTATGTAAGCCTCACAAAGTGACTTCCGACCTGAACTGGTCCTTAAAAAGTGGGTTTTGGAAAGTTTCTGAAAAAAAATCAAGATTTGCTTCTAAACGTCTAAGACTTCTAACGTCCCAAAAATATAAAATGGCATTCACAAATTGATCCAAACATGAAGTAGGCATATGGGGAATGTAAAGTAATAACTATTTTTGGAGGTATTACTATCTATTATAAAAGTAGAGAAATTGAAATTTGCAAATTTGCTAATTTTTCAAAATTGTTGGTAAATTTGGTATTTTTTTATAAACAAAAATGACATTTTTTGACTCAATTTCGCCACTGTCATGAAGTACAATCTGTGACGAAAAAACTATCTCAGAATGGGCTGAAAAACTAAAAGTGTTTTATCACCACATAAAGTGACACATGTCAGATTTGCAAAAAATGGCCTGGTCCTTAAGGTGAAATATGGCAGAGGTCCTTAAGGGGTTAAGAAGATACCTCAAGTAAAATTTATTGGATCACTTTTGGCTGATGTTAAGACCCAAAGAGAAAGTGTACATTTTGTAGGACCTGGGTGGGTTGGGTAACAGGGAGTTGCACATGTCTGGGACATATTGACAGCGCACGCTTAAAACATGCTTGCGAAGGTTCTTTCCTGAACATGATGTGAGCAGAACCAAAACAGCATTAAGATTCAATATAACTCCAACATAAGTGGACTCTTTGCAAGACTTTCTAGGGGATCTCATTAATTCCATGTCCATCACCACCAGTCTGTGTAGATAAATCAGCAAGTGTGTAAATCTAACTTCAATCTTAATAGGAATACAAAGCAGCTCTATAATAACACCTAATAAAGACTATCCTGCAAATACTATTATTTAAGATCCCTAACATACCTCAAAGAAAAGAAATTAAGAGCTCAGGATGACAAATGCAGGTAGGAACAAAGGTACTGCTTTGTATTAAGGAAGCCAGCAGCAAGCAAAGTATTTTTATAAGGCATTTAGCAACATATTGTCCGCAGCTTGCAGTGAACCATATGGGCTTTCAGATTTCTACGACATACATTATTTATCAAGCATAAGGATCCATTTTAACCCCATTACTTTGAAGCTTTCTGTTTTATTTTTTCTTCAATGATGCTACTTTCCATTTAGGATAATGGATAGTGGCTTGTTGAGAGAGGGTCTCTAATGGCTTAGTATGGCTGCGTATGATCTCATCACACTCATTGGGGAATGAAGCTCACATCAGCAGAACCGCAGAAGGCAATTACAAGAGCCTGGCTATCAATATGCAAACGGCCTTTAATCGGTAGCTTATATAGACTATGATCAAAGAGCAACAATAACTTTTTTTTTGCAGTGTTAAAGCTTTTATTTTGTATTTATCCCACGGAGGTTTACATCAAATTGCCTACAAATGCTGACATTAACACAGGTATTATTCATATTGAATATTGTATTAAGTCAGATTGTGCTGATGTTTTAGGCCACAAAGCTTTACTTCCAAACATATGCAATGTTTGCATATTTAATAATTGCATAATTTGTGCACATGGGAAGGGAAACATGTCACCAGTACATACTAAGTGTGAAAAACACTGGGTAAACCTGACATGGAGAAGGACGTAGGAATTTTAGTTGACAGCAAACTGAACTGTATCAACCAGTGTCAGGCAGTTGCTGCCAAGGCTAATAGGATGAGAACATGGTTCTACCACTTTACAAATCACTAGTCAGACCACACATGGAGTACTGTCTACAAGAAGGACCTGGATGCGTTTCTTAAAGGGAGTCTGTCACGTAATTTTTACTGATATAACTATCAGCATAGGCCATCAGAACATTGTATAAGCATCGTAAACATACCTTTATGTCATTTGTGTGTTAATTCAATCTCCAGGAGAAGTACATTTATTCATTTTGAAAACGGCTCCCAAGTGCCCACCTGAGCAGGCTTTCTGTTTAAATGTGCCCAAGCTCGCTACCCTTCCCTGGTTTCTGCTCTTCCTGTAACCTCGCAAAGGCTTACTCCCCTGACATTACTGCGACACAGATCCAAATCTTGTGTAGGTGTCGTGTGCTACTCTTCCCATGCCTACACTTTACCTTTCCTTCTCTGGGGGCGATCGCTTCAGGGAACTGTTCTACAATTCTCTGAAGTGATCATCCACAGAAGAGTCAGTCCGGCACGAGTTTCCCCCCCAAGATTAGGAAATTGACTTCTACTGTGTAGGTTTTTTCTTCTTCTTCTGTTTCAACTGTGCAAGATAATAGACTGAAATGAATGGAGCAAAAACTAGGAGTTATCCATGGAGCCAAAATATCCATAACTTAAAGTGGACCTGTCAGGTCTCCAGTCTAAAGACAGTGTAAGAAGGGGAGATGCAAAGTTCATGGATATATAGTTTTCTCTGACTTACTGAATATGCTGCCTCATAGAGGAAGCCTGTGAGTCCTACTTATCTTCCCCACACAAAGAAGAAGCCTGTAAGTCCTGATTTCTCTGTCCACACATATAGGACACTTGTGAGTTCTGATTTATCCCGGTCACACATAGAGGAAGCCTGTGTGCCCTGCTTCTCCTGCACACACAAAAGGAAAGCCTGTGAGTCCTACTTTATCCCGGCCACACATAGAGGAAGCCTGTGAGTCCTGCTTTATCTCTGCCACAAACAGAAGAAGCCTGTGAGTCCTGCTTTATCCCGGCCACACATAGAGGGAGCCTGTGAGTCCTGCTTTATCCCGGCCACACAGAGAGGGAGCCTGTGAGTCCTGCTTTATCCCGGCCACACATAGAGGAAGCCTGTGAGTCTTGCTTTATCTCGGCCACACATAGAGGAAGCCTGTGAGTCCTGCTTTATTCCGGTCATACATAGAGGAAGCCTCTGAGTCCTGCTTTATCCCGGCCAGACATAGAGGAAGCCTGTGAGTCCTGATTTCTCTGTCCACACATAGAGGAAGCCTGTGAGTCCTGCTTTATCCCGGCCACACATAGAGGAAGCCTGTGAGTCTTGCTTTATCTCGGCCACACATAGAGGAAGCCTGTGAGTCCTGCTTTATTCCGGTCACACATAGAGGAAGCCTCTGAGTCCTGCTTTATCCCGGCCAGACATAGAGGAAGCCTGTGAGTCCTGATTTCTCTGTCCACACATAGAGGAAGCCTGTGAGTCCTGCTTTATCCCGGCCACACATAGAGGAAGCTTGTGAGTCCTGCTTTATCCCGGCCACACATAGAGGAAGCTTGTGAGTCCTGCTTTATCCCGGCCACACATAGAGGAAGCCTGTGAGTCCTGCTTTATCCTGGCCACACATAGACGAGACCTGTGAGTCCTGCTTTATCCCGGCCACACATAGAGGAAGCCTGTGAGTCCTGCTTTATCCCGGCCACACATAGAGGAAGCTTGTGAGTCCTGCTTTATCCCGGCCACACATAGAGGAAGCCTGTGAGTCCTGCTTTATCCTGGCCATACATAGAGGAAGCCTGTGAGTCCTGCTTCTCCTGCACACACAAAAAGAAAGCCTGTGAGTCCTGCTTTATCTCACCTACACATAGGGAAAGCCTATAAAATCCTGCTTTATCCCATCACACATAGAGGGAGCCTAAAAAAGATGAAAAACAATGTTGCATCCTTAAATTCAAAATTGGGCGTGTCCCTATAGAATTGAAACCTTGCATATATTGTAGTCGTTACCTTGACTTTTGTTTTGATTCTCTGGTGATCTACTATCTGGTCAGGTTTGAGAAGGGACAGAAATGGTTAGCTGCTCCATATAATTGTTATCTGTGCATATGATATGGCCAGAATGGGTAGGTCAGTAGAAACGGCAAATTTAGAAATTGAAGGATTCTCTTTTTTTCTGTTCTTTTTGCTTTTCTCTTTTGTGTGTCGCTACTGAAGGGCAGGGTGGGTATACTGTTTTGCATTGTTTTAATGTAATTTTGTAATGCAATATTTGTATGTAAAATAAATCTAATAAAAAAAGATTACCAAGATTAACCACCTCCGGACCGCCTAACGCAGGATCGCGGTTCAGAGGCGGTCGATTCGTTCCTCGTAGACACAGCAGTGCGTCATCTCGCGAGACGCGAGATTACCACACAGCCAGCCCGCGCATGCGCATTGCGGGCCGGCCAAAGTTGAAGGAGTATTTCGTCACCAGCCTGCCAGCCAAAGATCATCGCTGGCAGGCTGGTGATTTTCAACAAACCAAATTAGAAGCCATATAACACCTTATATTTATAAATATAAGGTCTTAAATGGCTTGTGTGCTCCTCTGCTGGTCCTTTTCGTCGGTTGGTCCCAGCAGAGGAGCACACATTACTGTAAGTACACAAGACACCACACATTTAGCCCCAGATCACCCCCCCCCATCAACCCAATTAACCCCTGTCAATCACTAGTGAAAGGGAAAAAAGTGATCAGTGTAAACTGTCACTTTTTTTCCCCACTAGTATTGACGGTTAGGTTTTAGAATAGTTTAGGCCCCTTTGTTAGGTAGTTAGCGTCGGTTAGCGCCCAGCGCACCGCACCCCAGTCACTGATTCGCTGATTAGCGTATCGCTAATCAGCATTGGTACTTTTATAGTATCTGTAAGTGATCAGAACTGATCACAGTCCGATCTATAATAGTATTAGTGTCACCTTAGCTCGCCCTCCACCCAAAACGCAGTGTTTGCCCGATCAGGCCTGATCGGTCGCCTACACGTGTGTTCACCCACGCCCGCCCCGCTGCAGTGACAAATTTTTTTATTTTTTTTGATCACTGCACAATCCCTTTACAAGCGCTGCGGCGATAAAAAAAAAAAATCAGTTTTGATACTTTTTATCAATCGCAGCGGCTTCCGGTACTTTGCTAGCCTCCCGTTTGTAAGACAGGCTTGCTTTTTTTTCTTGGGTAGTCTCAGGGAATACCCCCTAAATTTAGTTGACCAAATGGAAAATAAGGGGTATTCTTCTGAAGAGGCCTACAGGCTTCTGACCCAGTCGGATGAGGAATGGGAACCCTCAGCTGACGAATCCAGCGGGTCAGAATACGAACCCAAAGAAAGCAATGGCAGTCTGACCCAAAGTTCGAATGATGAGGTTGAGGTCCCTGATACCACCAGGCGTACCCGGCCCCATGTTGCTAGACCACAGGTTGCGCAGGATCCGCTTCAAGGGCAGCAGAGTGGGGCTGGCGCTGTCGGATTACGTGGTGAGGCATACACCAGCAGCGCAGCCCATCCTGGACCTAGTACCAGCACTGCCGTACAACATGGTGAAGTGGCGAGCACCAGAAGGGCAGTTGAAGCTGGTACGGTGGCACGTGCAGTAGTTACCCCATCGCAGCCACCGCACAGACAGGCCCATAGAGCCCCTAGAGTCCCTGAAGTGCTGGCAAACCCTGATTAGCAGCCCCTAACTTCAGCCGCACCAGTAGTTCCCCCTTTCACCGCCCAGTCTGGAGTTCTGGTTGAGACAGCTCAGATCAGATCGGCACTGTTTTTTTTTTAGCTGTTCTTGACTGCAGAGCTCTTGGACTTAGTCGTGGCAGAAACAAATCGGTATGCCACTCAATTTATAGCCGCCAACCCGGGACGCTTTTATGCCCAGTTTTTCCGGTGGAAACCCATCCAAGTTTCCGAAATTAAAACTTTTCTGGGCCTTCTCCTCAACATGGGCCTAACAAAAAAGCATGAATTGCGGTCATATTGGTCCACGAACCCATCAGATGCCCATGTTCTCTGCTGCCAGGTCCAGGACATGATTTGAGACCATCCTGCGTTTCCTGCACTTTAGTGACAACAGCACCTCTTGTCCCAGAGGCCACCCAGCTTTTGACCGGCTCCACAAAATTCGGCCCCTCATAGACCACTTTAACACCAAATTTGCAGATTTTTATACCCCTGAGCAAAACATCTGCATAGACGAGTCCCTTATACATTTTACCGGGCGCCTTGGCTTCAAACGATATATCCCAAGCAAGCGCGCCCGGTATGGGGTCCAATTGTATAAGCTCTGTGAAAGGGCCACAGGCTATACGCACAAATTTTGTGTCTATGAGTGTAAAGATCAGACCTTGGAGTCGGTTGGTCGCCCTGACTACCTGGGGAGCAGTGGGAAGACAGTCTGGGACTTGGTGTCACCCATATTTGGCAAGGGGTACCATCTTTATGTGGACAATTTTGCACAAGTGTGTCCCTCTTCAGGCATTTGTTTTTAGAACAGATTGGCTGCTGTGGCACCGTGCGACCTAGTCGCCGGGGCTTCCCCCAACGGCTCGTTACCACCCGTCTTGCGAGGGGGGAGAGGGCTGCCTTGTGTAACGAAGAACTGCTCGCAGTGAAATGGAGAGACAAGCGTGACGTTTACATGCTCTCCTCCATTCACGCAGACACGACAATACAAATTGAACGAGCAACCAGTGTCATTGCAAAGCCCCTCTCGGTCCACGACTATAATTTGCTCATGGGAGGGGTGGACTTCAATGACCAGATGTTGGCTCCTTATTTAGTGTCCCGCCGCACCAGACACTGGTATAAGAAGGTGTCTGTATATTTAATTCAATTGGCTATGTACAATAGTTTTGTTCTCTACAGTAAGGCTGGGTGAACAGGATCATTCCTCAAATTTCAGGAAGAGATCATCGAGAAACTCCTGCATCCAGGAGGTTCCGTGGCCCCATCCACCAGTGTAGTGAGCCGTCTACACGAGCGACATTTCCCTAATGTCGTTTCTGGTACCTCAACCCAAGCGCCACCCTGAAAAAGATGTTGTGTCTGTAGCAGAAGTGGAATAAGGCGTGACACCCGCTATTTCTGTCCTGACTGCCCTGACCACCTTGCCCTATGCTTAGGGGAGTGTTTCCGGAAGTACCACACACAGGTACACTATTAGCATAGGGATTGCATCTCACAGGACAGGCACACAGGTTTCTTAGGGCCCTTTCACACAGAGCTGCTGCAAACCTCTCCTTTCACCTGGGACAAAGTGCATAATGTACTTCACCACATTTCTGGGCGCTTTGCGCTTTGCACATTGTCCCATGGGGAAGGAGAGGTTTGTCCTATAAAAAAGTAAAAAAAAGCAAAACAAAAAAAAATCACGGGTAAGCAAAAAAGTTAATGTTCTGTTCCAAAAGTTAAAAAAAGTTTATAAAAGTTAATGTTCTGTTCAAATGTTATTATAAAGTTCATGTTAATAAATGTATTGTGTTGCGGCCTGGTTTTTTCTTTTGTTTTATTTACCTTCTAGGTGGACCAACCGATGAACCAGCTGCAGCACTGATGTGCATTCTGACAGAAGCATTGCGCTGCTGTCAGATTACACAAAAGTCGGTGTATGTGGCGCTGCAAGACGAGATGTCTCCTCTGTAATGATTGCCGAGACCCTCAAATGCCAGGGCAGTATAAACACCTCACAAATGACCCCATTTTGGAAAGAAGACACCCTAAGGTATTTGCTGATGGGCATAGTGAGTTCATAGAAGTTTTTGTTTTTGGTCACAAGTTAGCGGAAAATTATGTTTTTTTTTTCTTACAAAGTCTCATATTCCACTAACTTGTGACAAAAAATAAAAACTTCCATGAACTCACTATGCCCATCACTAAATACCTTGGGGTGTCTTCTTTCCAAAATGGGGTCACATGTGGGGTATTTATACTGCCATGGCATTTTAGGGGCCCTAAAACGTGAGAAGAAGTCTGGAATCCAAATGTCAAAAAATGCCCTCCTAAAAGGAATTTGTGCCCCTTTGTGCACATAGGCTGCAGAAAAGTGTCACACATGTGGTATCGCCGTACTCAGAAGAAGTTGGGCAATGTGTTTTGGAGTGTCTTTTTACATATACCCATGCTGGGTGAATGAAATATCTCTCTAAAATGACAACTTTGTAAAACAATGGGAAAAGTTGACTTTTAGAGAGCTATTTCTCTCACCCAGCATGGGTATATGTATAAATACACCCCAAAACACGTTGCCCTACTTCTCCTGAGTACGGCGATACCACGTGTGACACTTTTTTGCAGCCTAGGTGGGCAAAGGGGCCAAAATTCTAAAGAGCACCTTTAGAATAAAAGGTGAAAGTAGTGTAGTGCAGAATTGTAAAAAGTGGTCTGGTCATTAAGGGGGTTTAAGCTAGGGGAGCTGAGGTGGTTAAGTTTCCAATGTACTAAAGAAGTTATTCATAGGAGTATACAAATATTTTTAAAAGTAGGGCATTATAGTCTTATATTTCTCATACAGTTCACTTACATCACATACATGTCCCTCTGAACCAGCGGGGTCTGAACGTGAATTTTTGCTAGAGGAATACTAATGAATATTACTTTGTAGCACAATGTACTGTATATTTTACTTAAAGCATTGTCTTACCATGGCAACGGTTGTTTGGATAAAGCTGACCTGGCAATCAGCTGATTGCATTTTGTGTAGATTCAGAAGTCTCTAGCGGTCAACCGGCATTGGCAAGAAAGCTGTGGCGTACTAGAGAAAGGGTTATCTAAAAACAGGTTTCTAGCATGTTGGGCCTGTCTTATGGTGCAAGCTGCTGACGTGTAGGAACAAGAAGTGTTGTCATGGGAACAAAAACCGAAAAGCTCTTCTCACAGACAGTCTGTAAATTTTTGACTCGATTAGGAGTTTTATAGGTTTTCTCCTTTGGTATTTCTCATTTGTACTACAGTTTTGATCTGATTGCTGTTGATTTTTTTTATTACTCGTTATACTCAGATTTTTTTTACTCCTGTTATTAATATATCTTTGTTGGTATTTCTGGCATGGACATCCACAGTCACATACTGTACTCATGAGTTTGTTATTGTATTTTACAAAAGCTGCTGCAATTAGCTTAGATTTATCTGGTAGGAAACAGATTTGATTCAAATCATTTGGCAGAAATATATTTGGCTTTCCAGCTCTAGAATTTAATCGTAATTTTTACAAGTTCTAACCACTTACTGCCTGAAATAGCGTTAGATTTTGTAGGTGAGTCACGCTTCTACTTAGCGGATGATTCTTTGGTTATGATCTTTCGTGTTTTTTCTATTTTTTTTTTTTTACTTCCTCTTATTTTATGGTTGTGCAAAATGTATTTTATATTACATGTAAAGTTGAGCTGAGCTGAAATGAAATAAAATGTCAATTTTATTTATTGTTTTGAGGTCTAATCAATAGATAGTTTTAAAGGGAAGTATTATTACATAATGTAAAACCTATTTAAATCAGTTTAAAATGATGGTGCTTAATTTGTGACAATCAATACTACAAATTCCTAAAATATTGTAGTTCTCGTGGTAGCCACCAGTGGTAGGAGGAACGGGATCGTCGGCAGCGTAACCAGGTGAGTCAGGGCGACAGATGTGAGTGGTATTCTTTATTAACTTTCTTTCTCTTACACCTGAAAGAATACTACTCCAAATCTGTCGTCCTGACTCACCTGCTTGCGCCGCCGCTGATTCCATTCCTCGTACCATTGTTCCTGAGTGTGCACATCTGTGCCTAAAGGGAAACGTCTAGCAGCACCGGCACTGGTATTCTACATGCAAAGTTGGATGTTGTGCTCCAAGAACAACACCATAAGGTGAGCCTCTGTAATCCAGCAAGATTACCCCTTTACATAGTGATCCTACCCATGAGTGCTGCTCTCCCCTACCTTCTGGATCAGAGCACTTTTAAAAATTTAGTATAGCCACCGAGTTAGGGTACTTTCACACTAGCGGCAGGACGGATCCAACAGGCTGTTCATCCTGTCGGATCTGTCCTGCCACTATTTCGCCGTGCTGACGGACCACCGTTTCGTCCCCATTGGCTAGAATGGGGGCGGAGCTCCGGTGCAGCACAGCAGTGCGTGGCGAAAGGCTGCCGGACTAAAACTTCGACATGTCCAACGTTTTAGTCCAACGGCCTCTCGCCGTGCACTGCCGTGCTGCGCCGGAGCTCCGCCCCGTCCCCATTATAGTCAATGGGGACGGAGCGGCGGTCTGGCGGCGCAGCAAAATAGCGGCATGACGGATCCGATGGAGTGAATAGCCAGTCGGATCCGTCCTGCCGCTAGTGTGAAAGTAGCCTTATTCAATAAAATCTGTATTGCTCCACCTGCTGTTTGTTCTTTTCCTCATCTCTGTCCAACTTGCCGAGATGGTCGCACATGCTGAATTCCATCCTTCAACTGCCACAAGCCATATCTACTGTTAGAAGACACGTTCCCTGAGCAGTGATAGGGAGAGAGCTGCAGTAGAAAGGACACACCCCCTGATCTGCCAGCTTGAAATAAATGGAGCAGAGCAAGTCATGGGACTATCCCTTTAATTAAAGGCACAACTAGTTTAGAAATGAGGCCTCAAAGTAAGTCTCTTATTTTTTGTTCTGGTTTAACTTTGTGAACATAAAATTGCAGTGGAAAATTACAATAACTCTACTTTATTTCTCTCCAGGACCCTTTTGCAAATCAACATTACTGAATGTGCCTCCATTCAATGAAATGCACACAGCAAAAGCATTAACTTCAATCACATGTTTAATGAGGATGACCGAGTGATAATTATATTTTATGGGAGCGATTTGCTGAAAATGAAAGTCAAGAATATTGGTCTGAAATAAGCCAGTTTATCACACAGAACCATTTATTCCTAGGAAAGCAAAGATAGCTGTTAGGTTTTTCACTGCTGTATCAACCTTTCCATGCCAAACCTTGGCAACGATGTGGCTATTGCTCCTTTACCTGTTCTTTATATAGATCCAATTTATCTTTTTTATTACTATTTTTTTATTGGGTGTAAGAGATTAGTCCCTCTGCTGGACAACCAAGTTATGTGGTATGGGGTAGACATAGACAACATAGACAACATAAGGCCCCTCGACAAGAAAAATATAGGGGTCCCTTGTTATGTAACAGGTTATCGAAAGTGAGATGCTGTCATAGAGCTGCATTTTAGCGAGTCCATCAATGGCATGCCAATTTTTATATTCATCACATACACGTACATATTCTGCAGAGCTGTAGAGCAATTGTCGTCATTCACATCCTGTGGAAAAAGCCAGAATACCTGGAGGGAACACATACAAGCTTGTACAGATGTTGCCCTTTGTTTGGATTCAAACCCAGGGCTCCAGCCCTACAAAACAATGATGCTAACCACTAAGCCAATGTGTTGCCCGAATAACAGTCTTATGAATTGTTTGAATGCATTGCTTATACAGTGCTAACATATTCTGCAGTGCTTTACAGCTGTTCATCACTCACATCAGTACCTGTCCCCAAAGGGTTTGATAGGCAGTGGCTCACCAGAGCCAGACCATAGTAGATATTGAAACTTCTGCATGCTCCAAAATACATTTTTAGAGTTTTTGTTGAAATTAACTCAAAATGTCATATCAGACAGGTGTACGTTTCAGTTGTCTGACCATCTGAATGCCCAGGCCCAGAGTCAAGTTATGTGAAGGTATTACAATGTAATTGAAATATGAAGATGAAAGACGACACTCACCCAAAAAAGCCTCGGGCCTCCGAGGAAGCGTGATCTACGCAAAACGGCCGTCGCCTCATGGTACCTGTGTTGCGTCCTGCACCCCTATTGTCTGCCTGTACGTTTCTGTTTCTATGTGGAACAATAAAGTAAGAATTTGAGTTTTTTTGGTAAGTGCCGTCTTTCATCTTCATATTTCATATATGTTGGATCTGGCAGAGACTGAGCACCACTAAAGTCTGTTATGAGCCCCGGTGTCACCATCGCAGAGAATGTTCCTTTAATGTAAAAACTGTGGAGGAGAGTTGGAGTAGTGCCGTCCTATAGGTTGATCTACCTGTGTGCATTACAATGTAATTGTCTAGGAGAACCTGTCCCCAGTAGGGCTTACATCTACTTTCCCAGCCTTATACACACACAGGGCGCTATACAGATACATGTTATTGAATAACTCAGAGGCTGTACTACATTTTTAATTACATGCAATTACAAAAGTTTTCAGAACCAGGTACTGGTTTGAAAACTGTTGAATATTTTTGGTGGGACAACCCCTTAAAGTAAATGGAGCTGAGCTGCGATGCCACACACATCCTGTGGACAGGCATAGTGCTGTTTTTGGAAGAAAGCAGATATGCTTTTCTAATCCTGGACATCCCCAGTCAGTATGTTTTGGAGTGTGGGGGGATATCAGAGTAGTCGGCAGAAACCCACACAAGCATGGAGACAACATACAAACTCGGTGCAGTTTTTGCGTCAGGTTAATTGGGTTTTCCTTAGACATTTAGGCCCCATTCACTTGAACGTAGGGCCTTCGTGTCTGTTTTGCGGGCCACAAACCACGGGTATGCAAAACACGGGCACTGGCCATGTGAACTCTATATCACAGTGCGGATCCATTGACTTGAATGGATCAAGGATTCTCAAGGTACAGCAAAAGATAGCACATGTCCTATCTTTTGTGGAGCAGAGGCACAAACCCGGAAGCCCACGGAAACACATGGGAGCCCTTCCATGGGCTTCCGGGTCTGTGCCTCTGCTCTTCAAAAAATAGGACATGTCCTATCTTTTGCTGTATCTTATGGATCGTGGACCCTGTAGCTGGCAGCTAAGACCTGCCAATAACCTTAATATAGTTCTTATGTTTATAAATTAAAGATAAAAGCAGAGTTATATACAGTGACTTCATGTTTGGATGTCATATAACTGTTATATATATTGTGTTCACAGAAGCAGAAAATATAAAATGCCTTTAAGATTGATTATATGAATGTGAGGTAAGCTCAATGACACAGCAGAAAGCATAGAGTTGAACTGTTGTTGCTGGGCAGGAGTCTAGACCAATCACAGCCAGCCTCACATAGCCCAGAAGTTTTGACCAATTACAGCCAGCCTCGCACACAGCTTGTGTGGGAAATTACCCTAGCAGGAGCTTCTAGAATCATTACACCAGAGGAGAGAAGCTGAACAGACATTCACTCCACTAAGAGCTGTGTTTTATGGAAGCAAAATAGGTATTTAGAACAGTTATATAATATTCCTACTGTTAATATAGTGATTAGAACTGTATACTGAACCAGTTATATGTGTGTTTACTTACAGTTCCACCAATTGAAAACTTCAGAGTTCACAATCCAAATTCAAATTCCATATTGCAATCCAAATTGCATACAACAATTCCAGATCATACTTAACCAATCTGCAAATAGTTACTGCTAACTGCAGATTGCAAATTGCAACAAAATTCAGCAAGTGAACTATTAGTTAGACCTCAGATACACCTCTCAGAGAGATCACAAAGTGTTTAAATAACTTAAAGTGAGAGTACAGTTACTTAAAAAAAGAAATATATCCACCATTTTATGTTGAATGACAAGATTAAACAGTTGAACCACCATCTTATGCATACCGCCATTTTGTGATATCTTTTCAACACTTTTTTTTTTGTACATGGACTATCTGCTGCGGAGGTGGCAGTGTTATATATGAAGAAAAGTTGAAGTTAATAAAGAAGTTATTTAAAGCATTTGGTGTGCTCTTTAAACCTACTGTTTCCATAGAACAGCACTAGAGGAATTACAGGGTAATAGACAGTCTGGTTAGACTAAAAGTCAGAGATATCAAAATTCTTCTAATGCCACAGCGCAAAAAGCACTTCATAGTGCTGCGCCTGCCACAGACCCATTCAAGCCAATGAATCCGCACTGCAATACAGAGTTCACATGGCCAGTGCCCATGTTTTGTGAACCAGAGATTTGCAACATGGCGGCTATCCTCTAGATAGGTCATCAGTATCTGATTAATATGGGTCTGGTAGCCGGAATCCCTGATCACCTCGGCCTTCTCGCAGCTTAGCCTAGGCCATGTAACTTCACGTTTATCAGTCGCATGGAAGCACAGCCGCTATACAATGTATGGTGCTATGCTTAGTGAGCTGAGAGAAGTCCACAGCCCCACTGCAAGCAACGGTGCCTTCTCAAGCAGCTGATCCATGGGGATTCCGGGTGTCGTGCCCCCACTGAATAGATACTTATGATCTATTCAGAGGATAGTACAACTGCAAAAAAAGGGGGGTCAGTCAGCACATCCCAATGTGCAGGTGCACTCTGCTATGGCTAGAAACAAAGAAAAAAGGCAATGTAGCAGCACTCTGCAAACACAAATAAGGTACAATAATGCTATAATTATGGAAAACATTCTCGTGCTAATGCTATCCTTATTTTGCAAATTTGAGATTCTTGGCAAATACAAACCGGATTCCAAAAAAGTTGGGACACTAAACAAATTGTGAATGAAAACTGAATGCAATGATGTGGAGATGGCAAATGTCAATATTTTATTTGTAATAGAACGTAGATGACAGATCAAACGTTTAATCCGAGTAAATGTATCATTTTAAAGGAAAAATACGTTGATTCAAATTTTCACGGTGTCAACAAATCCCCAAAAAGTTGGGACAAGTAGCAATAAGAGGCTGGAAAAAGTAAATTTGAGCATAACGAAGAGCTGGAAGACCAATTAACACTAATTAGGTCATTTGGCAACATGATTGGGTATAAAAAGAGCTTCTCAGAGTGGCAGTGTCTCTCAGAAGCCAAGATGGGTAGAGGATCACCAATTCCCACAATGTTGTGCAGAAAGATAGTGGAGCAATATCAGAAAGGTGTTACCCAGCGAAACATTGCAAAGACTTTGCATCTATCATCATCAACTGTGCAGAACATCATCCGAAGATTCCGAGAATCTGGAACAATCTCTGTGCGTAAGGGTCAAGGCCGTAAAACCATACTGGATGCCCGTGATCTCCGGGCCCTTAAACGACACTGCACCACAAACAGGAATGCTACTGTAAAGGAAATCACAGAATGGGCTCAGGAATACTTCCAGAAACCATTGTCAGTGAACACAATCCACCGTGCCATCCGCCGCTGCCAGCTGAAACTCTACAGTGCAAAGAAGAAGCCATTTCTAAGCAAGATCCACAAGCTCAGGCGTTTTCACTGGGCCAGGGATCATTTAAAATGGAGTGTGGCAAAATGGAAGACTGTTCTGTGGTCAGACGAGTCACGATTTGAAGTTCTTTTTGGAAATCTGGGACGCCATGTCATCCGGACCAAAGAGGACAAGGACAACCCAAGTTGTTATCAACGCTCAGTTCAGAAGCCTGCATCTCTGATGGTATGGGGTTGCATGAGTGCGTGTGGCATAGGCAGCTTGCATGTCTGGAAAGGCACCATCAATGCAGAAAAATATATTCAGGTTCTAGAACAACATCTGCTCCCATCCAGACGTCATCTCTTTCAGGGAAGACCCTGCATTTTTCAACAAGATAATGCCAGACCACATTCTGCATCAATCACAACATCATGGCTGCGTAGGAGAAGGATCCGGGTACTGAAATGGCCGGTCTGCAGTCCAGATCTTTCACCTATAGAGAACATTTGGCGCATCATAAAGAGGAAGGTGCAACAAAGAAGGCCCAAGACGATTGAACAGTTAGAGGCCTGTATTAGACAAGAATGGGAGAGCATTCCTATTTCTAAACTGGAGAAACTGGTCTCCTCGGTCCCCAGACGTCTGTTGAGTGTTGTAAGAAGAAGGGGAGATGCCACAGAGTGGTGAAAATGGCCTTGTCCCAACTTTTTGGGGATTTGTTGACACCATGAAATTCTGATTCAACATATTTTTCCCTTAAAATGGTACATTTTCTCAGTTTCAACTTTTGTTCCGTGATTTATGTTCTATTCTGAATAAAATATTAGAAGTTGGCACCTCCACATCACTGCATTCAGTTTTTATTCACGATTTGTATAGTGTCCCAACTTTTTTGGAATCCGGTTTGTACATTTTGTATAAAATTATTTGGGCCCGTCTGCCAAACGTCAATGCGATCTCTATAAGACGGGAACCAAGCACTAGATAGTACCAGTTATGTGCCATAATAGATACCATAAAATTCAAGGAGTGCAGGTTCCACATGCATGCTGGGTTCTATATTCAGAGGATAGATCATGAGAATAAAAGTCTTGAAAAACTCCTTTAAAATTGAGCCCTGACCCCGTCCTATAGCCAATTCAGAATTTTGAAAGTAATTTTATTATTCTAATAATTAAAGAAAAAAACATAAAAAGGGGCAAATGTTGTACCCATTATATTGCCTCTGTGTATACTGTAGTGTAATGATTAGATAAAATACCACTGCTTGAGACTTCACAAATTTGTAAAATTTATAACAAATTACAGTATTTGCTTCTTGACTACTTCTCCTTTAGTACTATCTTTTCCCTTGTAACAGGCAACCTCGGCAGAGTGGATTTCATCTCGGACTTTGAGTATGACCTCTTCATCAGGCCTGATACATGTAACCCTCGTTTTCGTGTATGGTTCAACTTTGCTGTGGAGAATACTAAAGAATACCAGGTAAGCAAATATGATAATACATATTTCTTCCTAAATTTCTGTATTCATTAACCGAACTATGCCTGAAGCTATGATACTATGAATTCTCAAGATGTCCTTAAAGGGAACCTCATGGCAGCATGAAGTAGTGACAGACGCACTGATTTCAGCGGCCTGTCATTCACAAGCTAAAGCTAAAATGAAGTGGTTGCCAAAAACCAATATTATAATGTTCGCAGCCCGTGCAGGAAGAGTCGCGGTTTTTCATCAGTTCCCCCTCTCCACCGCATAGCTGCTGATTGACAGTTTTCGAGTAGGGAGAATACTAAGGATAAAGCTGTCCATCAGCAGCAGGTGGATGGGGAGAACTCATGAATAACCATGACTCTTCTCAGGTGGCTGTCACTCTTTTGAAGACCTGGCTACAATAATTACCGTATTTTTGGCCTATAAGACGCACCTTTGTTTGCAAAAAAATAAAAAAGAATTCCATCAATTATTCTATTACTCTATAATAATGGTTCTTAGCAAAAACTTAAGGTCCATTCACACATCTGTAGTGTATTGTGGATCCGCAATTCACCCGGCCAGCACCCCCATAGAACCGCCCTAAGAATAGGACATGCTCTATCTTCTTGCGGAGCTGCGGACCGGAAGATCAGGGCCGCGCTCCGGAAATGCGGATGCGGAGAGCACATAGTGTACTCTCCGCATCCATTCCGTCCCCATAGAGAATGATAGGGTCCGCACCCGTTCCGCACAATTGCGGAATGGATGCGAACCACAATTGCGGACGTCTGAATGGAGCCTTAAAGGGTTTTTCAGGGAGTTCCAAAATGATGGCTTATCCTCAGGTTAGGACATCCATAAATGATCAATGGGGATACATCACCTGGCACTGCCACCCATCAACTGTTTAAAGAGGCCGAAGCCAGTGCCATGCGTTGTATAGTGGCAGTGCTTGGTATTGCAGCTCAGGCCCATTCACTTGAGCTGCACATAAGCCATGTGACCAATGAATGTGACTTCCCTTGCCTAGGAAGAGGTTTTTTCAAACAACAGGTGAAAAAAGTTGGACCCCACTAATCAGATATCGATGACCTATCCTGAAGGGTTGTTCAACGATTTCTACTCCCAGAAAACCCTTTTATTTTAGCTCATGAGTGACTATGTAAAGGAACCATAAAGTTGATGACAGGCTCAAGCTGCTTGTCTTACATCATAATGAAAGTGCATACAGAGAGTTGTCATCTCAACATTCGCTGAATTATCTGAAAACTTTGCCTATGTTGCCATTTTTTATGCTGTTTGGACAATTGCACTTTTTTTTGCTGTTCTAAGGAGTTGAATAGCTCAGATCGATATTTGATAGCATAGAACAAATACAATACTTTGCTTGCAATTTTTTCTCGTTTGGTTGACATCTTCTTTTGTGGCAGCTCTTGCCCTAAAATTGATCCATTTTGTAGTTATTAAGCAGTAAAAGAGGTAGACGTGCATGACCTTCGAGATGTAGAGTGTGTGCGGTAGGAGCACTCTGTTTATGGAGAAATGATCTTCTCACGTAGACACTGAGGTATACAAAGGGGTTCTGAAATTAGAATAAAGACTGTAAGTGACAGGAAGGGATTAACAGGGTTATCTGGTAATTAGTATTGATGACCTATCCTCTGGTATATCAGATCTGCAGTGGTCCGACACCTGGGACCCCCACCGATCAGCCACTAGAAGAGGCTGGGCACAGCGTGAGCGCTGTGGCCTCTTCCTGGGCCATGTGATGTCACCGTACATCGGTCACATGGCCTGGTTGCAGCTCAGCTGCAGTACCAAGCACAGCCGCTGTACTATGTACAGCGCTGTGCTTGGAGTGATGCCAGCTGACGGCTGCGCTCACAGGAGCTCCGGTATGCGTGTTGGCCCCCTGAAACAGCTGATCTGCAGGGGTGCCAGGACTGTGACCCCTGCCGATCTGATAATGATGGCCTATCCTGAGGATCGGTCATCATTATGTTTACCAGGATAATCCCTTTAATTTATACCTACCTGTTCAAACCTTCTCCAGAGGTGACTGCCTATATACTGTGACTGGCTTCAGTAATCTTGTGCCTTATACAACTGAGGCCAGTGATTGGCTTCAACGGTCACATTTGATATATATGGGCATGTCATTGCTGCAGCAACGGGGAGGACTAGAGCAGAGAGGGTTTGAACCAGTAAGTATCACAGTCTTTGTATTTGTTTAGTTTTTTAACCCTTTCTCTTATACATTGTATAAGAAACTATGATAAGGCTTGGGCTCCATGGTATGGGATTAGCACAGCCAGACTGCAGGGTTTGTCTATGGGAGAAAAGTTGCTACAACTATTCGACATAGAGTTATGGTTGTGGAAGTCAACACTATGCAGACAGACACAGCCTTAAAGGTATATTCCATTCAATCATGTATTATCTGCTGGACAGGTGATAAATGCTAGATTGGTAGGGCTACTGATGAGAACCCCATTAACACCCTTAGGCCTCATGCACACAACCGTTCCATTTTTTGCTGTCCGCAAACCGTGGATCCTCAAAACACGGATGGCGTCCATGTGCGTTCCGCAATTTGCGGAAAGGCACGGACAGCCTTTAATATAACTGCCTATTTTTGTCGGCAAAGCACAGACAAGAATAGGACAGGTTACAGTTGCAAGAAAAAGTATGTGAACCCTTTGGAATGATATGGATTTCTGCACAAATTGGTCATAAAATGTGATCTGATCTTCATCTAAGTCACAACAATAGACAATCACAATCTGCTTAAACTAATAACACACAAAGAATTAAATGTTACCATGTTTTTATTGATCACACCATGTAAACATTGACAGTGCAGGTGGAAAAAGTATGTGAACCCTTGGATTTAATAACTGGTTGAACCTCCTTTGGCAGCAATAACTTCAACCAAACGTTCCCTGTAGTTGCAGATCAGACGTGCACAACGCTCAGGAGTAATTCTTCACCATTCCTCTTTACAGAACTGTTTCAGTTCAGCAATATTCTTGGGATGTCTGGTGTGAATCGCTCTCTTGAGGTCAGGCCACAGCATCTCAATCGGGTTGAGGTCAGGACTCTGACTGGGCCGCTCCAGAAGGTGTATTTTCTTCTCTTTAAGCCATTCTGTTGTTGATTTACTTCTATGCTTTGGGTCGTTGTCCTGTTGCAACCAACACCCATCTTCTGTTGAGCTTCAGCTGGCGGACAGATGGCCTTAAGTTCTCCTGCTAAATGTCTGGATAAACTTGGGAATTCATTTTTCCTTCGATGATAGCAATCCGTCCAGGCTCTGACGCAGAAAAGCAGCCCCAAACCATGATGCCCCCACCACCATACTTCACAGTTGGGATGAGGTTTTGATGTTGGTGTGCTGTGCCTCTTTTTCTCCACACATAGTGTTGTGTGTTTCTTCCAAACAACTCAACTTTGCTTTTATATGTCCACAGAATATTGTGCCAGTACTGCTGTGGAACATCCAGGTGCTCTTGTGCAAACTGTAAACGTGCAGCAATGTTTTTTGGACAGCAGTGGCTTCCTCTGTGGTGTCCTCCCATGAGATCCATTCTTGTTTAGTGTATTACGTATCGTAGATTCGCTAACAGGGATGTTAGCATATGCCAGAGACTTTTGTAAGTCTTTAGCTGACACTCTAGGATTCTTCTTCACCTCATTGAGCAGTCTGCGCTGTGCTCTTGCCGTCATCTTTACAGGACGGCCACTCCTAGGGAGAGTAGCAGCAGTGCGGAACTTTCTCCATTTATAGACAATTTGTCTTACCGTGGACTGATGAACAGCAAGGCTTTTGGAGATACTTTTATAACCCTTTCCAGCTTTGTGCAAGTCAACAATTCTTAATCGTAGGTCTTCTAAGAGCTCTTTTGTACAAGGCATTATTCACATCAGGCAATGCTTCTTGTGAAAAGCAAACCCAGAACTGGTGTGTGTTTTTTTATAGGGCAGGGCAGCTGTAACCAACACCTCCAATCTCATCTCATTTATTGGACTCCAGTTGGCTGACACCTCACTCCAATTAGCTCTTGGAGATGTCATTAGTCTAGGGGTTCACATACTTTTTCCACCTGCACTGTGAATGTTTACATGGTGTGTTCAATAAAACAGAACTTAAGGCCATCTGTCCGCCAGCTGAAGCTCAACAGAAGATGGGTGTTGCAACAGGACAACGACCCAAAGCATAGAAGTAAATCAACAACAGAATGTCTTAAACAGAAGAAAATATGCCTTCTGGAGTGGCCCAGTCAGAGTCCTGACCTCAACCCGATTGAGATGCTGTGGCAGGACCTCAAGAAAGCGATTCACACCAGACATCCCAAGAATATTGCTGAACTGAAACAGTTCTGTAAAGAGGAATGGTCAAGAATTACTCCTGACCGTTGTGCACTACAGAAAACGTTTGGTTGAAGTTATTGCTGCCAAAGGAGGTCCAACCAGTTATTAAATCCAAGGGTTCACATACTTTTTCCACCTGCACTGTCAATGTTTACATGGTGTGTTCAATAAAAACATGGTAACATTTAATTCTTTGTGTGTTATTAGTTTAAGCCGACTGTGATTGTCTATTGTTGTGACTTAGATGAAGATCAGATCACATTTTATGACCAATTTGTGCAGAAATCCATATCATTCCAAAGGGTTCACATACTTTTTCTAGCAACTGTATATTTTTTTTGCGGGGTCATGGAACGGAGCTGTCCGCATCTTTTGCGGCCCTATTGAAGTAAATGGGTCCACATCCGAGCTGCCAAAACTGCGTCTCCAATGCGGACCAAAACAACGGCCGCATGCATGAGGCCTTAGGGTACTTTCACACTAGCATTTAAGTTTTCCAGTATTGAGTTCCGTCATAGGGGCTCAATACCAGAAAAAAACGCTTCCGTTTTGTCCCCATTCATTGTCAATGGGGACAAAACTTAACAGAACGGAATGCCCAAAAAAATCTGCTCCGTTTAGTTGCGTTCCTAGACCGGAGAGCAAACCGCAACATGTTGTATTTTGCTTTATGTCCTCGGATACGGATGCAAAACGGATCCGGCATTACCCCAATGCAAGTCAATAGGGACGGATCCGTTTTCTCTGCCACAATCTGCCACAATAGAAGTGTTTTTCCTGGACCCTGCCGGATCCAGTGAAAACGCTAGTGTAGAAGTAGCCTTACTGCAGTTACCTGACTTGAGGGGTGGATCAGAGTTCCATGTTCTGATGTCGTTGCTTAGGATATATGTTTTTTGGCAGAATACCCCTTTCATGGTTTTGCTATACAATGCATTCATCCAAGCTGCGTTATGGGAGCATTTCATGTCTTAGTTTTTTATCATACTGTTGATATGTGCCTGGTGTAACACTCCATTTTCAAAAATACCAGATACTGAACCAGGGCGGAATTACTAAGGACTACTAAGATGTGAATTCATCACTAAGAAGAAGCTGGAGGAACCTTGAATGCAAAGACGTGATGTAACTCTAGGTTATTGCACCATAATAAAGAAAACTTTTTGACTTTAGTCAAAACTATATGGAGATGATATTGTAAAATCTTAAAGGGATTCTGTCATCAGATTTAACCCCTCTAACCTAAACATATGCTCATGTCCAGACTAATAAGAAGAATCCTAAGCTGGCCATATTAAACCTCACCGTGTCTCTTTTTACCCCAAAAACAGGTTTCTATAACCTGTCAATCACTTACTTAAGCTGCCCAAGGGGAGGTCCATTTATACAGGGTGCCCGGCCGGACCCCTCGCCGTTTGGTGCCCAGTGCCGCCTTTCCTGTCTTCAGCGCCACCTTCTAAAGCTCAGCGCCGCCTCCGCAACCCTCCCCGTCCCTCTGCCAGATCCCGCGCCTGCGCACTAGGCTCAGTCTGAAATAGAAGGGATCAAAAACAAGCCTCTGTCTCTTGCTGTCTGTGTGCGTGAACCGGCTCCTGACAAAGTTTCCTGGGCTCTGAGAGGTTGGCGCCAATCTGCAGGTCATATCAGGGTTGAGCGAAGTGCGCCTCAGGCCGGCGCATGCGCACTTCGCTCAACGAAGCCGCTGCCAGGAGTCCGCACGGGCGCATCAGTCTGAGCCTACTGCGCAGGCGCGGTATCTGGCAGAGGGATGGGGAGGATTGCGGAGGCGGCCCTGAGCTGCAGAAGGCGGCGCTGAAGACAGGGAAGGCGGCACTGGGCATCGGACGGTGAAGGGTGCGGCCGGGCACCCTGTATTAACTGACCTCCCCTTGGGCACCTTAAGTAAGTGATTGACAGGTTATAAAAGCCTGTTTTTTGGGCAAATAGAGCCACAGTGAGGTTTAATAAAGCCAGCTTAGGATTCTTCTTATTAGTCTGGACATGAGCATATCTTTAGGTTAGAGGGGTTAAATCTGATGACAGAATCCCTTTAAATTGGTTGTGCAGGATTAGACAAAATGTGGCTGCTTTCTTTCAAAATGAGTACCCTACCTGCCCTTAGCTTCTGCTTTTTTTGCTCTTTAATGAAGCCTATTTGCACTGTTCTTGACAAAATGCAGCCATTTTTCTAATCCTGTACAACCCCTTTAAAGATTGTTGAGTACGGTCTTTGTTCCTTTAAAACAGCGAAATTAGGGAATAGTGTATGTAAGTTTCTATCCTGTATTTTTATAGTCTTTTAGTAAACAGGTGTTTTGAGTCTTTTTGCTTTGAGCGTGCCCTTTTGTCTTTTTGAGTTGTCAGGTTTACATCTATCATACAACAATGACAGGGTCGAAGCAGGTGTCAACCCTGTCAGACTCTCAGTTTCCAATTTTACATTCTTCAAAACCTGTTATGATAGGAACAATAAACAAAATAAAGCAATGCACTGGTCAACGGCCGGTTCGAGAAAGACTGAAACAATAGATTTCCTTTATATGTGAGCAATGTTTTATTTTATTAGAATTTATATCATTGGGGGAGTTGGTTAAAAGATCACCAAAAATGAATGTTAATATTTTTTGTCTTTGTTCTCACTGGTGTTTATGGCAGTCTATCAAGGTCTTTAGCATTTCTTACAGCTTGGACAGTGTGGTCCAGAGCTGTCAGTCCCATAGAGTTGAATGGAGCAGTGAACATACAAATATGTCTGCCACTCCATTCAAATGGAGAGCATGGGCAGGGACCCCATCAGTCAGACCTGTGCCGATCAGGCACTTATCCCCATTATGTGGATAGGGACTAAGTTGTCATGGAACAATTCCTTTACTTGGGGCCATTACTATTTGTTGGTAACCTTTTCGGATGGATCTGGCATAAGTGTTGTGGTTCTGTTATAAACAAAAGACATGTCTGAAAAGTAAATCAGAACCGTTTCAGGAGATGTGACTGCTGTTTAAAAAAGTTAGGCTGGCTATACACATTAGGATGAATCGGTGATAGGTGGGGAACAGGGGCAGTCACCTACCCCGAGTGTCACACCGGTCACTATGAAAAAAAAGATGCGGTTGAGCGCCAAATTCCCAAATAACAAGGTGTAGGTGGGTGGTGGTAATAGATAGTCGTTATTGGTATCGAAAAAATCACCCAAATAAAGTGCTGTGGACTGATAGGTAGCGCACAGTGGTGGGTAGGTGAAAGGTACAGGAATTAGGTAAACTCTTAAAAACCTGAAACTCAATCACATATAAATGCATATAATTGGAGTAAATTCTTTAGAATTGTTAAAAACATATAATGGTAAAAATAAAGATGAAATTGAAAACAATGTTAAAAATCCACTCACTTCACGGGGGGGGGGGGGGGGGGGGCGTTGCATCTGTGGCAAGTAACCCCCCTAAGCCGGGATCGCGTGTAGATTTGTTAGAGGTTGACGTCTACGACCTGGTTGTACAGCCTGGTTGGTAAAGCAGCAGACAAATCCAAGGGTACGTAATCAATCCTCTTTAATGGTTTAAAATAAGGCTCAACGCGTTTCAGGGGTCATAGCACACCCCCGACTGTCTCATACACAGTCGAGCTTAGCTTGGTCGAGCATACATATATACTGACTGGTGAGAACATCTCTGGTGGTGACTTATCTCCCTAACGATAAAATGATAGGTCATGGCCGAATCCTTACTTCCTCAAGGGTCAGCCCTTTAAAAATTGGTGGGTCCTGCTGATTCACATGTAATGTGGTTCCCCAGCTTAAGAACCCCTCCTAAACTGCCCAGCCTTTCACTTGGGCATCTTCATAGCATAGAAAGCTAGACAGCTTAGGCAATATGCGTGCCTACAACTGAATCCCAGAGTAAAGGGTCCCCCTTTTGACCAAAATATTAAAAGCTACTGTACTAGTATTATTACTCTTTATCATTGACTTTTTCCTTTTTATTTCGTTTTTTTGATAAATGAACCCCATGGCCCTTACTGCTGAGGGTTTGCGGTCACAACACGCATTGGTCTGCACAATCTATGATCTTTTTCGTACATGTCACTTTATACCGTGTATGACTGTACCGGGAACAGTCTAGAAATGTATCTGACGGAAATGTGAATAAGAGCGGGTTCACAATTGCATTGTCCTGTCGACAGGACTTTTTTCCGTCATGAATAACGGAAAAAAGGGAACCGTTATATGTGCCCATAGACATGTATTAGGACCGAGCAAAACGGAATGCCTCTTAAAGGTTTCCATTTTGTATTCCGTCTTAAAATTTCGTTAAATTCTGTTATAACCCTGTTATAACAGAACCCTATAATGGAATTTATAACGCAAATGCGAACCCGCCCTTACTGATGCACAGGATACTGACGGATCAGAAGAATGGAAAATGAAACGCTGATGTGAACTTTTCCTAAGGCCGACTTCACACTTCAGTTATTTGATCAGTTATTTCCATCAGTGATTTTGAGCCAAAACCAGGTGCGGGTCAAAAACACAGAACAGGTGCAGATCTTTCCATTATACCTGATCTCTGAGTAGGCTTCACTACTGGTTTTGCCTCACAATAAGGCCTCTTTCACACGACCGTTTTTTTTTTCCGTTTTAGGGGCTGTTTTTTGCGTTCCGTATACGGTTTGTATACAGAACCATTTATTTCAATGGTTCTGCAAAAAAACCAGAATGTACTCTGTATGCATTCTGTTTCCGTATTTCCGTTTTTCCGTTCCGTTGAAAGATAGAACATGTCCTATTATTGCCAACAAATCACGTTCCGTGGCTCTATTCAAGTCAATGGGTCCGCAAAAAAAAAAATGGAACACATATGGAAATGCATCCGTATGTCTTCTGTGTCCGTTCCGTTTTTGCAGAACCATCTATTGAAAATGTTATGCCCAGTCCAATTTTTTCTATGTAATTACTGTATACTGTATATGCCATACGGAAAAACGGAATCGAAAAACGGAACAGAAACTGAACCAAACGGAAACAAAAAACGGAGCGCAAAACACTGAGAAACCATACGGTCGTGTGAAAGAGGCCTAACTGATGGAATAAACTGACCAAATACCAGAAGTGTGAACTCAGCCTAAGCAATACTGTATTGCCTGACTTTTTCAGGCAATGTCTTATGGGAAAAATATGCAAATTTGCTCATATCAGCCAAATCAGAGAAACTGTTTACCCTACAGGGAAATTTTCAAGTGGGCCAGCGCCCAGGAGGTCACTCAAGCCCCTCTGCTGGTCGGGTACATAGCGATCTGATGCTCTCAGCATTACATAATGCTAGGAGCATCTGGCTGGTGGCCTAAAGTGCCATCCTGCATTCAACTGTATTGCCATCTTCAGGACAAGTGGCAGTATTTTGTGCTGCACTGGTTCTGCTGGGGCGGTATTTTGTGTAGCACTACAATATTGCTAGTCCCGCCTGCTTCTGTTGTTCCTGCCTACATTACAACATGGGGCTACTTTATTATTTTTTTCCAGGGTCACTTTAAGTTCCCAGTCCGTCCCTGTGTGTAGATTTCACGTAGATTTCAGCACTGAATATGTGCGCTGTGTGAACATACTGTACCCTAAGGCCTCTTTCACACGGGTGTTGCGAGAAAATGTGGGGGTGCGTTGCGGGAACATGCACAATTTTTCCGCGCGAGTGCAAAACATTCTAATGCGTTTTGCACTGACGTGAGAAAAATCACCCATGTTTGGTACCCAAACCCGAACTCCTTCACAGAAGTTCGGGCTTGGAATCGGCGTTCTGTAGATTGTATTATTTTCCCTTATAACATGGTTAAAAGGGAAAATAATTGCATTCTGAATACAGAATGCATAGTAAAATAGCGCTGGAGGGGTTAAAAAAAAATAAAAAAAATTATAACTCACCTTAATCCACTTGATCGCGAAGCCGGCATCTCCTTCTGTCTTGATCTTAGCTGTGTGCAGTAACAGGACCTGTGATGACATCACTCCGATCATCACATGATCCATCACATGATCTTTTACCATGATGCTGTGATGACCGGAGTGACGTCACCACAGGTCCTGTTCCTCCACACAGCACAGAAGACAGACAGACGAGATGCCGGTTGCGCAATCAAGTGGATTAAGGTGAGTTAAAATTTTATTTTATTTTTTTAACCCCTCCAGCGCTATTTTGCTATGCATTCTGTACTCAGAATGCTATTATTTTCCATTATAACCATGTTATAAGGGAAAATAATAATGATCGGGTCTCCATCCCGATCGTCTCCTAGCAACCGTGCGGGAAAATCACACCGCATCCGCACTTGCTTGCGGATGCTTGTGATTTTCACGCAACCCCATTCATTTCTATGGGGCCTGCGTTACGTGAAAAACGCACAAAATAGAGCATGCTGCGATTTTCGTGCAACGCATAAGTGATGCGTGAAAATCACCGCTCATGTGCACAGCCCCCATAGAAATGAATGGGTCGGGATTCAGTGCGGGTGCAATGCGTTCAACTCACGCATCGCATCCGCGCGGAATACTCGCCCGTGTGAAAGGGGCCTAAAGGTTGCATGATGTTTCATCAACCAGCCAATGAGCGACCATGGAACCTTAGCTGAAGAATCTTTACATGGCGCATGCGCATGGTGGCAAGCTGCCAGAAGAAGATTCTCTGAGCCATACATTTCCCCAGCAGCGGGCAACCACGAAAAGAGAAAGATTGATTTATATCACACTTATTTTGTGGCATAGCATCAATTATGTCATAAAATAAAACTTTTTTCATAAAAAAGGTTGAAGCGCTAAGCTTCTGCAGCTTGTATATTAGCAAGCGGCAGATTGCAATTCAGTGCCATCAGATTTCTGGGACTTCTGGTAGCTCCTCTCCAGATCCTGAGTGCTCATTTTGCTGAATTATGATCAAATCTGATTAAATTCAGGCAGATGATCGATCAGGAGAAGGAGAGAGAGGGGCTGGAGCTAAGGATGGAATCGACTGTGAACAGTACCGTTAAGCATGCAGGCTGCAGATGCCAAACGCCTTTGAATGAAATCCAAATGGAATTTTTTATTTTTATGATACAATGCAATTAAAATTGCAATGTTTGTACCCATTCTCTGGATACACATCTACTATGGACTTGGAGTAATAAAAAATGCTCTTGCTGTTCACCGCTGTCACAATAACATCCCTATAAGCTTTGTCTCCGTTTTTCATTTCCATATGCTGGTTTACTCTGTGGCAGGCAGTACAGATCATAGCTATAGCTCCAGTCATATACCGAATGTTGTAAAGCCGTCTTGTGTTCTTTTTTTTTTTTGTACTCTAATTTTCCTTTTACATTCCATTTTTGAAATGTATGTTCATCTCTGGCTATTGTCCTGTTGCTTGGCAACCTTTAAACCATACCTTTGTGGGGTGACAAAGAGCTTAACATGACTCCTTGCTTTTTCTATCTGATCATGTTACAATGCAGTAATCGAATTCACTAGGAAGCATTATTAACAGAATCCTGTGAAAGAGTTATTATGAGCAGAGACCTTTGATTTCCGATGCTCTCACTGGCTGATAGCGCATGCCACAGGACAGAAGAATGCTGGCAGTTTCCCAAAAACCTTAACGCTAGGATTAGTTTACACTTTAGGGAAGACTTGTTACTTGGGCATAGATCTCAGTAGTGTTCGGTATTGTTTGCAGAGTATAAAAAGGTTTGGTAAATATGGTTACAGTTAGTGTCGCTGAACCTTTAAAAAATGTTTGAATTGGTGGGGAACCGAGTGCTGAGACCTCCACCGATCTCAAGAATGTGGAGGCGGAAGCACTCCCATAGCGTGCTCTCTCATCAGTGTTGGACCAGGGGTTCATTGGACCCACCAGAGGAAAATATTCTCAGACCCAATCCCTATATCATTACTAAAGTCTAATAGGTTTGTCACCAAAAATGTTATCAGCCAGTTAAAACCAGATTGTAACACATCTCCTTTTTGTTTTATTTTCTGATTGTTTTTTTATTTTATTTTCTGAACATGATTACGGGGGCGGCCATCTTGCCTGAGCTGTTCTTAACAGCATTAACAAAGCATTAAAAAAAATTGCTTTATGGCAGCCCCATTGGCCATAGACACAAGGTCAGGAGGGGACCTCATTGACTTCTATGGGAGAGTTTTCTAGGTATGCTCTGTGACCTGTGCAGAGATCATTGTACAAGGAAAGAAGAGATAAGTTCTGACAATCACCTATTATTAAAAGAGGTTCCTGTCTTATCTATACACAGAGGCAGGCTTGGACTGGCCCAGAGGGGTACAGATGAATTCCCCGGTGGGCCCCTGAGAAAGGTGGGCCCCTAGTCCCAAGTAGCGCATAACAAAGTAGACTTACTACACTCCATACATATATTCAGTGTACAGCACCTCAACCAGCCTATGTTCAAACTTTGGTGGGCCCCCAAAATAAATTTTACTGGTGGGCCCTAGGCCCCCCAATCCAACACTGCACAGAGGTGATATCATTACAGGCAGGAGTTAACTGCAGTAAAGTGATCTGTACAGACCAAGAAGTGGCACCAATTTTAGACATAGTGGCCAGTGCAAAAACAGCAGGATTTTGGGCTTTAGTTTAAATATATAATGTGACATGGAAAATTAAAAATATGTTAAAAATAAAACAGCAGGTCATTTTCTGATGACACATTCCCTTTAATCAACAAATAAAACCCAAGTAGAAAGTGAATTGGCTCCAAATGCAGCCCAATCTTTTTTTTTTCTCCTGGACCTTTGGGACCCACTATGATATCAGGAGCCTGGCCCGACTGGAGGATCCTCTGTTACTCTGGTGGGACAGTCCAATCCAGCTTAGGAGATGGAATTGAGATGGGACCATATACTTTGTATTCAAGCCATTTCCTGCAGTAAGGAGAGCCGTGTGCGCTTTGTAAGAGTTTCTCTCTTCTCGTCTCACCACTCAGACCCCCACCCATCCAAATTTTTGATATATTGCTATGGCGTACCAAACATTTTTTAAAGTTCAGTGACACTTTAAAGCAGGGCTTTAGCTGGTCAAGTATTTCTCCAAACCCTCTCTTTCCCATATACACATGCACACTGTCGAGTATGTATACTCAGCAGGGAGCGGTTAATAAGCTGCTGCCAGATACCTCTAACGGCAGCATCTCGCTTAAAGGGAACCTGTCATCAACCTTATGCTGACCACGTAGAGACAGGTGAGCTGATTTCAGCGGTCTGTCATTTATAAGTTAAAAGTATCATTGCAGACTGGGCCTGGAGAAGAGTCCCGGCCACCTGAGAAGAGTCCTGGTTATTCAGGACTTCCTGCTCTCCTGCCCACCTGCTGATGACTGACCGTCTAATACAGAGTTTTCTCCCTTTCTCTCTAGCAGAGAACTGCCAATCATCAGCAGATGGTCGGGGAGAGCAGGAGATTATAATAACCAGGACTCTTCTCAGGTAGATTGGACTCTTTTCAAGGCCTCGGCTGCAATGATTATGATGCTGGTTCTCAGCAACCACTTACTTTTAGCTTAGTGACACTCCGCTGACATCAGCATTTCTGTCACTAATTTATGCTGCCCTCAGTGAGATCAGCATAAATTTGATGCCAGGTTCCCTTTAAGAGCACAGGATCGGTCATGCCTAATCCAACATGCCTGATCATTCTATCTCCCCAATATCTGGAGTTGTTGGAGAATCAGGACACTCTATACACATTAGATGGTTGGCTGGTCTTGACGAAAATATCAGGTTTGAACGACATTCATTGAAAGGATTTGTCAAAGTTAAATTCAAACCCCTGTAAATTTGCTAAAATAACATTAGAAGCCACACTTACCCCTTTTCTCCCCTGTCACTTCCAGCAGTGATTTCATGTCCTCCCCGCTGCTGACGTCATCTTCCTGGCTGCAGCAGTGACGTTCCATGCACTCAGGTCACAGTGCAATCAATCAGTGGCCTCGGCAGTACATGAGATGTCACCATTGTGGCCAGTTAAACAAACAGCAGCAGGGAGGACTGGAGCTCAGCGCAGGAAGCAGCAGAGAAGAAAAGTATATCACCTTCTTTTTGGGGGGGGGGGGACCATTTACAAGGGATACCCAATTTTTTTACTCGTACAACCTCTGTAATGTGTATTTACTCCTTTATCTTAAGCAGTGGCGGTTAACTCACCATATTACTGGGACTCAACATATACCCTTTGACTCCATTCAAAGGCTTCTCACTCTTTGCAGTGCCCCATGTTCTCTGTTTTACTCTAGGAAAAGCAGACTGAACGTGCTCAGCTGTTTCCTTATCATGATTTTATTATAATGGTTGATCAGACATGTGACATCTCCTTGCTCCAAACTGAGGATGCGGGTATCCTATTTTCGGGGTTTCTGAGAGTCCCAGCACTCTCAGCAGGACCTGTTAATCATTTGTAGAAGATTGTGTTGTTTCAGTGGTCAAGCCCACAGGTCAGAGCAGTATCATTAAACAGGGAAGGGTATGACCCCCCTCCGCAATATTTTAATAATGTAGTACCTGTAGCTAGTACACCCAGCCAATTGCTCCACCATCACCAATTTCATGAATCACTTTTAGATCTAACTTGTCTTTAATGTTGCATGGAGTTTTTGGGAAAAGTAGACTATTGAGGGACTTAGGGTAATATGCAGAGCAATGATCGGGATTGGATCACTTATTCCTGATCATTGCCCTATTGCAATCGCTCTTCCCTATACAGTTTTATCTGCAGCACATACCTGTATACACGGGGCGATGTGCCGCCCAAAAATGATGATTTTAAGTGCAGCATAAACTTGCAGATCAGAAGCCCATTTACACTGGGCAATTATCGGGAACGGGCATGCATGCAAACTTTTATTCCTGATAATTGTCCTGATATGTAAATAGGCCCTAATTTGGGGACTCGGTGCAGTGGTGTCTCATGCTAGAACAAATTTCTACATCTCATGCTCAGTTATTCCATGTATTACATAATACAGCCTGAGACGGCAGTATATGTCATTTGACAGGGATGACTTAGTATAGATAGGATTAGATGAGTCATTGTGTTCAATGGCTTGCGCCCTGTGGAAATGAAGAATTGTTGAGGCTCATTAAGTTTCATATAAAAATTAAGCATGGCCTCTTAACCGTGTAGAGCGTCATCTATTGTTGTACCATCAGGATGGCCATGGAGAGTGATAATGATGTGCCGTCCATCAGAATTGTTCTTGTGAATATTAACACAATGAAACTATTAATTCTGCTATCAGTGGGTCGCATGCACCATTATATATTATTGTGTATGCACCGATCAGCCATAGCTTTAAAATCACCGCCTAATAGTGCGTAGGTCCCCATTTCGTCTCCAAAAGAGCACTGGCCCATTGAGGCATGAACTCCACAAAATCATCTGAAGGTGTCCTATGGTATCTGGAACCAAGATGTGAGCAGCAGATCCTCTAAAGGAGCATTCCCATGTGATGTGGATCTTTTTTTTTTTGTTAAACAATTTTTATTGGTTTTTCATATATATAGACAATGAAATAACAATCACAGTACATCACTGAGAGTGCTTAGAAACCTCTGACGCAGCAGAGGAATGGAGAAAAGGAAAGCATCAAGAAGTACAAGCAATAGAATGTACAAGGAGGCCAAAGTATGAGATAATTACCGTTGGACAGTCATACAACCTAAAATTAGCGCTTGCAAGTAGTGAAACCTAGAAATTACAATCCAAAAGCTTCAAATTAAAACCAAAGAATCGAACATACAGAAGATAAGGCCAAAAGACATAAAGTGATGTGGATCATTTTATGTTGCCGATCCCAATTTATTGCTGCATCCCAATATAAGTTTCCCTGCATCTCTGTATGGAACTTAAATGGGGACATGCTGTGGTTCCCTCCATAGCTGGTTGTTGGGGCCGCACTGTGCAGGAAAAAACTGTAAAGGGGACACCAATTACTTAGTTCTCAACAGTAGAAGAAAAAAGAAAAACAAGGCGGCACTCACCGAATCTTCATAACATCATAGTTTTATTTGGTCTAAAACATAGCGGGTGCGGGTCACATAGCCGTTTCACGCTCCAACAGCGCTTTGTTCTTAATTCTTCAGGCAGACCCCCATCCCCCCCCCCAACGTGGCTGGACCTGTAGAGGAATCATACTTACCTGATGCCCACCCCTGGGTTTTGGCTCCTTCACTTCTCTGGAAAAAAGATACAAATCATCCTGCACAATATGATAGTAAATATGCGGATGTGCATGGCTACATTTATAAAGTGACAGAAAATATTGCACTAGAGCAATAGATGCAAACATTAGATATGGACTAAGCCTTCACTCTAATGATAAAATCTGAGACTCTTAGCCAATATATTTTGATCAAAACACATCTGTGCCCACCTACCCAGCGCCACGGTGGTCTCAGGTCAGGCAGGTCCTACTCTAAACCTACCTATGCAGTTGTGCATCTACATTCAGGAGAGCAGACCCTGCACATATAGTGCTGCTCCTAGTTACCTCTGTGTGTATTAGCAACCAATGAGAGGAGGAGCCCGCATAGCTATATGTACCACCTAAAAACTGGTCGCCTATTAGATAGGTCGGGCAAAAGTTCACATGAATGCTACTCCCAGAATAGAAGCCCATTCACACCTCCCACCACTGCAACTCTCCATGTCAACATCTGGTTTCACGCGATTCACAAGGCTGCAACGGACCTGGGAACCTGCGTCAACATCCCGTTTGGGGAGATTAGAGAGCTGCATGGTGGAGTTGGAACCCACCGATGGCGATCAGGTGAATACGTTTTCTTCCACAGGTCCATCCACTTTGGGTGGTCTGCCTGAAAGCACCCTGGGGATGAAAAGACTGATGAGGATCTCAGAGGTGGGAACCCATGACCATAAAGTGATGACATATCCTAGCAATATGCTAATTCATCAGATTGAAATACCCTCTAAGTCTTGTAAGTTGTGAGCTGGCTCCAATGGGTCGGACATACATCAGTGGGGATGTCCGGATTATATGGGTGACAGGATCATGGGCTCCCAAGGCTCATTGATGCACATGGGAAGTGACGGCTGATCCCACAGAAGAGCTAAAACGGTTAGCACCATCAGTGGTCTTGTGAAGTCCATGCCTTCATGGATCAGAGCTGTTTTGGTGGCATGAAGGCGACCTACAGAGTATTAGGCTTTAATGTTACGGTTAATCAGTATATAGTCATAGAAAAAGCTTGAACGATTCTAGTCTCCTCTTTCTTATCAATGTTCTTCCCTGTTCTTTAGTTTTCTCCAATCAAATGATACAGTCTAGGAATAGATGAGAATGTATGTGAAGGGGGAAGGAGATGTGGATGGAGATACCATGTATCTGTAGAACGCAGGATATTTGCTTCTGCTGTAGTCTACATAAAAGGAATGGTTTCACTATTTAGCCTGACTTGTGAGGTCTGTTTTTATTATATCTCCCCCTATAATCTTTTTTTTTCATCTCTTGCAATTTCCGTCAAGACGAGACCTGCTTGAATTTAATCTATGCTTAGACCTCATTTAGAGTTCAGTGGAACACGCAGTAACTGCCTTAGTCGTCAGAGAGACTTGATTTAACTTGTTCGCCTCTGGAAAAAAGCAATTCACCTGTGATCGCCAAGGCCTCCCCCCTTATTTTATTAAATTTTTTCATTTTTGGGCTTCTTCAAAGCAATAACTTGCTTGGACAGAGAACTGAAGTCTTGCAGGTTTTAGTAATAATCAAGTGAAATTAAAAAGTAATTTGCTCCTTACTGTACTTAATAGGAATCTAACTTAAAGAGGTTATGCCATGATTGATGTAAAAAGTTAAAATCATACATTTTAATACATACATACAGCCCTGTACCTAACATAGATCCAGAGATATCAACATCCACTGCTCCAATTTCTCTGCTACATTATCTTCAGCATGGCAGCTCCAGGGGGGAGGTGAGGTTAGGGATTTTCATGTCTTTTCTGCTGCAGCTCTCTCCCTGTAACTGCCACAGCTTTTAAAGGGGTTGTCCGGGTTCAGCATACCCCATTTTCACCCAGGCAGCCCCCCTGACTTGAGCATCGGAGCAGTTCATGCTCCGATGCTCTCCTTTGCCCTGCGTTAAATCGCGCAGGGCAAAGGCTCTTTTGTGTACAATAACACACTGCCGGGCGGAGGCTTCCGCCCAGCAGTATCTTCAGTGACGTCACCAACTCTGACAGGCGGGCTTTAGCGCTGCCCTAGCCGTTTTACTTGCTAGAGCAGCGCTGTAGCCCGCCCATCAGTGCCGGTGACATCACCAGGCTTCCTGCCAGCCTCATGGAGAGCCCGGTTCGTCCAGAAAATGCCTTTGCCCTGCGCGATTTAGCATGAACTGCTCCAATGCTCAAGTCAAGGGGGGCTGCTGGGGTGAAAATTGAGATATGTCCGGGCACAGCTCTAAACCCGGAAAACCCCTTTAACAGAATATATGACTGATGGCAGTTGAAGAGTTAAACTGAATGCGTTCAACCAGCTGAGTGAGAGGGGCAAAATATCTGGAAAAGAACAAACAGCAGGTGGTGCGATACAGATATTTTTTTATTGAATACCTCGCTGGCTGTTTTAAATTTTTAATTACATGCAATTACAAAAGTATTCAGATTCAGGTGCTGGTTTGAAAAATGTAGACTACTGTATGTTTCATGGCACAACCCCTTGAAAGGGAGTCTGTCATCAGTTGTCAGCCCTCACAACTGCTGACAGCACTCTGTAGATCAGGCATCCTCAAACTGCGGCCCTCCAGCTGTTGCAAAACTACAACTCCCAGCATGCTCGAACAGCCTACAGGTATCAGCCTACAGCAGGGCATTGTGGGAGCTGTAGTTTCACAACAGCTGGAGGGCCGCAGTTTGAGGATGCCTGCTGTAGATGATGGGGAGAGTGATACAGACATACCAGAGATGGTCATGTCGGTTGCAAGACTGAAAAATAACTAATGTAAGTGCACCTAGATTTTGGCCAGTGTGGTGCAATTTGGTGCATCTAGGTTTAGCAAAATTTTCTGTGCCTGGCCCGACAAGGGGAGTGGCTCACCAGAAAGGGCATGGCTTTCGCTGGAAAGGCAGCATGACCTACTGTAATATGCAACATGGTGCGCCAAAATTGTACTAAATTTTGTGAGATGCAGCTAGCCTATTTCACTCAAATGGGATTTAGCAGCTATTCCAGGCATCCTCAGGTAGGTCATCATTATCCAATCGGTGGGGGCCTTACTCCTGGCACTCTCGCTGATCAGCAGTTTGACTGGACAGCGGCGTTCATGCGAGTGATTCATCCTCTTCAGTGTTTACCTGCATGCCATCTAATTGTAGTGGAATTAGTGCAGGTAAATTTTGAAGAGAATGCAGCCCCTTCAAGCAGCTGATTGGCAGTGGTGCCAGGAGAAGGAGATATGGAGATACAATAAAAAAAAAAAAAACAGCATCTTCACTTTAAGCTTTTATTGGATTCCCATTGTGTACAAAAAATAGGTCATTTAATTGTGAAACCCAAATCACCCTTTAAGATCATTGCTTTGAACCATTGTCTATTGGACTCGGTCACCTTTCCTTCATCAGGAATATAACAGAGAATTGATACAAAAAAACTTTTGTGAAACCACAGAGATTGTCACCTTGTAAAGAGACAACACAATAAAAGGTTCAAACCGAAGAAATTCGAAGCATGAGCCTTGGGTTTTATGTCAGTGGTGCCGCACTCTGCTTATCTGTTTTCTTTCTCAATTTGTAATAGAACTATTGATATTTTGTGCGCTCTGCTATTCTCCTTTTATACCATCGTCAATAAACAGTTGTGGTCATGGCCAAAGCTATAAGGATGAATATAAATATAAAGGCATTTTTGATGGTATACTTTAAAGCAAAGTAAATCCATTTGTTGCATTTATTTTTTACTATGCGATGAAGAATACTTTGCAGCGAGTTTAGGATAAAATGTGTTTGCACAAATCTGAGTTTTCCAAGAAACAATGAAATCATCCAGAGATTGAGTGCAGTGAATAACCACAGATCAACTGTATAGTGAAACGTGAGTCCGATGTGTTCTGGGGTGGGAGGCTCTGATCCAAGGGGTGACTAATCATATTTATTAGTGTTGAGGGAAACGAAGTGAAACAAATTGACTTCGATCCGAGTTTCAGAAAAATTTGATTTGCCACAAGGCCAAATTTCTTGGCGCTTCTTGGTAACAAATCAATTTTTCCTGAAATGACGGTAAAAAAAAACATACTCACCTGATCCAATTGCTGGCAGAGTGGCCGTAAAAGTTATCTTGATTGAAGAAAACGCGCCAAATCTCGTGTGCGATGACGTCACCACATTTGCCCATCACGTCAGTGCGCAAGAGACTTCGTTTTCTTCAATCAAGATGGCTTTGACAGCCCCTCCATGAGCAAATGGATGAAGTGAGTATGTATTTTTTTAACCCCTGATTAACCCCTGAAAGGCCTCATTGTGACTGTCAGATGCTGTGATCAGCGTTGAACGCGGCATCTAGTTGGTTCAGTGACGGGGGCAGCGTGATCGCTGTTCCCTGTCATTGCGCCAGCTACATACAGTGGAAGTGGAAAAAAATTGAGAGTTTTTGCCTGTTCTGTAGGTGGAGTAGGCATTTGCACCAAATTTATAACATATTTGCACCATTTTTAGGGTGGTTTGCACCATTCCCAGCAATTTGCATTTAATAAGGGGTTGGCAGATGTTTTGTGACAAGAGCTACATTTGTATCCAGGTTTATCAATGTGACTTTTTGCAAAAAGTTGCAAAAAAGTTTAGCCTGATTTAGCATTGAGATCTTTTTCAAAAAGTTGCAAAAAAGTCTAAGGGAACCTTTATAATAAACAGGACCAGACTTCAGACTGAAAAATCCCTAGGTACTTCATGCAACAAACTGGACAAATTGAGTGCAACATTTTATTAATTTGTCTCAAAAATGGCTTCAAACCAGACATACCTAAAAAAAAAAGGCTAAAATGTCGCATCTTGATACATTACCCCCTTAGACAGGTTGTCTAGACCTGTAACAGATTCACCACAGTGCCTCAGGCTGGATGATAAATCTAGTGCATGGCTAGACACAATGGGAGTACTAAATTAACAAGCGATTTTTTTTTTTTCCTCTCAATTTTTGGACCATCTATCATGGGTTGCACTAGTTTTTCTTTTGCAACAAATGTACAAAATTTCTCACTCCATTTGTTAAATTTGACTCACAAAGTGACCCAGTGACTTTTTTTGTCCAAGCTTATTTATTACAAAGGCTTCGCCATCAGGGGACCGGAGTGCACTTTCTTGCAACTTTTTGCAATTATAAATCTGACTTAAAATGTAGCTCCTCTCACAAAACATCTGGCCACCCCTCAGTAAATCAAAACTGTTAGTCATGGTCAAATCATGAAAATTGTCTAAAATACATACATTTGTCGCAGAAGCCTACTCCACCAACAAAACAGGCAAAATCACTCCACTTTTCGGGCAGAGTGCACTTGATACATATCATTTTTACAAATCACAGCAACCACTGGTTGCTGGTCTGCCATTTTTTCTTCATTGCCTGGTGTTTTTCTCCCATAGACCTCATTTAAACTATTAAAATATAAAAGTTTATCCCATATGGTGAACGGCATAACGTAAAAAAAAAGATAAAAAATTTAAATTTTTTTGGTCGACTTCACTAGTGTTGGGCGAGTATGCTCAGCTGAACACTAGTTCGCCTCGAGCATCGCGATACTCGGCACATGGCGGTGTTCGGCCGAATGCCGCATATTCTCGAGCGCGATTCTCGACTCTCCTCCCCACACATTTGTTGGTTGCAAAGCAGGTAAGTGCTGCCATTCACTGTAATGCCGTAGCCATGTTGGCTGCTGGCATTACAGTGATTGGCTGGCCGGAACGCGTCAATGGGTGGTATAGCACCCGATGACTCGTGTTCAGCTCAGTATTAGTCAGGGAGAGCTGGAGAGCAGAAGGGAGAGATAGTGTAGGTATTGAAATAGCAATATTTTAGTTTTTATACTTGTTATAGACCCAAAAGTCCTTTTAAGGACTATAGTTGTATCTGTCAGCAATATATTTTTAGTGCAACCTGCGCTACATCTCCTGTCTAGCGTGTGCGCAGCCTAAAAATATCTGTGACATCCAGTGTACTTTTTCCGTAGACGGTGTCTGTGTGGACAGTTACATTACATGCGCTACATCTCCAGTATAACGTTAGCGCATCCGAAATATCTGTGACATTCAGTGCTGGTGACAGCGACATTATCTGCGCTACATCTCCTGTGTAGGGTCGCAGCGACATTACCTGCGCTACATCTCCTGTATAACGTTTTCCCATCCTAAATATCAGTGACATAACTTCAGTTTTTATTTTTTTTATTATCCGCTGGTGACAGCGACATTACTTGCGCTATACCTCCTGTATAACGTTTGTGCATCTTAAATATCAGTGACATTAATTCAGTGTAATTTTTTTATTAGCCGATGGTGACAGCGAAATTACTTGCGCTATACCTCCTGTATAACGTGTGTGCATCCTAAAAATATCTGTGACATTCTGTGTAATTTATTTGCGCATACACTTACATCCTAAATATCAGTGACATTCATTTAGTGTAATTTTTTTATTAGCCGCTGGTGACAGCGACATTACTTGCGCTATACCTCCTGTATAACCGTTGTGCATCCTAAATATCAGTGACATTAATTCAGTGTAATTTTTTTATTAGCCGATGGTGACAGCAAAATTACTTGCGCTATACCTCCTGTATAACGTGTGCGCATCCTAAAAATATCTGTGACATTCTGTGTAATTTATTTGCGCATACACTTACAAAACCTGTGCTACTATACGTGTGACATACTTGCAAGCATATATACCATACAATATGCGCAAGGCGAGCAGTAAGGGATGGGGAAATGGTCATGCTGCTGATGGTGCACGCAGAGGCCGTAGCCCTGGGCACGGTAATACTGTGCCTGCTGCCAGAGCACAAGAAACACACTCATCCACGATACCTAGCTTCATATCCCAGTTTGCAGGGCGGCGCAGGACACCACTCTCGAAATCAGACCAGTGCGACCAGGTTGGATTGCAGCAGATAATGCTTCCAGTCGGTTAAGCACCACTCTGTCTTACACAAAGTCCAGTCTCAGTAGCTAAGAGTTTGGTCAACAGAATCCTCACCCTTATACTCCTTCCACCCACCATGGAGAGTCTTGGCAAACAAGTGATCCCACACTCGGATATTCCGAGGAGCTGTTTTCATTGCCATTCCTTAATTTGGGCCTCTCACCAAGCCCGCTAGAAGAGGGACATGAGGATATCTTGTGCCCTGATTCCCAAACTCTGGAGCATCCACAGTCAGAAGAAGATGACGGTGGGGAACGACAATTAGTGTTTCACGAGGTGGATGATGATGATAATGAGACGCAGTTGCCAATAAGTCAACGGCAATTATTGTCTCAAGAGGTTCATGATGATGATGATACACAGTTGTCAATAACTGAGGTTGTTGTTAGGTCAGCAAGTCAGGAGAATGACCAGAGTGAGGAAATGGAAGAGGAGGTGCTGGACGATGAAGTCACTTTCCGCAGCCTGATGGCAGTGGCTGTCCCGCGGTACTCTGTCCCCAGCCGCCAATATTTTTCATGGTGTGCAGTCCCAGCCTTACACCAGCATGTGTCCCGTAACATCACCCGTGCCCTGACCAACACAGTTATTGGGAAGTTCCACTTAATGACTGACACATGGA
Source organism: Bufo gargarizans (assembly GCF_014858855.1). Classification (NCBI taxonomy): domain Eukaryota; kingdom Metazoa; phylum Chordata; class Amphibia; order Anura; family Bufonidae; genus Bufo; species Bufo gargarizans. Next base: position 29,098,398 of record NC_058086.1, read on the forward strand.
CAAGTGATTTTGTCCAGGGACGCTATATTTCCCTGACAGCACACTGGGTGAATGTTGTGGAGGCCTGGGAGCGAGTCATACCCTGAGATGGCACAGGTGCTACCGACGCTAAGGATTGCGGGCCCTACTTCCATCGGGGTTTCCGCCACCACCTACATTAGTGGCTGAAATCCCCCCCTTCTCCTCATCCACCTCCTCCTCCAACTTCTACCTCTGAATTATCATCTTGCAGCACCAGTCAGCCATCAGTCAGTAGCTGGAAGCAGTGTAGCATTGCAGTTGGGAATCGGCAACAGGCCGTGTTTAAACTAATTTGCTTAGGTGACAAACAGCACACCGCCGCAGAGCTGTAGCATTAGATTAGGGACCAGACTGAGCTGTGTCTCTCGCCACTCAACCTACAACCAGGCATGGTTGTGTCTGATAATGGCTGTAACTTGGTGGCGGCTTTAGAGCTAGGCAAGCTCACACACATACCATGCCTAGCCCACGTGTTCAACTTTATGATTCAGCGGTTTTTCAAAACCTACCCCAATTTGCCTGAGCTAATGGTGAAGGTGCGCCGCGTGTGTGCCCATTTCCGAAAGTCATCTACAGCTGCCGCCGGTCTGTCAATGCAGCAGCAGCGCTTGCAATTGCCAGCTCACCGACTGTGTGACGTGAGCACGTGCTGGAACTCCACGTTCCACATGTTGGCCAGGCTTTGCGAGCAGCAGAGGGCAGTAGTGGAATATCAGCTGCAACATAGTTGGCGCCTTTCCAGTCAGCTTCTGCTCTTCACAAGCGATGAGTGGGCATTGATGTCTGACCTCTGTGAGGTTTTACGGAACTTTGAGGAATCAACACAGATGGTGAACGGCGATAAAGTTATTATCAGCGTAACCATCCCACTTCTTTGTCTACTCAACCGCTTGCTGCTCACAATTAAGGCGGACGCTTTGCATGTGGAAGAGGTGAAAATGGGGGAAGAAAGTACACAGGGTGATAGCCAGACCACCCTCTGTTCGTCTTCTCAGCAGGAATTGGATGATGATGTAGAGGAGCATGAGACGGTTACCTCAGCTACAGAGGGTAGTACCCATGGAAGTTTTATTCCATCTGTTCAGCGTGGATGGGTAGAAGAGGAGGAAGAGGGTGAGGAGATTGAGAATCATCCTCCTGATGAGGACAGCAAAGTCTTGTCTGTTAGGACTCTGGCACACATGGCAGACTTTATGTTAGGCTGCCTTTCCTGTGACCCTCGCGTTGTACGCATTTTGGCCAACACGATTGATGGTTGTTCACCCTTCCCAACCCCTGCTACAAAGAGAACTTCTCATCTCTTATTCCTCTGGTGGAGAGGACGAGCAAAATGGTGCAATACCAGAAGGTCCTTGTGAAAAAATTGCTCCAAACATTTCCAGCTGACAACGCTATCTACAGTCCATAGTTCCTTGGCCAACCAAGGAGGGGAGACAAGGGGAACACACAGCAGTTGAAACAGAGGCAGGGCAACACTCTCCAAGGCCTGGGACAGTTTTATGACACCCCGCCAGCACCCTCAACCTGATGTGCAGTCTAGTGTCACAAGGAGGGAAAATTTTTGAAAGATGGTGAAGGAGTAGGTAGCACACCGTGTCAGCGTCTTCAGGTGTTCTACTCGAGCACCCGAGCACTTTGTTGCTCGACCAACACTACACTTCACCTCTCCACCTTTTTAAAGTGTTAAAGCATGAGAAAAATTATACAAATGTGGTATCGTTGTAATCATACTGACTCAGAGATTGAAAGTAAGAGTTGTTTTACTGTATAGGGAACACCGTAAAAACAAAACCTATAAAACTATAGTGGAATTGTGTTTTTTTCCCCCCATTCCACCTCATTTGGATTTCTTTTTTCCAACTTGCCACTACATTATATGCAGTATTCAATGAAGCCATTAGAAAGTTCAACTTGTCAAACTAAAAATAAGTCCTCATATGTCTATCTGAACAGAAAAATAAAAAAGCTATGACTCTGGGAATACAGGGAGTAAAAAATGTAAATGAAAAAGAAAACCAAAAAAGGGAAAATCGCTAAATTGCTAAAAAAAAAACAACAACTTATTTCTCTTAAATACAGCAATGGATCACGGAAATAAAGGTATGTTTTTATTCAGTATGGCTTGCTCTACCAGGCATTATGGCAGGTTTAATAGGGTGGATCCTTCTGACATATGCTCTTTAAACAACCTTGCAAAAACTACTAATGAAGTCAGACAGTTTTTGAGAAATTTTTGAGCCGTGAAGAAAAGTGTGAGTGCTCATGCTGCCTATAAAATGTAGAGTTTAAACCTAATTTCCTCTTCTTTTTATTAGTCGCCGTATAAATGGTACATTCCTCATACATTTCTGCCAGCACATTACCGTTTTGCACCCAGTTCTCTGATTATATCGCGTCTATGTGACTTTGTGATAAGCCTCGCTATTTACTAGGTAGCTGCTATACAATGCAACGTGAGCCCTGTTTCATTAAGGAAGATCATTGCCGGCTCATTACTGGCAGCAAATACATGATGAATTTTTCCTATTCTTGTTAATTAAATTGTTTATTGTTCGAGCACATTCTCCTTCCCCCCATTATATTATCTGAAGAGAAGTAAATTAGCCGAACTGCTAATGGTTGGGCTTATTCATTCTCATTTGCCTTAATTTTAAATCAATCACAAGCAATGGTCTTGCCCAATCTGTGTGTCATAATTATTACTTCTATCTCTCCGAGACAGAAAATCACCCTCTTGTCTTTAGAATAAAACGTTGCGATCATCAGTAAGCGATTCGCAGTAAATGATCTGAAAACACCAACATTTAAAAAGTTCTGAAGTTTTACTGAAGGGCGGTCATTAGCCCTCAGTGAACCTGTTCATCTTATGCTTCTTTACAGGACATTTGCAATGAAACGGGTTGTTCAGGCTTGGAGCTGACAGCCCCATCGTCCGGACTCTCCTGCCTACCGTCCCACCGCTGTTCCGATCCTAGTCCTGCGGAGACGGGGTCCATTGACTGTTGCAGCCAATCACAGGCTACATTGTCTTGAACATTACATCACAGCTGTGAGGTACTATTCAAGCCGATTTAACTGCAGCGTGAATTAGATTGGCTGCAGCGATCATAGGACCAAGCGGTCTGCCCCTGAACAATAAATAAGAAGATTTTCCTACCTGCCATCCTGTCGCTGCTCCGTTCCTGGATGCTGCAGCCAATCACAGGCCTTGTCCGCTTGAATATTACATCACAGCTGTGAGGAATTAGATTGGCTGCAGCGATCACGGGAACTGAGCAGCTGCAGGACCACGGACAGGTGTCTGCTTTTAAAAAAAATATGTTCAGGGGCACAGGTCTGGACTCTGAACGATAGGGGTTGTCGGCTCCAAGGCTGGACAATCCCTTTAAAGTGTACCTGTGTATTCAAAAGCTTTTGATATGTCGTAGTCATGTATAAATGGTTTCAATGGGTGGGGTTCCGAGGGTGGAGGTCCTCGCTGAATACTCAAACGAAGAGATCGAAGCGCTCACAGAGACTGCTGCCTCTGCAAAAAAAGAACTGAGCAATACTTAGCTGACTAATCCCACTCTAGTGTCTGTTTTACCCGGCTGCAGTGGAGATGGCACATGACTGCTGCAGCCAGTCAGTGGCTTCAGCAGTGTACTGCTGTGGCTGGGCAAACCGGATCTTTCAGTTAAGTAATGCTCAATCTTTTTTGCGTTGCCTGGTTTCATAAGTGGCGCTGTTTCTTTAAAGGAGATCGAACCCTTTGTTTCTAATCCTAGACAAACCCTTCAATAGATAGATTTTTTTAAACCAGCATTAATAGAATGAATGTAGTAAGCATTTTTATTTTCTCAGAGGAATTCCTTTGAATGACGTTAAATAAGAATTTCTAGCGCGGTTTGTGTCGTTTATACGGCTCTTCATAATCTGTAATCGCGGTTTGTATTACAATTTCATAAACAAACGTGATAATGTGATGGAGCGCAGACGTCGCCTGCTTTATCACCGCACCTTTTCCTTTTTATTCTGTGCATAAAACTCCAGATTTTACTATTGAGATAACCGTAAAAGTGCCGCCATGTTCCTGCTGCGTCCTGCGATTCCAGCACTGTAAGCCGGATGACGTCTCTGTTTCTGTAGGTTTCTTCTACAATGACGACTGTCAACAGTGATGGAACAGAATCCAGTAATTAAAGATGTTGCGTATCTGATCAGCGGTGCCAACTCCTGGCACCCCTGTCCATCAGCTGTTTGAAGTGGCCAGCGCTGCAGCCTCTTCTTGGGCCAGTGATGTCATGTTCGCATGGCCTAGGCGCAGCTCAGTCTCACTCAAATGAGTGTGTCTGAGCTGCAATACCAGGGACAGCCACTATTCAATAAACGGCGCTGTGATCAGTAAGCTGCGAGGCTGCGGCGCTCGCGGGAGCATTGTGGCCTTGTCAAACAGCTGATCATCAGCAAGGGCGCCAGGCTCCCACTGACCTATCCTGAGGATAGGTCATCAATTTTACACTCTCGGAAAACCACTTTAAAGGAAATGTTATCTGCCTGGAAAACCAAATAGCGACACATATTCTTTTATTCTAATCTGTTTTTATTTTGTGATTACAGATTTTGGCATTCTCTTTCCTGAACATGATTATGGGGGTGGCCATCTTGCTTGAGCTTTTTTTAACAGCATTTAGAAAGCATTAAAGGGGTTGTCCGAGTTATGAAAAAAAAAAAATATAGCACTGAAAATCTGATGGGCAGCAATATATAACTAAGCTAAGCAAGTTTTATGCAAAGAAAATATATATATTTCCTCATGTCCCTGGTTCTTTTCTGGCCCTTTGTTTACATGCAATAAAAACACTCTCTGCCCCTCCCCCTGCACTGCTAAGGGAGTGGATACAAGAGCTGCCCTGAGTGACATGTCTGAGTGCTGGGAGACTCAGCAGCATGTTGTATGTGTAGAACTACAAGTCCCAGCTGTATAATGACACTGCTAATACACACAGGATCTTCCCGCTACCTTCTTGTAGTGACACTGCTCTCTCTAGTCTGTCAGATCCTGTGCCCAGAATTGTCACTGCTGCAGCTACCCAGTATGTGCAGCTGAAGGGGTTAAGAATCTTAGGAGAGAGAGCAGACGGCAGTGAAGGGGGGGGGGGGGGGGGGGGCGTGGCCAGTACAGTGACGTCTCGTTTACAGGCTTGTAAACGACCTTTAACAGAGCAGGGAGAGAAGCTGACATCACAGGTCACACCTACTTTATGGCATTCCCATGGGCCATAGACACAATGGTCAGGAGGGGACCTCATTTCCTTCTATGGGAGAGTCCAGATGGCCAGATCCGGATGATAGGGGTTGTCGGAAGGGTAAGTACTGATTAAAGTCTCTTCCGTCCACGGGTTAGCTTACAGCGTATTTAGTTAAAGCCCAGAGATCCCCTTTAATGTTAACTGTGGCAATGGAAGAAAATAGAGGTGGGGTGTGGTAGAAAAGGGATATTTGTTCCTTGATTCTTGATTATCTGTCCATGATTAATTATTTATTTTTGAAGATAAATTAGTGGGTTGTTGTCTCTGCCTGTAAGTGCATCTGCATTAGATGGCGGCACTCTCCAAGCTGCAAGTGTCAGCATGAAACCCAATAAATGCTGAATCTCTGGTAACCTCTGCTGTTCACACGCCTTTTTTGGACGGCAGAACAGTCGATGGGCGCTCTGCCCATTCTGACAAGGTGAACAAATTTGCACTCAAAATTCAATTAAATAATAAAAAAAATCATTAAATAAAATATAACATTGATGCAAGCAAAAAGATAAAAGTGATGTCTCACTTACGCCAGCAATAACGTGCTGAGTGTCACCTTCAGAAGCTAGTGGAAGTTTTCAAATAAAACATTGTTATGGGCCGTTTACAAGGTGGATTTTCCCCACTGAATTTTTGCGTGAACACCACGTCAAAATTCCAGCAGTGGCCGCATGTGTTCTGCCTTCCATTGTTTTTAATAGAAGGAGAGCAGCAGTTCACGGCCCAGCGGTTAAAAGTCGGGACCAAAAAGAAAAGTGCCCCCTTTTGGCACAGTAAGTGGACTGTCGTCGCTGTCCTCTCGCGGTTTAGCTGCAGCTAAGTTGCGAATGGGCTTGCGGCATGTGAAGCGAACAACCGCAGTATACGTGGTGGATTTTGGCAGTTTCAAAATTCGCTGTTTGAACGGCCTTTTAACGGGTTTGTCCACTTAATGCCTCATGCACACAATCATACGTGGATCTGCAGAGTACAGATGACGTCCTGTTTTTTTTGTGGACCTATTGACTTCAATGGTTCCATGGTCCGCACACTGATATCCTATAGTTGTCCGGGAAAAGGGGGACTTTGGACTCATTGAAGTCGATAGGTCTGCAAAAAAAATGCGGATGCAACACGGACCACATCCATATGTTGTGTATCCACAACTTGCAGAATGCAAAATAGATACGCTTGTGTGCATGCGGACATAAATAGGACATGCCCTATATTTTTGGTGGGGCCCTGGAACGGAACAGCGGTTGCAGACAGCACATGGTGTGCTGTCCGCATCTTTTGCGGTCCAATTGAAATGAATGGGTCCGCACCCATTCTGCAAAATTACAGAATGGATGCGGACTTGTTCATACGATGGTGTGTATGCCACGCTCTCCTGGCCGCTATGTAGTATTGTCCGTAACATAACAATTCTGGAGCATCTTTTCCTAGGGTTCCAAAGTGTGATGTTCCTCTGTTATTATTCCTGGAAATGTATGAATACACTGGCAACTGGGCGTTACCAATGCACTCACTAAGGGAAGTAGTAACGCCCACTTGTCTATTTATTCCTAAATTGCTAGGACGAAGAACAGAGTGTGTGACAATATCAGTAGTATTTATGTTACTGTTTTGATCATTTTGAACACATACATTTCTTTTCTCGATATACCCAAAGCATTCTGTGAATCAGAATATAATTTCCTACCTCAACGCTGGATATAAATAGCCCGAACCGCGGGACGCTAATAAAGCTTTTCCCTCGCCGTATATTTCTGTAAATGCGTCGTTGTGGGATCTGTTTTGACATAATCTTGTTATGTTGATAGGTGCAGTAAATACCGTACAAACCTGTTATGTATCAAATCGCACATACTGTTTTTTGTTTTGGTGATGATTTTTACAGGGTTTTTTATTTTCATTTAAAGCTAGCAGGCTCTTATTAAAACTGCTGCAAAATGTAACATGTTATAACCAAAGGATGAGACTGTAAAGTATGATACCAGACTAAAAGAGACAGTGTGCGTCACATATACATGGCTTCCATAGATTCATCATCCATTGTCACTGGGTCCTAGGGTTGCCACCTTTCCCAACAAAAAATACCGGTCACGGTAAGCCACATCCTAAAGGGGGTGTGGTTGTGAGGGGCATGGCTTAACATGGCGTGTTAAGTCGATATGTCATAATGTGGCTCCCATTATTAATAGTGTCCCCAGTAATATTAATGCCCCCATTAGTGCCCCCAGAATGGATAATGCCCCCCATTAGAGCCGCCGGTAATAGTAATGCCTCTATTAGTGCCCGCCAGAATTAATTATGCCCCAATTATTTCCTCTCAGAATTAATAATGCTCCCATTAGCGCACCCCAGAAGTAATAATACCCCCATTAGTGCCCTCCAAAATTAAAAGCACTACCATTGATGCCCCCAATAATAGTTATGCCCCCCATTAGTGCCCCCCAATAATTGTAATGCCCTATTAGTCCCCCCCTAAGGCACGAGGGAAGTTTTTGAAGTCAGTTTTGCAGGATCCTGCGTTGACGTAATTTGTGCCGAATTTATACAATGTCACATATTTGACAAATTTGACCACATCTATAAAGGGGTTGGCCCATCTGCTATCAACGTCAGATTACTTCCACTTTTGGGACCCACTTTTTTCTTAAGGGCAGGGCACAAGAGGGAGGACCTATTTGACATTGATAGCATATCCTAGCAGTATTATTTATTTATTTTGCTCACTTTTATAGCACTGACATATTCCGCCTCACTTTACAGACATTAGCTTCACGCTGTCCCCCTGTGGGGCTCAGAATCTATGTTCCCTATCAGTATGTCTTTGGAGTGTGAGAGGAAACCGGAGAACCCGGAGGAAACCCACGCAGACACGGGGAGAACATACAAACTCCGTCCAACCAAAGATTCAAACCTAGTGCTGCAAGGCACCAGTGCTAACCACTGAGCCACCATGCTGCCCATAGCGATATGCCAACATTGTCTGAGATGGGCCATCCCCTTTAAGTCTAACACTTTTACACTTTCTATCCCTCTCCAATACTGGAGTAATTTTTACAATTTTTTTTTTAAGTTACAGTTAATAGTTTTGGCTTAAAGTGGCTGTTTGGGTGTTTTATACGGATGACCTATCTTCAGGGTAGGTCATCAGTATGTGATCGGTGAAGGTCCAACACCCAGCACCCCCGCCAATCCAATGTTTGAACAGGCTGCAATGCATACTAACCACGACCCCAATCATTGTATAATGGCTGTGCAGCTCAACCCCATTCACTTGATTTAGACTGAGCTATACATAGGCCATGTAAATGTGTGTCTCTTCAAACAGCTGATCACTGGGGATGGCGGGAGTCAGATCCCCACCGATCAGATACTGGTGAGATATCTTGTGGATAGGTCATCAGTAATAAACACAAGGGGCAGTCCCTTTAAATCAGCTCACAGGCCCACCATGTCTACTATCCCACTCACGTTTTTTTTTTTTTTTTCTTTTTTTTTTTACATATAAAAATACAAACGAACATAAACAGGATAATCAATAATGGAGCAAAAAAATGCTCACTCATTTGGTACATAGTTCTCATTTCATATACAAAACATCTGTGACCCCACCCTATCCCTCCCCCCCTCCCCCCCCCCCCCCCGTGGTTGTCTTGGTGGTTTCTATAGAGGATTTGATTTCATGATCCCATATCGGGGATTTGGGTTTTCCAGTTTTAAACTCTTCCTACCTTTCATACAATTAAGTTTCCTATTTCATTTTCTTGCAGGCATATTCATACCTCTGCACCCTCTCACATAACTTCTTCCACTCTTCAATATTTGGTGGTCTGTCCGCCCCCCACTCCCTGGCCACCACAACCCGCACCAGCATTAGACCCTTTTCCCATTTACTTTCACTTTTTCTATCCAAACCAATTTCTTTAATGTAGCCCAGCACCGCCATCGAGATCTCCAGTGGCACACTACACCCGGTTACTCCAGTAAGCTCCTGGAATACCTGGGTCCAATAAACCTGCATTCGAGGACAGTGCCAGATCACATGGATGAAATCTGCATTGTACATTCTACACTTCCAACATCTGGAATCATTTGTTTTATACATCCTGCTCGCCACCCAGGGAGTTATATAGGTTCGATGGAGAATGAAAAACTGTATCAGCCGAAAATTACTCGATATAGTGCACCTCTTTATACTTTTATAAATAAAACCCCAATCTAACGTGTTAGACTCCACTTCCTGTGCCCATTTACTTTCACTTTTAAATTTAATCACCCCGCCTAACCCCTTCTTAATTTTTTTATATATCTGTGAAATTGATATTTTAGTCCCATTACGATAATAACAGAATTCTACAAATTCTGAGTATTTTGTGATTAAATATTCTTTATTTTTAGTTGACTCAAATGCATGTTTTAATCGATAATATCTAAATCGTGTGAGGGTGTCTACCTCTATACTAAGCCCAATTTCTTCTAGTGTCTTCATCTTTCCTTCCACCTCAATCTGTGAAATAAACTTTATACCATTTCTTTCCCAAAATAAATAATCATCTAACCTCTGAAACTCACCTAAATGTATGTTTGTAACTTTTTAGAATTAGAGTGAGTGGTATAAAAATACAAAATGTTGCAAAATTGTTGCACAAATTAAATGGAAAAGTTGTGAAACCCAATACTGTGACTTTTTGAATCCAGAATTCTCAAGTGCAGGGCTGAATAAGTTTCCCCCACGGTATATATGAATTTTAGATAACGTTAGGATCTCAACAGAAAGGTCAGAGCAGTTGACTGTCAGGGGTTGTCCAGCCGTTTAATTTTTTATTTTTTTTTAAAGATTCCCCATGGTGTAAAATAACAAAAATATGTCATGCTGACTTTAAAGGGATATTCCCATCTGGGACATCAATTGCACATCACTAGAATATTCCATCAGTGTCAGAGGGGTGCAGGTCCCACATCTGGGATCAGCTCCTGTTTCCAGAATGGGATTCTGAAGTAAATAGACAGCAGCTGTGCATGCGTGACCATTCACCTTTCAACACTATGGGAGTTCCAAAAATAGCTGGGTTTGTTATCTCCGACAGTCCCATAGCGGTGAATGGAGAAGGGGCCGCGCTTACACAGTGAGCTCTCCATCCACTGCAATAGGACTTTAGAACATAACTTGCTCGGCTATTTTTGGAAGTCCCATAGTGATGAATATGTGGCTCCCTCTCCATCACTTTGGGGGCCCTGTTCTCTAGATAGGGGCAGGTCCCAGAGGTGGGACCTGCACCTATCTGACATTGATTGCATATTCCATTGGTATACCATCAATATCCTAGATTGGCCCAGCGCTCCCGGTATGATGCTTCACGATCCTTGCTGGTCTCTACTGCCTTGTCCCTGTTGACAAGCAGGAAATGATCATTCAGCCAATCAGTAGCTGAGGAGGGTCCCCAGTGAAGCCAATGATTGGCTGAACAGTTACTTCCTGTGTGTCAAGTGGGAACAGGAAGTAGAGAGCGTAGAGAGAACGGTGTGGAGTGGTGGGGAATTGGTATGGTTAGTGTGACATATTGTATTATACTGCATTATTTTACATAATATGCTCAGTGTGGAGCCTCTAATAAAATCAATGGCCAGACAACCCCTTCTGTCGTAACATCTCCGCCCACTACACATAGACCATCCATATTGAAATCCCTGAAAACCCCTTTAAGGTTATTTTTTTTTATAATGAAAAGTTTTAACACATTTTCAATATACTTTCTGTTTACTTTCAATTACAAGATTTCTGCTTGCTGTCTATTCATAGGAAGAAACTTCACTGTTCACCGTCCTGGTCATGTGATGGACACACAGGTGCACGGCTTCTTACCGCAACTTTTAATAAATATTAGATTAGAGAGTAGAAATTTGTGCACAAAATAATTTTCCAGAGATGAACTGTGTTATGTTTGTGCGAAAACCTCTGAATTTAGTATTTTACAGACCAGTGGTTTGGAGTTGATGATTTGGAATTGCAGCCTGCGCACCGATTTCTGAGCTCTGAAAAAGTGAAAGTTTCCATTTTATAGACGTTTCACAGTATCTACTGCGCGCAGCCGTCTGGAGGTGTCTTAAATCAGTGCAGTAGAATATAAAATAGCCAAAGACAAAATATAAAATTGTACACGGAGTAGCAGGCGCAGAATGCTCACTGATTCAGCCGTATCCACAGAGGACAGCCCATCATTCCAGTCTGAGTGAAATGTATATCTGTGTATCCAGCCGTTGTTATATCTATCTATATAAATCTGTCTATCTATATCTATCTATCTAGCTATCTGATCTATGTTTTTATCTATCTATCTAGCTATCTATTCATTCATCTATCTATATTTATCAACTCTATCTATTCTATCTATCTATCTATCTATCTATCTATCTATCTATCTATCTATCTATCTATCTATCCATCTATCGCAATATGTCTATATCTATTAATTCTATCTATCTATCTTTGTGTGGCAGGCACAGCATTATGAAGTGCCTTTTGCGCTGTGGCATTAGAAGAATTTTGATATCTTTGACTTTTTTGTCAAACCAGACTATTACTCTGTAATTCCTCTAGCGCCGTTCTATTGAAGCATTATGTTTAAAGAGCACACCAAATGCTTGAAATAACTTCTTTATTAACTTCAACTTTTCTTCATATAAAACACTGCTGCCTCCGCAGCAGATAGTCCATGTACAAAACACGTGTTGCATAAAGAGTCATAAAATGGCGGTATGCACAAGATGGTGGTTCAACTGTTCAATCTTGTCATTCAACATATAAATGGTGGATATATTTCTCTCTTGAATATCTCTACTCTCACTTTAAGTTATTTAAGCACTTTATGATCTCTCGGAGAGGTATATGTGAGATTTAACTAATAGTTCTACTTGCAGTATGCAGTTAGCAGTGACTATTTGCAGATTGGTTGAGTATGATCTGGTATGGTTGTATGCAATTTGGATTGCAATATGGAATATGAATGCTTGCAATTGTATGCTTGCAATGTGTAGCTTGCAATTTGGTGGAACTATAATTAACACACATATAACTGGTTCAGTATACAGTTCTAATCACAATTCTAACAATATGAACATTATATAACTGTTCTAAATACCTATTTTGGCCTCTTGTTTCCATAAAACTGGACTCTGACTGGAACTGTGTGTCTGTTCAGCTCCTCTCTCTGGTGAGTAATGATTCCAACAGGGGGATTCCCACACAAGCTGTGCGTGAGGCTGGCTGTAATTGGTCTTACCTTCTGCTGTGTGTGAGGCTGGCTGTGATTGGTCTAGACTCCTACCCAGCAACAATAGTTTAACCTTATGCTTTCTGTTGTTTCTGCTGTGTCACTGAGCTTACCTTACATTACAAAATGAATCTTAAAGGCATATTATATTTTTCTGCTTCTGTGAACACAAAATATAACAGTTATATGACATCCAAAACATGATGTCACAGTAAATAACTCTGCTTTTGTCTTTAACACATAAACATAGGAACTGTATTAAGGCTATTGGAAGGTCTAGCTGTACAAACATATAAGCTATACTAGCAACCTAGGACAGGTCCTATCTGGCCAGCTACACTTTGAACATTGAAAAAAGTTAAGTAAAATAAAAAGTATTGTAAATTACATGTTAGAAGATGACCTGGTGTTTTAGCTGGGGGGTTGGCATGTTTCTACGCTGTGGCAGGTGCCGCAGGGTGCACACTGATATCAGTTGTCTTTTTTGCGGTATATTCTCAGGGCAATTCTGATGCTTCTTTAGCTCTCAGTCACCTCAATGAACATAAGGCACAGAGAGACCAAGAATGAAATCCCCTCAGAATTACCAAGATCCAAACAGCCGGGTCCCACTGATCTCATTTGAATGATAGTTCTAGAGTAAAGCCTGTATTAGACGGGCAGATTTTCTGCAAGATGATTGCTAATGAGTGCTCGTGGTAATGCTCAGTAGCGATCATCTGGCAGTGTAATACTGCCACTGATTACCCGATGAATGAGCAATGAGCTTGTTCATCGGGTAATCCAAATCTTTTGACAGGTTTAAAAATTATCGTTTACAGGTGGTTGTGTCTAATCACGATCTGCTGCCGGCAAACAATGATTCAGTATAGCAAAGAGCAATGGTATAGCGATTGCTCCTCCCTATACCGAGGAGGAGATCACTGCATCTAATAGCAGCAGTCTCCTCCGCTAATGAGCAGGCGATTTCCAGGAAGGAACGCCTTCTTCCCGTCAGTAGCTGTCAGAATCGGGCTGTCTGATACAGCTTTAAGGGACCTGTTACAGGGCTGATGCCAGGCCAATAACGAGCGCCGATTAACATTATACATATACAAGTCAATTGGTGCTCATTTAAAAGACCTTTAAAGTGAATGCTAGTCCTAATAAATCCTAATAATGATCATTCATCCCCTGTGCTATTTGCTGTTTGTTGGTGCTGCATGAAAAATACAATTCCCCGAAACGGAAGTGGTGATCGGCAGCTCATGGTACAGTAATGGTGAATGAGCATTTCTACAAATGTTTGTTCCTGATAAGGACCCATAATCATGGTGCACAGCTACATCTATAGAGACCTATCATATCACTACTATAGTGACCTAACGCAACATTGTGCATTGATCAAACGCTCTGCACAAGCAGATATCTGAGACTGTAATCTGGCAGTGAACTCATATACCTTATCAGCAATGACCTAATACTCTGTGCCAGAAATAGCTGATCACAACACGGAGTCAATAGCCTCTACTGGCAATGACCTAAGACATTAAACCAGCAGTGACCTAAGACTCAATACCCTTAGTGACCAAAAGCAGCGACCTTCAGCTGTGATCTAACACTCTATGCAAGCAGCTACCTAATATACTAGCAGCAGTGGGCTATTCATTAGCAATGACCTAATACTCTATGCTAGAAATGGCCGATCACCCTATAACAATGCTGACTCAATACCCTGTACTGGCAGTGACCTAACACTCTTTACAAGCAGCGACCTAATATACTATTTCAGCAATGGGATATTGATTTATATCGCCAATGACCTAATACGTTATAATGAAAATGGCCAATCACACCGTAACTACATTGACCTAATGCACTTTACTGACAGTGATCTAACCAGCATTTCCCTTATGTGCTGTATGAGCATTGACCTTAGAGATGATAGTAGTAAAGACCCAACACACTATATTATACGTATATACAACCCCATACCTCCATTATTATATATATACTGTGTAATCTGAGACCAGAAGACTATTGTAGACCATCTTTGACAGCGTAGCTTTAGTCTAGTCATTTATTAATCAGTTCTTAACACCTATTTTGGTCTTAATCTGAGCCCCAAAATGTTACATATTTGCAAAGTTCACTTTGTATGCCACAATCAACACTTAAAACGGGCTTTCTGGGATTAGTATGGTTTTTAACAGAAATGCTCTTGTCATTGCTTAGCTCATGTACATCTTCCCCAAGCTCTGTCTTTTTCAGATTAGAATCTCTTGACCCGTTTTCACCATGTAAACCAATCCCTCTGGTTGGTTTCCATTCTGTAGGTACTTCCTGCTGTTGTATCCAACCAAATGCATTTCTCCTTCCTCTGCCAGAGCTCCAGCACTGCCCCTAAAAACACCAAACTAGTTTTTTAGCTCCTCCCACCCAGCTAGTTACATAGACACTCCCCTATCACTGACCCTAACAACACCCAGCTAGTTTATAGCTCCTCCCACCCAGCTATTTACATAGACACTCCCCTATCACAGCTCCTAACAACAACCAGCTAGTTTATAGCTCCTCCCACCCAGCTAGTTACACAGACACTCTCCTATCACTGACCCTAACAACACCCAGCTAGTTTATAGCTCCTCCCACCCAGCTATTTACATAGACACTCCCCTATCACAGCTCCTAACAACACCCAGCTAGTTTATAGCTCCTCCCACCCAGCTAGTTACACAGACACTCCCCTATCACTGCCCCTAACAACGCCCACCTAGTTTATTGCTCCTCCCACCCAGCTAGTTACATAGACACTCCCCTATCACCGCCCCTAACAACGCCCAGCTAGTTTTAGCCCCTCCCACACATCTAGTTACATAGACACACCCCTATCACTGCTCCGCCCATGGATATCACATCACAGTAAATAGGAAAGAGCTGCATGGACATAATCATGTGACCACAGCCCAGAACTGAAGTTAGGAGCAAAAAATGTAGAAGAAATACATTACAAAATTACAGCGACCTCCATAAATGATTGTTTTAAAGGCTATTGATCCAAACCACATTTAAAAAGTGGGCATGGGGAGCATAGCCTGCAACTTTGAGACAGATCTAGTAATACTGAAGCCAAAACGTGGCATAACTTGAAACTTGATATAGCTAGGGGAAGTTGATTCCAGTTCTGGATATATTTTACTTGAGATGGACATCCATCTAATATTGGGTCATACCAGTTTCAGAAGAACTTGTCTTTGTTATCAGCTTTCTGCTCTGGCAGAGGGTCCCAAGCTGAGGATCCCCTCTACGATGTCCATAAGCTCTTAGCAAGACAAGCCCTTCAATCTGGTAGCCCAGATCATTAGCCCCTACTTTAAAAAAATATATGTTTCAGTTTTCTTTACTTTTGGTCCTCCCAAAATCTGACCCAAGAAATGCAGGACCATCACCTATTAATCCATCATAGAGACTTGTATGGCTGCTGACAGATTTGTATGAAAGATTTTGCCCGATACTCAGTTATGATATTGGTTGACTTCTCTTCGAAGGAGAAGAAAAAGACGCTTTCGACACATTCGTCTTGAGAAAGCCCCAAGACCTCCTCTTGAGTATGATACTACTGCTACCATTATGCTGTATTATTAAGTTGCCACTATAAAATTAATAGTTTATATTCAAAGCCTTATTTTTATCTCGACTCGAAGCCCTGCACTGTGTTTAAAATCCCTAATTGTTTTTGTTGCTGCTCTTAACATAACTTACTTGTAAGTCAATAGACGTCGTGAGTGGCTGCGTTAAACGCGCGTTGCGTGCTTGATGGATCACTTTGCCACTTTTAAGTGTTTGTTGGGTCTAGTAATCTTGTTCTCTGGCGTGTTGTTATTGTGCTGTGGATTTCTGCTGAAACGCTCCACACACGCCTGTTATTATATAAATACTATTATAATGATCATCTGCCGTCTCCACTTCACTAATAAACAACTGCCGCTCAGTCTTTTTATCCCTGCTGCAGAGAGCTTGCAGTCTCTTATAGAAAGTAGATGCTAGGTTTCTTTTTTTTCTTTTTTATGCAAAGATGATTATATAGCTTGCACATCCTTTTTATACTCCATATTTATTACAGACAGAACAGTTTAGCTTTTTTCACTAGTTTGCTTAGGATGGTGATACTATAAATAATACAGATGGCATATCTTTTGGATAAATCAGGGACTGTAGGAATAAGGCTGTCCAGGCACATAAGATAGCTGTTGGCCAAGTGCATGTTATTTCTCATACACACGCCTGCTTGACCCATATGAAGAGGGAGAGGAAGCTCCTGCCAGACTCCTCTGGTACTTATGTATCACCCCAAGGACAAAAGAATCTGGCATTTGATATCCAACATTCCCATTTTTTATCTCCCCCGATATCTGTCATTGGAGGAGAAGCAGAAAGCCCTCATACACAATAACGGGCATCTGTCAGCAGATTTGTACCTATGACACTGGCTGACCTGTTACATGTGCACTTGGCCGCTGATGGCATCTATGTTGGTCTCATGTTCATATGTGCCCGCATTGCTGGGAAAAATAATGTTTTAATATATGCAATTAAGCAGGGACGGAACAAGCTATTTTGGTACCCAAGGTAGATGAGGCAAATTGCACCCCCCACCCCCCAAAATCAATTAATTTCGAATAAATAGATTAAAATATATTTCTAATAAATTTCTAGATTTAAACTTACTTTAAAAGAAACAGTCACAGATATCACAAATGGAAATCACAAAGTGGCTTACAGTTGACGTCTTCACTGATGTGAGTGGTTCACGTTCCATTTTTTCTCCATTTGGTCTGGACCATCATGACGATTTCTCCTGAAGACTGCAGAGTTCACTGCAAATGAGCCTCTAGGAGCAACAGGGATGTTGTCTTTACCCCTAGAGACTCAGCTTTCTTTTCAACTGCCTCGCTCCATGCACTTTGATTGACAGGGCCAGGTGTGATCACGTTTCCACTGCCCGCTCCTGTGAATCTAAGTGCAGAGGGCGCTACAGTTGCAGAAAGAGCCGAGCCTCTAGGAGTAATGGCAACGCCCCCGTTGCTCCTAGAGGTTCATTTACATTTAATAAAACATAATTTTTCTCAGCAATGTGGATACATATGAACATGGGACCAACACAGATGCCTTCAGCTGCCAAGTGCACATGTAACAGGTCAGCCAGTGTCATAGGGACAAAACTGCTGACAGATGCCCATTAGCATCATTATAAGACCCTCATACACATTATGAACCAACTAGTTTTGGCTGGATAAGCTAACAGTTCCTACGGGGTGTTCCCATCTTTCCGTTGACAAATGCTGGAGAAAAGGATCGAGCTCTTTGAATGCGTGTCATGTAATTCATGGTCAATCATGCCAAGTCCTCCATAGCAAAAGTGGCTTACCTCTGACTAATAGGAAAGGATCCAAACCAGGGGATTCCTATTCACTGATTGATATCCATTTGCCTTGATCGGACATTTAACAGGAAGTTGATATTCCATATAATGATGTAAAGTTACTAAGTAATACCTTAATTATCCCCTACAGCTCCTTTGCTTATATCCCCCGCTGGTCTCTGTTTCTTGACCTTCAGCATGACATATTTACATGGACATGTGAATGTCGCCGCCAATTGCTGCGACCTCAGTGGTGTCCATTGCAATCAGTGATTGGCTGCAGTGGTAACATTCCTGGATTAAAATGTCATTGCTGGAAGCTAGGGTGCAGAGACTGGCTTGGCACCCAGGAAGTGGTGGCACAGGAACATAAGAGGCATTGGAAGGTCAGGTCTCAGTAAATCTGCCCATAGAGCATTGTATGTCTAAATAGTGACAGGTGCAGACCACAATTGGTTTTATATAACCCTTAAAATGAATTCATGTTTAACATTTTACAGGAGATTTTTCATTGCCTTCAGTTAATAAAAAGAGGAGTCTTTCATGTCCTCCTTCCTAAGGGCTCATTCAGACAAACATATGGCCATGCCCAAATAGCAGTCCGCAGTACACAGGCACAGGCTGTGTGAACTTCGTACTGTGGTTTGGAGTCATTGACTTGAATGGGTCTGCGATCCGCAAGATACGGCATAAGATAGGATCTATTTTATGCGGTGCGGAGGCACGGACCTGAAAGCCCACGGAAGCGCTTCAGAGTGTTTCCATGAACTGCGGCCATACGGTCGTGTGAATGAGCCCTTAGGATCAGCTTTCAATACAAAAAATTAGATAAAACCTCTGCCTTTGAGTTCCAGAGTGAGGTCACTTGGCCATAGCACCCCTAGTTGAACATCCTTGTTATCAAAAGATCTTTTGGACTCTTGCCTTTCAGTGTCGGACTGGGGTTTTATTGTGCCCACCAGAGGAAATTTTTTCTTCAGTCCCAACTCGTTTATCATCAACAATGCCTAATATGTTTTGAAAGACAGAAATAGATTACAGCTCTAGAATATTTTTTTTTCTCCTGGACCTTTGGGGCCCACTACTGCATCAGAGCCTGGGTCCACCGGAGGATCCTTGTGTGCTCTGGTGAGCTAGTCCAACCCTGTTGCCTTTCTTCCACATGTAATGAATCTCCCCAGGTCCTTGGAATGAGTAAATCATGTGCCAGTTCCACAGATGTCTTTATGCATGGAAATAAGATCACCTCTAAGGCATCTTTATTCCAAGTTCAACTTTTCAAGCCTCTCATTATAAGAGAGATCTTCCATCCCAATCTGGTCGCTCTCCGATGAATCCTTTCTAATTCTCCTATATCCTTCTTTAGTACGTGAAGCCCCCAAAACTGGACCTCTCTTTATACACCCTATAGTCTTTGCTTTAGCAGCTGCTGCCTGACATTGAGCTCTGCTGCTCAGCTTACTTGCCACCAGAATACCCAACTCCTTCTCTGGTTCTGCTGCTCTGATGTTACAGTACCTTTATAACCCACAAAAATCATTCTGCATTCCGATGGAAGATTTTCATCGGCGAGCTTCTCCTTTAAAAACACAGCAGCGTTTCCAGGAGGCAGAGAACTGAGTCACTGTTTTCTCGTGAGCGATACAGAAAATCAGCATCTTTACATTCACATAACAGCCTTTAGCACAAAGAAGCTACAATTGAACACATAATCCTAGATTGAAAATGTCTGCTGTAACACTCAACGGCACTGACGGCTCTTATAATTTCCTTACAGATGGAGGAGCTACATGAAAGCTCCTAATTTTCATACTAGCACTAGCTCGGTGCCCCTGTAGCTCATTATTTTTATCTTGTGGCAGCTGCTGATACTATTAGAGGGGCTGACTTTTTTATTTTTTTTATTTAAGAGAAACATTAGTCAGTTCCTGCTCGATTCCTGACATGCTCCACAAAAGCTTTGTATTAGCTGCTATAGAAAAGGTGGCGGATTCCAAAAAATACCCTTTGCTCTTAGAATTTGGTGTCATAAACCAGGGGGTGACGTTCGGCTCATCCCAATCAGAATTGTTTTACGAGCATCCCATCTGTGCTGCTGTCAAGATCTCTTCTTCTGAGCAGTGGCAGCAACTTAAAAATGTCTTCCCGAGAACTATGGGAAACGCACTGATGTCAGGTTTTCTCTCTCTTTGACTATTTCTGCATGGGCGTACAATGGAAGCTGATGTCTTAAGCTATAGATATCATTTTAATTTTTCAGAATTGACCTTTACTAAATTGAATGTAACCTCTTTCTTGCCTGGAGGTTTTATATCGCATTGTGCAGAGGTGAGGCGGCTGACTCTCGGCAGGGCTTGTGATGTAAATCTTCCCTGCTATGGCTTTTAGTTTATCAGCATCCCATATAGATTGAGAGCCCTTAGGGGTAGGGGCTCCTTCTTCTTCTGAGTTTGCCTACAGAATTTTCCTGGACTAATACATTATTATTTTATTTTACTCTGTGTTGATTGTGTATGTAACAGATTGCGTGAAATTCTTATTTTGCTTTTGTTCTCCATGAGGGACGCACGGTGGCTTACTGGTCCCCACTGTTGCCTTGGGTTTTAATCCAACCTAGAGCATCATCTCTACGGAGTTTGTAGGTTCTCGCCATGTTTGCATGTTTTCTTTCTACAGGTGCTCCACTTTCTTTTCAAGGTCCAAAACCATTCAGATGTGTTCAGCTGGTTCTCGCTTTGTGACCAATTACTTCGTCACAAAGCGCATTTCTTTGTAAGTAATGGGTGCAATGACAGGGAGCAGCAATTGCGCCAGACCTATCATTGTACCCCTCAGAGGAAAAAAAATCATAAAATTATACTTACCTCATCCATTTGATTGCAGATAGCCGGACACCGTAATCTTGATTGAAGATCTAGCGCAAAATCTTGTTCGGCCCATGATGATGTCATCATGTCGGCTGGTGTGGTGATGTCATACGTCACCCCACAAGGGATTTCGTGTGAGATCTTTAATTGAGGTGGCGGTGGCTGGCTCCTCGCACTCAAATGGAGAAGGTAAGTATGATTTTGTTTTTTTTTTAACGCCATTCAGGGAAAATCGATTAGCTACCATGAAGCATGAGGAAATTCGGCCTCGTGGTGAATCAAATTTTTCCTGAAATTTAGATCAAATTCCACCTTGTTGAGTTCGATTTTCTCAATACTAACTGTAAAAATGAGCTCCATCCATTACACAGTGGACGGAGCTACTGCAGAACAGCTGATCGGCGAGGTGGTGGACCGCCCCTGATCAAATATTGATGACCTATACTGAATAACCCCAGTAACAACCACTTATCTGACTCAGAGCAGTTGTCAGTCCCTTCCTCCACTTTTCCTGGAAGACCAAAACTGCAGCAAAAATTTGTAGTGAGCTTTTTTCAAAAGGGACTTAAAGTGCAGACATATAAAACACATTACATTTTAGGTCCATTTTGAGGACTCATTCAAGTGAAATTCTTGGGAGTATGGTATATAGCATCATATATTTTTCAGAAATTGCTATGCTATTCACATAGCAAATTGGACATCCTTAATTGCTGAATAACTTTCTATGTGTGCAGTCAACCTTTCTCTTTTGAATCCTGCTTCATATATTATGCATGCATGATCAATCGAGGGATTTTAATAAAGCACTTTACTTACTTCTAACTAACACGTCCTGGTTTCAAATGTCTGTCAACCAAAACTCACATATAAAGAACAACCGAGGACAATGACCAGGAAACAATGGGGAATGTTTCACAGCAACACATCACAAATATGATATGGATGATATGGATATTCATTGAAATAACTCTTTGGGTTGACTGCACTAATAATGTAATATTTCACACTTGATGTAGGTATAGCTATGACCTGTTGACAGACTTTTAGGCAACCTGTGTTTATTAATCTTAAAAAAGACACACATTTTCTACAGGAAAATGCTTATTGTATATTTTACCACAATATATTTTCATTTCAAGGCAACATTTTAGATAAATGTTAGGGAACCGCTATGGGTACGTAATGCACCCCCAAGCATGAACATTTGCTTAAGAGTTTTCAAGGCCTTGTCACCTCCAATCATAATCACAGTTTATCGATAATGGGGTAAAATGTAATTCTCTTTTTTTTTCTTCATCTCTTATCTGCTTATCTCAAGGTCTTTCCTACCTTTCTTTGGGTGGGCAGTAGCTCACATGAAACAATCAAGCACCCACATCTCTGAGGGAGCTTTGCAATTTAGCTAATTAACCCTTCCTTCCCCTGCAAAGAAAGCAATTCCTCACATAAGGCCCAAGGATACATATGACATGTAATGACCCCACCACCTTTCTCCACTCTCTAGAGAGAGATGTAGCTATATTATTTTGTGCAATTTAAAGTTGTGTATGAATGAATGAAAGGTGTCTGAACCACTTCTGCTTCCACATGATATCACTACACCAGGATAAGAGGAAGACTGGAGCAGGGATGCTACTGAGTCTGTCCTTCCATTACTGAATACAGGAGAAGGTGGGCCAGAAGAATAAACAGCTGGGGGCATCACCAAAGAGGAAAATGTAAAATGTACATTTAAAAAAACTATATTTTTATTGCAATATATAGTACAATAAAACTCCATTTATAATGTCCTGTCCATTGCATAGTAATACTTTTTGTGTATCAGGATACGTAGGGGATAGTGCAGGGATCTAACTGCACTTACTATTTTTTCTGAGCGCCACCCCGTTCGCCCGCTGTGGCCCCCGTTGTATTCTCCCACCTTGTGTGCTAATTTTAGCATCGGAGCAATGAGGGGGAGACTGAGTCTTTCTCTGTGGGCGTCTCCTTCTCCCCTGGCTGTAGCGCTGTCCAATCGCAGCATAGAGCATCACAGCCAGGGAGAAAAAAAACTCACCACCTCCCTGGCTGTGACACTCTCTGCTACAATTGGACAGCGCTACAGCCAGGGGAGAAGGAGACACCCACGGAGAAAGACTCAGTCTCCTCCTCATTGCTCCGAAGCTGAAATTAGCATACCAAGCGGGAGAATACAACGGGGGCCACAACAGGCGAACGGAGCGGCGCCCAGAAAAAAATTGTAAGTGCCGTTAGATCCCTGCACTATCCCCTACGTATCCTGATACTTAGTTTATAATGTTTGGACCCATGAAAGGTCCTCTTTAAGCATTTTTATTCCATTCCAGTTGGATTGATTGCGAATGGAAAATTCATGATTAGAATATTCGCAATCTACACTAGGATGATATCTGACACTGGGAAAGCTGGGTAATAACTCACGACCTACACTGATCTACAGGCTTGCTCATCACTAGTGGTAACGGATTCCTTAGTATTCCACTTTAACTTTTAGATCATCTTTTCATTTTGTACCCAAAATAGCTGTTTATTCCTACCTATCCCTTTGATCAATCTCTTTTGATCTGTTTTGCACCAGATTCTTTTGGCTTATAATGGGTCAATCAGGTTTTGTCAGCATATCCTATACGTTTACCTTTGACTTTAAAGAAAATCTGTCACCATCAACCTCACTATCCAGCTATATGCATGGACACAAGCCTGTCGTTCACCTGATTAAAACACTGTTTTTATTTTGTTGATCCATGTTCCATGATACTTTCCTACTTTCCTTCCTAATAGGTAAATTAGGCCTTTGGTGCAATGAGGGCTCTTGTTGCACCCAAGCTCCACTTCTTTCTGTGGCCCTTCTGTGGCTGCTTTGATTGACAGGACCAGGGAGTGGCAAAACAGCGAGGGAAGGACTGACCACAGAAAGGAACAGATCTTAGTTGCAAAAAGAGCAACGGTGACGCCCTCATTGCACCAAATGCCTAATATAAAAAAGTATCATAACTCAGAAATGGAGCCTCGGATCGACAAAAGAAAAACAGCGCTTTGAACCACAGCTATGTGTCTGTGCAAACAGTTAGATAGGGAGGTCGCTGGTGAATTATTAGGTCCTGATTGGTGTTGTGGGAATATCCCTTTAAGATAAAAATAATTTCATCAATAGAAAACCAAACATCAGATCGCAGAGCACCGAGCTGCCCCCCAATCCATAATGCAGAAGCCTGCCCTGTGGATGCTACCACTGAAGACTAGTACTCATGATACAATTTACAAATCCCTTGGCATACCTTTGATTTACATACCGTACATGCATTTTTATGCTGGCATTTCGATGGCGGTGTGCTTAGACGGTCCTATCTGCTGAAATCAAAGTGGTCTGTGTCGTCTCTCGGAAATCTGCATTTTCATCTTGTGAAGTTACCATGCAGGTGCCAAAGGTGCCTTGAAACCTGTCTTTTCAGAGCGCCAAAGTCAAGGCCCCAGTATTTGTAGTCGTGATTATTGTGGGAGAGCGTCAGCGCCATTCCTCCAGGTGACACAGAGAGGCATTAAACGTCAGGTAACGGCACAAGATACAAAGCGGTGACGTCCCTCATTTAGTATGGAGCAGCAGATGTTCTTTCAGCGGTGAGGAAGAGACAATTATCATAACAAAGAGACATGTTATATTGTCGGATCGCGCATTTTGGAGCATTAGCAGCTCAGGGTCCCAAAGAGATACCTCGGCAGAACATTCCAGAAGATGAGCTTTGTAAATCTGAATTCCGCACAGAGCGGTGCAGTTTGAAATCTTCTGTTTCTGAAAGCTAAAATAATTCAAATACGCCCCCCCCATGAGTTTAAATATGACATTTGCATTGTCAGATGCAGATGTAGGATCTCTTCTTTAATACACTTCACCTGAAATGTCTGTTTTAGTAACTGCTGCATTCCCCGCGTTCCACCAACTCTGTAGCTTCTATTCTTATGACTTTGTGTTGTGCCATTCCTTTATTATTCCTGATTGAAGTGTAAAGGGGTTATCCAACCCCTATATTGACCCCCAGAATGCCCGGCCGCAGCCGTGTGGACATCAGGAGCGACGTGGGTGCCGCGGAACAGGGTAAGTATTACCAGTGTGAGGGGCCCGGGCATTTGGGGGGGGCATTATAGGGGTTGGACAACCCCTTTAAATAAGCCTTGAGACATGATTCTGATAATAAACCAGCACCTCATCTGCAGACAGCTGTTTCGGGAACAGGTTAGACTCACTAATAGGACAGCCCAGAGCTGCCACGAGGGCAGTACTAGATCAGAGGAGCCCGGAGGAGGCATTGTCATTTTCTGGGACCCGGCGGCCCATCAGTGGTGGTCGTGATTGCACACTGTAGGAAAAAGCACCAGCCTATGTGCGCTCCTACGGTGCCAGCCACCTAGTATGTATTGCAGGGTGGTTGTGACCATGGATAAAAGCAGTGTATAAAAGTGATGTAAAAATGAATCCAGCCGGCGAAGGAGGCAATATGGGAAATCCTAATACATTAGTAAGAGCCTTGTATTAACTTTCTCTACACGATAAATGCCATTTGATGAAGTGAGACAGTCCCTTTAAGTCATGCAAGAGATTGGGACAGTGTAGTTGCAATATCTTCATGGATGACCACCATGTGAGAATCCATGAAATCTACTTTATGTTGTATTATAACATGTTTCGGGACTGTATGACCCCTTCATCAGATAAATTACAAGCTGTCTTAAGTTATCTGATGAAGAAATCGGGGTGGTCCTGAAATACGTTATAATACAACTAGAGACGAGCAAAGTATTAAAAAATTATTTTCAGCTGCTTTGCCGAAAATCAATTTCACTACCACGAGGCATGAGGAAATTTGCCTTAGTTGCGAATCTAATTTTCCCTGAAATTCAGATCGAACTCCACTTTGTGGACTTCAGTTTGCTCAACACTAAATACAACAATAAACCGAATTTAATCTATCCTCACATGGGGGTCATCCTTGAAGGTATCGCATCTACAGTGCCCAATTATACGTTTTTTTACTCCCTGCCACTTGCTGTTTACTTATGCCAGACAACCCCCTTTTAACAAGCAGATGGAAACTATCTAAAATTCGCATAATTTCAGTTGCATTGAAAAAATAGCCCCATAGTAACTGTATGTCGATCCCTCAGTATCTGAATATGTATAAACACATCCACTCATTGGTCAAGAGAGAGCACGTTTTTCCATGTTTTTACCCCATCTGCTGTTAGTTTCAATTACTAAAACTCATTTCCTCATAGACGCTAATTTGTTCCCACTCCGGAGCTGGAGTGATTCAATTAAAAGGCATTTTTCTAGTTCCCGACCCTGAATTATATATACTTAGATCATTACAACTTGACAGCTGCATGTTAAATAGCTGCCGCAGATCCTTAGCTACAAGTTACGGGGGACCAAACAACTCCTGTAATGACCCTGTCAAACCACAAAGTCTTGTCAGGCGTTCAAAAGCCATTGTCCGAAACGGCTTGAGTTAGTCATGGGGCTTAAGAGCTCTCGTCGTATGTCCATTCCATACAGAATCCATCTTCCTTGCTCTTCTCTATAATGGATCTCGGGAATATCAACCATGCTATTAAATAAGCCATTTGTAGGAAAGTGGCTGAATAGTCATCTTTTTTTCCTTTTTTTTCCGTCCTATAAATGCCATAATCGCTGGGGGGAAAAAAAAACTCATCGGGGTGAAAAGGTTAATTCTATCACTTTGCCAGTATATTTCTTGTAAGCGTGTGTGCAGAGTACTCCCCGATTTGCATTTTCATTAGATTTAGTATTCAGCACTTAATGCCATAAATTTGTTCCCGAAACTCTTTAACTCCCTAGAGTGTTTCAATATATTGAATGCTATTTGCCTTGTATTACGTTTGGCAGCGCAATCCGCAGTAAAAATACTGTCAATATATATTCATAGCTAACATTGTTAACTAAAAGCAATATTGTTTCTCCATTGTAAACTGTCATAAATGTTTGGCACCCTGCGGTGTCAGCCAAAAAGTCACTGAAACATCAAGCCTAGAGAAATACATAATACAAGCGCTTTGATACAATGTCAGGCGTTTGGCATGTAAATACGCCGTCATTATCATACTGTGGAAACAATCGACATTTTCAAGATGGTTATTTTTAAACCAATAGATAAAATGAAAATTGTGCCGTCCTTCATATTAGATTATGCACCGCTTATGCTGAAGAGCCGATGGGTGGGCGTATGATACGGAGTGAACAGGCTTAAAGGAGTTTGCTGGGTCGCCTCCATAACCCTACAAATAATCCTTTATGAAGGGAGCTGTAATTTTGTAATGTATTTACTTTACCTTTATTACTCCTATCTCCCATTCTGGGTTGTGGTCACATGACCATGTCCATGCAGCTCTTTCTTATTTCTTTTGATGTTATTTCCATGGGTGGAGCGGTGATAGGGAAGTGTTGATGTAACTAGCTGGGTGGGAGGAGCTATAAACTAGCTGGGCGTTGTTAGGGGCGGTGCTGGAGCTGTGGCAGAGCAGGAAGAAGTGCATTATGGGTTTGGTTGGATACAGGAACAGGAAGTGCTACATACAAGATGGAAAGAAACCAGAAGGGTTGGTTAACGTGCTGTCAATGGGTCAGGAGAGTCCAAATTGGGGAAAAAATTATGGGGAAGATGTACATGAAGTAAGCAGCTACATGATCAGATGTCATGTCCATGGGCAGGGCAGTGATAGGGGAGTGTCTATTTAACAAACTGGGTGGGAGGAGCTATAAACTAGCTGGGTGCTGTTAGGGGCGGTGCTGGAGCTGTGGCAGAGGAAGAAGAAGTGCATCATGGGTTTGGTTGGATACAGGAAGTGCTACATACAGGAGGGGAAAAAAACTGAGGACTGGTTTACATGGTGAAAATGGGTTAGCAGAGACCAAATTTGAAAAAAATCATAGGGAAGATGTACATGTTGGAAGCAGCTACATGAGTAGATCTGTTAAAAACCATAAAAATCCTGGAAAATCCCTTTATTTACTTTGAGTTAGACATAGATGTGTTTTTACATGCACGTATTTGCTTTTCAAGGGAGCCTGTCACTTGTGCATACAGTCCGATCTAATGGCAGCATGTTCTAGAACAGGAGGAGCTGAGCAGATTGGTATATAGTTTCCTGGGAAAAGATTTACTCTTACTTGTATATCATTCAATTAAATTTCTTCTCTTTCTATGCTTAGGAGTCAAGTGGACGGTCTTATCAGTGAGCGGTACCCTTCCTTATACAGTATAAGGCCCCATGCACACGGCCGTTGTTCACGGCCGTGTGCGGGCCGTGGAACCGCGGCCTGGATCCCTCCTGAGAGCAGGAGCGCACGGCGTCACTGGTTGCTATGACGCCGTGCGCTCCCTGCTGCCGGCACAGTACAGTATTACACTGGTATAGATCATACCAGTGTATTACTGTACTGTGCCGGCAGCAGGGAGCGCACGGCGTCATAGCAACCAGTGACGCCGTGCGCTCCTGCTCTCAGGAGGGATCCAGGCCGCGGTTCCACGGCCCGCACACGGCCGTGAACAACGGCCGTGTGCATGGGGCCTAAGAGTGCATACCGAGGTGACTGTCAATCAGTTAGTAGGGCCGCTCACTGGACTCCTTAGCGCAGTATGAGCCAGAACTAAATTGAAACAATTGCAGGTTATATTGTATCATTTCTTGCAGAACTCTACATCAGTCTGCTCAGCTCCTCCTGCTCTATAATATAGTTTCCCACAGATCGGACTGCATTTTTAATGTGACAGGTTCCTTTTAAGGAGGGTTTTAGAACAAAGTCTGGTGGTCCGATGGGTCTACGATAGCTTGCTGACTGTTTACAGGTAGGGCCGGCAATGTAGAAGGTGATGCCTGGAGTATTTGGGACAATTCCAAAATCTTCAAAAGCTATAAAATAAACTGGGTCATGCTCACCTTACTGATCCCCAACTGCTCTGGTGCCACTGTTTCCTAATTGCCAAAAGGATGATCTATTGGATAAATGGGGCTCCATGGATGCATTCGCTATATACTCTAAACGTAAGGGATAAGTGTGATGTGAACATAGCCTAACCATGAGCTACCAGGATACCCTTGTGGTTAGCTATTAAGGGTCTCCATGAGGTCTCATTTCCCCTACATTGACAAGGCATGCACAGTGGCCAGGTCCACCAGATGGAGAGGCGCTCTTTGCAGCAACTTTCCATTATACAGGGTGGCCCATGAATAAGTAGCTGGCCTCCAATATCTCCAAATCAAACGGCCTGATAGTAAATCTGTCTTAGTTGCCGATACAAACCAATCAGAGCCCAGCTTTCATTTTTTCAGAGCCCTATAGGCACTGAAAGCTGAGCTCTGATTGGTTTCTATGGTTAGCTAAGACTAATTTATTATTCAGTTTGATAAAAATGGCCTACTGTGTCAGAAAGATGGGGGGGACATTTATCAATGCTTTTACTTCATAATTGTGGTGTAAAAAAGTTGCACATTATTCAGAAAAGTGTCTAGAAAAAGGGGTTGTGGTTTAGCTTCATGCCACCACCACATTTACTATAACTTTCGCCAGAAAGTGGCAGAAGTTATAGCAGAAGTCTATGCCAGCCTGTAGCTGGAGTAGACTTCACTTTCTGGCGCACAGTAGGGCAGAGATGCACCTGATTTGTTAAGAGCATTCTGCCTCTTAAAAAATTAGGCATATCTGATGCCAGTGCCGGGAGATGCGCCAGTTTTGATATATCTCCCCCATGGTGTTCTTCCTGGAACAGTGACTAGTGTGGAAGGCTATGTGCGAAGCAGATCAATTGAGAAAACTCAAGAGACCTTTGCCGACAAGTACC
The DNA here is from genome assembly GCF_014858855.1 of Bufo gargarizans. NCBI lineage: Eukaryota > Metazoa > Chordata > Amphibia > Anura > Bufonidae > Bufo > Bufo gargarizans. The sequence continues at coordinate 29,128,110 of NC_058086.1, forward strand.
CAGGAACAAAACCACCAGCTAAATGTTGTATTCAGAGTCTGGTTCGGAAATGGCATCAAACTGGCTCAAACATGAAGAAACCAAGGCCTTCACCCATCAGGGTGGCTGAAGTTGTGCATGAAATTCAGTAGCCCCCAAAAATTAACTAGAAGACTGTCTCAGCAAGTTGGTGTATCACGAACGACGTTTCAGCGAGCGCACCGTACCGAATAACGTGTGCACAGGAACTGACGGAGTCTAACCAAGCTAAAGGAGTAAATGACTGGTCTTGGTTCCTGACTGGAGACGGGCTACTTTTCTGTAGGCCACCCTATATCTGTTGGCCCCAGTTGTGAATATGCATAAGGGCTGGCAGGTTTTTGGGGCACTTGGCTGCTTACTACCGGTCTATTATTTTTATCATTATTGTCGGCGAGTGACAATTATAACTCTGCCCTATGATGTTGAGTTTATATAAGGCTACTTTCACACTTGCGTTTTGGCTTTTTGTATGTGAGATCCGTTCAGGGCTCTCTCACAAGCGGTCCAAAATGGATCAGTTTTGCGCTAATGCATTCTGAATGGAAAAGGATCCGCTCAGAATGCATCAGTTTGCCTCCGTTCCGTCTCCATTCCGCTTTGGAGGCGGAAACCAAAACGCTTTTGGTGTCCGTCTGACGAAACTGAGCCAAACGGATCCGTCCTGACACACAGTGTAAGTCAATGGTGAACGGATCTGTTTTCTATGACACAATAGAAAACTCATCCGTTCTCCATCGACTTTCAATGGAGCTCATGGCTATGTTAAAGATAATACAAACAGATCCGTTCCGAACGGATGCAGACGGTTGTCCATGACGGATCCGCACCAAACGCAAGTGTGAAAGTAGCCCAAGTTCTTTTATTAATTAATTTAATTATTTAATCATTTTTATAATGTTTTAATATCAACACTGTCACATACCGCTGAAGTTTGCCTCACAGGGCGCGTCAAGTAAATGTAACATAACATCTGTATAAATACAAGATCTTGATACATCTGTGCATATATCAAGGTTAGCTAACTAACAGCTTCCAGGTGACATTCCGAAGAGCAGTACAAATGAAACATAAACTAGAATAAAGGTAGGACATCAAAAGGACTGGGCAAAGAGATAACTCGTTCTAGTTATTGTACTGCATTATATGGTTTTTATGGAGCTCTCCGTGGTTCTGAAGTGATGCACTTTGTACTTGGCCTATACTCTATATAACAGAATATTGATGATCTACTACATCTATCATGCTATAGTCAATTTGTGTTCATGATTATTTAAGCAGCTTCCATAAGTGCTTCTCCCAAGGTTAAAAGGAGCAAGCAAAGATTAAACCGAGCCCTCCAGCATAGTTATCGCTATTAAATCACTAATTGGATGACTATCCTTATTATTGCAACTACTATCCACATGCTAAAATGATGCTTTAACCTTGTCATCATTTCATGTAGGTAATCAGATCAGTACTTGTTTACGAGAGATGGGAATAATGTACCGCCAGTCTGACAACTTTCTATGAGGATTAATATTTAGGCAGCAATCTCTTTTCACCACTCTTGGACCAAGTCCTGTCATCTTGTGAGTCATTAAAGGGGACATCCACCTTAAAGGGGTTCTCTAGGATTGTGATATTGATGGCCTATCCGCAGGATAGTTCATCAATATCTGATCGGTGGGGATCCAACTCCTACTGATCAGCTGTACGAAGAGGCCACGGCGCTCTGTCAGTGTCACGTTCATCAGACACATGGCCTATGTCCCGCTTAGTCCCATTCAATTGAATGGGGCTGAGCTGCGATTCCGAGCACACCCGCTATACAGTGGGCATTGCTGTTCTTTGTAAGCTGTGTGGAGGCCGCAGCTTCCTCAAACAGCTGATTGGCAGGGATGCTGGGAGTCAGATCTCATATCCATTTCTTCCCAGAGAACCCCCCGTATAAATGGAATGGGATACATAACTAAGTAAGGCAACTAAACACTTTGGATACAAGTCAGTGGTTTAAGGGAATAATCTATCGTTGTGAGTGTATTTGAGGTTAGTTTTTAGACTGGAGTTGCAATGCATACCTGCTCCAAATTTTTGGAAAAGGCGAACAGTAATAATAAATTAGGCACAGGTGCAATGTGGTTGCACCTAATTCTTTAAAGGTATGCCTGAGGGTTGCCAATATGTTTTGCAATAGTGATCTACACTGAAATTCTGACCATACTGTGGTATGGGAATGCACAGTGCTCAAAAAGTCCTTTTGAGACAGAATTTTGGTGTGCAAGACTCTAAGTGTCTAGTTAAAGAATGCTGCAGCTGTATCTGCAGTGGCTCTACTTACGATAGGAGGAAAGCAATGGAAAATTTACAGATCCTCTCTCAACTGAGCTCAGATTTTGGTCAAAGTTACCTAACTTTTGAAAAAACTTTGCATTAATCAATAGTATGGTATACCATTGTTTCTGGCCATTATATGACCTGTACCTAGCACTTTTTAGTAGTTTTAGCTTTAGTTTGCAGTTTTTTCATAGTTGGAGGGTAGACATTAGCTCCCATACACTACACACAGAAAATAGAGAAGATTCTGTTTCTTGACGTTTTATCCCGCACTTAGATACAGCTGCAGGATTATAGAGAAAATTATAAAGAAGTGCTGACATGGAAGGATATGAATAAAGCACTTAGGCTGAAATAGAAATGTTTTGTCTCACTCAGCTCCTGCTCACTCCTTCACCCTCCCCTCTCCATAGACTTGTATTAATATGTGTAATCTGATATTTCTGTGAGCTAGTTTGTTTAGAGACAGATTCAGCTGAAATTTCAGATAAAAAGTTAGTTTAGAAAGCAGTAAGGGAAGGTAACAGCTCATAACGGGAGAACAAGACATCTCAAACAACCCCATTAATGAAATGTTTGTCTAAAACTTGAGAAGTATATAGGAACATTCAAGTGAAAAAGACTGAGCTGCAATACCCATATATGCCACAGGGAGTGCGCTGTTTCAGAAAAACTCAAACAATTCCCTTAAAATGTTTCTCATGTCTGCTTTAAGTATTTTTTCCCTATGAAATATTCTTGAAATTCAATACATTTTTTTTAGCCTTTTAGAATTCAGACACAAAATATCAGGTTATCCATTGTGCAAAGTACATGTGCGGTATCTACAATTACATGTACGCTAAGCAAACATTCAGTGCGCTGCCGGAGAAAGGATCTGAATAGAAGACGACTAAACTGTCAGTGTGATTTGATGTATTCCGCCCAGTGAAAGTGCTACTCGCTATTACTATTATTGTGTTCCTGCTTGTACATAATTTACATTTTCGCTGCTATGTCCAGTAGTGGATGTTTTATTTGCCAGTTAGATAAAAGAACAGCTTTTCGCCTTTTTCAAATGGCCTCAGCTTTTCTTTTACTTTTTTATGGTAAGTTTGATTAGAGTCATAACTTTCTTTTTATGTTGATACTAAATAGTTTCTTAACCCAAAATAATACAAAATGATGATGGGTAAATTGAATGGGCGTAAAAATGTAACTGTCTATTACCCGCTATCTTTAGTCTTATCCATGTGCTTGAACCTTGTAAAGTGCTACAGATTTTGATTTGGGGTCGACTCCACTGTCAAGACGGTATTTCATTTCATACTGTTTGAATGTGCTGCTTTATAAAACCTCATCTACATGAGTGTAATACAGTACAGAGCAATAATACCTCACCCCTATAACAGTGCCTAACTCCTATACTGTACCTCACTACTATACTGTACCTCACTACTATACGGTACCTCACTCCTATACAGTACCTCAATACTACACTGTACCTCACTCCTATACTGTACCTCAATACTATACTGTACCTCACTCCTATACAGTACCTCACTACTATACTATACCTCACTCCTATACAGTACCTTACTCCTATACTGTACCTCACTCCTATACTGTACCTCACTGTTATACTGTACCTCACTGCTATACTATACCTCACTCCTATAACAGTGCCTCAATCCTATACTGTACCTCACTCCTATACAGTACCTCACTCCTATACAGTACCTCACTGCTTTACTGTACCTCACTCCTATACTGTACCACACTGCTATACTATACCTCACTCCTATACAGTACCTCACACCTATACTGTACCTCACTCCTATACTGTACCACACTGCTATACTATACCTCACTCCTATACAGTACCTCACACGTATACTGTACCTCACTCCTATACTGTACCACACTGCTATACTATACCTCACTCCTATAACAGTGCCTCAATCCTATTCTGTATTTTAATCCTATATAGTACCTCAATACTATACAGTACCTCACTCCTATACTGTACCTCATTCCCATACTGTACCTCAGTCCTATACAGTACCTCACTCCTATAACAGTACCACACTCCTATACTATACCTCACTTCCATACAGTACCACACTCCTATACTGTACCACACTCCTATACAGTACCACAATACTATACTGTACCTCACTCCTATACTGTACCTCACACCTATACTGTACCTCACTCCTATACTGTACCACACTGCTATACTATACCTCACTCCTATACAGTACCTCACACCTATACTGTACCTCACTCCTATACTGTACCACACTGCTATACTATACCTCACTCCTATAACAGTGCCTCATTCCTATTCTGTATTTTAATCCTATACAGTACCTCACTCCTATACTGTACCTCATTCCCATACTGTACCTCAGTCCTATACAGTACCTCACTCCTATAACAGTACCACACTCCTATACAGTACCTCAATACTATACTGTACCTCACTCCTATACAGTACCTCACTCCTATACAATACCTCACTACTATACTATACCTCACTTCCATACAGTACCACACTCCTATACTGTACCACACTCCTATAACAGTACCACACTCCTATACAGTACCTCAATACTATACTGTACCTCACTCCTATACTGTACCTCATTCCCATACTGTACCTCAGTCCTATACAGTACCTCACTCCTATAACAGTACCACACTCCTATACAGTACCTCAATACTATACTGTACCTCACTCCTATACAGTACCTCACTCCTATACAATACCACACTCCTATACAGTACCTCAATACTATACAGTACCTCACTCCTATACTGTACCTCATTCCCATACTGTACCTCAGTCCTATACAGTACCTCACTCCTATAACAGTACCACACTCCTATACAGTACCTCAATACTATACTGTACCTCACTCCTATACAGTACCTCACTCCTATACAATACCTCACTACTATACTATACCTCACTTCCATACAGTACCACACTCCTATACTGTACCACACTCCTATAACAGTACCACACTCCTATACAGTACCTCAATACTATACTGTACCACACTCCTATAACAGTACCACACTCCTATACAGTACCTCAATACTATACTGTACCTCACTCCTATACAGTACCTCACTCCTATACAATACCTCACTACTATACTATACCTCACTTCCATACAGTACCACACTCCTATACTGTACCACACTCCTATACTGTACCTCACTACTGTACTATACCTCACTCCTATACAGTACCACAATACTATACTGTACCTCACTTCTATACTGTACCTCAATACTATACTGTACCTCACTCCTATACTGTACCTCACTCATACAGTACCTCACTCCTATACTGTACCTCAGTCCTATATTGTATCTCAGTCCTATACAGTACCACACTCCTATACAGTACTTCAATACTATACAGTACCTCACTCCTATACTGTACCACACTCCTATACTGTACCACACTCCTATACAGTACCTCACTACTATACTGTACCACACTCCTATACAGTACCTCACTCCTATACTGTACCTCACTCCTATACAGTACCTCACTCCTATACTGTACCACACTCCTATACTGTACCTCACTCCTATACTGTACCACACTCCTATACAGTACCTCACTACTATACTGTACCACACTCCTATACAGTACCTCACTCCTATACTGTACCTCACTCCTATACAGTACCTCACTCCTATACTGTACCACACTCCTATACAGTACCTCACTACTATACTGTACCTCACTCCTATACTGTACCTCACTCCTATACTGTACCACACTCCTATACTGTACCTCACTCCTATACTGTACCACACTCCTATACAGTACCTCACTACTATTCAGTACCTCACTCCTATACTGTACCTCACTCCTATACTGTACCACACTCCTATACAGTACCTCACTACTATTCAGTACCTCACTCCTATACAGTACCACACTCCTATACAGTACTTCAATACTATACAGTACCACACTCCTATACAGTACTTCAATACTATACAGTACCTCACTCCTATACTGTACCACACTCCTATACAGTACCTCACTACTATACTGTACCTCACTCCTATACAGTACCTCACTACTATATTGTACCTCACTCCTATACAGTACCTCACTCCTATACTGTACCTCACTGCTATACTGTATCTCACTACTATACAGTACCTCACTACTATACTGTACCTCACTGCTATACTGTACCTCACTCCTATAGAATGCCTCACTACTATAATGTACCTCACTCCTACACACTCCTATACTGTACCTCATCCCTATACTGTACCTCACTCCTATACTGTACCTCATCCCTATACTGTACCTCACTCCTATACTGTACCTCACTCCTATAGTGTACCTCACATTTTTCCTTCAATTTCATACAGAGGCATGCGGTATCGAATTGAAAAAAGGGCTTCCAACCATAGGGCCCCAAACGTTGCACCTTTCTGAGGCCTGCTGTATAAACGGCTGAAAACTATTAACTAATAAAAAGGCATATTAAACTCAAATCAGTGTGCCGTTAGCCATGTTTATTACTTTTATTCTTTGCGTCAGTATAATTATGGCATCAAATTGAAATTAGGTGGTCACTGGGACCAAGGCGTATTTTTGCAACTCCTCTGACTAGTATTAAAACTAAACTTTATTTCAATATGTTAAAAAATATCAAAAAACTTCTTGGGAACATGCTTTAAAACCCTCAGGAGTTCAATGAGTCAGGGTCATATGCCATGTATTAATGTACAATTCTGTGTGTTTGCACTTCATGCTATTGCTGGATTAACAGATTGTGCATCATCTGAGTATCCAGATAATTAGACTGGGCCCCCTAAACAACTCCTGCCTAAAAACTAAAGTCCTGTGTCCCTACATGTTTCGTCTTCAGGGGAAACTAAACAGGTCAAGTATATTCTACGGTTTTCAGCCCAGCACCTGGATCTGAATACTTTTGTAATAACTTGTGACTAAATATATATTATCGCTACTGAGTTATTCATTGAAATCTATCTGTATAGCGCCACCTGCTGTTTTCTCTTTTTCTTATTTCTCTGTCCTGCTCACTGTGGCAGAAGCACATGCTCAGTTCCATCGTTCAACTGCCACTTGCTGCAGCAGACAGGACATACCCTCTGACAAAGGACACACGCCCAAAGCTGCCCGCTTGAAATAAGTCTATCAGAACAATTGGAGCAATGAACGGGGAGATCTCTGGATCCATGGGAGGTACAGGGCTGGTTCTGGCTTTGTTAGAAAGATGTTGTCCTGTGCTAGATTTATTTTTTTGTTTTTACATAATTCATGGCATAACCCCTTTAGGGAACGCATTGGGTCCCGGAAGACCTCTTTAATGGTAATTATTTAAAATATGCATTTTTTTCTGTCGAGAAAAAATATAAATAAAATTATTATCCGGGGTTGATGATGTCTTAGTCAAGGTGTCACAAGGGTGTCACGCAACAGTGATATTATGACTTGTCAAACTAATACAGGGAAATTTCAACACAATATGTACTTATATGAAAAGTAATCTTTATGCTGTATATCCAATTTCTTATCCTGGCCTTGCCGAAGAGTTTGGCTTCATATAACTATAAGCCCAAAGACCCAGGAGACTTATCCAAAATCTAGCTAATGCAACAGCCAGTCAAAAATACCTTATTGAAAAATGAGTAAAAAAGTAAGTAAGAAAGACAATAAATATAGATCAAAGTGTCCGCATTTGCTGTCAAAATAGGATAGGAACAGTATTAAGGTGCAGAGATGAAACAAACCAGCACTTATCCTCAGTGAAATCTATAAAGTGTCTTCGATTGCTCAAGGGATCTTTAGATATTGCATTATTTTCTCTATCTTATGGATAACTTGACCACCTCCGCTATGAATTTTTCATGATTTTCCTGACCTAGCAGCTTTTTGCCTGCGGAGAGAGTAATATAGTATTGATTTGGGTGTTAGGTTGCTGCCTTCCGTACCACAACAGGATTTTTGTAGCCTAGAAACTTCAATCCCTGATTACTCATTAGATACCGAGAAAGTTTTCTTAGATGTAGAATGCTAGAGCTTGAAATGTTTGGATGCCACAGTCACAGCCGCCTTTGTAGTAGATATTTCATTTAGCGTTTCATGGTAATGAGGCCTGATTGTCCAGAAGTTGCCTAACAAGACCTGCTTCGTGTTTTTTTTACTTGTATTAAAGTAGAAGAATTTGTAGCAAAAGAATCAGAACTTTATTCTTCTGTCTACAAGGAATAAAAAAATGTACAGCAAAAACTTCATAAAAAAACACTTAAAGGGGTTGTCCCATTGGATGCTTATTGAATATCAATAGGATATGCCATAAATATCCAGTAGGAGTGAATCTCACCTCTGGGACCTGTTCCTATCTCAAGAATGGTGCCCACCATGCAGGGCCGGCGTCAGCACCCGGCAAACCCGGGGCCCACTGTTCCTTAGGGGGCCCACTCATTTCCGCGGTCCCAAACATTTTGACATACTTTACCGCTGCTGCCATATCAGGATCTCCATGCCTGTGAGACAGATCGGAGGAGGACTGGAGGACAGTGGTCACGGATCACAGCAGGGGTGGAGCAGAGGTGGAGCTGATCAGCAGCGCAGCTGCAGAAGACAGCACAGCATAGCAGCCGAGCCGAAGAAGAAACCAGGAGTTCAGACGGGTGCCAGTAATATGAGGGGGCGGCCGCGGGGCTAATACTGACTAATGCATGGTGTGGTGTTTTTAGGGAGGGATCCCCACAGCCTCCACTCCACTAATAGGAGAATAATGAGCAACAAAATACAAACCTCTTTGTGGGGGAATTCAGACCCCTCCCCAGTATACCTCAGGCTACCACATACTATGTACATACATGTGGATGAGGAAAAGAAATGCACAGCAAGCAGTAAAGCAAACATTCCTAAAGGCTCAGTCAGCATGTCCACTTGTCCAGTCAGCAGATAAGTTATCAGTAATGACAGACTCACTCACTACTGACTGAGGCTGGACAAGTGGACATGCTGACTGAGCCTTTAGGAATATTTGCTTTACTGCTTGTTGTGCATTTCTTTTCCTCATCCATATACATGTATCATATGTACATAGTATGTGGTAGCCTGAGGTATACTGGGGGGGGAAAGGGGGTCTAAGGAATTCTCCCACAAAGAGGTTTGTTGCTCATTATTCTCCTATTAGTGAAGGCTGGGGGGATCCCTCCCCAAAAACACCACACCATGTAGCATTAGTATGTGGTATTTGGTAGCACACACACACCATGCAAACTCCTGTATGAGTCTGGTCTGGGGTCCTAATAAATTATATTTATCTTGTCTGAGGTCCGAATAATTTATCTATACATGGTCTGGGGGTCTGAATTTAGAAAACTGTAGAAAACTGGGATAAGAGTTAATTTAGGGGTTCTGGTCTAAGTTCCGAATTTAGGAGTCTAGTCTGGGGCTCTGATTTTATTTAGGATCTAGTCTGGGGCCTAAACTAATTTAGGGGTCTAATCTGGGGTCTGAATATAAGGGTCTGAATTTAGGGGTCTGATTTGGTGTTTCCGTTTATTAAGGTATTCTGCAGGCAGAATTTATTTTCTGTGCTGTGCAAAATGCCACAAGGGGGCCCACTAAGGCTTTATCGTCCAAGGGCCCACATGAACCTGGAGCCAGCCCTGCCACCATGTATAGGGAGGATGCCATGCATGAAATACTCAACATCACATCTATTTACCGCTATGGGACTTCTGAAAATGGCTTTGTGAACGTGTCCCCTAGCAATAAATGGAGAGGAATCCATGCATGCACAGCCACCCTTCCATTTGCCGATATGGGACTTCTAAATATAGTTGTCACGGCATACAGGATACAAGATACACAGGATATAACAAACAAGTGTCTAGGCAAGAAGCTGGGGATGGGGGTCACCTCCTGACAAATCCCTACCAGCTCTCCCTAGACTTCTATGCCCACATTCAGACCCTGAAGGTTGGAATGAATGTGTTTTCGTGCCTGGGCTGAAGATTCCCTAGAATCCCTGGTGAAAGGGGGAAAGAGGCAGCCTGCTCCCTCAGACCTGGAGGGAGCAGGCGTCTCTCTAACAGCCTAGACAGACAACCACAATAAAACAAAACCAACTTATCTTTTGCTGAGCAGGAACAGCCAATCCTTCCTTCCTCTGAGCCAGACAGAAGCTCTAACCCGCACAGGACACTGGGAGTGGGTGTAATTTGAACTCTTACCAATGACCCCACCCAGTGCACATGTGCTGCTAACCTAGCAGACCTTCGCACATGACCCAAGCAGGGCATGATAATAGTTGATCAGGTGCTCAATCTACGTTCAGAAGTCCCATAGCAGTTAACCCCTTCCTGACATGGCTATTTTCCTAGTTTTTTATTCCTTGCCTGCCTGAAGCCATAACTTTTTAATTTGTTCATTCACATAGCCAAATGAGGACAGTTTTTTTGTGGGACAATTTGTACTTTCTAATGGCACCATTAAGGGTTGCATATGATGTAGTGGAAAGCTGGAAAAAAAATCCAAACGGGGTGAAATTGGAAAAAAAAAAAAAGCACAATTCCTCCACAGTTTAATGCATTTTGATGCTGAAATATGCCTTTATTTCAGGCGCAGGTAGGGGTTAGTTGCTCTGCAATCTGCAACTTCTTCCCACTCACGCTAGGTCTAAAATTCTGGGCGTGGTATGGGTGGGGAAGGGGATGGGCCGGTAGGCCCGTCTCATTTACTAATTTCTACACCAGTTTCAGACATAGAGAAATGTATAAATGTAGGACAGCTCGGAAGCTGTCTTACATTTAGAACTAGCGATGGAGAGACTTGCGTCTCTTTATAACTTCGGCGCAACCACCGTCAGCTTAGGGGTTTATTAAGAATAAATGAATCTTAATAAATGTTCCCCTTTGTTTTTTTTGGCGTTCACTGTGCAGTAAAACTGACCCATGTTTTTCATTCTCTGGGTCAGTACGATTACAACAATACCACATTTACTGTATATCGTTTTTCTTGTGTTTTAATATTGAAAAAAAAAAATATATATTTTATAGTTACGTCTAGAAGCTGTGTGAGGCCTCATTTTTCGGTAGTTTTTATTGATACTATTTTAAATGTGTTTAACTTTTTAAACACTTTTTATTTAAAAAAAATTGAGGAGGTGACATTATTATTATTATTTTTTACTTTTTTAGGCCTCTAAGGGAACCCCAATGTGAAATCATTAGATTGCCATTTCTATTCAGTAATGGAATTTTTTCCATTAATGAATAGAAAATGGAGAGAGAATGGAGAAAGACAAGCATGCGTAGCTTGTCCTACATTCATCTCCGAGGTGGATCCCTATTGATATGCCTACATGTCCAGATGGCACAGCCGCTTTAAAGGTTAAACATTTAGACTCATTTTTTTAAAAAAATTGTCTACATATATTTTGGGGAAAAAATATTTTTTAATCTCTGTGGTGCGTGAGAAGACAGTTGTAGAGTGTATATATAATACTTTTAGGACTTCCCTTCTTTAGTTGAGTAGAAATAAAGAAATTATAGAGGGGAAGGAATGTAGCCACCCAGTTTGCAGATTTACATACTCAACACAAATTTACCAGTCAATAAAAGGACAATAGATTAAAGCAAAAGAAAATGCAAATCTCTGGAAAACCTCTGGGAAAAAAATCTGGTAAACCATTTCCCTGCTCAACGACTCCCGTTCCTGGAATCAGCACTGATAGTCCTTATTTAAGGTAAGAAGCCATCAACATGTACAGTGCAGGCTTTTTTAAGCAGAGGATTTTCACATTGAAATTCCTGGTCCGTCGAGATGATCTCTTGGAGGGACATTTTCATATACATTGACATCTCAAACTTTTTTCTCTTGGCTGCTTACCGTGGAAGAGAAAAGCTTTGAGTAATTGATGAGTAGTTAAATATGCAGGTGCCCACTGGCTAATTGTAATTCTGCCAGTTAAAACATTTCCTTGTCCAAGAGGAACACTTAAAGCATACTAAATGTCCAAGTCACACACATCATTCTGAAAAAGAGATTAGCAGAGGATCTTTGTAACAGGCCCGCGTCGCTGCGTCATTTTGTCAGAACAAAGAAGCAAAGTTTGTTCCTAAAATGTGAATAAATCATCGATCAACTTGCGGGACAAAATATGTATTTAAGGGGAGTTCTTATGAAATTTCAAATCTAAAGCAAATTCCTTATTTATCCCTTCTTTAAAGGGGTTGTCCCACTGTAGGAACTCATGCCCTATGCTCTTATTGCCAAATCTCCTCTCTGACCTCTAGGACCCCCCCCTACCAATCACTAGAAGGAGTTGTCGTAGTCTATGAAACAGCAGTCACGCATGTGCTTTTCCACTTTGTTCATCTCTATCGGACTGTCAAACTGAAGGTGAGTACAGCACTCAGCTATCTCCAGCAGTCCCATAGAGTTGGATTAAGCAGCAGCAAGCATGTGTGACCACCGCTCCATTCATTCTGGGGACGTAGAATAGAGGATAAGTTCTTATGGCGGGCAACCACTTTGAAACCAACCATATTTGGTCCAGGGACTCACAGTTTTTCCTTCTAAAGCTTCAGAACTGAATTTCCTAAGCATTCCCTGCTTGTTCAGTATCTACAAATAGCCTTCTGAAGGATCTGTTCAACAACTGAAGATTTTGAACGCTAGGCGAACATTCTGTGGAGAGGAGACGTTTCTTGGAAACAGCTTACAGTAAAAAATCAATCAAGAAAGCTTACAACCGAGCCAAATACACACCACGTGAAAACCTGATGTGCCCACGCCCCATAAAAACTACCGACAACAAGGTAAGATATATTACCAACTACCACTCACAATGGCAACATATGCAAAAAACCTTGTAAAGGTTCTGCCCAATTTTGAAAGCAGATCCAACTTGGGACAAAATTTTACCATCATATCCATCTATAGTGGCCAGACGTGCCAAGAGTTTGGGGGACCACTTGGTTAAATATTACTACTCCCCTATAAAACCAAGGGGAATTTTTGGCTCGAAAGGACCAGAGTGGGGCTGTAGCCCTTGTGGGAAATGTATTGCATGTCCCAGTATCTTGAGAGCAACTCATTTCACCGATTCGACACAGTCCAAAACGTACCGTATTACCCACCATATCTCCTGTACGACCACAGCTATTGTGTGCCACCTGTCCCTGCCCCAAAATTTACATCGGTCTAATGACCAGGAAATTGAAAGTGCGTGTAGGGGAACACGTACAAGACATTGACAAATCAAAAAGTGCTGATTCCGAAACACTTTAAATTACATCATGATAGCAACTCCTCTTTATTGAAGGTTCAAGGAGTTGACCACGTGGATCTTGGCATGCGTGGTGGTAACACCTCAAAACGCCTTGCTCAATGCAAAACCCACAATGCAGCAAGAAGGCCTCAACGATGTTCTGACTTTCGCTCCCTTTCTATAATTTTATATACATATTTTTTTAGTTTGCCTTTCTGTATTTGTTGTGTGGTTCTCCCTTTTTTCCTTAATTTGTTACTAATTCCATTTATTTATTTTATTTTAGTTTTTATTCCTACCGATCTACTGCCATTGGATACCGTCTTTTGGGCATCTATCGTGTTGGATTGTAACATCTGATGAAATGCTATTGGAACACTTCACTATGCTATTTGACATTTTTAGTTTCTATGTAGTGGTGGTATGCGCGGTATGTGCATGCACTTCTAACATACACATATTATTTATTGTATTTTATGGTTCTTTGTGTAAATAATAATTTTTTTGTCTCGTCACCTAATTAAATCATCTGAATATCTTTATGTTAATTTATAGTTTTAGCACCTGCTTCTAGTAGCTGGTACACAATTTAGACATGTACTTTACGTACACATACCACCCCTTTGAGCGCGTCAAATATTTTTTAATAATTATATTTTTTAATAAATATATTTTAATAATTAAAATAATTTTTATTCACTCCACCCTAGTCGACACTTATGCGTTTTTTCTTTTTTAACTTCACAGGTCCTTTCACTTCTATTTCATTCTTCACCATACATACACATGATTTTCTTTTTTCTTTCTTTGCCAGTATTTATTATTTTGTATTCACTCAATTTCACACTGATATATTTAGTATTTTCACTTTCCCTTAGATTATGTTTTCTTTTCTTTATGCACTTACTTGCTGCGGTGCGCTGCGGGACTGGGCATCATGGCCGGCGCGGCATCTCTACCTACATGACTTTGTGTTGTCATGTCTCCAGGCAACGGGAGGTACGTGTGCCGACCCACGTGACTGGCCATCACGTGGTGCGGCGCCCGGCCTCCCTATTCTTCCTAGAAAGCGGGAGGCATGTGCGCCGACCATCATGTCGCACGGTGCCCGGGCTTTCTTTTACTTGTTGAAGGGCATATGGGGGCGGACGCTCGCCCTCGTGACTGACGATCATGTGGTGCGGAGTTCGTTCCCTCCTCTGTGCCCCATATTCACCAACTATGTGGCTTTATGAATTTGGAGCGTTCCTCCTATTCGTTAATTAGCATCTGCCCATCAAATCAGTCATTATGGGGGGCGGCGTTCACCACAGCAATCCTATTACATCACATGTCCCTGTCCTTTCACACACCGGTTATGTGTTACCATTAATTTGAGTATCTGGCTTTTGATTGGTGGGTTACTGTTTAAATGGCTCTTACCACTGGGGAGAACTACGCCCCCCTGAAGAAGGTGTTTCCGCTGAAACACACGTTGGGGAGTGTGATCCTCCTGGTGGTGACAGCATCATTATGGGTAAGCTACAATCATAGTATGTGTATATGTGTTATCTAATGTGGGCGCCATTACAAAACTTTGATTAGTCTCTATCTTTGGTAGGCTATATGCTTGCTGTATCTCAGCACCTTATTACTGTCTAGTATATAGATATTTGCAGTCCTTTTATGCATGTATCCATTCCATGCCCATTGCTATACATATACTTTGTGTGGGTACTATCATAGACTTACATTTGATTCCTGCTTTATAGGTTGTACGTTTATTGCACTTAGCACTTTACAAACTATGTAGTATTTAGACCTTTGAAGACTTTTCTTATATGTGCTCACCTTGTACTAATTAGCTTTTGCATACCCTGTCTGCCGGGAGGTATCACACATTTTGTGTGTGTTTTGTCACCTCTATGTTTTTATATTTATGTACTCAATAAAATGTATTTTTATTTTCGTATACATTGCCATTTTAGACTTCTGAGAAGAGTTGTCATCATACCAGTCACTGTACAATAATGCAACAGAATACCACTCTGGTCTATAATACAGGCTGTAAGAGACTCCACAAAAGACTCTTTGCAAAAGCCCTAAAGCTGTGAGATTCCTCAAAGACCGATGTTTTTTGTCAGTCTTTAAGATTTCCAGCGCTGCCGGAGGATGCGCCTAATTTATGACATGGAGCGGCCCTCATGTATACAAGGCCCATCCTCCGTCATTGCGAGCACTAAAAAGAAATCTACAGCAGGCACAAATGAAGATAAATGCGGTGGGCCCCTGGGCCCTGCCCACTTCCTGGGTTCGCCATACCCCCTTTACCGAAAGTAGCAGGGCAGAGCAGAAACACCATTTGCGACAAAGTTTGTTACAACTGACATTCAAAAAGTCACAAACAAGTGTTTCGTGACTTTTTTCCAACACTTTTTTGGTGAAGGGAGATCATATATCTCCCCCTAAGTGTTTTGCCTATGGGTTGGCTAGACCTCTAAACTTCTCCCAAAGCCTTACTTTTCTTGGGAGTAGTAACCCTAGAGTACAGGTTCAAGCAGATTGGGTTGTCCGATTTTGATAATACCTTTTTGTTACAAAAGTCTTGCAGCGATCCTTAGAGGACTTTGTAACTATTTGCATCCCCCCATCTAATAACAATCCTGAAGCCTCTGTGTTATGTCATTCTTCGATTATTCCTTTTAGTTTCTAAAACATACATGTCAGGAGAGGTGACAGGTCCTCTTTAAATTTAGAAATAGAGATGCATGAATGAAAGGTGTCTGGGCCACTTCCTCTGAGAGGAGGAAGGGAGCAGGGAAGATACTGAGCATGTCAGTCCATCACTGAATGCAGGAGACGCTGGACCAGAATGAAAAACAGTAGCTACCAGAGAGGAAAATGTAATGAACATAAAAATTACAGCAGTTGGTGCTTCTGAAGCTGCATTTATGCTTTGGCACCTGGCACAGGGATCAGATTGCCACAGCTGGGCTTGATGTTTGGCCCTGTCAATCAACAGGCAGGTGGGTGTTTTGTCATCTGCAGGGACAACCCCTCATAGGTGAAGACCTTTAGCTAATGATATGAATTGATTTGCTGATCCCTAATAAAAAACGTACGATATTTTTTATTGCATGTACATTGCAATAGTGCTTAATTTGAAATGCTCTATTTGTTGCATTGTTGTGTTTTAACGTGAATTCAAAGACTTGAGAATAGAAGGAGCTTACAGTCTAAGTGAATAAACTTACAGTCTAAGTGAATAAACTTACAGTCTAAGTGAATAAATATATTTTCCAAATGTGATAAAACATATGTCAGACAAATGACATACAGATTAGTAAAGGTAAATAACAATCAATCACCTGGCCTGCAAAGCAGTGGGGGAGCTCCTGTCGCCATGCTGCCCATGTAGCACATCTCCAACACCCCATGGTAATACAAGAGAAAGATAATGACCTACGACATCTTTCCTGGATGATGTTCTCATTAGAGCTTAGTTTCATACATGCGTACTATCCAGAACGCATGTCCTGCGAGCTAACCACTCTGGAATGTGGTCTGGTGGTCATCCGGCACAAAACAATCACTTTGTATAGGTTAACTAACTATCCCTAATTCACTACATTACAAGGAATATAAAAGGTAATGTAATATTTAAAGGTGAAGGAACCAATCAGTACTTTATTTAAAAAAAATAACTTCTAACACAGTAAGACCTTTCACAGATAACCCCTTTAACCTCTTAAGGACACATGACGTACCGGTACGTCATGATGTCCTGGTACTTAAGGACACATGACGTACCGGTACGTCATGAATGGTTCCGATCACCGCCGCTCGGCGGGCGGTGATCGGAACCCGGTGCCTGCTCAAATCATTGAGCAGGCACCTGGGGCAAATGCGCCGGGGGGTCCTGTGACCCCCCCATGTCGGCGATCGCAGAAAACCGCAGGTCAATTCAGACCTGCGGTTTTCTGCGTTTCCGGGTTATTCGGGTCTCTGAAGACCCGATAACCCGGAACAGGATGGTGATGGTGGTGTGATTTCACTCCACCAATCACCATCCAGCGATCCTGAGTGGTGATGGTGACATCACCACTCAGGATCGCTTTCTGATTGGTCAGTGGGCGGTCCGGCGGCAGATTCAAAAGAGGCCGGCGCTCCTCTCCTCCTCCTTTTGTGTTCCGGAGCCGGAGGAGAGAGGAGCTGCCTGCACGTGTCTGCTGCCGCTGCCTGCACCCGATCTGTGCCCCCAGGACCCGATCTCTGCCACCAGCACCCCCCATCAGGTACATAGGGACAGCTAGGGAAAGTTTGGGTTAGGCAGGGAAAAAAAGGGAAAGTTAGTTTTTTTCACTTTTCATTGCATCACCCTAGTTAGCACAGCACAGCTGTGTGACCCTAGACCCCCCAGGGGTGCTGCCACTTGCCCCCCCCTGCCCCCCCTCCCCCCCCCCCCACTTTTTTGGGGTGCAGGATTTATTATTATTTTTTTTTTGTGTACGCTGACTGTGGCCGGCACTCTTAGTGTCCGGCCACTGTTAGCGCATCGCACACCCCACCGCTGATCAACTTCGGACGGTTGATCAGCGGTTTTGAATTTTTTTTTCCACATTTTTTGGCCTTTTTTTTAGTCAGTTTATTTTTTTATTTTTTTAGTTTTAGGGTGAGTTCGTGAACACCCGTGCCCCCACACACACGCACACAAAATAAAGAGTTACACACACGCACATATACACGCAGACACACACTCCCCTATGGCCCGCCGGACGTTCTCGGCCGAGGAGGCATACGCCCAGCTTGCCTCCGAATCCGAGAGTCCCAGTGAGGATGAGGATGACCCCACATTCCTGTTGTCATCCGCATCCTCCTCATCATCTAGCGATGATGATGAGCCCCCAAGGCGGCGGAGACGCCGCCAGGCGGAGCAAGGGGACCGCCATGTTAGGGACCCTGTGGCCCAGCCTAGTACGAGCAGCTCTGGGGCTCGTACTGGTTTCCCGGCCCACCAGTTAAATCCACCGGAGCACCCTGCCGGTGAATTTGTCTGGTGTAGCCCAGAGCGATACGAGCCCGTGATTCCTGATTTTGTAGGCCAATCAGGAATCCAGATTTCCACAGTGGGCTACACTGAATATGACTTTTTTCGTCATTTTTTCAGTGACCCACTGGTAAATCTGATGGTGGAGCAGACGAATCTGTACGCCCAACAGTTCGTCGCTCAACACCCGGGCTCCTTTTTGGCCAGGCCCGGTGGCTGGACGCCGGTCAGTGCAGCCGAAATGAGGACATTTTGGGGCCTCGTGCTGCATATGGGCCTGGTCAAGAAACCCAGTCTCAGGCTGTACTGGAGTGGGGACGTCCTATACCAGACCCCACTTTACAGTACAGCCATGACACGCTCCCGGTTTGAGGCCATTCGGAAATGTCTGCATTATTCCGATAATGCAGCATGTCCCCCCCGAGGTGATCCTGCCCATGACCGTCTGTACAAGATACGGCCGGTCATCGATCACTTTGGGGCCAAATTCATGGAGGCCTATGTACCTGGAAGAGAGGTCGCGGTTGATGAGTCTCTCATTGCGTTCAAGGGGAGACTCATTTTCCGCCAGTATGTGCCCACCAAGCGAGCGAGGTATGGCGTGAAGCTATACAAAATTTGTGAGAGTACCTCTCTATAAAACTCTATAAAAACTCTATAAAAATCTCCTCTATAAAAATACCCCATGATCCAACCCCCCCAGATTAACACGGTCCAAAAAAAAAAAAAAAAGTGCAAAAAAAGATTTTTTTTTGTCACCAAACATAACAAAAAATTTAATAGCAAGCGATCAAAAAGTCATATAGCCCCCAAAATAGTGCCAGAAAAACCGTCCGCTCGTCCCGCAAAAATGAGCCCCCACATAAGATAATCAGATAAAAAATAAATAAAAAAAATGACACCTAGACTTTAGAGATACCAAAAAAATGTTTGGGTATCAAAAAGGATAATATAGTCAAAAACCTAAATGATTATAAAAAACAGTAGACTTATTAGGTATCGCCGCGTCCGTAAGAATCTCCTCTATAAAAATATCCCATGACCAAACCCCCCAGATTAACACGGTTAAAAAAAAAAAATGAAAACGGTGCCAAAAACTCCATTTTTGGCACTTTTTCATTTCAATCCGTTTTTTTCGGTAACAAAACAAGGGTTAACAACCAAACAAAAGTTAATATTTATTACCCTGATACTGCAGTTTACAGAAATGCCATATTTGTGGTCGTAAACTGCTGTATCAGTAAAAGGGAGGCCGCAAAAGGAAAGGACCGACATGGTTTCTGGAAGGCCGATTTTGATGGCCTTTTTTATTGACACCATGTCCCTTTTGAAGCCCCCCTGATGCCCCCCTAGAGTAAAAACTCCCTAAAAGTGACCCCATCTAAGAAACTACACCCCTCAAGGTATTCAAAACTGATTATACAAACTTTATTAACCCTTTAGGTGTTCCTCAACAGTTAATGGCAAATGGAGATGAAATTTCAGAATCTCAATTTTTGGTAACCTTGCCTCACAAAAATGTAATATAGAGCAACCAAAAATCATCTGTACCCTAAAAATAGTCCCCCAAATAATGCCACCTTATCCCATAGTTTCCAAAATGGGGTCACTTTTAGGGAGTTTCTACTCCAGGGGTGCATCAGGGGGGTTGAAACAGGACACGGTGTAAATAAACCGGTCCATAAAAATCAGCCCTCCAAAAACCAAACGGCGCACCTTTCCCTCTACGCCCCGCTGTGTGGCCGTACAGTAGTTTACGGCCACATATTGGGTGTTTCTGTAAACGGCAGAGTCAGGGCAATAAAGATACAGTCTTGTTTGGCTGTTAACCCTTGCTTTGTTAGTGGAAACAATGGGTTAAAATGGAAAATTAGACAAAAAAATCTAATTCTCAAATTTCATCCCCATTTGTCAATAACTCTTGCGCAACACCTAAAGGGTTAACGACGTATATAAAATCAGTTTTGAATACCTTGAGGGGTGTACTTTCTTAGATGGGGTCACTTTTAGGGAGTTTCTACTCCAGGGGTGCATCAGGGGGGTTGAAACAGGACACGGTGTAAATAAACCGGTCCATAAAAATCAGCCCTCCAAAAACCAAACGGCGCACCTTTCACTCTACGCCCCGCTGTGTGGCCGTACAGTAGTTTACGGCCACATATTGGGTGTTTCTGTAAACGGCAGAGTCAGGGCAATAAAGATACAGTCTTGTTTGGCTGTTAACCCTTGCTTTGTTAGTGGAAAAAATGGGTTAAAATGGAAAATTAGACAAAAAAATCTAATTCTCAAATTTCATCCCCATTTGTCAATAACTCTTGCGCAACACCTAAAGGGTTAACGACGTATATAAAATCAGTTTTGAATACCTTGAGGGGTGTACTTTCTTAGATGGGGTCACTTTTAGGGAGTTTCTGCTCTAGGGGTGCATCAGGGGGGCTTCAAATGGGACATGGTGTAAATAAACCAGTCCATAAAAATCAGCCTTCCAAAAACCATACGGCGCACCTTTCACTCTACGCCCCGCTGTGTGGCCGTACAGTAGTTTACGGCCACATATTGGGTGTTTCTGTAAACGGCAGAGTCAGGGCAATAAAGATACAGTCTTGTTTGGCTGTTAACCCTTGCTTTGTTAGTGGAAAAAATGGGTTAAAATGGAAAATTAGACAAAAAAATGAAATTCTCAAATTTCTTCCCCATTTGCCAATAACTCTTGTGCAACACCTAAAGGGTTAACGACGTATGTAAAATCAGTTTTGAATACCTTGAGGGGTGTAGTTTCTTAGATGGGGTCATTTTTGGGAGGTTTCTATTATCTAAGCCTCACAATATGACTTCAAACCTGAACTGGTCCATAAAAAGTGGGATTTTGAAGATTTCTGAAAAATTTCAAAATTTGCTTCTAAACTTCTAAGCCTTGTAACATCCCCAAAAAATAAAATATCATTCCCAAAATGCTACAAACATGAAGTAGACATATGGGGAATGTAAAGTCATCACAATTTTTGGGGGTATTACTATGTATTACAGAAGTAGAGAAACTGAAACTTTGAAATTTGCTAATTTTTGCAATTTTGGGGTAAATTAGGTATTATTTTGTGCAAAAAAAATAATTTTTTTGACTTCATTTTACCACTGTCATGAAGTACAATATGTGACGAAAAAACAATCTCAGAACGGCCTGGATAAGTCAAAGCGTTTTAAAGTTATGTGCACTTAAAGTGACCCTGGTCAGATTTGCAAAAAATGGCCTGGTCCTTAAGGTGAAATAAGGCTGTGTCCCTATGGGGTTAAAATGGTGATTCTCGAATTGTTGACATTAGAACTTAGAAATGTAGGAGAAAGACCTACTGTAATTCAGATGGCAGTAATTTCCATCCTTGTGCTCTCTAGACTTCCCTTGCAAAGCACATAAACCCATTATGAAATCCATTTCGGTTCACAGCATGCACCCTTCTTGCCCATTTTCCATTCAAGACTCATTAATTCAAATGGATCTGGAAAAATGAGCAGACCCAACCAGTTGTCATATGGGCGTCCATATATGTTTGTGTTTTGAAGGTAGAAATTGGAACGGCAGCCTAAATCAGGCCTTACATATGTGTATCCTGAGATGATCCTTTCCCGTTCATGCCAAGTGACTTCAAAGCAAATACTTCAGAGAGAGCGATTCTTACGCCAGTGTTTCAATGCAAAACAAATGGACGGTTATGAGCAGCTTATCAATGAGCGTCACTTGTGCTTCTCTCTCATTGCCACCCATTAAATCATTAATTTCAGTCTCCAAACACTTGAGACATCACACGTTCCCAGTAGGGTGCCTTGGAGGCTCAGGTTGGGGGTGGATGAAGGTCACCATCTATCACCGCTCATTCCTGTATCAGTTATTCCTGTTTGTGACTTTAGCGTTGCTGACTAATGTTCTGTCTGCTTCTCGCCAATACGCATTATCTATGTTAGGGGATTGATTTTGTAATTAACATAAGCTATATATTCTTGAAAACACGGAAGCTAAGAGCGAAGCATAAAATTGATGTAATACCTCTCAGGATCTGAAGATTTTTTTTGGTGGTCAGTGCTTGAGACTAATACTCTGAGTACCGTGAAGCGTTCTACTTACAGCTGGAGGACAAATCCGTGTCCATTAATACTGTATGGGGGAAACAGACAGTGTGACCTCCATCCTCCTCCTTCCCGCAGCGGTTTCGTACATATAGCATGTCCTGGGTACTGTTGTATATGACCACCAGAAGTACAGTAATTCTACTTTATGGTGCTTATATATCATAATAAAGACTATCGTTATTCCCTAGGAGAGCATACTCAATATATCGGTCATATACTACACTTATGACTTAGTTTACCTAAAGGAACTAGAACATACCCTAGAATATTTAACTAGTTGAAGACCAAAGCATTTTCCAGTTCACATTCATGATTTTAGCGGATTTGGTTATTGAAATCATTTTTGTGTCCTATTTCAGTGATACGAAGGGCTTTATTTTCATAATATTTTTATTATTATTTGTTATTGTGTGTTTTTTATGTCCACGAAAATGGAAAAAAATGGAAAAGTATTTTTCTCTACATTATTATTTGTTATTGTGTGTTTTTTATGTCCACAAAAATGGAAAAAACTGGAAAAGTATTTTTCTCTACTTTTTAATTAGGACTAAGAGCATCTATAATCCTTTTTTTAAATTGTGTCTCCTTTGCATTACCTTCATTTTTTTGTATGGCCTCATGCACACAACTGTTTGTGCTTTGTGGTCTGCAAATCATGGATCTGCAAAACACGGATCCCGGCCGTGTGCGTGCCACCATTTTGTTTTAACTTCCTGTAGAAATGTTCTATCCTTGTTCACAAAACAGTCATGAATGGGACATGTTCTATAATTTTTGCAGAAATGATAAATGGATGTGGACAGCACACCATGAATGGGTCTACATCTGATCTGCAAAAAATACAGATTGGATGTGGACTAAAAATACACTCGGTCTAAGAGGTATAAAGTTTGCAACTGGCCAGGAAAAAGGCTTGAAAATGTGATATGCTATATAAGTGAGCAAATAAAATACAAAAATGTGGGATGTTAGTGGTGTTTTAACCTCCATGAGTAGTCAAAAAGAAGACAACAATATAGACAACAAAATGCCCTTTTAGCTATGGCAACATTTCCAAAAGAACAAGCAGGACTGCTGGGAGTTTCTCATTGTACCCACTGCCAATCCCCTGCCGGTACCGTTACTCGGCTTACCAAGTGACCACTAGACCAGTGGTCTTCATGGTTCTGCCTGTCACTGGTTTATGGTGGATCACAGCTGTGACCAGTGATTGGCTAAGTGGGCATCTCCTGCGTTGAGTGGAGAATAGCAGGGAGTTTGCTAGCATTGGAACAGCTGTGGCAGGGGGTAAGTAAGTTGAGTAATGCTTCTTTTCTATTTTCTGACCAATCCTGACTCATATATAAAACATTTTATCCTGCCGGACAACCCCTTTAAATCGAGCCCGTCACCGGGAAATTCATTCTTAAACCTAAGGCACTCTGTGCATCCTTGCCCCTCTTGCTTCCTCTGCCAACACCTCCATCTACTTTTAGATTGACCAGGAAGGATGACTATGCAGGAACCTGATCCTCTCAATCAAGAAGGAGCAAGGAGGAGCAAGGGTGCACAAGATGGCTTGGGTCAGCCCTTAGTACACTTAACTGCTCATTTACATGTGAATTAATAATACCTTTTCTCCAGAGTGAAGCAATGGAAGTGAAAGTTATCATAGCTTTCAGCTGAGCGAGCTCTACAAGGCAGGGGGCCTTGATTATCAGTGAATTTCCTGGCGACCGACTCCCTTGAAGTTGAGTGGATTTTGGATTTCTCCTTCCTTAATTTAATATAGGACAAAACACAGTTACATTACCTCATTCTGCATTTCCCTACTAGCAGAAGCTATATGAGATCAGGGGCATCTCCCCTTGGGATACACATAGATGGAAAACGGAAGCATTGCCTGCAGGCAAGAGTGAGGCATCCACTATTGTGGGAGATGACTCATTCAGTTTATTTTCCAAAGCTCATCATTTGCTTGTGTCACCTTAATAAGCCATTTTTCTCTGGAAGTATAGGACCTTGAGAGACAAGGGGTTGCAGTGCTTGTGATCTACGAAATGGATGATATAAGCTTTGCGCCTTATTACTATATGGGGGACTCATGCAGTGACTCAAGTTAGGAAATGGACTTAAATAATGCGACCAAGAGAATGGGGCTCTGTGGCTATGAATGACATTTATATAAGTGATACATATGATTCCTTTGAGACCGTTATGCATGGTACCTTAAAGGAAGTGGTACATTGTGTTATGCCAAATGCCATGCCTGAGGGGACAGTACAGGAATTTAACCCCTTCAGCCCCTGGTGATTTTTCATTTTCTCGTGTTCACGTTTGTATCACTCCCTGCCTTGCCGGAGGCATAACTTTTTTAATTTTCCATTTACATAGCATTATGAGGGCTTTATGTTTTGCGGGACAAGTTGTACTTTCTAATGGCACCATTTAATATTCTATGGGATGTAGTGGGAAGCTGGAAAAAAATAAAGGTACGGTGGAGTTGGAGAAAAAAATGCAATTCCCCCACAGTTTTAGTGGTTTCGTTTTTACGACGTTCCGTATGTTGTACAACTGACCTGTTACCTTCATTCTCCAGGTCAGTATCATTACAAGGATACCACATTTGTATAGTTTTTCTTGTGTTTTAACACCTGAAAAAATAAAATAAAAACTTACATACATTTTTTCATGGCCATATTCCGACCCCCATAAATTTTTTATGATTACGTCTAGGGAGCTGTGTTAGTGCAATCAGTAGTTTTCAATTATGACATTTTGGGGTGTATATGATTTTTTTTTATCACTTTTATTCATTTTTTTGGGAGGTTTACTGATTAAAAAATGTTAAATAGACCATTTAGATTTTTTTTTTTACCATATGGGATAATGTTTTTATTTTAAAAGTTTAATTGTTTTGGGAGGCAGCAGTGGAAATTATCTTTTTTTATATTGTTTATTTTATTTTTAATATGGGGAAAGGGGGGTAATTTTTTTTTTTCAAATCATTTTTATATATTTTGTTTTATATTTAAAAAAAACTTTAGTTTTTCCTTTTTTTAAGCCCCCTAGGGGGACCTTAACATGGGTCTTTTGGTTTATTTTTCCATACTATACTGTGATGTAATATAGTAGTTTATGGGAAATTCTGCATATTCCTGTGGCGCACTGTCCCCTGCATGCATCCAGAAGAATATACCTGTGTATACCTGTGATAGGCCTGGTAGACTCCAGCAGACTCCAGCCTGTCAGTACCAATGAAAGACTTCCTCAGTCTTTATGAAGGGAAGCCGTTTGGGTCCTGGGAGCGCAGCGATCCTGGAGGAAACCGTCTCAGATGCCGTGGTCACAATTCACCATTGCATCTGATGCATTAAATGTTTGCGATTGCCGCTATCGCCAATCTTTAAAGTGTACTTCGGATGTCATTAAGGGGTTAAAGGGCACAAAAGAGAGAATATCTCTGTGTCATGCATCATGTAATCACCATATACAGGGGTGCTTGAAAGTTTGTGGAAAAAGTAGACAAAGATAACAAAATCAAACAAATGAATAAAAATTATTAGACTTGGTAATTTACTTATTGTGGAAAATGCTCGACTATCACATGTTTGTGAGTGGCAGAAGTATGTGAACTCTTTATTTTAGTAAAAATCGGTATTCATAGGACTCGGGGAGAGGGAGTTGGGAATTTCCTTTCCCCGTCAGAAATATCACATATTTTTTTAACGCTTCATAAGATTTCCAGATGTGTCCAAACACAGGAGGATGGTTATATAATTCTCGCTAGGTGGTATAAAACCCCCGACATCATGTGTTTATATAGTGCTAATGGAGATGTCTAAAAACAGAGAGGCCCGTGTAGAGGGAAGAGGTATAATTGTGCATATATGTATATATATTGGCCCCTTGTATTGGCCAGTGAGGATATATGTATGTAGGTATATCCCCTATTTATACATATTTCCTAGTAAATGGATGTACATAGGACGCATGGGTCCCCTGTATATGGGCTGGTGCGGTAACGCGGGAGGCGTGGGAGCAAGCGCCGCAGGGTTTAAATAACCCGAAGGCGCTGCACTCAATAGAAAGGAAGAAAAAGGAGAAGAGAATCACTCCAGGACGACGAGCAACCCTTGGAGACGAGCATTAATGGCTGAGTACCCCTTCCCATATACCACCACCAAGCATTAACCCCTACATTTCCCTGATACTAACCCCTGAACCACCAATAACCCCTGAACCACTGCCCCATAATATAAACCCTCTGCTTACCTTTCCCTATACCACCAACGATAACCCCTGCAGATTAACCCCTGCTGCCATGATCATTTACCCCTGCTGCCCTAATCATTAATCACTGGGGGCAAGGACCTTGCCCCCAGTGATACATTATATACATTAGAAAGGATCAATTGCCAATATACCTTCAGTGATTACCTAATCATTAATCCCCGCTGCCCTGATATTCCCACTGTCACCAATCATTAACCCCTGCAATTCCTTGGTGACCCTATTATATTTACCTCCTGCTATCACTGCACATTCCTTGATCCCTGGCCTGCATTGTCCTGTAATTAACCCTTGCAGGACCACTCTTGTAACCCCTTGTTTTCCCTATAGGGACAGTGTGTATCCAGGTGGGTAGGTGCTGCTATTTATGTGTGTATGTAAGTGTGTTATTTAGAGGGTTGGAGTTTGGGGTGTAATTGTAATTGTGTATTATATTGTGCTAGTGTAGTTTAGGTCTAGCATAGTGTTTTTGCTGTATTCCGGTGTATGTCTATATGTATATATATACATGAAAATAAAGAAAACTCTTTGAATGAGAAGGTGTGTCCAAACTTTTGGTCTGTACTGTATATTTATAACCATTCATATAAATATATATATAGTGTAAGTAATTGTAAACTTGTAATCGTATAATAAATATTTTATTGGTTATACACAGTTTATAGTCATTTGTATTTGCGACCGCAAGTCAACACACGTAGTTCAGGAAGAAAGTATAGCAACAAGGAACTTAGTATTTTTAGTATAAATAGGCAGAGTCATCACTAGACGACTAACGCCTAATTATGAATATTAATTATTGATATTACCAAAGTATTAATAATTAGGAGTCATTGACAAGCTTGGGCCTCCTTCTGGAAATTTTAAGGACCTTTATTTGGTTATTTTGGGACTATCCCCTTAGGGGGAATACAATCGTAAATCCGTCATATATGAAGCAATAACGCACCTCTGTTGTCAGCTTATTTTCAAGCTTATTGTTTAGTACCGGTGAACTTTATTGTTTCTAATTACTTTTATTGGAAAAAAAAAAAGTATGTGAACTCTCTACTCTCTGCTTTCAGCATTTGGTGTGACCCCCTTGTGCAGCAATAAGTGCAACTAAACTTTTCTGGTAATCCAGCTTGGAGGGATCTTAGCCCATTCCTCCGTACAAAACAACTTCAACTGTTATGTTGTCAGGTTTCTTCCCATGAACTGCTCGCTTTATGTCGTCACACAACATTTCTATTAGATTAAGGTCAGGACTTTGACTTTATAGGGGAGGGGTTTTCTGTGATTTTACTACTGATGACCTATCCTCAGGATAGGATATCTGATCAGTGGGGGTGCGACATACGGGAAGTGAATGGGGCTGAGAGCAATAACAAGCACAGCAGCTTTACAATGGACAGCGCTGTGTTTGGTAAGCACGGAGAAGGCTGTGGCACTCACAGGGGCATCGGTGCCACAACAGCTAATCCAACACCCGGGACCCCCACCGAACAGATAAGGGTTCGAAAACTTTCAAGCACCACTGTATCCAGAATAGGCACCACCTATAGTTGAAGAAGTAAAGCACTTCTTTGAGTGCTCCAGTTCTAAAAATGACTTGTATCTAACAGTTCAGGTTTTTAGAGCAGCCTTATGCTCTACAGCCCGGATCGGATGAATCTCCAATCCCCACTGTTACCCCTTAGATTACCTCAGATCCTGACTTTGGCATGATCAAATGGGATTGCACCCAGTAATCTGATGGACGGCTGGGGTAGCCCTCTGCTGTCACCACTGGGGACCTAGAAAGGATCTCAGGGCTGTCTGGTGTTAGGGCACATGAGAGTATGCTTATAATTGTAAAATAATGTAAAATAGTAATCCCTTAATGGATCTTTAATGGATCCATTTTTCACTGCATGCATGGCCCAGGGAATGCTGGAGCAGGGATTAGCTACCACGAGGACTACGACTACCCTAATTGTCTCTCCCATACTCTCCAGCACTCCAGGGCTGATGCACCTTATTATTATGAGGCTGTACTGTTTGCAGAGGTAGCCTCCTTCCTCTACTGTGTTCCGCTCCTCCTGCAGTTTGCACCTAGGGGCCTGCCCTGATTATGCACACATTTTACAATTATTTGGCTTTTTGTAAGATAAATTACAATTGTCTTCCTACGTGCCTGTACGGCAGGTACAGTAGTTCTCTCAGGATATTGAAACAGTCTCTCTGGTCTTCTCATAAACTTCCACTGATCCTATTAAATGATATAACACAGTTGCCCATAAAAATGTTATTTTTAAGTTACAGATTTAAGTAGAAATATGAAAAAATGTCAAATATGCCTTCTGGAAAATATTGGTTCTCCTCAGCTGCTCTTTATCTGATATTTCTTCTTCTAGATGTTCCCAAATGTCATAGTGAAGATTATTAGAATTAAAATTATAATTTAAACGCTATGATTTTTTTTTGTATGTGAGAACAATGTTAGCAATAAAATCTTGAATTTACAGTTATTAAAGGGTAAAGCTTACCTATCACAACAAGACAGTAATCCCAGTCACTCACAGGCACCCGTTGAAGTAGTGCAGCCAGAAAAAATGTCAGATGTCAGCTTCAGCTCCCCCTCCCCTCTCACAGCATGCAGACTCACAGACTCAGAATGAGAGAAGTTTCAGCTGCAGTCCCCCTTCTCCCCACTATTTTGTGTATTGTTGCAGATTGATTTCTTCATGACATAGGAGATTTATGTACATTTATATTTGTGACACAGTCGCAAGTGTCGTGAAGGCGGTCCCTTTATGCTCTTGGCTCTCCCCAAAGCCTCCCTTCTGGTCTTAATGGTAGCTCTAACATCCTGTCAGACTGCTAGATCTGTCATTTACAGCAGACAGTTCCCTAGGGAACTCTAACAAGCAATCATTAAGTTGCCTCTCTCATAGACTCCAATGCATTAGCACTGGAGTCTATGATAATATTACTGTGTTTCTAAGGATGCCCTGCCACATAGCAGCCACACTACTGCTCTGCTGATCCCCGGAGCTGGAGCTTGTCTGGCTTCCATTTTTTATCATCGTAGATGTTGGGATCACATTTGTCTACAGCATCTGAAGGGTTAAATGTCTGCGATCAGCGTTAACACCAGTCGCGGACATCAGCCCCAGGTGCCTGCTGTTTAAAACACCAGGCACCCGGCAACGGTGGCGACTGCTGCACATGCTAGCGGACACCATATTTAAAGCCCCAATTGCCGAAATATATATACGTACGGCGGTCAGGAACGGGTTAAGCTTGTTGAACTGGACCACATTCATTAGTTGTCATTTGAGCAGCGGGACATCACAATTTTATGCTGCACGGCCAAACGCCATCATGTTACTATAGCTCAAAAGCTATGGACACACATACATTTTATTTATTATTTCATTCTAATTTTAATTGGTCTTTATTAAAAAAAAAGATTGATCTGTGGCCCTTACCTGTGTACTCCTGACAGCTCACAGACACCCCCTCTTTGTGCTGCTGCATGGCTGCTACTAATTGGTAATTGGCTTCAGCTTTAACTCTGTGCTGCTAACCTGATTTCCTTGTCTGAGCAATTTGGTTTCTAGCTTGTTAAGTTCCTTACAAAGGAGTATTATTTAGTGTTGTTTGCCTGCGTACCAACCTGTGCCTGTTAACTGTTGTGACCCTCTTCTGCTAGTCCTGACCTCTGACCTGTAACATAGATTTGCCTGAACTCTGTCTCCCTTAACTTAAGCTTATCTCTGACCACATGATTTACCTGATCCTTTGGTGCCTCGCACCGATGTCTATGACCCCCATGGGTCAGCTAGCAGTCAAACCAGAAGTACTTCAGGAGGTAGCGGCATGGTGGCTTCCCTGCAGCGAAGTCCAGATCCCTGTATAGGGGTTAAAGGGTAAGTACTGAGGGGAGCCACAAAAACTCACCCTTAGGCTTAGCCCAAAGTCAAACTGGTAGGTCATCAGAGTGGTTCCCCTTCCACTGCCATAACAGCACTGAAAATGAAAGCTGTAAAAGGAAAATTGGGGAATTTTTTTTATAAAGATCAATTGAGAAAAATATGCCTGTATGTATTTTTAGACAAAAAAAATTTGTAGAACACAATAACAAAAAATTGCCCCAAAAGTGTCCATATGCTATAAATGTTGGAGAATGACACATTGTATGCTTGTAACCTGTACGTGGCTTGCAAGGATAATTGAATGATATGTTAATCTATACATTCAGGCACAAGGTACAAGGACAACAAACTTAGGGATCTTTCATGCTCACTAAAAGCTTCTGAGAGGATTCTACAAGACCAAAACCATTAAGAGTAGGAAATAAAAATCAAAATAGAGAGAGCAGAATGTTTCCTGTCATGGAAAAGAATCAGAGAGAGGACGCACACAGATCAGATTGTGGAAATGCACTTCGCGAGACGGTTACGGAAATGACAGCGAGTGCAAAAATGTCTTTCCTGTAAACAGCAATAAAAGCTTGCTATGACCTTTTCTGAACACAGTAGAGCATATCATTAAAAGCATTTGCATTTCTTAATTGAAAATGCATTGAAACTCAAAAATGATTGTTGAGCCATGACATGGCAATCTTATCCCGCACCTTCCCACTAAACTGCAAGGTAATTATCCGCATTACAAAATGGTACAGAGAATACTTATTTTCTCTTAAGAGCAATTGTTTGAAGATCACTAAGACAGAGCAACTCACGGATGGAAAACGGGGCTGAAATTGCCAGGTAAATGTTGAATTTGTATTCTTCAGCTAAAATTGAGCCTCTGTTCGGTAGATTGGATATAAATGTCCTGGGAATCATCGTGAATATCCCAAAACAAAGGCAGAACTTTGTACCCAATATGATTAATGCTAATTACATATCAATAGGATAGGGAAGTTTAATTTAGTGACAATCCCTCTAGAATCACATTAATTTACTACCAAATTACTATTAATACTGTTTTAATTACTATATTAAAATGTAAAAATTCTTTACATTAGGCTGAAAAATACCCATGAAATTTTTTTTTGTGCAGGTTCATTTATAAAAAAATTGGTCCTTCGGTATTATTATTTTTTTATACATGGCTCACAGTGTGTTAAAGTTTGAAAAGAAGCATTACTCCCCCTCGCTGATCCCCCTCTGCTGACGTTCTGATGCTTACCTGTCCCCGCTGCTTTCCTGGTCATGGCTCAACATGCAGGAAATAGAAGGAAAAGCTGGCCCCCAATATGGCCAGTGAATTGCTGAGCAGGTGTTGAGCCTGGACCAGGAAGCCATTGATGTGAAGTGAAGAAAGTATAATTTTGTAACGGGGAACAAAATGTTTTAGAACATGTAAACCTACAGATGTAGCAATCCTCATGTTGATTCTTAATGTGTTAACAAGGGCAAGAAACATTTTCAATGGATTTTTTTTACCTGGATATTACGGTGAGATATGACATCACACTCAAGATTAGAACTACTACATCTGTATGTTCTTCCCACAATCTCATGAGTATACATGATGGCAGAGCACAGGGCAATTACAAGGGACATTAGGGCGAGATGTACAGAACCAAGAACTAGAGACTAAGGGGGTAATTTACTAACAAAAATGTGTTTATTTTTTGTGTATCGCTGGTGCAGATTGCTGCGCAAAGGTTATTGCGCTGCAATCTGCGTCTTTTCCCTGCTATGCCAGGCTTAAAAAAGGGGCATGGCGTAGGCAGGGAAGGGAAGGTAGGCCTCTCTCATTTATCATTTTTTATGCCTGTTTTAGGTGTAGAAATTGTCTAAATTTAGGCCAGCAAGGAAGCTGGCGTAGATTTAGACCAGCGGTGGATGCGTCAAAATTATGTAGAGGCCAGAGCCTCTTCCGAACCCTCAGCGGATCCACCACCAGCACACAGGGTTATTAAGACTGGCGTCTAAAACAGTGGTCTTAATAACTGACCCCCTAAATGTTGGAAGTTCTTCTCAAATTTTGAAAAAAAATTGCATTCCAGTTAAATTGAAATCTTTTGCATATGAATCTCTTAAAACGGTGGCCACTGTTTTACAGATCAGAGGAAGGCACCTTCTACCAAAAAGGGATAGTCTGTGGACTATGTTTTAATTATTTTTTATATGTGACAGTGCAGTGTGTTATTAAACAGGTTATTTGCTACCACCACTACCATCCTTTTACCCATCGCCATACACTATATGTCACTGTAACTTTGACATTACTGATGATGTTTTACAATTAAATAACTTGAGGGGTTAGCTACAGTCCAAGGAGACCTCAAAGTGTCATACACAATATTTTTTTTAGGTCAATCTGAGCTATTTTGATTCGGTTTTATTTATTCGTACCTGAATCGAATCTGCCGACTGATTTGTTAGAATCAGACCCAAAATAAATTTCAAGAAATTTACTCATCTCTACCTAGAACATTTTTTCAGCATTATTTTTCAGAATTGGTGATCAGATATTTTTTCTCTCATGAGATCAGCCCAAATGCCATGGACTTCCCAATCCTTGTTCTTCTATTTCAAAAGCCACACACCACACCGCAGGTTGCTGTGAGCATGCTTCAATGATAGTTTTCACTTAATGTAAAAATGGAACATCTACTCCATTCAAAATTCAGAATTTGCCCTGATGTTACAGTGTCATAAAAAACCTCTACTAAACAATCTAAGATCTTATTCCAAACCTTACATATCATCTTCAGATACTGAGATTGAAAAATTGCTAAGGCACAGATAAAAAAAACAACAACTCCATACAGTATTTCCAAACCATGCAATCAATTTGATGCTAAACCACTGTGACATAAGGTGAAATGTACATTGTTTAACCACCAAGACAGAATCGAACCGCATTTGAATACAGATGCAGCACTTTAGATGGAGAAAATGGAGCGTCTCCGAGAATCCAGAATGGAAAATGTCTATATTATTTCTCTATACAAATTGAGTTTTTTCAAATGTGTAGTGTGATGTGTGCTGATAATGTACTGTACATAGAACAATTCTCCATAATCGAATATACATTAGTTTATACTAAAATCTTGTGGATAAGTGATTGTTATGTCTCGTTGAAGACGACGGAAAAGGATCCTGTAATGTTTAAGCATTATCTGATCTATATTTATACAACACAATTCTGTATTTCCTTTAGATTGACATTAATTGCCCTCCATAAACCCTTCAAAACCCATATTGAGCTTCCTCAAGTAAGTAGTGACATGACAATTGCTGTAAATAGGGGATGAAAGCCATTGAAGAGCCGAGATCATGTCTATGTGTTCATATCTCAATTTGTATGTCTGTTCTACAATGGAAAGGATGCATTTCTCTTGCATAATATCACATGATGGAGAAAAAACTATTAGTTAAGGGATCAACATGCTATTATAATGACAATGTGATCTGCAAAAGAAGTTTTAGAAGACATGTCTTCATGGTTTTGTAGGTTAAACATTACTGATGTCCATCAACAGTTGAACCCCCCTCAGATGTTGCCATAAGAAGAGATTTTCGGTCCTAAAATGTATATTTTTTATCTTCCCAGAGTACCCCAGGTACTGCATAGTTTTGCTCTATATACCTGTTTTTCTCATCAGCACTTTCATTCCCCTCTCTTGGCATCACTGAATCCTGGCAGGATGTCTACATGCAGAACTTCCTGTTTGTCTTAGTTTCCTGTTGGGTTTTCTAACCAAACAAAGCATGATTTGCTCTGTAATTTTTAATGTTATTCTGCCTAACTAACACGGAGAGGGGCAGTGCAGAAGGAACAGTGTGACAGGTAGAACAAGCTCTGAGAAACATTACATGGCAAAGCATGTTCTGCAGCGGTCTGTTTTCCTGGCTGCAGCAATGACGTCACATAGACAACCCATGACGACTACAGTCAATCACTAGCCTCTTCAGTGAGTTAATGAGCCCAGTGATTGACTGAAGTGGCCACGTGTTATCAAAGCATTGTCAGCACTGCAGCTGGGAAAACAGATCCCTGCTGGGAGAACTGGAGTGGTGGAATGGGATCTGTCAGGTAAGAAATCACCTTTATTAAAGGTCAACCCCTGAATTGTTTGGTTTCAACCCATTTAATTCCAAAGGGATCCAGCAGTTTCTACATGGATCCATCCCACGTTTTTGATCCATCACAAGAACTATTTTACATGGACAGATTATTAGGACAGTTATTAAAAATTTACAGTTGTGCATCGCTTTTTCCTGCAAATGTGCCGCCGCTCACCTGGTAAACTACCAAATGCTCACTTGTTTGGTGATCCATCATTTTTGCAGCACATAACATCATTGCTTGCTGACAGCACATCATCTTGTTTAAACCGGGATGTGGAGTCAACAAACTGAATCTGTATGGGGATGACTGATCACAGTGGTGATTGTTTATCCCCTTAGATAAAGGATAGTGCATGTAAATACAACTGAATGCACTTATATATTCCGCTGAGCTTTACAGACATTATCATTTAACAGTCCCCAATGGGGCTCACAATCTAAGTTCTTTATCAGTATGTCTTTGACGTGTGGGAGGAACCCAGAGGAAACCCAAGCAGAGAACATACAGACTACATTCAGATGATGTTCTTGACTACATTCGAACCTAGGACCCCAGCACTACAAGGCACCACTGAGCTCCCATGAATGGTTTGTTCCTTTGTGCTTACATTGGTGTCTAAGAAATATGTATTCTGTATCACTAGACCTGAAGTTTAACACACCCTGCATTTATAGTGTCTCCATCATTTTAGAGTTGTCTTGGTAAGATGCTGCTATAGATTGTAATCAGTAAACAGGAATGGGATGAAGTTGAAGTGAAAAGAAAGAATGAGGATGTCGCCTGATACTTTGGGGATGTTTCACTGGCATCAGTGTAATGAAGATAAAAGATGCTGCCAGAGACTCACGTTATTCAGAGCAAATCTTAGCAAAGAAATCAAAGTAAACCCTGGAGAAGACAGATGTTGAGAAATAGATACACTGTCTTGGGTCCCTTGTCATATGTCTGGGATCAACAGCAGAACAATGTCCATAATATAATAAAACTTGCTTTAGTGAATGTGAGGTGTAGAGTACAAATGCTTCCATCTCTACAATAGGTAGTAAAGACTATGAAAACCCACAATGGAAGACTTTAGATGGCCATACACAATAGATTAAGTAGTCCCTGTGCTTTCACACAACTTTGCATAAATCAAAAGTACAGGCACATATTAGCAACTTAGTAATATATCTTATCTGAGAAAATGCTTTATTCTAGAGTTAACAGTTGTTTTCTAGCTCAACCCTTTTCCAAAACAACTTTCTCTGTGGAATTTGCAAGAAATACATCTTATGAGACAGAGACTGGCTTCCTGCTCACTGAAATATGGGATTACATCATCCTGTAGAGTCAAGTGCTTCTCTATAATGTCCTATATTATGATTCTGAGTGAGTGAGAGAGAGAGAGAGCTAGGGAGCAGAATCTGCTGCCTCCATGTATACTCTCTGAGCAGAGATCATAGCAGTTAATTTCTACCAACCAACTGAGAATTAGAGATACAGCCAAATGGCCAAAATATGCCAGATACAAGTCTTATAATGGTCGGATATACAACCTTATCTCATGTACACATATGGCATCTTATTCTGAAAAGTTATCTGAAAGTTTAGGTACACAGTAATGTCATCCGAACCTACTGATTTTGGCAGTACTGGCCAACAAACAGAGTTCTATGGGGACATCCCAACTCTCTTCTGATGGCAGATGTTGGGGGAGAGGAGGATTGGGTACTTGGATCTCAACTTGTCCGATTCTTTTGTTCTCATTGGAGATAAGCCACCACCTTAGATCTCTGGAAGCAGCTTATTCCCCTTTCCCCTTTCAGAAAACATGTATGACTAACTGAGCCAAGTGTACATATGTATGATGGGGTCAGGAGAGTAGAAGACAATCCATTTTAAATAGAAAGCACTTCTTGCTGCTCTAATAGGGCAAATGAAGATGGCTTGTCTTAATGAGGCAACCTCTTTCAGAATGTGGCCCTCAGGAATCCTGTCAAGCAGCTGGTTTTGCTTGGGACAGCCTTAGTAGGTGAAATGTACTACATGCCCGTCATTCAAATAAAGGATCATGCTTGTAATACAAGGATAGCTCAAGTCTGCCAGAACAGGAGCTCCTCTGGCGCTGTAATATCCATATGCCCTAATTGGATGGATGGACAGGAGGGCATATGGACATGGGTTGTCTTTATGAGAGAACCCTGTCACTATAGTATATTCTCTGAATTTTTGTTTGTCCTTCAAAATGGCTGAATTGTGCAGGTCCATGCACAAAACTTTTTGGAAGGCTCCTTAAAGTCAATAACACTTTCCCAAAACTGGTTAGACCAAGACAGCCATCTTCTTTCATGACCTGGAAGGATCTATTTTTTAGAGATGAGCGAATTTCTAAAAAATTTGATTCTGTCGTTTCGCAGAATTTTTTGAAAACAATTGGTTCAATCCGAATTTATTTGTGGCGAATCGCGTAAAAAAAACTGCTATTTCCTGGCTGCAGAGAGCCTTTATAGAGGTGTAGAACACTGTGCCTTGCAGTAACATGCATAGGGAGTCTGCTATGGTAGTGAAACAATACTGTGAGGCAGTATAACGTGCAGATGACAGGCGCCGCTCTTAGAATCACTGCACACAACTTATTTGGGCAGTTATGGGGCCAAAACTGACCAAATAACTCAAGTGTGAACTCAGCCTTACAGGTCAATCTTAGCATCAAGAAGAAGCGCATTCCTTTTAGACAGCTGGCAGCTGATTCCACATAGATGTCTACGGAACCTAATCTATTAAATGCTTATACAAGTAAAGCCCCCCGAAAGAGTAGAGAGGGTGTCAGCAGTAAGTTTGTGTTGACGTCACTGATTATTTTGCCCTTCCTTTGATCCATCAGAACAATAACCCCCAAAAAACGGATCCTGTCTGTGGAGCATCTGCATTCACTCGGTCAGCATTTGGTCAGTAATTCATCAGTATTGCTAAAGCTAATAAAAAAAGGAGTGGATCCAAAACAGAGATGACATGTGAATAGAATATTTGCATGTCTTCTGTGTTTTGTACCCACTCCTGCTTTTGGATACTAGTGATGAGCGGCATAGGCAATTTTCATTTTCACAATATTTTGCGAAATTTTCACATAATATTTGCAATAAATTTGTGAATTCTAGAATTTGTGATCTCCAGTCATTATTTTCACGATTGCGCAAATCGGCACTAATGATGTGCATATTTTTTGCGCAATACATGAAATTTCACATTTTATCAGGTCTAAGTAGATATTACTGATTGGCGCACTAAGTATTATTGTGACATCACAGCACTATGTCTGTAGCATGTATGTATGGACAGCAGAGAAACAGTAATTCCTATCACACTACCTAACACCCTGCACTGGATCAGCTACACTATATCACTATCTAACCTACACTGACTATCTCCCACTAACTATCTAATTTAATTGGATAAGGAATAGGATCCAGATGAAAGCACAGAGCACAGAAATTTCACTGCTCTCTCTCTCTCAGAACTGCAAAAAAACAGCAGAAAATGGCTGCTGGGGAGTTTCCGATATAGTAACGGTGCAGGCAACTTACCTATTGGTTGCTAGGGATCTTGCTAAGCTCTGACAATGATATTGCAGCCTTCCCATTGGCCCACAAGCAAGAAGGGAGGTTACTGATGAAAAAAAAAATCTTGAATATTTGCGATTACGAATATATAGCACTATATTCTACATCTTTACAAATTCTCGAAGTGCCGATATTCGCGATAAAAATTAGTGATTAGAATATTCGCGATCAACACTATTGGCTACCAAATCATAAGCCAATTTTGATGCAAATTAAGGACCTTGTCATGCAAGCCTTACAGCTGTTACATAGACAGGATCCGTTGTGCGTCTCATTTTTCCTTCCTTCTGACAGATCAGACGAGGGGTCAAATAAATGAGAATGTCAGCCAGGCCGAAAGGCAAAATAGTGGCCCAGTCATGAAGTGGGAAGGGTGGGAACAGCATGAGAAGTCCACAGAGTGGCCCTGTGACATAGTGGTGAGGTGGAAGCAGCATGAGGAGACCAGAGAGTGGCCCAATTACAAAGTCTGGAGGTGGCAGCAGCATCAGGAGGAGGCCACAGAGTGGCACAAAGACAGAGTGTGGAGGTGGCGGTAGAAGCAGCAGCAGGAGTAGGCCACAAGGTGGAACAATGACAGTGTGTAGGTGGCAGCAACATCAGGAGGCCACAGAGTGGCACAATTACAGAGTGGGGAGGTGGCGGCAGCAGCAGCATTAAGAGGAGGCCACAGAATGGCCCAACGACAGAGTGTGGAGGTGGCAGCAGCAGCATCATCAAGAGATAGCCACAGGGTGGCACAATGACAGAGTGTGGAGGTTGCAGCAGCATCATCAGGAGGCCACAGAGTGGCACAATGACAGAGTGCGGAGGTGGCGGCAGCAGCAGCATCAGGAGGAGGCCACAGAGTAGCACAATGACAGAGTGTGGGGGTGGCAGCAGCAGCAGGAGTAGGCCACAGGGTGACACAATGACAGTGTGGAGGTTGCAGCAGCAGCATGAGAAGACCACAGAGTGGCACAATGACAGAGTGTGGAGGTGGCAGCAGCAGAATTGTCAAGAGGAGGCCACAGGGTGGCACAATGACAGTGTGGAGGTTGCAGCAGCAGCATCACCAGGAGGAGGCCACAGAGTGGCACAATGAAAGACTGTGGAGGTGGCTACAGCAGCAGCTTTAGGAGGAGGCCACAGAGTGGCATAATGACAGTGTTGAGGTGGCAGCAGCGTCAGGAGGCCACAGAGTGGCACAATGACAGAGTGTGGGGTGGCGGCAGCAGCAGCAGCATCAGGAGGAGGCCACAGGGTGGCAAAATGACAGTGTGGAGGTGGCAGCAGCAGCATCAGGAGGAGGCCACAGGGTGGCACAAAGATAGTGTTGAGGTAGCAGCGGTATCAGGATACCACAGAATGGCAAGGTGACGTAGTGTGGAGGTGGCAGCAGCATT
Organism: Bufo gargarizans; assembly: GCF_014858855.1. NCBI lineage: Eukaryota > Metazoa > Chordata > Amphibia > Anura > Bufonidae > Bufo > Bufo gargarizans. The sequence continues at coordinate 29,168,197 of NC_058086.1, forward strand.
AGGAGACCACAGAGTGGGAAGGTGACATAGTGTGTGGGTGGCAGCAGCATCAGGAGATCACAGATGAAAAATTAAGGCTTTCAAGGGTTAATCAGTAAAAAAAAAAAGAATACTCATCCTATCCATTTAAGCACAATGAGATCATCCTGGCCATCTTGATTGAAGATCTTGCGTGAAATATTGCATGGTGCGTGATGACATCAGCACGCTGGCCGGTGTGAAGTCAAATGCCACTACACACAAGATTTTGAGCTGGATCTTCAATCAAGATGGTCACGCTGGCCTCTTCGTACTTCAGTGAAAATTGATTCGTTACCATGAATCATGGGAAATTTTGCTTAGCGGCGAATCGGATTTTCCCTGAAATTCGGGCTGAAATCCACTTCGGATACTTAGATTCGCTAATTACAATCCTTAGAGTTCGGAGACTGAAACTCCTAATTGTTTTAAAGACCAGTTTTCTGAGATGCATAAATGAGAGAGTGGCCTGTTATTTCTAAAATGGAGTATTGGTGCTCGGTGTTGTGATTTATCTTGCATAATTGGACCTTAACAAGCGTGATGTTGATATTTTGTAAATGGCACATTGGTATATTAACAAAAGATACATTTCCGTTGTTCTCTCTGGCTCAAAATCCAATTCCATACTGTTCTGCTTTTTAATTTTACAAAGTTATGCTAATGCTTGTTAATGTATTCCAAATACTGATATGGAAAATGACATGTTTAGACTGAAAAAAACCTGTTATCATTACTTAAGGCCCCAAAAATCCATTTCGACAATACATTTACATATCTCTTATGGCACTTAAATTGACAAAGCCGCTTTGATGGGGAAATGGGCTGTGACTGCCACAACTAAATACTCTTACATCTAGAGCGCTCTCTTTTCAGCTTTTTTTCCATTTTACCATGTGTTTTTTTTTTTATATTCAGAGGCTAACCTTTTAGTAAAGCAAAAGATCAGAAATATTAAAATTTTCTTTTATATATGGTTTCACTGACCCATAGTAATCTTTGTGCAGTACAATGACAGGTAATGGTGAGGCTATCCTTCATCTGGGGCAAAGATTTAATTTCCTGCTCTAGCCCTGTATCTTAATAACTTGGCCAAGGCAAGGTGGCTTATTGGTGCCCTCCTAACTCCCAGCATCCGGAGCACATTCCCGACCAACAACACTCCTAATGATGGGCCAGAATTGGTACAGACCGTTTGGGTCTACATAGTAGAGGTACAGATGGGTAAATTTAAAGTCTACTTATAATTTTAGTTTCTTTTTTTAACATTTTGTAGGCGCAGGGAGGTTAAACATTTTTATATGCTTTTTTAGGGAAAGATGCTTTTTTTTTTAACTAGCAAACAGGGTGCAGGGTCCCCTTATCAACAATCTAACATGGACTTTGCTAAGGAAAGGCTGTCTGCAGCACCTACAGATGCTATAAATGACTAAGTAGAACACACAGAAGCAGTCTTCTCAGCCTGCCTCTTATCTCACTATCCTAGGCCCTGGCTCCATATATGCCCTAACTATTAGTGTCTGGCTCCTTGCCTACCTGATTTGCCAGTGCAGGCCACTGGCAGCCACGACCTTTTATCTTTATCACCTGCACTTCTCTATTAGTTAGTTACTAACACCTTTCCCTAATACAGTATATTACAAAAACGTAAATTGTGAATGTAAAAACATCCCTGTCTGTACATAATATTACTAATACACTGAAATGATAGGCTAGCTTTAAGAAGTGATGTTCAGTAGGTTCATACTGTACATAGGTGCATCCAAGAAGAAGAAAGAAGTATAAAAAAGTACTTTGTATCTACTGTGTTTGGGTAAAAAATAAATACCAAATTACATTTGTAAAAGGTGTCTTAGGAAGGGAGTTGGTATTTTTATATCTAACATTTTGTTTTAATAAAAAATGAAATTAAATTGTGCACCATATACAGCATTATACAGTACATTAAACAAAAACAAAATTTGGTAATATGAAGTATGATTAGAGTTGACTTACTTAGTACATCAGGAAATAGGGTGGAAGACTAAAATCAGGAGTGAATTCAGGAGAAGTTGTATCTGTCCTTTATACTTTCTCTCCTTTTATGATCCACTCCTGATTTTAGCTTCCAAAACTGCAAAAGGAAACCTGACTGTTTGACCATACCCTTACAGGGAAATGTGTATTGAGGTGAGTCTAATACCAGGTATGTCAAATATGTAGATATTCTTCCTTATGATATGTACACTACTCACAAAAAGTTACCCTAATATGCACTATAACCTTTGCAGGTGAACTTAATGTGACCTTCTCTAAACTTTTGAATGCACATGTCCAACTGTTCAATGTCTCAGTACTTTTTGCGCAAATTGCTGTTCTCTAACAAGGAGCTTAATGTCAAAATTCACAACAGGTGTTTGATCCATGAATTGCCCAATGCATTTCCTGGTTCAATTAGAAATGGTATTTAAACATTCCTCCTCATCATGCTGTTCACATTTTGACATCATGACACTAAGACGACACCTAACAGTTGATCAACAGTACCTCTCTATTGCAAGGCTTCAAGCATGTTGTTCTCAAACGGAAGTGGCCACTGAGCTTAGAGTGTCACAGAGTGTCATCAACAAGTTGCAACAGAGATACAGAGAGACTGGAAGAGACACAGAAAGGCATAGAAGTGGACGTCCTTTGGCCACATCCCACACTCATGACCACTTAACAATGCCCTGCAGAATCCAATGCTGAATGCCACACAACTCTAGGCACATTTAAGGGAGGTGAGAGGCACCCAAGTGTCACTTCAGAGCACTTGAAACAATTTACATCAGCGTGGTCTGCATGGTAGACGACCTACAAGGGTACCTGACCACACCACTAGGCACAGGCGTCATCATCTTGCATGGGCCAGGGAGCATCCACGCTGGATGAGAGACAAGTAGGCCTTAGTGCTGTTCACTGATGAAAGTCAATTCACGCTGAGCAGAAATGATGGCCGCCAACGATGTTGGAGATGTCAAGGAGAGCGCTATGCGTCGGCCACTGTGGTTGTGGTGGTGTTACATTGTGGTCAGATGTGTCTAGTCAATACAGAACTGCCCTACACTTTGAATTGTACAGTGACAAGCCCATACTACTTGAATAACATCATTAATCAAGGTATTTTATCTTCATGGACGACAATGAGGTCGCATTATTAGGAAACGACTACTGTAGACTGGGGTACCTCACATAGAGTGAACTGTACTTTCACCAAATCTGAATCCTATTGAAAACCTATAGGATCAGTCGTCGTGTAGACTCTTATAACTCTGTACCCCAGAAGCTCAATGACATGAGAGCCGCCCTTCAAGAAGAGTTGGATGCAATGCCTCAGCAGACAATAAGTCAAATTGTGAACAGCATGAGACGTCATTGTTAAGCTGTAATTGATGCTCAAGGCCACATGACAAGTTATTGAGACACTGCCATTTTTTGTGAGGGTATGCCCACCACTGTTGGCTTTTGTTTTAATAAATTGATATGAGGAAATCACCATTGCATGCTTCTACTTAAATACCCTATTTTCATTATATAATATCACTGTAGTGTGAACTTTTTAAGTTTTTCTTAACCTACAACTGAAAGCCAAATATCCCTAACGTTTTGTGAGTAGTGTATGTTGGACTTTGGTCGTTGTTGATGGAGATGGGGAGTTTTGTAGAAAATGTGGAGATATTAGGTGTTTACATTTAACTGGAGGGTCTTGTAGGTGTTTGAAGGTGCTTTGGTCATGTAGGAGAGATGTAGGTTTAAGTAAGGAGTCTTACCACTAATATAAAAAAAATAATGCAGCCGGTCACTAATATAACCCTTGTGGCCCAGAGATGGACTGTAGCAAAGAGAGGAAATCTTTCTGCTCTATTGTTAGCGACTCCAGCCCTCTTCATCTGCTCACTGTGCAAGCTACAAAAAAAATTGACAAATACCCCAAATTGTTGAGAGTCAATTGAAGCATTCTTTGTCTGACAGAAATCCATTTCAGATGGTTGTAATACAGCTTTACTTTATGGTCCATATTATATTTGCAAGACCTGAACCCCATGTGGTTCTTATGACCTAGATCACCATCAAACCTATCTGATATGGCCCTAAGACCTCATGTTTTATTTGTGCACATTGCATCATATCAACCACAGGATATGCCATAAATGTCAAAGAGGTGAGTGGCCCACTTCCACCAGACACACCGACCAACCAGGGCCACATCTAGCCACAGACTGAATGATGAAGTAGCCATGTGTGTGTGGATCTTTCCAAGCCTTACAAAAAAGTTCCCACATCACCTTGGGGTTGAAGAGCTGGACTTCTCTGTTAGTTAATCTAACCTTGAACCATTTTACAGGTATTGAACTAAAATTTTCCAATAGGTAACTGAGAAACGGCAGCTGAAAAATAAGATCTGCTCATTTGTAATTATGGCACAGACTTGATTATCAAGCACCTTGGCCAATTAGTTATAGCTGGAGAATTAGCCCTCCTTCTAGTCGTGATATTTGAGCTAATGTTCAGTATACACTCATATAGGGGAAGGACGAAAGATTGAAATTTCTTGTTTGTGAGTGGTTAGAATTAGCCTGATAACAAAAGAGCTTGATTAGCCCCTATTAATTCATCAGAGGCCTACGTATTATTGAACACTGGGGATATACTGTGACAAACAACGCATGCTTTGAAAATTACATTTTTGATGTGAGACAAATTGTCAGTTTAAATGAGATACATTGTGGATTTTGCTTGAAGCCGTATTCAAGTATAGTATTTGTGAATGTGTATTGTGAGATAGTAATAAATGCAGTCCTAGATTATGTATCATGATTACAAGACATTTAATAAAGTCAAACTCCATTTGCAAACCCACTTTTTAAATGTAATGAGAACGTCTTGCAACTGTTATGTGGGGTGTTGAGTGCTGGCAGACAAAACATTCTGAGGAGGCACTAATCTTAATGGTTATGCTCATATGAGGCACAGTCACTTGAACATAAAATAAACAACAAACAGTCCAGTTTCTTCATCTTTTACCTGCAGCACTATAGTGCAAGACCAATAGTGTTTGTAGGTAGGGACAATCCATGCCACAGGTTCCTCTGGCAAGAGCTTATTGTTTAGTGTCCTTGCTAGGAATGCGGTGTGTAAAATTCCCAGGTCTGTAACAGCCACTAAGTAGTCCTCATTCTCTTGCAGATAAACCACTTTGTCTAGTGGTATACTGTACTAGCAGCAGTTAAGCGGTTGGCACCTACAGTGGTAGCTGTTCCTCAGGCCTTCATGTTTGTGTGGTTTACTCTTCTACCTGCACTGGGCCTACAGGGCAATCAGCATGATTTCATTCCACTACTGCTGCTCTGCACAGTCTCTCTCCCTCCACTTGCCTAAGAGCTGGATTATCTGCAAATTGCTCTGCACTGCCTGGCACTCACTTTCCGCAAGCTAACCAACCTTTGCCCAGTCTCAGAGCACCGTGCTTAGCTCTGTCTTGGCCCAACATGCTTCCCTACTTCAGCATATTCATGTTCACAGGGCCTGGCCACTTTAAGGGGAGTGTGCTGAGAACATGGGCATACACCCAACAAGCCCTATTAGGCCCCGCCAATCTTTAGGCCCCGCCAATCACAAGAATGGGGACCCATGCTCCCTAATTGAATGGAGCGGCAACTTGTCTACGTGTCGTAGATAGCTGAGCACAAGCGCTTGACTCTCATCTGCAGCCCCCGAGAGCTGAATTGAGCAGCAGTGCGCATGTGTGACCACCACTCCATTCATATGGAGGAGAACATAACCCTGATGTCTTCTGATCCCCACCGATCTCTTATCCCATATCCTGTGGATAGGTTATATTGTAGGTTGTCTTAACGAGATAACACCTTTAATTTGCCTTTTATTATTATCCTTGCACTAGCAAGCAAGCAAGCTTACTTTTGAGAAGGTGGGCTAAGCCAAATGTGCCAAAATTCTGGGCAAAAGTACATGCCATGTGCAAGATTTTTTAATCTCTTTTAGATATTTTTTGAACCTCTCTAGTTTTGAAAAGTGATATATACAAATATATTATTAAGATGCACCATTTCATAAATTTGGCACAGGCACACAAAGCAAATACAGACTTAAAACTGACCAAAAATCAACCGCAAATGATAAATGACCCCCTATATTCCTTGCCTGAGATGTTTCTAAAAGCTCTTCGAACAGAAATAGTTGCAAAATAAAAATGTATTCAGGATGAGTAACGTGCACCATTGTGCTATTTCTACATGGATTCTGATTAGTGTCTAAATATACTTTGTCCAGGTCTTTTCCATCCTGTTCATATTTTTGCATAATTCTTGCCCTTTATTTGCTCTGATAACCAGATCTTGCTGATTATAAGAGGACAACATTGCTGTAGAATTCCAATATGGCACCCGGTGGTGAGCCCGATTTCCCCATTGAGTGTTTGCATACACCTGCTATTATCCCGTCCTTCTTAGACGTCTATTCTCAGCTTTGTTTAGGTGTTTTCATGTGTTCATGAAAAAAAAGAAAAAAAAACTCCCTCCTTTCAATGCTTCCTTCCAACTTCCTTTTCTAGCTACTCCTTAGATTATTGGCTCTTTCACCTCGGCTTTAATTGTGCTTTGGTCTATGCACTGTGCCGTTTAATGCTTCCATTGTCCTTGATTTAGCTTGCTGCTGCTCCAAGCTCCAAATTGTCCTTCATGCAGAGTTGAGCTTCTAATAGGTACCTTAGTTGCTGAGTAAATGTTTTTGCTGGTGTTCCCAGGCTTACTTACTCAGTCAGTCCAAGTCACCTTCAGAAAATCAAGCTTCTATGAACATACCCGGTGATAAATAACCCCCCGAGTCGTTCTGATGAAAATTGAATTTCTTGAAATATAGCCTACTATATTACAATCTACGCTGTTATTATAATTTTTTTTTTTTATTATACGAAACTGGTTTAAGCTGCAGAGCACTAAAGAGAAATGAGATCAGGAAAAACTTTGCAACGACGGCGGTGCGACATGGAACAATGATACGAACGTCGCTGAAGGCTCGGGATCATTTTTCTGAATTTCTATGATGACTGGAATGTGAGGTTGTTGCTCTTCTCACCGACATCCTTTAATATAACGCAGACACTATTGCTTTTCAGAGGCATTTCTGAAGCCTTGCGCTTTTTGTGTTGGCGGTGCTCTTGGTGTCAGGTTTGTTCACTACTTAATGGAGTGCGTGTGAAGGAGAGGAGACACTGGTTACCCAGATACTACTATGATGATGTGATTTATTGCCGTCTACAAGCTGAAGCGTATAGCCGGAAATGGGGAGCCCGCGGTCATTCTCTGTGTTAGTGTATTCAAAGTCCACAGGCCATGCTAGCTATCAAACCATCTGAGACCTACATTATGTACAGAATGATTACAGCTCTATTTTTCCTGATCGCAGTTATTTTTTGACTGGTGTATTCTGTTGCACTTCAGTCTTTTTACCATATGTTTGCCCCCTTTTCAAGGCTATTTCAGGACACCCCTATAAACTGTGGCTATAGATTCAGTAGTGCTATTTAAAGGGAAACTGTCACAGGAAATGCACTGATAAACCAGGCAGAAGGACTTGTAGGTCTAGCGCAGCTAAATGTGATAATATCTTTCACTTAGCGATCCATTGTTTAATTCTGGAGAAAAGTATTTTAATCCATATGCAAATTTACAGTTAAGTGCACCCAGGGCGGGCCCAAATCACTCTGTGCACCCTTGTTCTTCCTGCTTCCTTTGCCAGCCCCCTCCTTCTCGTTCCTGATTGACCTTGCAAGATTCTTGCATAGTCATCTCAGAAGTAGAAAAAGAGACTGACAGAGGAAGCATGGGGAGCAAGGATGCACAGAGTGGCATGGGACCACCCTTGATTTTGGCACTCACTCTGGCCTCTTTAAAAAGTGGGTGAAAAGTGGGCATGGTTAGCTACAATAATTAGGTGTATTTTTCAACTGCAACTTTTAAAAAAGTAACAAAAGAGGTGTCATCTCCTTCCAGTAGGGGTTGACGTAAAAAACTGGAGTATCATTCCTAGACAGAAGTTTATCACTGTTATGCCAGCGGGTGTGGACCCACTGCGCCACTGACCGGCTACACCCTGGAGAGGCATGGCTAAGTAACTACCTGGTCTTCACTAGAGCCTCTGATGCTGAGAATAGGCTTGGGCCATTAGGGTAGTTACCAAGTACCACTCCAGAGCAGTCCCTGGGTCAGTGGCAGCTGACCAGGGGGTCAGAGATACTAGTGCAAGCACCAAGGGAAAAGATGGAGTAAGGGCAGGCAGTGATCAAGCAAGGTCCGTAATCAAAGTCCAAGGTCAGAGGCAGACGACAATCAAGCAAGATCCATTAAGCAGGGCACAATGCCGGGTCTGGTACACAGAAAAGCAGCAACTTCTAAACACCTTTATACAAGGAACTAGACTAGCTAGTGATCAAGATTGCTCAGGATCCTTATTGTATTGAACAGGTCCATAATGATGAGTGCTGAACTGATGAATACTTATGAGCTCCTGTCTTTCCCCACCCACCCACTGCCAGTTCAGTTGGAAAACAACTGTCAATCAGAGGGAGGTGGGTGGGGAGAACCAGGAGCTCATGAATATGAGAACTCATTGGCTTGGGCAGCCCCTCACTCGCTGCTTTGCTACTGCCTGGCCCTTTCAATCAAAAAGTAAGGGAAGAGATGGCCACAGAAAGGAGTGGAGCTTGGCTGCAACAAGAGCAGTGGTGGCGCCCTCATAGTAAGGCCTAGTTTGCGTATTAAGAAAAAAGTATCATAACTCGGGAACGGAGCCTCAAATCAACAAAGGAAAAACAATGTTTTAATCAGGTGAACCACAACTCTGTGTCTTTGCAAACAGGTGAATAGGGAGGTTGCTGGTGAGAACTTCACTTTAATGCCTTTTCAGGCCTGGTTATTTAGAGGTTAAGTTACTTTTCTGCTAAGGTATATAACCACTTTTATTTTTCGAACAACAAGATGCGCCCAGGATTTAGAGGAGGAAAATAAGAAAAACTATTATTTTTCATCAGCCCTCAGATCACACCCCCAATCTCCATCAAACCTTAGATCAGATCCCCATATCAGACTCCTATTCTTTATTAGACTGTAGATCAGACCTGCAAATCAGACCCCATAAGCTCCATCAGCCTCAGATCATACCGCCCATCAGCTTCAGATCAGACCCCGATCATCCTCACATCAGATCCCCATTAGCCTCAGCTCAGACCCCCATTAGCTTCAGTTCTGACCCCCATCAGCTTCTGTGCAGACCCCAATCAGCTTTAGTTTAGACCCCCATTAGCCTCAGACACCATCAGCCTCAGATCAGACCCTTATTAGCCTCAGCTCAGACCCTCAATACCCTCAGCTCCGATCCCCATCAGCCTCAGCTGAGATGCCCATTAGTCTTAGTTCAGACCCCCCATTAGCTTCAGATCAGACCCCATGAGCCTCAGCACAGACCTCATCAGCCTCAGCTTAGAATCCCATCAGATCTCAGATTGGACCCCTCCATCATCCTCAGATCGGATGCCTCCATGAGCCTCAGATCAGACCCCCATCAAACCTCAGATCAGATGTTAAAATAAATAAACTTACCATACTTCTCCTGCTCCTGACGGCACTTTCACTCTCCACCCTCCTTGGTCTTTTTCCGTCCCGCACTCTACTGTGAACTGATGTCCCACAGTAGCAGGTCATAGTGCGCACCTACGCTGTACTCAGGACAGAATGCAGGGCAGGACCCTGAAGAAGACCAGAAAGGGTTTAGTACTGCGCAGCACTTCCCTCACCGCTCCCTGCACCTGCCGCATGCTGATCACTGCTTCCATAATGAAAGTGGTCATAAGCATTCGGACTGTAAGATGCACTGCCACTATTCTCTCACTTTTGGGAGAAAAAAGTGCATCTTATAGTCAAAAGTATTCAGATCCAGGTGCTGGTTTGAAAAATGTAGAATATTTGTCATGGGACAGAAGGTTTGTACACAAACATAGAAGAGGATTCTTTACGGTAAGAGCAGTGAGACTATGGAGCTCTCTGCCTGAGAAGGTGGTGATGGGGAGTACAATAAAGGAATTCAGGAGGGGCCTGGATGTATTTCTGGAGCGTAATAATATTACAGGTTTTAGCTACTAGAGAGGGGTCGTTGATCCAGGGAGTTATTCTGATGCCTGATTGGAGTCGGGAAGGAATTTTTTATTCCCCTAAAGTGGGAAAAATTGGCTTCTACCTCACAGTTTTTTTTTTTTTGCTTTCCTCTGGATCAACTTGCAGGATGACAGGCCGAACTGGATGGACAAATGTCTTTTTTTCGGCCTTATGTACTATGTTACTATGACAACCCTTTTAAAGATCCAGGGCCCCAATGCAGAATTTGTAACAGGCTCCAGGTTCCATTGTGCATCATTATACTTAATAATGGTGTCTCTTATGTGGTGGAGAGCCCTTTAGGCACTATCAGTTACCCTGGTAACACTGTAAGGTGTGTAAGTGCGTGTAATTCTGTACGTGGTGCTCATATTTTTTTGTTCATTTTTTATATCATTTGCACATTATTAACATATCTATCGATCCTGTGATTTCCATAATTTCACGACTTTTCCTTCTTGGTTTTGCAATTTCAGTGTTGAGGAGTGTAAAATATTATTGCATAAATAAAATAGATAATAGTGGTAAAAGCTCGTACTACTTCATATAATGTGGCTTAGCCCATCAATTCACAACACTATATTAAACCTACAGGATCCATACTTTGGTAAAGTGACCTCATTTCTTGAGAGTTCATCATTGCTAAAGTTATTTCTTGTGTTGGAAAAAAGCTAGATCTGTTCAAAGTGTTTTCCCGCATCTTAATTAGCGAAGAGTTAACCTCTCACCCAGCCGACTGACAGAATGAAATCAATACATTAAGTATAAACAACAGAATAATGCTTCATTTTCTATGATGGTTTATTCATGAAAAAATTCTTGTTTCAGATGCAAATGACAGCTTTTTGTATGGGGACTCACCATTTGTAGCCATTACTATATGAATTATTAAGGACATGTTAAAGGTATATGATACCGCCGCCAATGTGTCTTCAATATACCGTACCACAAATCATCTTATTTGCATCCTCATCACGCATGTTATTGTAATAGGCCAAAGATGGTTGGTAGCGCTCAGTTCAAAGTCCTACTGATGTTAGGCTGTATGCAATTCTTCTGCATTTCTATTGTCAGATTCTTGTAATCCCTGGTTGAGACTCTGGAAGTTAGCCACTTAGGAGACCAACAACAGCCATCCTCTTCCGGTCTAGTAAGAAGTTTGATGCTGGACACATGCCTGACTGCCTGACACAATCTGTGAACCCTACAAGGTTTTCTATTTCTCCACCATCCCTCTATAGATAAATTAGTCTCTGTATTCAATTAAAACAACTAGATCTCTGATGTCTTAGTTACTCATACCATTGGTTCACTAAGTGCCTCCTGCTTTTTGCTGAACTCCTCTGTAGATAGATGTCACCGGTAGTTTTGCTGTTTGTCACATGGAATGACCACTCCCTTCAGTCTCTGGTTCTCTGAGCTGCTTTAGTGACCTGACCAAGCTAGTGGTGATGCAACCACATGTAGATTCCACCTCTGGAGTATACTATATGAAGACCAGAAACAAGATTTTCACTTCTCCAACACTATTTCTGCTACGTCTATGCTTGGCTACTTCTACGATTTCTGCTTAGCGCTCTGTCCCAGACTCCCCCCTGCTCCCAGCTTGATACCCAACAGCACATGGCATTGTGCCTTTGATCAGACTCCTTGTCCTCCTGTGTTTCCCAAGAGTTTCCCCTCCCTGGGATCCAGTTTCTCTCATGCATTACCCTATACAACTGCAAGCTGGTAAACCAGTAGATGGCATAACATCTTTGGCTATGTAATATCTTGAGTTGAGATCAGGAAATCCATGCTCCTGGTTTATCATTTCTCTGGTTCACAGAATACAACCCAAAAACTAATGAACCTATCATTTGACTCACCAAAAATATGCAAAAATTGAATCCCAAACCTTTTGAATCCCCAAATGTCTGGTGAATCAGGCAATTTTGAAAAAAAAAAGTTATTTGGAGAATGTGTACCATTAATAACCACCCTCTTATTTCTATCACTGAGCCAGTTACTTAGCCACAGTTGAAAACTGTGGTTGCTTTAAATATAGCTACAGTTGCAAGAAAAAGTATGTGAACCCTTGGAATGATATGGATTTCTGCACAAATTGGTCATAAAATGTGATCTGATCTTCATCTCAGTCACAACAATAGACAATAACAGTCTGCTTAAACTAATAACACACAAATAATTACATGTTACCATGTTTTTATTGAACACACCATGTAAACATTCACAGTGCAGGTGGAAAAAGTATGTGAACCCTTGGATTTAATAACTGGTTGAACCTCCTTTGGCAGCAATAACTTCAACCAAACATTTCCTGTAGTTGCAGATCAGACATGCACAACGGTCAGGAGTATTTCTTGACCATTCCTCTTTACAGAACTGTTTCAGTTCAGCAATATTCTTGGGATGTCTGGTGTGAATCGCTTTCTTGAGGTCAGGCCACAGCATCTCCATCGGGATTGAGGTCAGGACTCTGACTGGGCCGCTCCAGAAGGTGTATTTTCTTCTGTTTAAGCCATTCAGTTGTTGATTTACTTCTATGCTTTGGGTCGTTGTCCTGTTGCAACCAACACCCATCTTCTGTTGAGCTTCAGCTGGTGGACAGATGGCCTTAAATTCTCCTGCAAAATGTCTTGATAAACTTGGGAATTCATTTTTCCTTCCATGATAGCAATCCGTCCAGGCCCTGACGCAGAAAAGCAGCCCCAAACCATGATGCCCCCACCACCATACCTCACAGTTGGGATGAGGTTTTGAGGTTGGTGTGCTGTGCCTCTTTTTCTCCACACATAGTGTTGTGTGTTTCTTCCAAACAACTCAACTTTGCTTTCATATGTCCACAGAATATTTTGCCAGTACTGCTGTGGAACATCCAGGTGCTCTTGTGCAAACTGTAAATGTGCAGCAATGTTTTTTTTGGACATCCTCTGTGGTACCCTTCCATGAGATCCATTGTTGTGTTTAATGTATCGTAGATTTGCTAACAGGGATGTCAGCATATGCCAGAGACTTTTGTAAGTCTTTAGCTGACACTCTAGGATTCTTCTTCACCTCATTGAGCACTCTGCGCTGTGCTCTCGCAGTCAACTTTACAGGACGGCCACTCCTAGGGAGAGTAGCAGCAGTGCGGAACTTTCTCCATTTATAGACAGTCTTACCGTGGACTGATGGACAGCAAGGCTTTTGGAGATATTTTTATAACCCTTTCCAGCTTTATGCAAGTCAACAATTTTTAATCCTAGGTCTTCTGAGAGCTCTTTTGTGCGAGGCATCATTCACATCAGGCAATGCTTCTTGTGAAAAGCAAACCCAGAACTGGTGGGTGTTTTTATAGAGCAGCTGTAACCAACACCTCCAATCTCATCTCATTGATAGGACTCCAGTTGGCCGACACCTCACTCCAATTAGCTCTTGGAGATGTCATTAGTCTAGGGGTTCACATACTTTTTCCACCTGCACTGTGAATGGTTACATGGTGTGTTCAATAAAAACATGGTAACATTTAATTCTTTGTGTATTATTAGTTTAAGCAGACTGTGATTGTCTATTATTGTGACTTAGATGAAGATCAGATGGCATTTTATGACCAATTTGTGAAGAAATCCATATAATTCCAAAGGGGTCACATACTTTTTCTTGCAACTGTATATGAAAACTTATGCAGAGAGTGGAGATTTAATGTAAATTGGAGCAGCACAGCCACCTACGGTACATAATATAATACATAGCATGCTGAAGGTGCAGTCTTTTTAAACAGGTGATTAAATAAAATATAACCATGGAAATGTGACTTCTCAGACTGAACAGTGGATTTTAATTACTTAGTGGTGGAAATAAAATCCAAGTTCAGGGTAAGGGTCATTATGATGAAGATTAACTCTCCGTCTTGTTGGTCTTTGTCTGTAGCGTGTGTACAAATGATGATGAAGTCCCCAGTGAGCTCATTAGCAGGAGAGCAGGTAGAATATAATATGGCTGGATTAATGCATGTACTGAACCCAACAGGTTTCCAAAAGCAAAGGAATAGCTCGGATGTTCTCATCATATATAACACTGCAACATGGTCTGTACAAGAACCCCAAATTAAAATACAAACTACCCATAAACAGGTCTCATTAGAGTCAGGCTTTGTTTTGCAGGTAGGATACTGTTTCCAGAGTATACTTACTGTAGAATCCAGGAGAACCTACACCCTCCCAAAATGTAATGGCTTGCTTTTGTGAGCTACCTGAAAAATGATGCTAATCCTTTATATTGTAGTCCTTGGTGTTCAATACCCCTTTTGCATTCGGATGAGAATGGAAAATAGGTGATAGTAAGAATGGCATAAAAGCTTGTCTATCTGGGTGTTCTGCTATATGGTTATACATCAACAACATTCTCGTATAAGAGGGACAAAGTAAGAACCAGCAAAAGATATGTGGATGCATAGTAATCCACTGTATGTCTACTTGTTCATACATTATAGGCTGGGTTCACATCTTGTTTTATGTCTCCGTTTGATGTATATGATAGAAAAAAAAATATACAAAAATGCAGCACATCACATTCTTGTATCATGCAGAGTCCAGAAAAAAAAATGTATGCTTTTTTTTTTACAATGGAATTCTATAGTCAAGGAATGCCACTGTAGGGCATCAATCTGATGCATCCGATTAAAGTATACGTTTTTTTGTCTATGTTAAACAGATGGGAACAACACTATGTGAACCCAGCCTTAGACGAATGTTGGCCAAATCCGCCAATTTCAGAAGGACCTGCCAACTGTCTAATAGTAACATAGTTTATAAGGCTGAAAAAAGCACTCTGTCCATCTAGTTTAGGCCTCATACACATGACCGTTGTGTGTTTTGTGGTCCAAAAATCGCGGATCCACAAAACACGGATGGCGTCCGTGTGCGTTATGCAATTTGCGGAACAGCACGGACAGCCATTAATATAACTGCCTATTTTTGTCCACAAAATGCGGACAAGAATAGGACAAGTTTCATTTTTTTGCGGACCATGGAACGGAGCAACGGATGCGGACAGCACACGGAGTGCTGTCCGCATCTTTTGCGGCTCCATTGAAGTGAATGAGTCCAAAACTGCGGCTTGGATGCGGACCAAAACAGCGGCCGTGTGCATGAGGCCTTAGCCTGTTATCCAAGGTATACATGCAAGTTAATCCAGAGGAAGGCAAAAAATAAAATAAAAACCTGTAAGGTAGAAGACTCCCTGGATCAACGGCCCCTCTCTAGTAGCTATAGCCTGTAATATTATTACACTCCAGAAATACATCTTGAATACTTACCATCATACCATCACCACCTCCTCAGGCAGAGAGCTCCATAGTCTCACTGCTCTTACCGTAAAGAATCCTCTTCTATGTTTGTGTACAAACCTTCTTTCCTCCAGACGCAGAGGATGTCCCCTCGTCACCGTCACAGTCCTGGGGATAAATAGATGATGGGAGAGATCTCTGTACTGACCCTTGATATATTTATACATAATTAATAGATCTCCACTTAATTGTCATTTTTCTACACTAAATTACCCTAATGTTGATAATCTTTCAGGGTACTGTAGTCCACCCATTCCAGTTATTACTTTAGTTGCCCTCCTCTGTCCCCTCTCCAGCTCTTCTATGTCTGTCTTGTTCACAGGAGCCCAGAACTGTACACAGTACTCCATGTGTGGTCTGACTGGTGATTTGTAAAGTGGTAGGACTATGTTCTCATCACGGGCATCTATGCCCCTTTTGATGCAACCCATTATCTTGTTGGCCTTGGCAGCAGCTGCCTGACACTGGTTTCTATAGTTTAGTCCTTTTCCATGTCATTGTTACCCAGTGTTTTACCAATTAGTATGTACTGGTGACTTGCATTATTTCTTCCCAAGCGCATAATCTTACATTTGTCAGTGTTAAACCTCATCTTCCACTTCTCTGCCCAAGCCTCCAATCTATCCAGATCCCTCTGTAGTAGTATACTGTCCTCTGTAGTATATACACAATATACTGTCATTTTGTAGTATATATACAGTATACTGTCCTTTGTAGTATATATACAGCATACTGTCCTCTGTAGTATTAATTACTTTACACAGTTTAGTGTCATCTGCAAAAATTTATATTTTACTGTGCAAGCATTTTACAAAATCATAAAAAAATATATTAAATAGGACCCAATACTGGCCCCTGAGGTACCCCACTAGTGACAGTGACCCAATCTGAGTGTGTACCGTTAATAACCACCCTCTGTTTTCTATCACTGAGCCAGTTACTAACCCACATACAGACATTTTCCCCCAGTCCAAGCATTCTCATTATGTACTAACCTTTTATGTGGTAAAGTATTAAATGCTTTGGAGAAGTGACAATATATACGACATCCATTGGTTCGCCGTGGTCAAGTCTAGAACTTACCTCCTCATAGAAACTGATTAAATTTTTGTGACATGACCAATCTCTCATGAAGCCATGCTGATACAGCGTTATTTGCTCATTTTCATTGAGGTACTCCAAGATAGCATCTCTTAGAAAACCTTCAAACAGTTCACCCACGACAGATGCTAAACTTACCGGCCTATAGTTTCCAGGCTCTGTTTCTGACCACTTTTTGAATATTGCCACCATATTTGCTAAGCACCAATCTTGTGGAACGCTCCCTGTCAATATAGAGTCCTTAAATATCTGAAATAAGGGTCTGTCTATGACATTACTTAATTCTCTAAGCATACGGGGGTGCATGCCATCTGGACTCGGCGATTTGTCTATTTTAATCTTTTTAAGGTGCCACCACACTTGTTCCTGGGTCAGACAGCGCACTTTTAATGGGGAATTTACTTTTACACTCTGTACTTCAACTGACAGTTTTTTTTTCCTCAGTGACTTTGCCAGAACCAGGAGAGAGCCAGTGAGTAATATAAAAACTTTCCTTTATTCCAAAATTCCCACAAAAAATGCACAGCTTCTTGTCCTCTGATGTGTTTAGACCGTATTATCTGTCTTACTCATAGACATTCTTTTGGTCGAATTCAAAAAAAGCTGTGTATTTTTTATGTGAATTATGGAACAAAAAGTTTTTATTTTACTCGCTGGTTCTTGCAAAGTCTCTTTGGGTGTGAACACACCATGGATCCGTGACGAGTCTGCCTTAATCAGCATATCATTCGGTGCTGGAGCACACAACTTTGTTATGAAAATTGGTTGAGCATTTTGAGTTTTCTCAAAGTTGATAAGTCTGCTGCCCAATATGTCTGACAACGACTTACTCCCTTCACTCCTTGACAACGCATAATAGGTTGAGCCAAGTGTGCAAGTGTATGAAGGTGTCAGGAGGAATAGCTGTCGGCTGAACAAGCATTCATCTGACAGCTATCTATTCAAGTATATTTTTACTCTGAAAACTTACTTCTCGACTGAAGGCATAAATTGTTGTCACTACCCTCCATTGGTCTTGAAGAAGACACATTATGACCTTTGTGTGAGGCCCACTCCAAACAATTTTTCTGAGCAGGATCTTACTTTGTTTTTTATTCCTTGGTAAGGGTATGACCGCACGGCTCGGTCATGAGCCGTTTGGGGCGGGGTTCTGCTATAGGCGATACTGCGCGGCCAAATAGGCCACAGCTTCCTCTTTTTTAACTAAAGAAGACCTCATTGTATAGCTCGGGCCTTAACAGTGTAGACCGGCTATACAGTGTGGCACTGTATAGCCAGTCTGCATTGTTAAGGGCTAAACGGTCTTGAAGGGACCTCACAACCATTAGCAATGCAGACTGGCTATACAGTGAGGTCTTCATTAGTTTATTAAGTTAAACAAGACATAGCTGTGGCCTAAGTGGCCACACGGTGCTAGACTGCAGGACTGCAAGACAGCCGCGCCTCAAATGGCTCACAACCGCACCATGTGGTCATAGGGTACGACCACACAGATTTCTGCATGAAGTTTCGGAAGACAAAGTCTGGAATGGATCATAAAAGGAAAGAAAGTATAAAAGAAAGATACTATCTCTCCTCTTTTTTGAATTCTCTACTGATTTTGGAATCCAAAACTGTATGCAGAAACCTGAGAGTGTGGCCGTACCCTATGAATCTTGCGTTTGGTCTTTGTGTTCCCAGCCTTGAGTTGACATTAGCAGATCCCAAGGACATCATGTACATAGAGTTAGTAAAATGTTCATATTGCTTTTTCATATGCTTGTACAAAAACTTACACCTTATTTATAGACCCCTGGTACATTTAGACAAGTGTTTCCAAGTGCAGAGGTTAAAGAGTGTTTTCATCCATGGTAGACGAACCAATTATCGTCCAGATTATCGGGATTGACTGTTCCTGCGCACGCTCGTTCTTGACAATCTGCCCATCTAAATGTGCTGCCGATCACCTGATAAACGAGCAAAACACTTGTTCATCAGATGATCCTGTCCTTCATGCAGGCACCACTGATCATCATTTCTGGGCAGCAGTTCATGAGGTCTAAACAGTGATCTGCTTCCAGAAACAATGATTCTGTATGGGCATGAGGGATCACTAAAGCGATCCCTTATCCTCCTATTGTGAAGGGGATCGCTGCACATAAATACAGTGGTCTCCTTCATTGTGCAAGTAGCCGACTGTTGGGAAGGAACGCTTCCTCTCCATCGGCCTGTATAAACCCGCCTTAAAAACCCTTTTAACGATGCCCATTGCAGATGTCCCACAAATTTTTACAGACCTGAATGCCTTGTAAATTCACCTGGTAATAACTGTAAGGGTCCATTTAGATGTCCTTAGGTGTTTTGCGGTCCGCAAATTGCGGATCTGCAAAACACAGACACCGGCAATGTGCACTCCGCATTTTGCAGACCGCACATCGCCGGCAATATAATAGAAAATGCCTTTTCTTGTCCGCAGTTGCGGACAAAAATAGGCCTTGTTCTATTTTTTGGGGTAACAGACCCTAACTGGAGAACACATACGGTACCAGTATTTTATCTTATTCTTCTCTCTTTCTCTCTCTTTCACCAAAATTCAGCCGAGTTGAATAAACAAAAATTCAGATTCGAAGACAACAGAAATTTTTCATTTTGATCGAATTCGATTTTTTAACAATCGATACACTCATCTCCACACAGGATCCCCATTCTCGTGATTGACGATGGCCCCAAAAGCCACACCCTCGCTGATCAGACACTTACGTGGATAGAGGATAAGTGTTATTCAAGGGGAAACACTAGAGCATTTTTCACTGCTACTTCCAGAACAACCTCCTTAGGCTTAAATCTTTTAGACAACCAACCATTTACCTCCCTAATGAGCATATGATATTTACCTGTGTATTGTCTTAGTCATACGGTTGGAGATTGGAAAGCTAATCTGTCGCTCATTAAAGCGCATTCTGCCGCTTCAGACTAGAGGCGTCATCGCACGTGAATTCATATCACACCTTCCCGTTCATCATTATCTGCTCCCAAACTTATTTCTGCTCATTTAAGAAAGGCTCGCTTTCGAGAGCCTGAGAAATTATGTTTTTTTTTTTTCTGTAAGTGTAAAGCATTTGAGTTAGCCGAACAAAACATAAAAGTAAATCTAAAACATACAGTATGCCTCGGCAGTCATTAGCCCGCTAGATAGCAAACTGTAATGCAGGAATTACTGCATTAACCGCCTGAAAAACATTTAAATGCGCATTAACTGCTGAGACAATAAAACAGTTCCATCCATTTCTAGTGGTTTCACATTGACTTCCATGCTGTTTTCATCAGTGACTCCAGGAGATGCTTACTGTGAAAGCCTAAAAGGAGCGCTCAGGAGTCGGCGCACAGTATTAGGACACTGCTCAATTAGTGGCAAGCTCTCAGCTTTCACTAAACTTAGGACTTCCTGTTTGTTTCATTATAGCAAAATAATATCTCAGTGGAAAATGGTTTGTTAGGCGAGCTTTCGAATGCAGACTCTCAAGACGCTGCTCCGCGCACTTATCATTTGAGGAAATAATAGTGAAATGAAGCAGCTGAATAATAAAGAAAAGCAGAACATCTGCAGATCTATGATGCACCAATAATATACACTAACTATACAGCTTTTTAATAACTTCCATGCTGCGTTACTAAAAGGTATCACAATTTACCATAGATCCTATGGAGGGAATTAAGCACCTGTCTGAAAGCAGCTTCAATGGGTTTTATATTTTTTTCTAGATTATCTTTTCTTTGTAAATATTGCTTCACTCATAGGAGACATAATACGACTCTACTGGAGACTAGTATTTAAAGGGGTATTCTCATGCTGTAACATTGACGGTTTATCCTTAGGATAGCCCATTAAAGGGGTTGTTCGACCCTTCTGAAGCTAAAATGAACTAATGTCCTCATTGTACACCATCTTGTATATCCCCCTGCACCTCCAGAAGATGCACGCCTCGTCATAATTTAAACATGTCCTCAGCAGTCCGTGCGCCTAGATTGAAATCAGCTCGTATCTGGTGTGGATTTCAGTCATCATTTTCACCAAAAAAATAGAGTAAATGATGATTGATGGCCCCACCAACACCAAACACGGCCTTTTTTCAGAAAGTGGCTTGGGCAGCATAGAAACATTGCTTGCACCATATTTTTGGTGCAATGGTGTTTAAAAAGTTGCAAACTTGCAGTTGGCAACTTTTTTTATTCCAGTTTCTGGCATAGAGGTTTGTTTTAAATGGTCCCCCTTACATTTATGGACCAGAATGGGAAGTCCCATTTGTGGTGACATGTGCCAATGTAGCCATTCACTGCTGTCAGTCGTAATGTGCCCCCGAGCGGCACTTGACCACTGAGACTCTGCAGTCCCACGACGCTTGGGAAGACATGACCACTGAGACTAGTGAATGGCTACAGTGGTGCATGTGACAATAGATGGGACATACTTCCAGTCTACGGGGTTGCAGAAGCAGTGAGGATAGACCCTGAGGTCTCATACAGAGCTTTTCAGGGACTTTATTTTAAACACAGTCAAGGCCTTAAAGGGGTATTCCGCTTGGTAGAAGTTATCCCCTAACCATAAGATAAATAATAACTATTAGATTGGTTGGGTTCCTACTGTTGGGATGCCCATGGTCAAGAAAATAGGGGCCCCATACCCCCGCAGCTCCTCTGAAATGAATGGAGCAACCGCTTGCCCATGTGCACGGCAGCTCCATTAATTTCTATGGGAATTCCGGGGATAGCTGAGTGCTGTACTCAGCTATCTCTGGAACTCCCATAGAAATGAATTGAGCACTGGAAATGGAATGCCACACATTGTGAAACTGGCCACTTTGTTCATTTCAGGAGGCTTCAGGGGGTATGGGGCCCCCATTCTTGTGAACGGTGGGGGTACCAACGGTAAGACCCCCACCAATCTAATAGTTATCCCCTATCCTGTGAATAAGGGATAACTTCTACCAACCCGAATAGCCTTTTCATAAATTTTAGCTTGGAGGTCAGACAACACCTTTAAAGTATGATCTGTAGAAGCTTGATCACCCAGACCAATGCCAATTCTTTTTTTGTAGTACCAGGCACAGCTACATGTGAGAAAGAGCTGTCATACCCTTAAGGGGCCATAGCATTCCAAAGGGTACAACCACCCCGTTTATTCTGATGATCAGCTGGGGTCCTTGGAGTCAGATTCCACTTATCCTTTGTGACCACCCTTAGGATAGACCTAGTTTTCATTCAAGGAATACCCATTTAAGGCCATTGGCATAACTAAAAAGGTAGAAGATTGATTGACCAGCCCAAACAAGTTGACTATGCAGGAGTCTGACCCTGTCAAAGCCGAAGAAAATGGAGGAGCTGGCAGATGAAGCAGGAGGAGAAGGGGTCCACAGAGTGGCTTGGGCCTGTTCTTGGTGCAATTAATTGCTCATTTGCATGTGGATTATAAGTACTATTTCTCCGGGATGAAGTAGCAGATCACTAAGTAAAAGCTACCATTACATTCAGCTGAGCCTGTACTACAGTTTAACAGTGATTTTCATGGTGACAAGATCCCTTTGAATGGGTTTTCCAACTCAACATTTTTGCAAATATTTTAAAACAATGAAATGAGTGATCCTCACTTCCCAGTCCCCTACTTTTCCCTACCTGACGTCACTAGTCTCTGTTTACCAGGCTCTAGCAATGACATGGCGAGTCTACAGTTGACCACTGGACCACTGAAGCCCCTAAACCCGGCCCTGACTCCTGTCAGTATGTATAAACACTGAAGGTGTGAAAATACATACGCCGTAATCGAGACCCTAGGAACCCTGAAATGCCCTAGGTAGTGGCAGAGAATGAGACAACTGGTTCCTTCCCAGGTGAACGAACCTGCGTCTCCCTGAGGCCTAGTAACAACAAGCACAGGGGAAACAACCAAATACAAAGAGCAGTACAAATTATCTTATAGAAAATGGATGAGCAGGAACACAGGTAAGGTCCACACGCCAACTCTTCCAAATCCAAGCAGAGAATATCAACCGCATGGTATGAAGTGTGAGACCAAACTAAGTAGGGAATGCAGTAATGACCATGGGCTGCAGCTAAGAAGAGGTGTGGTCAATACCAAACCACAACACTGAGAATCAAGAGACTGTCAGTTAACCTCACATGCAGTCAGTCTCTCCGATCTTCTAACCTCTGTCACAGAAGGTAATGTGACACAGAGATTGACTATAGCAATAACATATCATCGATTCAGCTAGGGAAGCAGAGACAGGTGGGTATCCAGGGAGGCATTGGTTTGGGAACGGTAAGATATTGATAAGGTGATTACTATTTCTTCTGTGATTTTAGACAATTGTAAGTCTACTTTCACATCTGCGCTTTTCCTTTCCGCTATTGAGATCCGTCATAGGATCTTAATACCTGGGGAAAATGCTTCAGTTTTGTCCTCATTTATTGTCAACGTGGACAAAACTGACCTGAACAAAACAGAGAGCACCAGAATGCATTCTGTTGCATTTGGTTGCATTCCTATCGCGGACAGAATAACGCTGCAGCGTTCTTCTGTCTACGATGTTTTGTGGAGCAAAACTGATCCGTCATGACTCACAATGTAAGTCAATAGGGACGGATCCGTTTTCTGTGATACAATAGAAAACGGATCTGTCCCCTAATTACTTTCAGTGGTGTTGATGACGGATCCGTCATGACCTTTTTAAAGATAATACAACCAGATCTGTTCATAACGGATGCAGATGGTTGTATTATTGTGACGGAAGCGTTTTTGCTGATCCATGACGGATCCAGCAAAAATGCTGGTGTGAAAGTAGTCCAAGTAGTTTTTTTCTTATTTATTTTTATTTTTTAAACCCATCCTGGATGGACAACCCTTTTCATTTGGAGAACGTAAGGTAACTGGAGAGAAAATTGTTTCCGCAACATCCATGAGAACAGATTCGTAGACTAGATGTGATGAAGGCCTCTACCCACAGAAAAGTTATTTAGTTCAAGATAACCATTGTATTGAAAAGGAGCTGAACTGAAATGAACTTTGCGTCTCTGTAATTGTTCACTGAAACAATTGATGTTGTGTATTCCACTTAGAGAAGATTATTTCCTTGAAGAAAAATCGGCACTTCGTCTTGGAACAGATTCTTGTGGTCACATTTCATCATTTCTAGAAAAAGTGGGTTTTCATGATAGATCCCAATATAAATTCAGCTTACTGCATGAGAAACAGGGATGACACTGATTTGTCTATAGCCAACCATCACGGCGGCGTGCTTGACCCGGGTCTTCGATACATCTTTCTTGCTTACGACAACAGAATTTGTAACTTGTCTTCGAAGCCTTAGCACCACCAACAGAGCAATACACATTGAATTGGCCTCTTAAAGGGGTTTTGTCATGAAATATTTTCTACATTTTTCAAACCAGCACCTGGATCTGATTACTTTTGTAATTGCATGTAATTAAAAATTTAGTATAGCCAGTGAGCTATTCAATAAAATCTATCTGTATAGCGCCACCTGCTGTTTGTTCTTTTACTTATTTCTTGTCCACGTCACTGAACTGGTCGCACGCGCTCAGTTAAAATCTTCAACTGCCACCAGCTATATGTTCTGTTAGAAACTGTGACAGTTACAGGGAGAGCGCCGCAGCAGAAAGGACACGCCTCATGAGCTGCCAGGCTGAAGGTAATCTAGCAGAGCAATTGGAGCAGTGAATGTGGAGATCTCTGGACCCATGTGTGGTACAGGGCTGGTTCTTTTGTCATGTACTATATGACGTCTGATTTATATTTTTTTAATTCAGCCATGGCATAACCCCTTTAATAAGAATTATGAAAAAAAAAATATATGTTTTTGTATTGAGTGGCTATTTTATCATGAACATTTATTGCCAATGCTGACTGCTGCGGGGCCTTTTATCATCCAGGGCAAAGGCCAATTAAAGTTCACAGAGGTAACCAATGTCAGTAAGTGGCAGCAAAAGTCAGGTGCTGTTTCTGGTGTTTTGTTGTACAGCCCCCTGGTAAATCTAGATGTGTAATAAATGGGTGATAGTTTTTCCCGCTTTGACAGTGACTGAGCTTTCCCACAACATGTCTTCATACAGCAGAATACCTTCAATGGAGGCAAACTTCACGACTGGGGACCGGCGCTGAAGTCTTTCTTCTGTTCATGCCTTGAAAACTCTGCAGCCACCACTAAGGTGAACTCAGTGCAAATAGATTATTACAGCTTCCATTGTAGTCAATGGTAACTGTATAAAATCCTTTATGCTGAGCTCCTCATAGTGGTGTCTACAACATTTAGGGACACATTTATTAAGACCAGTGTTTTAGACGTCTATATTAATAAAGGCCCTGTGCTGGCGGTGGATCCGCCGAAGGTTCAGGCCTCTCCATAACTTCTGTGCATCCGGCGCCACTTCTAAATGTAAGACAGCTTCCTTGATGTCTTACATTTAGACCATTTTCTACGCCTAAAAGAGGCGTAGAAAATGATGCATTAGACGGCCCTTTTGCCGCCACAATTTTAGACCTGGCGTGAGCGGGTAAAAGTCACAGATAGCAGTGCAACTAACCATTGTGCCGCCATCTGCGCCTGGAATACGACTAATTTAGGCATATTTCAGATTAGTAAATGACCCCCTTAGTTTTGTAAAATACTATTTGAAGAGAAGCAGTGATTTATGGCCGTATGGGGGTGATGTACCAATGTATCGATGACATCTGGTGTAAGTACATTGAGGAATATGGAGAGAGTCATATAAAGTGGTTGAGGTGGAGGGTAACATTTTTGTACAGTGTATTCCGCCCCAAAAAAATTCTGCAGAAATCTGGGGCATCGCACTTTGCATTCTGCACTGCCTGGGAATGATTGACACATGCGTACTGGGACATAAGGTTGGGTGGGGGCCCATACTACCGTATGTTTCGCCATGGGGGCTTATGAGATCTGTGTCTGCCCCCGTCTCTATGCTTTACTTACCATTCTACAGTAATCTCATGTCTGGATTGAAGTAGCGCATTTAGCATCACAGAGCTTTAATTATTCCAATAACCCCTTGTTCAACCCTTTAAACAAATTGTACCTACTACCCAAGACAGCTCGGAGACACAAGACTGCCTCTTTAAGTGCCTGCAACATTCGGCTTGGGCTTTGAGCTGTCCACATGAGTTTGCCTTGACAGGAACTCTTAAATATGAAACAATGTCACAGAGAAAAAGTCAGTTTCTATATTATAACAAACCAAGGACAAGAGGTAATAATAATTTAGCTCAAGAGAACTCAACCCTCAAATGAGACCCAATAGTCACATCAGGTTTTAGGAATGAAATTTGCTTCGCTCACAGGCAAATTTTTTCTAATCTACATATAAATCGAACATTGAGTGGTTGTATTAGAAAACTGAGACTGTTTCGGGGAAAAGAGCGTGTGTTGTCATAAACAATATCGCTATCTAGCTGACAAAAATATAATGGAAACAAGATCCCAAAAAAGAAAGGTAGAGCCATCCAACCGTGAAAAGAAAGTTAACTGTCTGAGCACTTCATTAAGGCTGCCCATTGTCTATCAGCTCGTGTGTCTCTCACTTATTCACCTTGTGTATCAGACTTATAATCCAAGCTTCTAACGACATTTTATGTGTTTTTGTTCTTGCTTTATTTTCTTTGCTTTTTATTATTTTCTTGTTCAAAGACAGGTATTGACAACTTTTGTCCATGCAAAGAAGGAAATACTCCTAGGATTGGACTTCTTGCACACAACCATATTACACCTCCACACACCCTCAAAACTGCACTAGGCGTAATAGGACAACCATGCAAGTGTAGGGCCTTGTACTGTGGCTCCTGTAGAGGCATACAGAGTTATTTTTTTCTGTCAGGTTCAATGCAAGTCTGAAAACTGTAGCATGTTTCATTGGATACTGCTTGTTTCCACTTACTGTATGTCTAGGGAAGGATAGCTCTGTACATGATGACGCATGGTATAGCAGCACACACGAGCCTAATAACCTTGGTGTACTGATATACAGGCTTAGTAGACTCTACTGTATACAGTAAGTGTAATCTTTAGAGATGAGCAAATTTCTCAAAAATTAGATTCGGCCGGTTTGCCAAATTTTTAGATACGAAATTATTAGCAGCGTATCGCATTAAAAAACAGCTATTTCCTGGCTGCAGAGATCCTTTATAGTGGTGTAGAACACTGTGTAGTAACACACATAGGGAGTCTGCTGTGGTAGTGAAATAATACCGTGAGCCCGTATGACATGCAGATGACAGGCGTCGCTCTTAGAATCACTGCACACTTCACTTATTTGGGCAGTTACGGGGCCAAAAACTGACCAAATAACTTGTGTGAACTCAGCCTTACAGGTCGATGTTGTCGCCAAGAGGAAGCGCACTCCATTTACACCTTCGTCAGCTGATTCTACATAGATGTCTACAGAACCTGTTCTTTTACACGCTTATACAAGTAGAGCCCCTCTCCCCCGACTAGGGCCGTCTTTAATGCGGGGCAAAAGGGGCAGCTGCCCCGGGCCCAGTTGCTCCTTGGGGGGCCAAGGCAGCTGCCTCTTGATCCCTGCTGGCCACTGGTGACGTGGGGGGGGAGAGCGGCATTAGCAAAAATATTGCTAATGCCAAAAAAACTGGAGTGGATCCAAAACAGAGATGACCAAGTCAACCATTCAAGAACCGCTGGGTAGTCTTCCACCCTATTTCCTGATGTCCCAAGTAAGTCACCTCTAATCATACTTCATATTTAGAGATAAGCAAATTTTTCAAAAATTCAATTTGAATTTTTTTCCTAAAATTTGCTTCGATCTGAATTCATTTGCTGCAAATTACGTAACAAAAATGGCTATTTCCTGGCTGCAGAGAGCCTTTGTAGTGGTGTAGGATACTGTGCATTGCAGTAACACGCATAGGGAGTCTGCTTTGGTAGTGAAATAATACTGTGAGTCCGTATGACAGGCAGATGACAGGCGTCCCTCTTAGAATCACTGCACACTTCACTTATTTCGGTAGTCAGTTTCATGTTAGCGCCAAGAAGAAGTGCGCTCCTTTTATACCGTCATCAGCGAATACCACTCAGTGGTGGCGAACCTATGGCACGGGTGCCAGAGGCGGCACTCAGAGCCCTCTATGTGGGCACCCGCACCCTGGAAAAAGTCTATGGTGTACCAATATGCCTTAGACTTCTCCTCCCATTCATCAGCGCAGGGCATGCTATGAACAACAGCGGCATCGCATTAAACGTAAGCAGGCTATTATAGCTAAATGATAAAGTACATGGAAGATATACTATATTGGTATTCGGGTTAAATTTCAATGTTGACACTTTGCAATAAATAAGTGGGTTTTGGGTTGCGGCTTGGGCACTCAGTCTCTAAAAGGTTCGCCATCACTGACATAGATGTTTACAGAACTTGTTCTATTAAACACTTATACGAGTAGAGCCCCCGACAGAGTGGAGAGGGTGTCAGCAATAAGTTTGTATTGACGTCACTGATAATTTTGCTCTTCCTCTGATCTGTCAGAACAATAACCCCCAAAAAACGGATCCTGTCTGGAGATTGCAGAAACTACTAAAATTGGGTTAAGAACTGTCCAACGCATTATTAAAAACTGGAAGGATAGTGGGGACCCATCGTATTCGAGGAAGAAATGTGGCAGGAAAAAAATCCTGAATGATCGTGATCGGCGATCACTTAAATATTTGGTGAAATCAAATTGAAGAAAAACAGTAGCACTCAGGGCTATATTTAATAGTGAAAGTAAGAGCATTTCCACACGCACAATGTGAAGGGAACTGAAGGGATTGGGACTGAACAGCTGTGTAGCCGTAAGAAAACCACTAATCAGTGAGGCAAACAAGAAAAAAGGTTTTAATTTGCTAGGGAGCATAAAGATTGGACTCTGGAGCAATGGAAGAAGGTCATGTGGTCTGATGAGTCCAGATTTACCCTGTTCCAGAGTGATGGGCGCATCAGGGTAAGAAGAGCGGCAGATGAAGTGATGCACCCATCAAGCCTAGTGCCTCCTGTACCAGCCTGTGGGGGCAGTGCTATGATCTGGGGTTGCTGCAGGTGGTCAGGTCTAGGTTCAGCAACAGTATGTGCTCCAAGAATGAGGTCAGCTGACGACCTGAACTACTGAATGACCAGGTGATTGCATCAATGGAATCAGGCTCAAATTGTGAGAGAGTGATTTAAGGAGCATGAGACATCAATGTCACACATGGATTGGCCACCACAGAGTCCAGACCTTAACCCTATTGAGAATCTTTGGGATGTGCCGGAGAAGGCTTTGCGCAGCGGTCAGACTCTACCATCATCAATACAAGATCTTGTTGAAAAATGAATGCAACACTGGATGGAAATAAATCTTGTGACATTGCAGAAGCTTATCGAAACAATGCCACAGCGAATGCGTGCCATAATCAAAGCTAAAGGTGACTTTTTTTGGGATGGGCAGTGAAAATTTTACTTTTGCCAC
This sequence comes from Bufo gargarizans, assembly GCF_014858855.1. Classification (NCBI taxonomy): domain Eukaryota; kingdom Metazoa; phylum Chordata; class Amphibia; order Anura; family Bufonidae; genus Bufo; species Bufo gargarizans. Next base: position 29,197,331 of record NC_058086.1, read on the forward strand.
TAAGACACGCCACAGAAGACTTTAGAACATATCACTGCACCGCTGAACGGCAAAAAAAACATATTTTTCTCCACTTATACACGCCACAGAAGGCTTTAGAACGCTGAACGGCAAATATGTTTTTCTTTTGCCACTAATACACGACAAAAAGGGCTGTAATTTTCGCACTTCAGCACACAACGGCCAATAAGCCCTTTTTGCCAACTAATACAAACAAAAAAATACTTTAGAACATATAACTGCACCGCACAAGGGCAAATAAGACGTGGAAATATTTCCTTATAATAAACCCTGTTAATGGCTGTATCACACAGCACTTGCACCCTAATTAGAACGGTTTGCTGGAATTACAGAGCTGTATAATAGCAATTTGGGTCCCCAGTCAGTGCAGCAAGGTGTAATAGGATTGTTCCTATTACCCAGGTTGTGGAATGATTCCTCCCTATCCTTTCCCTACACCTTGAATAATCTTTCCCTGAACTCGTAAATGTTTTTTTTTAGCACAAATAAGTTTTATCTAGCACATTCCCTAGCGCCTGCTGATATCTCTCCCTGCCTGCACTAAGTACACTGGAAAATGGCAGAATCCAGGATGGCTGAGGCTATTTATAGGGCTGTGACATCACAGGGCTGGCTGCTGATTTTCAGCATGCATGGCATTATGGGTGATCCCGCCTTCCCAGAGTTCCTTGCTCCATTTCCTCCTATGTGCAGCAGCCATTTTAGGAAAAAATGTGATTCGTTACTACTAGAGTTGAGCGAACACCTGGATGTTCGGGTTCGAGAAGTTCGGCCGAACATCCCGGAAATGTTCGGGTTCGGGATCCGAACCCGATCCGAACTTCGTCCCGAACCCGAACCCCATTGAAGTCAATGGGGACCCGAACTTTTCGGCACTAAAAAGGCTGTAAAACAGCCCAGGAAAGAGCTAGAGGGCTGCAAAAGGCAGCAACATGTAGGTAAATCCCCTGCAAACAAATGTGGATAGGGAAATGAATTAAAATAAAAATTAAATAAATAAAAATTAACCAAAATCAATTGGAGAGAGGTTCCATAGCAGAGAATCTGGCTTCCCGTCACCCACCACTGGAACAGTCCATTCTCAGATATTTAGGCCCCGGCACCCAGGCAGAGGAGAGAGGTCCCGTAACAGAGAATCTGTCTTCATGTCAGCAGAGAATTAGTCTGCATGTCATAGCAGAGAATGAGGCTTCACGTCAGCCACCACTGCAACAGTCCATTGGCATATATTTAGGCCCAGCACACACACAGGCAGAGGAGAGAGGTCCCGTAACAGAGAATCTGGCTTCATGTCAGCAGAGAATCAGTCTGCATGTCATAGCAGAGAATCAGGCTTCACGTCAGCCACCACTGCAACAGTCCATTGTCATAAATTTAGGCCCAGCACCCAGGCAGAGGAGAGAGGTCCCGTAACAGAGAATCTGGCTTCATGTCAGCAGAGAATCAGTCTTCATATCATAGCAGAGAATCAGGCTTCACGTCACCCACCACTGTAAGAGTCAATTTTCATAAATTTAGGCCCAGAACCCAGGCAGAGGAGAAAGGTCCCGTAACAGACAATCTGGCTTCATGTCAGCAGAGAATCAGTCTTCATATCATAGCAGAGAATCAGGCTTCACGTCACCCACCACTGTAAGAGTCAATTTTCATAAATTTAGGCCCAGAACCCAGGCAGAGGAGAAAGGTCCCGTAACAGACAATCTGGCTTCATGTCAGCAGAGAATCAGTCTTCATATCATAGCAGAGAATCAGGCTTCACGTCACCCACCACTGTAAGAGTCAATTTTCATAAATTTAGGCCCAGAACCCAGGCAGAGGAGAAAGGTCCCGTAACAGACAATCTGGCTTCATGTCAGCAGAGAATCAGTCTTCATATCATAGCAGAGAATCAGGCTTCACGTCACCCACCACTGTAAGAGTCAATTTTCATAAATTTAGGCCCAGAACCCAGGCAGAGGAGAAAGGTCCCGTAACAGACAATCTGGCTTCATGTCAGCAGAGAATCAGTCTTCATATCATAGCAGAGAATCAGGCTTCACGTCACCCACCACTGTAAGAGTCAATTTTCATAAATTTAGGCCCAGAACCCAGGCAGAGGAGAAAGGTCCCGTAACAGACAATCTGGCTTCATGTCAGCAGAGAATCAGTCTTCATATCATAGCAGAGAATCAGGCTTCACGTCACCCACCACTGTAAGAGTCAATTTTCATAAATTTAGGCCCAGAACCCAGGTAGAGGAGAAAGGTCCCGTAACAGACAATCTGGCTTCATGACAGCAGAGAATCAGTCTGCATGTCATAGCAGAGAATCAGGCTTCACGTCAGCCACCACTGCAACAGTCCATTGTCATAAATTTAGGCCCAGCACCCAGGCAGAGGAGAGAGGTCCCGTAACAGACAATCTGGCTTCATGTCAGCAGAGAATTAGTCTGCATGTCATAGCAGAGAATCAGGCTTCATGTCAGCCACCACTGCAACAGTCCATTGGCATATATTTAGGCCTAGCACACAGGCAGAGGAGAGGTTCATTCAACTTTGGGTAGCATCGCAATATAATGGTAAAATGAAAATAAAAATAGGATTGAATGAGGAAGTGCCCTGGAGTCCAATAATATATGGTTATGGGGAGGTAGTTAATGTCTAATCTGGACAAGGGACGGACAGGTCCTGTGGGATCCATGCCTGGTTCATTTTTATGAACGTCAGCTTGTCCACATTGGCTGTAGACAGGCGGCTGCGTTTGTCTGTAATGACGCCCCCTGCCGTGCTGAATACACGTTCAGACAAAACGCTGGCTGCCGGGCAGGCCAGCACCTCCAAGGCATAAAAGGCTAGCTCTGGCCACGTGGACAATTTAGAGACCCAGAAGTTGAATGGGGCCGAACCATCAGTCAGTACGTGGAGGGGTGTGCACACGTACTGTTCCACCATGTTAGTGAAATGTTGCCTCCTGCTAACACGTTGCGTATCAGGTGGTGGTGCAGTTAGCTGTGGCGTGTTGACAAAAGTTTTCCACATCTCTGCCATGCTAACCCTGCCCTCAGAGGAGCTGGCCGTGACACAGCTGCCTTGGCGACCTCTTGCTCCTCCTCTGCCTTGGCCTTGGGCTTCCACTTGTTCCCCTGTGACATTTGGGAATGCTCTCAGTAGCGCGTCTACCAACGTGCGCTTGTACTCGCGCATCTTCCTATCACGCTCCAGTGCAGGAAGTAAGGTGGGCACATTGTCTTTGTAGCGTGGATCCAGCAGGGTGGCAACCCAGTAGTCCGCACAGGTTAAAATGTGGGCAACTCTGCTGTCGTTGCGCAGGCACTGCAGCATGTAGTCGCTCATGTGTGCCAGGCTGCCCAGGGGTAAGGACAAGCTGTCCTCTGTGGGAGGCGTATCGTCATCGTCCTGCCTTTCCCCCCAGCCACGCACCAGTGATGGACCCGAGCTGCGTTGGGTGCCACCCCGCTGTGACCATGCTTCATCCTCATCCTCCTCCACCTCCTCCTCATCCTCGTCCTCCTCGTCCTCCAGTAGTGGGCCCTGGCTGGCCACATTTGTACCTGGCCTCTGCTGTTGCAAAAAACCTCCCTCTGAGTCACTTCGAAGAGACTGGCCTGAAAGTGCTAAAAATGACCCCTCTTCCTCATCCTCCTCCTCCTCCTCCTGGGCCACCTCCTGTTCCATCATCGCCCTAAGTGTTTTCTCAAGGAGACATAGAAGTGGTATTGTAACGCTGATAACGGTGTCATCGCCACTGGCCATGTTGGTGGAGTACTCGAAACAGCGCAACAGGGCACACAGGTCTCGCATGGAGGCCCAGTCATTGGTGGTGAAGTGGTGCTGTTCTGTAGTGCGACTGACCCGTGCGTGCTGCAGCTGAAACTCCACTATGGCCTGCTGCTGCTCGCACAGTCTGTCCAGCATGTGCAAGGTGGAGTTCCACCTGGTGGGCACGTCGCATATGAGGCGGTGAGCGGGAAGGCCGAAGTTACGCTGTAGCGCAGACAGGCGAGCAGCGGCAGGATGTGAACGCCGGAAGCGCGAACAGACGGCCCGCACTTTATGCAGCAGCTCTGACATGTCGGGGTAGTTGTGAATGAACTTCTGCACCACCAAATTCAGCACATGCGCCAAGCAAGGGATGTGCGTCAAATTGGCTAGTCCCAGAGCTGCAACGAGATTTCGCCCATTATCACACACCACCAGGCCGGGCTTGAGGCTCACCGGCAGCAACCACTCGTCGGTCTGTTGTTCAATACCCCGCCACAACTCCTGTGCGGTGTGGGGCCTGTCCCCCAAACATATGAGTTTCAGAATGGCCTGCTGACGTTTACCCCGGGCTGTGCTGAAGTTGGTGGTGAAGGTGTGTGGCTGACTGGATGAGCAGGTGGAAGAAGAGGAGGAGGAAGCCGAGAAGGAGGAGGTGGCAACAGGAGGCAAAGAATGTTGCCCTGCGATCCTTGGCGGCGGCAGGACGTGCGCCAAACAGCTCTCCGCCTGGGGCCCAGCTGCCACTACATTTACCCAGTGTGCAGTTAGGGAGATATAGCGTCCCTGGCCGTGCTTACTGGTCCACGTATCTGTGGTTAGGTGGACCTTGCTACAGATGGCGTTGCGCAGTGCACACTTGATTTTATCGGATACTTGGTTGTGCAGGGAAGGCACGGCTCTCTTGGAGAAGTAGTGCCGGCTGGGAACAACATACTGTGGGACAGCAAGCGACATGAGCTGTTTGAAGCTGTCTGTGTCCACCAGCCTAAATGACAGCATTTCATAGGCCAGTAGTTTAGAAATGCTGGCATTCAGGGCCAGGGATCGAGGGTGGCTAGGTGGGAATTTACGCTTTCTATCAAATGTTTGTGAGATGGAGAGCTGAACGCTGGCGTGTGACATGGTTGAGACGCTTGGTGACGGAGGTGGTGGTGGTGGTGTTGGTGGTACATCCCCTGTTTGCTGGGCGGCAGGTGCCAACGTTCCTCCAGAGGCGGAGGAAGAGGCCGAGGCGGCAGCAGCAGAATAGGCCGAGGCGGCAGCAGCAGAAGAGGTAGCAGGGGGAGCCTGAGTGACTTCCTTGGTTTTAAGGTGTTTACTCCACTGCAGTTCATGCTTTGCATGCAGGTGCCTGGTCATGCAGGTTGTGCTCAGGTTCAGAACGTTAATGCCTCGCTTCAGGCTCTGATGGCACAGCGTGCAAACCACTCGGGTCTTGTCGTCAGCACATTGTTTGAAGAAGTGCCATGCCAGGGAACTCCTTGAAGCTGCCTTTGGGGTGCTCGGTCCCAGATGGCGGCGGTCAGTAGCAGGCGGAGTCTCTTGGCGGCGGGTGTTCTGCTTTTGCCCACTGCTCCCTCTTTTGCTACGCTGTTGGCTCGGTCTCACCACTGCCTCTTCCTCCGAACTGTGAAAGTCAGTGGCACGACCTTCATTCCATGTGGGGTCTAGGACCTCATCGTCCCCTGCATCGTCTTCCACCCAGTCTTGATCCCTGACCTCCTGTTCAGTCTGCACACTGCAGAAAGACGCAGCAGTTGGCACCTGTGTTTCGTCATCATCAGAGACATGCTGAGGTGGTATTCCCATGTCCTCATCATCAGGAAACATAAGTGGTTGTGCGTCAGTGCATTCTATGTCTTTCACCGCTGGGGAAGGGCTAGGTGGATGCCCTTGGGAAACCCTGCCAGCGGAGTCTTCAAACAGCATAAGAGACTGCTGCATAACTTGAGGCTGAGACAGTTTCCCTGGTATGCATGGGGGTGATGTGACAGACTGATGGGGTTGGTTTTCAGGCGCCATCTGTCCGCTTTCTGCAGAAGACTGGGTGGGAGATAATGTGAACGTGCTGGATCCACTGTCGGCCACCCAATTGACTAATGCCTGTACCTGCTCAGGCCTTACCATCCTTAGAACGGCATTGGGCCCCACCATATATCGCTGTAAATTCTGGCGGCTACTGGGACCTGAGGTAGTTGGTACACTAGGACGTGTGGATGTGGCAGAACGGCCACGTCCTCTCCCAGCACCAGAGGGTCCACTAACACCACCACGACCATGTCCACGTCCGCGTCCCTTACTAGATGTTTTTCTCATTGTTATGGTTCACCACAACAACAAATATATTATTTGGCCCAATGTATTGTATTCAAATTCAGCGGGATATAAATTTGAGGCCTAGTATTTAGGCGCTGGGTGACCGGTATGGATTTAGTGACAGAATTAGACTTGGAAATGCACAGAAGCGTGTGTGTGTGAAGTTATTCTGAATGACCCTATGTGCACCTTCAATATTATATACCCTTTTAGGGATAGATTTCAAATAGCTCTGATATAGCAGAAACCACTAAATTATGAAATTGCTAAATTGGGAATTGTACTTCAACCCAGAACAAAAAATGTGCTTTGACGGACACTAAATATCTTGCCCAGCAACAACAGTACAGCGGTGGGTAACGAGAGATTTAGAGGGAATTAAATTTGAGGCCTAGTATTTAGGCGCTGGGTCACCGGTATGGATTTAGTGACAGAATTAGACTTGGAAATGCACAGAAGCGTGTGTGTGAAGTTATTCTGAATGACCCTATGTGCACCTTCAATATTATATACCCTTTTAGGGATAGATTTCAAATAGCTCTGATATAGCAGAAACCACTAAATTATGAAATTGCTAAATTGGGAATTGTACTTCAACCCAGAACAAAAAATGTGCTTTGACGGACACTAAATATCTTGCCAAGCAACAACAGTACAGCGGTGGGTAACGAGAGATTTAGAGGGATTTAAATTTGAGGCCTAGTATTTAGGCGCTGGGTCACCGGTATGGATTTAGTGACAGAATTAGACTTGGAAATGCACAGAAGCGGTGTGTGTGAAGTTACTCTGAATGACCCTATGTGCACCTTCAATATTATATACCCTTTTAGGGATAGATTTCAAATAGCTCTGATATAGCAGAAACCACTAAATTATGAAATTGCTAAATTGGGAATTGTACTTCAACCCAGAACAAAAAATGTGCTTTGACGGACACTAAATATCTTGCCCAGCAACAACAGTACAGTGGTGGGTAACGAGAGATTTAGAGGGATTTAAATTTGAGGCCTAGTATTTAGGCGCTGGGTCACCGGTATGGATTTAGTGACAGAATTAGACTTGGAAATGCACAGAAGCGTGTGTGTGAAGTTATTCTGAATGACCCTATGTGCACCTTCAATATTATATACCCTTTTAGGGATAGATTTCAAATAGCTCTGATATAGCAGAAACCACTAAATTATGAAATTGCTAAATTGGGAATTGTACTTCAACCCAGAACAAAAAATGTGCTTTGACGGACACTAAATATCTTGCCCAGCAACAACAGTACACCGGTGGGTAACGAGAGATTTAGAGGGAATTAAATTTGAGGCCTAGTATTTAGGCGCTGGGTCACCGGTATGGATTTAGTGACAGAATTAGACTTGGAAATACACAGTAGCGGGTGTGTGTGAAGTTATTCTGAATGACCCTATGTGCACCTTCAATATTATATACCCTTTTAGGGATAGATTTCAAATAGCTCTGATATAGCAGAAACCACTAAATTATGAAATTGCTAAATTGGGAATTGTACTTCAACCCAGAACAAAAAATGTGCTTTGACGGACACTAAATATCTTGCCCAGCAACAACAGTACAGCGGTGGGTAACGAGAGATTTAGAGGGAATTAAATTTGAGGCCTAGTATTTAGGCGCTGGGTCACCGGTATGGATTTAGTGACAGAATTAGACTTGGAAATGCACAGAAGCGTGTGTGTGAAGTTATTCTGAATGACCCTATGTGCACCTTCAATATTATATACCCTTTTTGGGATAGATTTCAAATAGCTCTGATATAGCAGGAACCACTAAATTATGAAATTGCTAAATTGGGAATTGTACTTCAACCCAGAACAAAAAATGTGCTTTGACGGGCACTAAATAACTTTCCCAGCTACAACAGGACAACGGTAACGAGAGATTTAGAGGGATTTAAATTTGAGGCCTAGTATTTAGGCGCTGGGTGACAGGTATGGGTTTAGTGACAGAATTAGACTTGGAAATACACAGTAGCGGGTGTGTGTGAAGTTATTCTGAATGACCCTATGTGCACCTTCAATATTATATACCCTTTTAGGGATAGATTTCAAATAGCTCTGATATAGCAGAAACCACTAAATTATGAAATTGCTAAATTGGGAATTGTACTTCAACCCAGAACAAAAAATGTGCTTTGACGGACACTAAATATCTTGCCCAGCAACAACAGTACACCGGTGGGTAACGAGAGATTTAGAGGGAATTAAATTTGAGGCCTAGTATTTAGGCGCTGGGTCACCGGTATGGATTTAGTGACAGAATTAGACTTGGAAATACACAGTAGCGGGTGTGTGTGAAGTTATTCTGAATGACCCTATGTGCACCTTCAATATTATATACCCTTTTTGGGATAGATTTCAAATAGCTCTGATATAGCAGGAACCACTAAATTATGAAATTGCTAAATTGGGAATTGTACTTCAACCCAGAACAAAAAATGTGCTTTGACGGGCACTAAATAACTTTCCCAGCTACAACAGGACAACGGTAACGAGAGATTTAGAGGGATTTAAATTTGAGGCCTAGTATTTAGGCGCTGGGTGACAGGTATGGGTTTAGTGACAGAATTAGACTTGGAAATACACAGTAGCGGGTGTGTGTGAAGTTATTCTGAATGACCCTATGTGCACCTTCAATATTATATACCCTTTTTGGGATAGATTTCAAATAGCTCTGATATAGCAGAAACCACTAAATTATGAAATTGCTAAATTGGGAATTGTACTTCAACCCAGAACAAAAAATGTGCTTTGACGGACACTAAATATCTTGCCCAGCAACAACAGTACAGCGGTGGGTAACGAGAGATTTAGAGGGATTAAATTTGAGGCCTAGTATTTAGGCGCTGGGTCACCGGTATGGATTTAGTGACAGAATTAGACTTGGAAATACACAGTAGCGGGTGTGTGTGAAGTTACTCTGAATGACCCTATGTGCACCTTCAATATTATATACCCTTTTTGGGATAGATTTCAAAGAGCTCTGATATAGCAGGAACCACTAAATTATGAAATTGCTAAATTGAGAATTGTATTTCAACCCAGAACAAGAAATGTGCTTGAACGGACACTAAATAACTCGCCCAGCTACAGCACTAGGGACAGATTTAGCTGGATATAAATTTGAGGCCTAGTATTTAGGCGCTGGGTGACCGGTATGGATTTAGTGACAGAATTAGACTGGGATATGGCCAAAAAATGAACAGACTATTGCTGGTTAAATGCACTTGGTGTGACAGCTTCACCCTGATGTAGGCTTTAGCCAAAAAACAACCACACCATTGAGGGTTAAATGCACTTGGTGACAGGCGCAGCTTGCCCCTGATTTTGTATATGGCCAAAAAATGAACAGACTATTGCTGGTTAAATGCACTTGGTGTGACAGCTTCACCCTGATGTAGGCTTTAGCCAAAAAACAACCACACCATTGAGGGTTAAATGCACTTGGTGACAGGCGCAGCTTGCCCCTGATTTTGTATATGGCCAAAAAATGAACAGACTATTGCTGGTTAAATGCACTTGGTGTGACAGCTTCACCCTGATGTAGGCTTTAGCCAAAAAACAACCACACCATTGAGGGTTAAATGCACTTGGTGACAGGCGCAGCTTGCCCCTGATTTTGTATATGGCCAAAAAATGAACAGACTATTGCTGGTTAAATGCACTTGGTGTGACAGCTTCACCCTGATGTAGGCTTTAGCCAAAAAACAACCACACCATTGAGGGTTAAATGCACTTGGTCGCAGCTTGTGCTGGCGCACCACAAGACACAAAATGGCCGCCGATCACCCCAGAAAAATGAGACTGACAAACGGTCTGTGCAGCCTAAAAACAGTGAGCAATTGAGGATCAGCAGCTCAATGATCCACAGCTGCAGATCGATCAGTTAATCAAGTCCTTTGGAGGAGTTAATCTGCCTAATCTCGCCCTACTGTCGCAGCCGCAACCTCTCCCTACGCTAATCAGAGCAGAGTGACGGGCGGCGCTATGTGACTCCAGCTTAAATAGAGGCTGGGTCACATGGTGCTCTGGCCAATCACAGCCATGCCAATAGTAGGCATGGCTGTGATGGCCTCTTGGGGCAAGTAGTATGACGCTTGTTGATTGGCTGCTTTGCAGCCTTTCAAAAAGCGCCAAGAAAGCGTCACAAAAGCGCGAAGAAAGCGACGAACACCGAACCCGAACCCGGACTTTTACGAAAATGTCCGGGTTCGGGTCCGTGTCACGGACACCCCAAAATTCGGTACGAACCCGAACTATACAGTTCGAGTTCGCTCATCCCTAGTTACTACGAAACGTGAGGAAATTTGGATTCGGTGCGAATCGAATAATTCCTGAAATTTGGATCGATTTCCACTTCGTCAACTGTTTTATGCAAAATAAAAAAATTTGATGCCCGTCAAAGGGCATCTGGCACCAGCTTTGTATCTATGGAACTGTTGCTGTCACCACCAGACATCTGAGAAGCTCTAACAGACGTTCTTCAGAACCTCCTGCTTGAGGTTCTTTTGTTTTGCTTTCGTTTTGTCATCTCGTTTCTCTCTCTCAGCTGTCATCTAGTTGCACTGATTGCATCCCTTTAAATCCCCTCCCATACTGCATCACTTTGCGGTTTATACAACTTCCTGGACTGTGTGCATGCTGGATGCTACTACTGATGCTTCTACAGATAAGTCTGTTCATTCATTTGTGTTTTCCTGTTTGCTTGATCCTAGGTGACCCCGACTCCCTCCGTATTAAGTGTAGGGAGCCGGTGGTCGTGTCCCATCACTATTATAGGGTGTTCAGGTGTCATACAGTCGAGGCACGAGGGCATGCAATTTTCTATCATAGAGATCTTTGCATGGGCTGAGAAGACAGGGAGAGTTTCAGGGCTTAAATAGGGGTCACCCTTTTGTTCCTTAGTTTTGGATCAAGCCAGTCGGATCCTTATTTGTAACTTCTTGTTTTCTGTTACACCATCCGTGACAGTTGCATGTGCACTTGGATGAAGGCTTGGCTGAAGGCACCTGTGTTGGTCCCATGTTCATATGTCTCCACAATGCTGAGAAAATTCATGTTTTACTGTATGCAAATGAGCCACTAGGAGCAATGGGGGAGTTGCTGTTACACATAGAAGCTCAGCTCTCTCTGCAACTGTCGCGCATTCCACGGTTTGTTTAACATGACCAAGCATAATGATGTTTTCACTGCCTGGCTGCATGATTAAAAGTGCAGAGGGCACGACAGTTGCAGAGAGAGCAGTCCTCAGCGGTGATGTGTCTCAAGTGGCATGTAACGGCAGAAGCTCAAAGTCACTTTCCACGGAGCAGTTTTCAAAAGGTGAGTGGGGTTTTATTCTTTGTATTAAACTCAGTATACTTTTTTTTAGATGTCCTGACAACCATTTTTCAACAAAAAGGGTTTAATTGACAACACTATTTTGTTTTTCTATCTAAATAGATTCAAAATTCTGTGCTGATTCATTTTTTTTAAATATATTTTGTAAGGTTCAGATCTTTGTTTCTGATAAAGAGCATCCAATCACCTGTTGGCGTTCACACAGCCATTCAATTCAATTGTGAAATTCTGGCTGCCTGCAGCCACCACTAGAGGGAGCTAATGAACTTACTGAAAACTGATTTAGTATGGATCCCACTGAGAAATGTTCAACTCTGCGGCTTTACGAAGGTGAGCAGAGGAAATGGAGCTTCGACCCCCACAGAGAGATATTCTAAATCTAATCGGCACAGAATTTTTCACCTATCTATATAATAATAAGAGGAAATATCCAACCAGAGGAATGACGAATGGATAAACAGAAAACTGCAACCCACGTTGTAAGGTATTCAGATAGGCCCCTTTGGCCCTGTATTTTTCATTGACCTTACTCATTTTTATCAGAAATTTCGAATAGCGTAGAACGGCAATAAACCTTATGCTATGGATTAAACCTAAGGAGTCTGATGGCTGAAAAGCTTGATAAGGAAGCTTATTTCGGAGCGCTGTACAGGCCTGCGTGCCGAAGGTTACAACCGGGAGCCTTTTTTTTTTTTTTTTTTAACCAGCTCATCTCAGCAGCCCTGCATTCACTTCTTTCTTTCATTACTTGTATGTGGGGATTGCAGAGACGTTCCACTCTCCACTCCGTGAAGCTCATATCATGGTCAATCTAATGCAGACAAAGGTGAGCGGCGCTCGCTACTCATGCTCTGATTACATTAGAGCAGAGAAAATAAAGAAGGAAAAGAGCGAATAGAAGGAATATTTGCAGACTGCAACAAATCAGCAGCGCTCATCCAGAGCCTCTGTGCTGAATTACCTACAACACTTCATTAACTTCTCTGACCCTTTACTTTTTATTTTTTATTCTAACTTTTTACCACAAATTGGAATCTTATTCTCAGAGGCTGTTCCTCTCAGTATGTATACATTGTAGGAAGGTACAAGGGGTCGTCATTGATGGTAGGTATGTGTCATTGTCGGTGGCCGCTTCTTTCCCCCAAGTTGCGACAGAGGGTGTAGATCGGTACTCTTGGAGTTTATATGGCCATACCGTCAGAAACAGATAAGAAGGCTTTTGTGTTCGGAGCCTGCTGGGCCCTTCCCTTCAGCCCATGGCCCTTCGGCTGCCCCTCTCTTGCCCATACCTGGTGCTGCCTGAGACCATTGCCTCACCTAGCCTCATTGGTGGTGCACCCCTGCAAAGTGGCATTGCGACTGTCACTTTGACTTCACTAGGTTTTTGATTTAAAAGTGCTTTAGTTGCAAGATGTCCTCTTTGCTTCATTATGATGGTGCCCCCTAGTGTTTAATCTGTATAGTAATGTGCACGTCCACCTAGTGAAGTGGTCACACATGCTCAGTTCCATCCTTCAACTGCCTCCAGCCGGATCTACTGTTAGAGGCTCTGACAGTTATAGGAAGAGCACTGTGGCATAAAGGACACGCCCTATGATCTGTTGTAGGAAGAAAGCTGCAGCAGAAAGGATATACCCACTAAGCCGTGAAAGCAAAAAAGCTGCAGCAGAAAGAACACATCCACTGCGCTGTGATAGAGAGACAGCTGCAGTAGAAAAAACACAACCCCTGAGCTGTAGTACTAAGCAAACTGCAGCAGAAAGGACATGCCCCTTGAGCTGTGATGGTGGAGAGCTGCAGCAGAAAGGACACCCCCCCTGAACTGCTATAGGGAGAGACCTGCATCAAAAAGAGCATGCCCCCCTGAGCTGTGAAAGGGCATGCCCCTGGGAAAGGACACCCCCACTGAGCTATGATAGCGAGAGCTGCAGCAGAAAGGATATACCTCTAGTATGCCAATCTGAAGAGAATCTAACAATGCATTTGGAGCAATGACTGGGGAGATCTCTGGACCCATGTGAGGTACAGGGCTGGTTCTAGCTTTGTTAGAAAAACATTTGGAAGCTCATGCAAAATGAACACGTCCATGTGAATAGCCCCTAAACATGATGTGCTGAATAGGCCTGGGCAGCAAACTATGTAGAAGAAAATTATTCTCCTTGGTGTGGGCCTGAAGGAAAAAAACAGGGTCAGTGAACAACTACACCCAACAAGGAATCATTGGATTTACAGGCATACCCTTCTCCATTGTTTCTCTTGGCTCAACATACTGCATCCCAAGGTGGTGGTGCGAGATGACCAGCTTTGCAAAAAAACATGATTTTGCATTACTCTGTCAGGAGTTGTTTATGCCGTATGTGTCTATCTGGGGCCACCCAGTGGTTGTGATGTGAATTGACACCAGTTTTTGTAGTGATATTGTATTGAATTTGTATCGTGAGAAAATGAAGTCCCACCCGTAATAGACGTATATTGTAACTGTGCCTGAGCTGTACAGTATTTATGTGTCCTGTATACAGTAGTCACAATTGGTCATGTTATGGCAGTATTATTTCTATTTAAGTTTTATGATAGGAAATGGTTTTAGGCTGGGGATAAAGCAAGACACACATGCCTACTGAGAAACACATTTTGTGCGCCGCAACATAAATTGTCACTTTTGGATCTTAAAGGGGTTAGGCCATAAATGATGTAAAACTGAAAATCAGACATTACACAGTACATGACAACCTCTTTCTTACAAAGCTAGAACCAGCCCTGTACCTCACATGGATCCAGAGATCTCCACATTAACTGCTCTGATTGCTCTGCTAGATTATCTTTAGCCTGGCAGCTCAGGGGACGTGTCCTTTCTGCTGCAGCTCTCTCCCTATGACTGCCACAACTTCTATCAGAACATATAGCTGGTGGCAGTTGAAGATTTAAACTGAGCATGTCCGACCAGCTCAGTGAGACGGACACAAATTAAGGAAAAGAGCAAACCTCAGGTGGCGCTGTACAAATAACTCAGTGGCTACACAAACTTTTTAATCTATATATATGAAAGACGGCGTATATATGTGTGTATGTTTTGCGAAAACTCAAAAACACAACCATCCATTTCAAACGTGGTATACACATCCCTTGCTACCTGGAAGAGGTTGCTGGTTCGTGTGCGGATGCACACAGTAGGGTATTTGTTTGGCGCACAAAAGACGACCTCAGTCAGTGGACTTTTGGTGAAATAGCTGTTTTTATTGTTTATTGTGAACAATAAAAACAGCTATTTCACCAAAAGTCCACTGACTGAGGTCGTCTTTTGTGCGCCAAACAAATACCCTACTGTGTGCATCCGCACACAAACCAGCAACCTCTTCCTTCACAAGGAGTCCTTGGCAACTCCACCCTGAGGGACCGAATGGGTATTGGCAGCACCGACCACCCAAGACCCCCCCTTTTTCTCCACGTGTACCTGCCTTCACGGACGTTGTGCTCCAACCCGCACAACACCAAAAGGTGAGCACACTTCAACCACTTCGCTAAACCACATAACCGCTACCCACCACCCTATGAGCGCCTCTCCCTTCTCTTTTTTTTTTCTCTCGCCGAATTGCTTGCTACCTGGAAAGAAATCTTGTGGGGGTCTCAGCTCTCTAGGACGTACCGTACCCGAGATATTCCCAAAAAATGACCTGCATTAGCCAATAGAAGCCTGCAAGTCTTTCACTTCATATCCCAACTGCCATGCACACGGTCACATGACCCTTATCAGCCAATAGAAGCTCGCAGGCCCTTAGTCTCCACATACACACAGCTTTACTCCAGGTTTCTATAAGAACACAGCCAACCCAAGTCGCACGACACATAGGGCACAACTACGCTGCTACATGCATCCATCTTGGATGGATTTGTTTGCAACTGTCGTATCGCAGTCGCAACATGTCGCATGTCGCAGTGCAACACCATAGACTATCATTATAAAAATAGTTGAGACAAAATGTCGCACAACACATTTCGTCGTGTAGCCCTAGCCTTAAAGGGGTGGGCACTGTGGAGGTCACATAAAGGGGCGGGCACTGTGGAGGTCACTTAAATGGGTGGGCAGTGTGGAGGTCACTCAAAGGGGCGGCCAATGTGGAGATCACTGTTAAAGAAGCGGGCACTGTGCAGGTCGCTGTTAAAGTGGCGGGCACCGTGTAGGTCACTGTTAAAGGGGCATGCACTGTGGAGGTCACTGTTAAAGGGGCTGCCACTGTGGAGGTCACTGTTAAATGGTCGGGCACCATGTAGGTCACTGTTAAAGGGGTGGGCACTGTGGAGCTCATGGTTAACGGGGCGGGCACTGTGGAGGTCACATAAAGAGACGGGCAGTGTTTAGGTCCCTTAAAGGGGCGGGCACTGTGGAGGTCACTTAAAGGGGCGGGCTCTGTGGAGGTCACTGTTAAAGGGGCGGGCACTGTGGAGGTTTACTTAAAGGGGTGGACAGTGTGAAGGTCACTGTTAAAGGGGCGGGCACTGTGGAGGTGACTTAAAGGGGTGGACAGTGTGGAGGTCACTGTTAAAGGAGCGGGCACTGTGGAGATCACTGTTAAAGGGGCAGGCACTATGGAGGATTCTGTTAAAGGGGCGGGCACTGTGAAGGTCGCTGTTAAGGGGGCGGGCACTGTGGAGGTCACTTAAGGGGCGGGCCCTGTGGAGGTCACTGTTAAAGGGGCGGACACTGTGGAGGTCACTGTTAAAGGGGCGGGGTGCTGTATAGGTCACTGTTAAGGGGGCGTGTCCCTGAGAAGGTCAATGTCAATGGAGTGAGGTGATGTGAAACTCACTGTTAAAGAGGTGGGCTGCTGTGAAGCTCAAAGTTAAGGGGACGGGCTGCTGTAAAAGTCCCATTGTAAGGAGGTGGGGCACTGTGGGGGGGGGTCAGTGTTAAGGAGTGAGGGGCAGTGGAGTTCACTGTTAAGGGGGCAGGATGTTCAAAAGGTCACTGTTATGGGGATACTGTCAATATCTTCTAACGACACACACAGACATTAAATGAAATAGATGAAATATACCCAAAGCCGGGTCCTTCTGCTAGCTAGTAAGAAAAAAAGGAATTTCAGCTCACCCACCGTCCTCCTTCGCCGTGCATGGATCCCGGACCAGGAATCAATCGAAACAGCAGAAAAAAAAATCCAGCAGCCGGCTCAGGATAAAATCCAATGTCTTTATTACTTTATTATAAAATCCATAGACTGACCAGACAGGCAAGGACCTTGCCTTTCTGGTCAGCCTATAGATTCTCTAATGAATTAATAAAGACATTGGATTTTATCCTGAGCCTGCTGCTGGATTTTTTCTACTATTTCAACTTTTTAATTACATGCAATTACAAAAGTATTCAGATCCACGTGCTGGTTTAAAAAATGTAGAATATGTTTCATGACCCAAGCCCTTTAAAGGGTAACTGTCATGTTTTCATCAACAAATCAATTTTAGCATATGTTACTGCTGCAGCAACATTATGCATAAAGAAATCTTTAGTTTCTTCACATACCACTGTTTTCCTTGAGTTTTTCCTTTAGTTACGGCTGTTTAAGCATTTACAATATTAGGACCTTCTCAAGATGGCTCCTCTGCCAGTTCTCTGAGGCCAAAACTGCTTTCCCTCAGGTCCCATACACACTTGCTGTAGCCAGCAGCTTCCTGCCAGCCAATCAGATTGGATTACTGAGAGACACGCCTCCTCACTGTGAAGCCTAATGCAGGCATGCAGTGTGAAGGACCGCCCCTCCGTCTTCTTAGCCGGAGACCGACAAGCCATAGCAACGGTCTTTTAAGGGAGCAGTGGAGAGGGACAGAGGACATTAATGAAAGCTGGTATTATAAGGTAATTACAGATCTTTTGACAATCATTGACAGACTAACTCAGGTATACATGCCGAGCTCTAATAAACTAGCAAATAAAATAAAAATGACAGCTATCCTTTAAAATATAGCCATGCTCATAGCTGGTGGTACTATAAGGATAGGCACAATATACTGTATTTTTTTTTACAATGTTGTCTTTTCCCTCTGGTGGATACGTAAGGTCCATTACGCCCAATCTAAACCAAACCATATTAGTCTTGTTTTATAGTCGGTAGCAATTTGCATGTCGGTACAAACCAATATCTATAATGGAATAACCCTGCTCCAGGCTTGTGTTTTAAGGACAGTAACAAGTTTATTTTTAGCCATAGATGCTTTCATCTTATATATTCAGCTGCTTATATTAACATCCCATATTGCGTGTGATTTACTCGTTTCCATTCAACACCATGCAAGACTCTCTGCTTTATTAGTTTATTACTTTCTGCGTGCTAGAAAAATCTGCCAGACAAAGGTGGTAGGTTAATCTAGCCCCAGATGCAACAGTATATTAGACAGAAAAATATGTAAAAATGTGGACGGCAATGTATGCTGTCATGACATCAAATATTCCACACAGTCTGTGCCCAAAATTACTGTCTAGTATATCAGGGACAATTTACAGAGTTTTGTTACTGTATGTGCTTTTTTATGCCAGAAAATAGTAAAATCTGGTTCAATCTGTATCAAAGAGCAAATAATGGAGAAGAGATTCACGGATTCAATATCGCCAGATCAATCTGTAATAATGGGGATTCAACATGTACCCGACTCAATTACAGTGCCTTGCAAAAGTATTCACCCCCTTGACTTTTTTCGTATTTTGTTACATTACAGCCTTTCCTTCAATGTTTTGTTAATCTGACTTTATGTGATGGATCAGAACACAATCGTCTAAGTTGGTGAAGTTAAATGAGAAAAATATATAAATAAAACTATTGTTTAGAAATAGAAAACAGAAAATTGGCATGTGCGTATGTATTCACCCCCTTTGTTAGGAAGCCCATAAAAATCTCTGGTGCAACCAATTAACTTCAGAAGTCACATGATTAGTGAAATGATGTCACCTGGGTGCAATCTAAGTGCCACTTGATCTGTCATTACATATACACACCTCTTTTGAAAGGCCCCAAAACTGCAACACCTAAGCAAGAGGCATCACTAACCAAACACTGCTATGAAGACCAAGGAACTCTCCAAACAAGTAAGGGACAATGTTGCTGAGAAGTACAAGTCAGGGTTAGGTTATAAAAAAATATCCAAATCTTTGATGATCCCCAGGAGCACCATCAAATCTATCATAACCAAATGGAAAGAACATGGCACAACAGCAAACCTGCCAAGAGACGGCTGTCTGCCAAAACTCAGGGACCGGGCAAGGTGGGCATTAATCAGAGAGGCAGCACAGAGACCTAAGGTAACCCTGGAGGAGCTGTAGAGTTCCACAGCAGAGACTGAAGTATCTGTACATAGGACAACAATAAACCGTACGATCCATAGAGTTGGGCTTTGTGGCAGAGGGGCCAGAAGAAAGCCATTACTTTCATCCAAAAACAAAAAGGCACATTGTGAGTTTGTGAAAAGGCATGTGGGAGACTCCCTAAATGTATGGAGGAAGCGGCTCTGGTCTGATGAGACTAAAATTGAACTTTTTGGCCATCAAAGAAAACGCTATGTCTGGCACAAACCCAACCCGTCACATCACCCAAAGAACACCATCCCCACAGTGAGACATGGTGGTGGCAGCATCATGCTGGGGGGACTGGGAAACTGGTCAGAGTTGAGTGAAAGATGGATGGTGATAAATACAGTATATATACAATATTCTTGAGCAAAGGCTGTACCACTCTGTGTGTGATTTGAGGCTAGGACGGAGGTTCACCTTCCAGCAGGACAATGACCCCAAACACACGGCTAAAGCAACACTTGACTGGTTTAAGGGGAAACATGTAAATGTGTTGGAATGGCCGAGTCACAGCCCAAATCTCAATCCAATAGATAATCTGAGGCCAGACTTAAAGATTGCTGTTCACAAGCGCAAACCATCCAACTTGAAGGAGCTGGAGCAGTTTTGCAAGGAGGAATGGGCAAAAATCCCAGTGGTAAGATGTGGCCACTGCTCATAGAGACTTATCCAAAGGGACTTGGAGCTGTGATTGCCGCAAAAGGTGGCTCTACAAAGTATTGACTTAAGGGGGGTGAATAGTTATGCACATTGACTTTTTCCTGTTATTTTGTCCTATTTGTTGCTTGCTTCACAATAAAAAAAAAAACATCTTCAAAGTTGTGGGAATGTTCTGTAAATTAAATTATGCAAATTCTCAAACAATCCATGTAAATTCCAGGTTGTGAGGCAACAAAATCAAAAATAGTCAATGGGGGTTAATACTTTTGCAAGGCACTCTAGCTTTCTCTTGACTTCTAGAAGATGTAAACGTGTTGTGTCAGAAATCATATATTGCATGCCATTCTCTTGATAACAAAGGCAGAACCAGCCCTATACCTAACACAGATCCAGATACATCTTTATTCGTTGCTCTGATAGATTTATATCAAGCTTACAGCACAAGGAGAGCCTCCTTTTTGCTGCAGCTCAGGCGGAGTGTCTTTTCTGCTGAAACTCTCTCCCAATCACAGCTCTGGAGGCAGTTGAAGGATATAACTGAGCATGTGCGGCCATCTCAGTGAGCAGGTCAAAGAAATAAGAAAAAGAACAAACAGCAGGTGGCGCTAAACTGATACATTTTATTGAATGAATATACAAAATGTATATTCTGCTGCTATTGAATGTACCAGAAGAAGAGACTGTTGTAGTTTACTTCTGGCCTTCTGGGCTTCTCCAGGGAGTGATAACCTGACAGAGTACACCGTGACACAGCATCTCATCAGGGCCACTACCACTCCCATTCTCTGCACTGGCTCCTCAAGGGCTTGCTGCATAAGTTGCTAGCCTCTTAGGTTTAAAATGGTTAATGTGATAATATAATAAAACCAGTATTTTTTTCCCTGCATTTCATCAAATGCAGTCAGAATCAGGTTGCTATGGGTAATGGTACGGTTTTCCATTTGGACTCATTTTCACAAAGATCCTCCAATGGGTTGTAGGTGTTCAATAATGTATTGAATATGTTTTCTCATCTCGGTTATAGTATTCACTACAAATTATGTTTCTAATAAATCATGTCCCCCATAAATACTCTCTGAGTGCTGTGTATAAAATCCATAATGATCATTAAAAACCTATTCCGATGAACGTCTACTGTAAATTTGTATGTAGAAGGTACAAACTTGTGATAAATCTCATAATGAATGGTACAAATAAAAACTCACACACCAGCAGTAAACTAATAAACCCCATCAACGTGATTTACATTGGATGTGAACATGTCCAAAAACAAACACTTATTCACGTCCACGGCGATGCCCCTTCATTATAGTCTTCACTCATAGGTCACCTGGTTGCTAATGTTTATAGCCATGACTGTAAAATTGCAAATATATACATGTACAGTACGTCCATTGATTTTCCTGCAGCAGCAACAAGAAGTGAAAAAATCCAGGAAACATTGGATAGGGAGCAGCAGGGGATTAGTGAGGAATTAATTATTTTTTTTAAAATTCTCAGAATATTTTTTGAAATTAAATGGCTGCACAACCCCTTTAATTACAGAATCACACACTAGTTATAGCATAGATGGAGCAATGGACCCTTCTAGAGGACCAAACTCGGGGAATCAGCTCAGAACCAGCACACGCATCTAGGCCCCATAAAGACAAAGGGCCAGTATAGTACCTCTAGGGCTCCTTCGTGCATTACCTATTTTGCATCTTGGACTCATAATATATTTTCTATGGACACCTGGAATGATAATTGTCATTTACCTACCTGTTCTGCAACGGGTCCGCCTCTATTACTCTATTACCATGGCGAAATACCCACCAGACAGTGGGGCTGATTGGCCTATCAGGGAGCGTGACACTGGGCCAATTAGGGTCTGTGCGGGCACTGTGTACTTCCTGCCGGTGTGGGGAATTAAAATAGGTAGCTATATAACGAGTATACCGTGGCTCACCCAAATCCAAAGTATGGTGGAGGTGCACTGCTTTTTGATGATTCACCTAATCATCTCAATAAGAATGCAATATAGAAATTTAAAAACAGGCACTCACCATCTAACAGTTTAAAATAGTTTTAAATTTGTTAAAATAAAATAATTATTTACCCCTACAATATTCTGCAATTAAAATGTTCACAATATTCTGCGATAATAAATATTCAGCGATTATTTTGGTCTCAAATTCTTTGCAATTAGAGAAATAACTGTGCAGTGTGAAAATTCAATATAACAAATATTCGACAAAGTGGCCCTTTGTAGAGCCAACATCTACAACTACCCACCTAAGACCACCATAAAGTGACTCTATATATTCTGATTGAGACTCTACAGGATACTGGGCCCTTTAAGAGCACTTTACACTCGAACCAGAGTAAAACCAGCATCTGATCTGAGCTGACCTCAAGCCACAGCTGCTATCCTGCGGCGAAGATTGCAAACATTTCTTGTGTGAGACATCGAGGTCTACGCTTTATATAGCTGGAAAATTTGAGTGTCGGTGAACAACAAGCGACATATTGAAAGACCGCAAATTATCGCAGGAGTCCAGACACTTATAAAGAGACCCAGCCTGGAAGGCAGTGAGGGAACAGGTAAGAGGCTGTGCAAAGGGGACGCCCCAGACGCCAGCCTTATCTAAGATACTGGACCTCCCAAGCGATTTATCTGCTTACATCGAATTTTTTATATCGAATTTGCAAATAATTTTTTTCGTCACATAAGTAATCTCCCATATCATCACATAACATCAGTGACAACTATTTTGGGAAGAAATTTAATAATCACCTCTTTATTTTTAATCAATGTATTATTTATGATTTATTAGGATAAGATTTATATTATTTGTACACACAGAATTACTTGATTATTTGATTATTTATATGTTTAAGCACTAAGGGCCACTTTGTCGAATATTCGTTATATAGAATTTTCACACTGCACAGTTATTTCTCCAATTGCAAAGAATTAGAGACTAAAATAATCGCTGAATATTTATTATCGCAGAATATTGTGAACATTTTAATCGCAGAATATTGTAGGTGTAAATAATTATTTTATTTTAATAAATTTAAAACTATTTTAAACTGTTAGATGGTGAGTGCCTGTTTTTAAATTTCTAAAATAGGTAGCTGCTGGCCACAGTTGCCTTGGTCTTCCTGTCTCACAACCTTTTTTGTATGCTCTCTGGATTCTGCATCTCTGACCTCTTGCCTGTTTGTGACCTCTTCTCCATCTGCTGACTTTGCCTCTGAGGTTGTCCCCTGGTTTTTGCCCTGCTTGATATTCAACCCTGAATGTTGTCTCTCCCTTGGTTCTGTGATGTGACTCTCAGGTTTTTACCCGGTTTGTCTAACTACCTCTTTAGCCAATTTAGGCCATGTACTCTCAGTCAGGAAATGGACCGTTGCCCAGTTGGGGGCCACTGTTTAGTGTGGATCATCCAAGTAGGTAGTTTCCACCTAACATGACAATAACATAATTTATTTTCTGATATAATGACTCCTGGCAAAATACAGGGACCTACAGACGTGGACAAAATTGTTGGTACCCTTTGGTCAATGAAAGAAAAAGTCACAATGGTCACAGAAATAACTTTAATCTGACAAAAGTAATAATAAATTAAAATTCTATAAATGTTAACCAATGAAAGTCAGACATTGTTTTTCAACCATGCTTCAACAGAATTATGTAAAAAAATAAACTCATGAAACAGGCATGGACAAAAATGATGGTACCCCTAACTTAATATTTTGTTGCGCAACCTTTTGAGGCAATCACTGCAATCAAACGCTTCCTGTAACTGTCAATGAGACATCTGCACCTCTCAGCAGGTATTTTGGCCCACTCCTCATGAGCAAACTGCTCCAGTTGTGTCCGGTTTGAAGGGTGCCTTTTCCAGACTGCATGTTTCAGCTCCTTCCAAAGATGCTCAATAGGATTGAGGTCAGGGCTCATAGAAGGCCACTTTAGAATAGTCCAATTTTTTCCTCTTAGCCATTCTTGGGTGTTTTTAGCGGTGTGTTTTGGGTCATTGTCCTGTTGCAAGACCCATGACCTGCGACTGAGACCAAGCTTTCTGACACTGGCTAGTACATTTCTCTCTAGAATTCCTTGATAGTCTTGAGATTTCATTGTACCCTGCACAGATTCAAGACACCCTGTGCCAGACGCAGCAAAGCAGCCCCAGAACATAACAGAGCCTCCTCCATGTTTCACAGTAGGGACAGTGTTCTTTTCTTGATATGCTTCATTTTTTCGTCTGTGAACATACAGCTGATGTGCCTTGGCAAAAACTTCGATTTTTGTCTCATCTGTCCACAGGACATTCTCCCAGAAGCTTTGTGGCTTGTCAACATGTAGTTTGGCATATTCCAGTCTTGCTTTTTTATGATTCGTTTTCAACAATGGTGTCCTCCTTGGTCGTCTCCCATGTAGTCCACTTTGGCTCAAACAACGACGGATGGTGCGATCTGACACTGATGTTCCTTGAGCATGAAGTTCACCTTGAATCTCTTTAGAAGTCTTTCTAGGCTCTTTTGTTACCATTCGGATTATCCGTCTCTTAGATTTGTCATCAATTTTCCTCCTGCGGCCACGTCCAGGGAGGTTGGCTACAGTCCCATGGATCTTAAACTTATGAATAATATGTGCAACTGTACTCACAGGAACATCTAGTTGCTTGGAGATGGTCTTATAGCCTTTACCTTTAACATGCTTGTCTATAATTTTCTTTCTGATCTCTTGAGACAGCTCTTTCCTTTGCTTCCTCTGGTCCATGTCGAGTGTGGTACACACCATATCACCAAACAACACAGTGATTACCTGGAGCCATATATATAGGCCCAATGGCTGATTACAAGGTTGTAGACACCTGTGATGCTAATTAGTGGACACACCTTGAATTAACATGTCCCTTTGGTCACATTATGTTCTGTGTTTTCTAGGGGTACCATCATTTTTGTCCATGCCTGTTTCATGAGTTTATTTTTTTACATAATTCTGTTGAAGCATGGTTGAAAAACAATGTCTGACTTTCATTGGTTAACATTTATAGAATTTTAATTTATTATTACTTTTGTCAGATTAAAGTTATTTCTGTGACCATTGTGACTTTTTCTTTCATTGACCAAAGGGTACCAACAATTTTGTCCACGTCTGTATGTATAATGGGGCCAAAACTACACATGTAGGGGGTCATTTTAAAAAGAGAAAGATAATATGGGCCCATACTGTTCCATTTTAGCTCATTATGACCTATTTAATAGGGTTTGCCAGCTTAATACAAGGGAAATTGTGTGTCTCCAACTAGATGATTACTAGGCAACTTTACCAGCAGGTGAGAGTGAACAAATGGTGATGGGGCTGACTGGGCCCCTGACAGTAGTACCACCTGTAATTCTTTGATGGTGGTCCAGTGCATAGCTAGGCCTCTGACCTCCAAAGCCCCACATTTGTGCTAATGGTAAAATTGGCAATAAATATTTAGACCCATGAAAAAACATACCTAGAATGGTAGCATAACTGTGCCTCCTTTTAATGGATCAAAAAAGGGGATTTAAGGGAAATTTGGGTTTGCATAACAGGTAAAATAACAGTAAGGGTTTTTCAGGAGTACCGTATTGATGACCTATTCTCAGGATAGGCCATCAATATCAAATCAGTGTCAATCCAACTCCCGGGACCCACACTGATCAGCTGTTTGAAAGGGCTGCAGCGCTCACTCGAAAGCTGAAGTCTCTTCTCTACATTGTATAGTGGCTGTGCTTAGTATTGCAGCCCAGGCCCACTAACAAGTGTGTGTAGGCCATGTGATCGATGAACATGATGTCACTGACCTAGGAAGAGTCCGCAGTGCTCACTTGCCTCTTCAGACGGCCGGGAGCCTATCCTGATAATTTGTCATCATTATTACACTCCTGGAAAACCCCTTTAAGAAACGTAAAACATATAAGTTTCCAAGTAAAACTTTTGTACAAAGCCAATTTGGATTTTCAGGCTTGTGTCCATGATGTGCGAGGAGCTGAAATGTTGCCGCAAGTCCTTTTAATTTCCTTGGTAATTAATGCCCTTCATCCTGCGCCACTCATGCTGATGCAGCAGTTGTTTCTCCTGCTATGGATAGTTCTTCAATATAACCTTGTTAAGATAAATGCAATTATTTACTGACAAATTCAACGAGATAGCTCCGAGACACCGCCAAAAGATAAGTGATGATAAAAAGCCAGTGATTAAAATTACATTGGGTTTTACTAACGGCTTTCAGCTGGCAAAGTGGAAAAGTTAAATGTGTGAAGTCTCACCTAGTAACATATGTTTCAATTCGGGGAATCAGTGTAGCACCTTTCAACTCCAAACCTTCATTAACATTGAATTATGGCAGCGTGAGACCATATTGTATATGAAGCGTCTGCATCTGCTTTATTGGGCTGGATTGATTCAATTGATCATGTTTAAAGAATTAGGCTACATTCAAACAACAGTAAACAAAACAAAAACAATCAATAAAGACGGACACACTGTCAGTTTTTCATGGCCATTTTGCATCTATGTGTGCATTCATTTTCTGGCCAGCTATGGTTTATAACAGCCATTTTGCATCCATTTTGTATCCGTTTTTAATGACCATTAAAAATAGAAGAATTATTATATTTTTTTAACATCGCAACTAGAGATGAGCGAATTTCCCCAAAATTCGATTCGGCCGGTGTGCCCAATTTTTCTGAAAGACTTGGGTTGATCCGATTCGTAGTGGATTGCGCTAAAAATCTGTTATTTCCTGGCTGCAGAAAGCATTTATAGTGGTGTAGAACACTGTGCTTTGCAGTAACACGCATAGGGAGTCTGCTGTGATAATGAAACAATATTGTGAGTCCGTATGACATACAGATTACACTGCACACTTCACTTATTTGGGCAGTTACGGGGACAAAGCTGACCAAATAACTCAAGTGTGAACTCAGCCTTACAGGTCGATGTTAGCGTCAAGAAGAAGCGCACTCCTTTTACACCTTCGTCAGCTGATTCCACATAGATGTCTACAGAACCTGTTCTATTAAACTTTTTTCCAGTAAGTAGAACCCCCCCTCCTCCAGAGAGTGGAGAGGGTGTCAGCAGTAAGTTTGTGTTGACATCACTGATCTGTCAGAACAATAACCCCAAAAAAATAAATGATGCTGTTAGCCAGGCCGAAAGGAAAAATAACGACAGAGTCTGGAGGTGGCAGCAGCATCAGGAGGAGGCCACATAGTGGCACAATGACAGTGTGGAGGTGGCAGCAGCAGCATCAGGAGGTCACAGAGTGGCACAATGAAAGAGTGTGGAGGTGGCTGCAGCAGCAGCAGCATCAGGAGGAGGCCACAGAGTGGCACAATGACATTGTGGAGGTGGCTGCAGCAGCATCAGGAGGAGGCCACAGAGTAACACAAATTCAGTGTGGAGGTGGCAGCAGCATCAGAAGGCCACAGAGTGGCACAATGACATAGTGTGGAGGTGAAATCAGCTGCAGCATCAGGAGGATGCTGCAGAGTGGCACAATGACAGTGTGGAGGTGGCAGCACAATGATAGAGTGTGGATTGGCGGTAGCAGCAGCATCAGGAGGAGGCCACAGAGTGGCTCAAATTCAGTGTGGAGGTGGCAGCAGGATCTGGAGGCCACAGAGTAACACAATGAAAGAGTGTGGAGGTGGCTGCAGCAGCAGCATCAGGAGGACGCTGCAGAGTGGCACAATGACAGTGTGGAGGTGGCAGCACAATGACAGAGTGTGGATTGGCGGTAGCAGCAGCATCAGGAGGAGGCCACAGAGTGGCTCAAATTCAGTGTGGAGATGGCAGCAGAATCAGGAGGCCACAGAGTAACACAATGAAAGAGTGTGGAGGTGGCTGCAGCAGCATCAGGAGGAGGCCACAGAGTGGCACAATGACAGCGTGGAGGTGGCTGCAGCAGCATCAGGATGAGGCCACAGAGTAGCACAAATTCAGTGTGGAGCTGGCAGCAGCATCAGGAGGCCACAGAGTGGCACAATGACATAGTGTGGAGGTGACAGCAGCAGCAGCATCAGGAGAAGGCTGCAGAGTGGCACAATGACAGAGTGTGGATTGGCGGCAGCAGCAGCATCAGGAAGACACAGAGTGGCACAATGACAGAGTGTAGAGGTGGCGGCAGCAGAAGCATAAGGAGGCTGCCACAGGGTGGCACAATGACAGTGTGGAGGTGGCAATATCATCAGGAGGCCACAGAGTGGCACAATGACAGTGTGGAGGTGGCAGCAGCAGCATCAGGAAGATAGAGTGGCAGAATGAAAGAGTGTGGAGGTGGCGGCAGCAGCAGCATGAGGACGAGGCCACATGGTGGCACAATAACTGTGTGGAGGTGGCAGCAGCAGCAGCATGAGGAGACCACAGAGTGGCACAATGACAGAGTGTGGAGGTGGCGGCAGCAGCAGCATAAGGAGGAGGCCATTGGGTGGCACAATGACAATGTGCAGGTGGCAACAGAATCAGGAGGCCGCAGAGTGGCACAATGACAGAGTTTGGAGGTGGCGACAGCAGCAACATAAGGAGGAGGCCACAGGGTGGCACATTCACAGTGTGGAGGTGGCAACAGCAGCATAAGGAGGCCAAAGAATGGCACAATGACAGTGAGAAGGTGGCAACAGTACCAGGAAGCCACAGAGTGGCACAATGACAAAGTGTGGAGGTGGTGGCAGAAGCAGCACCAGGAGAAGGCCACAGGGTGGCACAATGACAGTGCGAATCAGGAGGCCACAGAGTGGCACAGAGAGAGAGTATGGAGGTGGCGGCAGCAGCATCATCATCAGGAGGAGGCCACAGAGTGGCACAAATTTAGTATGCAGGTGACAGCAGCATCAGGAGGCCACAGAGTGGCACAATGACAGAGTGTGGAGGTGGCGACAGCAGCAGCATAAGGAGGAGGCCACAGGGTGGCACATTCAAAGTGTGGAGGTGGCAACAGCAGCATAAGGAGGCCAAAGAATGGCACAATGACAGTGAGAAGGTGGCAACAGTACCAGGAAGCCACAGAGTGGCACAATGACAAAGTGTGGAAGTGGTGGCAGAAGCAGCACCAGGAGAAGGCCACAGGGTGGCACAATGACAGTGCGAATCAGGAGGCCACAGAGTGGCACAGAGAGAGAGTGTGGAGATGGCGGCAGCAGCATCATCATCAGGAGGAGGCCACAGAGTGGCACAAATTCAGTATGCAGGTGAAAGCAGCATCAGGAGGCCACAGAGTGGCACAATGACAGAGTGTGGAGGTGGCGACAGCAGCAGCATAAGGAGGAGGCCACAGGGTGGCACATTCACAGTGTGGAGGTGGCAACAACAGCATAAGAATGCCACAGAATGGCACAATGGCAGTGAGAAGGTGGCACCAGTTTCAGGAGGCCACAATGACAAAGTGTGGAGGTGGTGGCAGAAGCAGCATCAGGAGAAGGCCACAGGGTGGCACAATGACAGTGTGGAGGTGGCAGCAGCAGATTCAGGAGGCCGCAGAGTGGCACAAAGAGAGAGTGTGGAGGTGGCAGCAGCAGCATCATCATCAGGAAGAGGCCACAGAGTGGCACAAATTCAGTATGGAGGTGACAGCAGCATCAGGATGCCACAGAGTAGCACAATGACAGAGTGTGGAGGTGGGGGCAGAAGCAGCATCAGGAGGAGGCCACAGGGTGGCACAATGACAGTGTGGAGGTGGCAGCAGCATCAGAGGGCCACAGAGTGGCACAATGACAGTGTGAAAGTGGCAGCGACAGCAGCATGAGGAAACCTCAGAGTGGCACAATGATAGAGTGTGGAGGTGGTAGCAGCAACATCAGGAGGAGGCCACAGAGTGGCACAATGACAGTGTGGAGGGGCAGCACAATGACAGAGTGTGGAGGTGATGGCAGCAGCATCAGGAGGAGGCCACAGAGTGGCACAATGACAGTGTGGAAGGGGCAGCACAATGACAGAGTGTGGAGGTGGCAGCAGCATAAGGAGGCTGCCACAGGGTGGCACAATTACAGTGTGGAGGTGGCAACATCATCAGGAGGCCACAGAGTGGCACAATGACAGAGTGTGGAGGTGGCAGCAGCAGCATGAGGAGGAGGCCACATGGTGGCACGATGACAGTGTGGAAGTGGCAGCAGCAGCATGAGGAAACCACAGAGTGGCACAATGACAAAGTGTGGAGGTGGCGGCAACAGCAGTAGCATAAGGAGGAGGCCACAGGGTGGCACAATGACTGTGTGCAGGTGGCAACAGAATCAGGAGGCCACAGAGTGGCACAATGACAGTGTGAGGTAGCAACAGCATCAGGAGGCCACAGAGTGGCACAATGACAGAGTGTGGAGGTGGCGACAGCAGCAGCATAAGGAGGAGGCCACAGAGTGGCACATTGACAGTGTGGAGGTGGCAGCAGCAGCTTAAGGAGGCCATAGAGTGGCACAATGACAGTGTAAAGGTGGCAACAGTGCCAGGAGGCCACAGAGTGGTACAATAACAACATGTGGAGGTGGTGGCAGCAGGAGCATCAGGAGGAGGCCACATGGTGGCACAATGACAGTGCGGAGGTGGCAGCAGCAGAATCAGGAGGCCACAGAGTGGCACAAAGAGAGAGTGTGGAGGTGGCAGCAGCAGCATCATCATCAGGAGAAGGCCACAGAGTGGCACAAATTCAGTATGCAGGTGCAGCAGCATCAGGAGTCCACAGAGTGGCAAAATGACAGAGTGTGGAAGTAAGGGCAGCAGTAGCATTAGGAGGAGTCCACAGGGTGGCACAATGACAGAGTGGAGGTGGCAGCAGCATCAGGAGGCCACGGAGTGGCACAATGACAGTGTGGAAGTGGCAGCGACAGCAGCATAAGAAAACGTCAGAGTGGCACAATGACAGAGTGTGAAGGTGGCAGCAGCAGCATCAGGAAGAGGCCATCGTGTGGCACAATGACAGAGTGTGGAGGTGGCAGCATCATCATTAGGAGGCCACAGTATGGCACAATGACAGAATGTGGAGGTGCAGCAGCAACATCAGGAGGAGGCCACATGGTGGGACAATGACAGTGTGGAGGTAGCAGCAGCAGTATCATAAGGCCACAGAGTGGGAGATGGCAGAAGCAGCATCAGAAGGAGGCCACATAGTGGCACATATTTAGTGTGGAGGTAGCAGCAGCTTCAGGAGGCCACAGAGTGGCACAATGACATAGTGTGGAGTTGGCAGCAGCAGCATAAGGAGGCTGCCACAGGGTGGCACAATGACAGTGTGGATGTGGCAATATCATCAGGAGGCCACAGAGTTGCAAAATGACATAGTGCGGCGGTGGCAGCAGCATGAGGGGGGCCACATTGTGGCACAATGACAGTGTGGAGGTGGCGGCAGCAGCAGTAGCATAAGGAGGAGGCCACAGGGTGGCACAATGACAGTGTGCTCGTGGCAACAGCATCAGAAGGCCACAGAGTGGCACAATGACAGAATGGAGGTAGCAGCAGCATAAGGAGGCAATGACAGTGTGGAGGTAGCGGCAGCAACAGGAGGCCACAGAGTGGCACAATGACAGAGTGTAGAGGTGATGGCATCAACATCATCAGGGGGAGGCCACAGGGTGGAACAATGACAGTGTGAGGTGGCAACAGCATCAGGAGGCCACAGAGTGGCACAATGACAGAGTGTGGAGGTGACAACAGCAGCAACATAAGGAAGAGGCGCAGGGTGGCACATTGACAGTGTAGAGGTGGCAACAGTGCCAGGAGGCCATAGAGTGACACAATGACAAAGTGTGGAGGTGGTAGCAGCAGCAGCATCAGGAGGATGCCAGAGGGTGGCACAATGACAGTGTGGAGGTGGCAGCAGCATCAGGAGGCCACAGAGTGGCACAATGACAGAGTGTGGAGGTGGCAGCAGCAGCATCAGGAGGAGGCCACATAGTGGCACAAATTCAGTGTGGAGGTGGCAGCAGCTTTAGGAGGCCACAGAGTAGCACAATGACAGAGTGTGCAGGTGACGGCAACAGCAGCATCAGGAGGAGGCCACAGAGTGGCACAATGACAGTGTGGAGGGGGCAGCACAATTACAGATTGTGGAGGTGGCAGCAGCAGCATAAGGAGGCTGCCACAGGGTGGCACAATGACAGTGTGGAGGTGGCAACATCATCAGGAGGCCACAAAGTGGCACAGTGACAGAGTGTGGAGGTGGCAGCAGCAGCAGCATGAGAAGGAGTCCACATAGTGGCACGATGACAGTGTGTAAGTGGCAGCATCAGCATAAGGAGACCACAGAGTGGCACAATGACAGAGTGTGGAGGTGGCGACGGCAGCAGTAGCATAAGGAGGAGGCCACAGGGTGGCACAATGACAGTGTGCAGGTGTTAACAGCTTAAGGAGGCCACAGAGTGGCACAATAACAGAGTGTGGAGGTGGCGACAGTAGCAGCATAAGGAGGAGGCCACAGGGTGGCACATTCACAGTGTGGAGGTGGCAGCAGCATCAGGAGACCACAGAGTGGCTCAGTGACAGAGTGTGGAGGTAGCAGTCTCAAGAAGAGGCCACATGATGGCACAATGACAGAGTGTGGAGGTGGCAGCAGCAGCATCAGGAGGAGGTCACAGAGTGGCACAATGACAGTGTGGAGTTGGCAGCAGCAGCATCAGGAGGCCACAGAGTGGCAAGGTGACATAGTGTTGAGGTAACAGCAGCATCATGAAACCACAGAGTGGCAAGGTGACATAGTGTTGAGGTAGCAGCAGCATCAGGAGACCACAGAGTTGCAAGGTGACATAGTATGTAGGTGGCAGCAGCATCAGGAGACCACAGAATGACAAAGTGACATAGTGTGGAGGTGGCAGCAGCATCAGAAGACCACACAGTGGAAAGGTGACATAGTGTGGGAGTGGAAGCAGCATCAGGAGAACACAGAGTGGAAAGGTGACCTGGTGTGGAGGTGGCAGCAGCATCATGAGACCACAGAGTGGCAAGATGACATAGTCTGGAGGTGTCAACTGCATCATGAGACCACAGAGTGGCAAGGTGACATAGTGTGGAGGTAGCAGCAGCATCAGGAGACCACAGAGTGGCAAGGTGACATAATGTGGAGGTAGCAGCAGCATCAGAAGACCACAGAGTGACCCGGTGACAGAGTGGGGAGGTGGGTGGCAATACCATTACCAGATGAAGATGGTGGATGAAAGAAGGAGCACTTGGCATCAGATGTGTGGCATCAGGCAGGTGGCAGCATCAGAATAGTAGCTGAGGCAGGTAGCTAGAAGAAACCGATCTCTTTTGTCAAAGTGTTGGTGTGGCACCATGGATGATCTAGTCTGATGCATCAGGCATTGGTGGGTGGAAATCCTGGCTGATCCACGCCTGATTCATCTTGACAAAAGTCAGTCTCGCCACATTTCGGGTGGACAGGTGAGTTCTTTTTGGTGTAACTATGGCCCCCGCCACACTAAACACCCACTCTGATGCCACACTACTGGCCGGGCAGGACAGCTTTCCCAGGGCAAACTCTGCCAGTTGCGGCTACAAATCCAGTTTGGCTGCTCAGTAGTCCAGCGGCCCCCTTTTTGGACCGGTAGCGAGGGTCCAACAAGGGGGAGAGCCAGAAGTCATCCCTCTGCCAAATGGTAACAATTCAGCTGTCACTACGCAAGCAAGTGAGCATGCATCGGGCCATTCGTGCAAGTGACTCGGAGGGACTCCCTGCCTCCATCTCCACTGCATACTGTCAAGGTATGTCTGGGTCCTCTTTCTCATTCCTCCTCCTCCAGTTCAGCCCCCACAGGGCAAATGTGGCCGTGAGATCTAGTCGCCACGTCTCCAGTCCCCTGACCAGCCAGATTTACCAGCATCTGTTCCAGGACATGAAGCAGTGTAGTGACGCTGTTCATACCGTAGTCCTGGTGACTGACAAGTAACGTAGCCTCCTCAAAGGGCCTGAGCAAACGGCAGGTGTCACGCATGAGCTGCCACTGGCTGACATCCAAGTTACACAGGGGAGTACTCCTGTCTGCTTGGATCATCAATAAATCATTTATGGCCTTTCTCCTTTGATATAGTTGGTCCAACATATGGAGGGTGGAATTCCAATGGGTTAAAACTTCACATATCAGCCTATGTTGGGGGGTGCCGATCTGCCGCTGCAGCTCAAGGAGGGTGTGCTTTGCAGTGTACGAGTGGCTGAAGTGCATTCAAAGTTTCCTGGCCATATTTAGGATGTCTTGCAGATGGATGGAAGACTTCAGGAACTACTTGACAACCAGATTGAACACGTGTGCCATGTAGGACGCATGGATGAGCCCTCCTTGAAGCAGCGCCGACACCATGCTCTTCCTGTTGTTGGTCACCATGGTTCCGATTTTGAGTTGTCGTGGAGAAAGACAGGATTCCATTTCTTGATGAAGAACACAGAGCAATTCCTCCCCTGTGTTACTCTGTTCACCCAGGCAAACGAGGTGCAGAGCAGAGTGACACTGCCATGCCCTGCACATGAGGTATGCTGGAGGGGCACTGTGAATTGTCCCTGCAGTGGAGGCTGAGGACATGGTGGAGGATGAGGAGGCAGAGGCGGACATTGTCTCAGGACCAACAGCGTGAGAACGTGGAGGTGAAGGCGGAAGCGGCGTCACATGGCCAAATTGCTGGTGGGACTGTGCAGAAACTAAATTTAGCCAGTGGGCCGTAAAGGACATGTATTGTCCCTGACCGTAGTTACAGCTCCACATGTCGGCGCTGCTTTGCACTTTGGCAGATAACGATGGGCTTAAGGACTGGTCCGCCTTCTTTTTTACATACGTGTGCAGGGCTGGTACTGCCTTTTTGGCAAAGAAATGACGGCTTGGGACTCTCCACCTCGGCTCGGCACAAGCCATCAGATCTTTGAAAGGTGCACAGTCCACAACTTGGTAAGGGAGGGACTGCAGCACCATCAACTTGGCCAGGAGCACATTCAGCTTCTGCGCCATTGGACGAGTGCACGCATACTGTTGACTTTTGGCAATCGCTTCGGTGATTGATTGCTGACGAAATGACTGACTAGGAGTAGGAGGAGGAGCAGGAGCATCTGGAGCAGCAGATGATGGGAAGGACAGACCGCTCCCTTCGGCTGAGGTGGTGGAACCTTGACTGCCTGAAATCGGGTGCGTGCCAGTGGGTGATGCAGCAGGCTGGACCACCACATTGGAGCCACGGGTCTGCCAGGCCACTTTATGTTGAAGCAGAGCCGTTGTGCCAACATTGGCACATTCTGGCCATGCTTCACCTTCTGCCCACAGATTCTACAAATGGCCATGTTCACCTCCTCCGGCGGCTTAATAAAAAACTGCCACACCGCCGAGTAGATAATTTTACCCCAACACTCCGCACTGACTGACTGCTACCGCCGCTGCCTCCGTGAACCCCTACACCACTACTTTCTGGGCAGGTAGGCTCTTGCGAAGTGGGTGGTCTACCCCGGGCACGTTTGGCTCCCGACCTCCCACTGCTGCCACCCTGCTATCTCCCGGCCACGCTAGCGACTTGCTGGCTCCACCGCTGCCTCACGGGCAAGCTGCCACCCTTATCTCCTGATGATGGGGAAGCCCCTAATTCATCCAGCTCCCAAGTGCGATCAACTTCATAATCATTATCGAGTTCTGTCTGCGTGTCACTGATGTCCTCCTCACCGGTCTCTTGGTCAGGAGCCTGAGTGCTCGCAACACCAGCTCCCACGCCACTCTCTTCAGGAAGCAGCGGATTTCTCCTCCACATCTTGGCTGGCCAGTAGTCTGCTGACTGTCCTCTAGTAGCTCTTCCTCACTGTATAGTGGAGCTGAGCTCACAGCATTTCTCTGGCTGAGGGAACAGAAAAGGACAGAGGCAGGTTGAGGACAGATGAGGGCACAGGGCCTGCTCCCAGGCCATGCCATCTAAGGGTTGTGTCTGGCGAACCCACCGACTCCTAGCTGGGGGTTTTACTGATGTCACTTGGGACAAAGTGGATGACCGAGTCAACCATTTAAGAACCTCTGGGTTGCTGGTCAAGAAGACATCACCGCTAGAGGAAATTAGTAGCTCAGACCTCTCTCTGCGACTTCTTCTGCCACACCCCGATACTAAGCTGCGACCTGTGCCTGTGCCCGAAACATTTAGGCCTCTGCCACTCCCCTGTTCAGGGCCTGGCACTTGTCTGTCTGACATACTGTTAGATCAAATAAATAAATAAAAAGGAATTAAAATCACCCCGAAAAAGTCAGCAATTTTCTCACTTCACCACACAACGGCCAATACTTTTGTTGTGCCACTAATACACACAAAAAAGTGCTTTAGAACATATAAATGCACCGCTGAACAGCAAATATATTTTTTTTGCCACTAAAACCCTCCAAAAAGGGCTGTAAATTCTCACTTCACCACACAACGGCGAATACTTTTTTTTTGTGCCACTAATACATGCCAAAAAGTGCTTTAGAACATATAACTGCACCTCTGAACGGCCAACATATTTTATTTTGCCACTATTACACGCCAAAAAGGCCTTTAGAACATATAACTGCACGTCTGAATGGCAAATATATATTTTTTTGCCACTAATACACTCCGAAAAGGGCTTTAGAACATATAACTGCACCACTGAACGGCAAATACAGTATATATATTTTTTGGGCCACTAATACACACCAAAAAGGGCTTTAGAACATATAACTGCACCTCTGAGTTATAGTCACTGTGTGAGTGACACTGCTGTAATGTGTGCTGTACAGCATGTCACCTCAGTTTGGGGGGTACACTGCCCCTACTTGCCTTCTGATGTATCCCTGTTTTAGAATTGACTTAAAATATCAACTACATACACATGGCTGTGGTGCCACTGGGCTTTTGGATCCATGTCTCTGCCCCTTAAAAGATAGGACATGTCCTGTCTTTGGCCACATCTTGTGGAACGTGGACCCATTGAAGTCAATGGGTCCGCGTCCGCACCATGATGTTGTGGTCACACAGTTGGTGCTTTTCAGATCTGCGATTTGCAATGCAAAGCACAGGCATGGCAGCACCATAGCCATGTAAACGTAGCAGCCTAACTTTAAGTCAATTATCCCTTTAAAGGGGTTGTCTCATCATAGACAAGGGGGCATATTGCTAGAATATGCCCCCATTGTCTTATACTTGCGGGTCCTACCACTGGGACCCGCACCTATATCGAGAACAGAGCCCTGCAAGGTGGTGGCTTGACGACCAGAAGTGAATGGGAGCGTACCGAGCATGACCGGCCACTGCTCCCATTCACTTCTATAGGCTCGACGGTAATAGACGAGCCAGCGCTCGCCTATTTTCGCCAGCCCCTCAGAAAATGAATGGAGGGCCTCTGCACATGCGCAGTACGCCCTCCTTCACTTCTGGGTCTCTGTTCTCTATATAGGTGCGGGTCCCAGCACCTATAACACAATGGGGGCATATCCTAGCGATATGCCCCCATTGTTTATGATGAGACAACCCCATTAACCCATATGCTTTTAGATGGCATCCTTATTATGATTTTTATTATGCACTTATGTCTTATTGGATTAAAATTTATTTTCTCAGTGAGATTTTAGTTCTGCCATTGGGAATGGTGGGCGTGCAGGGGTCTGGTGGTGTTAGGAAACGGTATTGAGGGTAGAGGGGGCACAAACTGAACTCTTGTACCAGGGCCCATGACTACTATAACTACGCCCCTGCACCCAACTAGTGATGGACGAACATCGGCGAATTCATGATCAAATGTTCGTGAACCGTGCATTCGCGGCGGGCCCCATTGACTTTAATCGCAGGTGAACCTAAAAAACCTTAAGGTAATATTTGCAGCCACCAAATACTTACTAGAAGTGCACAAATAATCCCACAACATGGACAGTGACACACCAGAGGAGGATCATTGGCCAAAATTCCCCCCAAAAATATGTATTTAAATCAGGGGTCATTTTTATGTGTCTTAAAGGGAAACTCTCAAAAATGTGCCCTGCTGAAGCCTACAAAATTTTTATTTTAGGCCACTGGAGTACAGGCCCCAAAAATTAGTCATTCACCTGACAGAACAGAACTTGTGATTATGTGGCTGGAGGTAAATTAAGCGGTCACTGGATAAAATTTTTACTGTAGGCCCGAACAGGCCCCAAAAATTAGGCATTGCCATTAACTTGACAGAAAAGAATTTGTGATGATGTGGCTGGAGGTACATTAGGCGGTCACGGGCTAAAAATGTTACTGTAGGCCAGTACAGGCCCTAAAAATTAGTCATTCACCTGACAGAAAAGAACTTGTGATTATGTGGCTGGAGGAACATTAGGCAGTCACTTGATAATAATTTTACTGTAGGCCAGTACAGGCCCCAAAAATTCGGCATTCACCTGACAGAAAAGAACTTGTGATTATGTGGCTGGAGGTACATTAGGCTATGTGGCTGGAGGTACATTTGGCAGTCACCGGATAAAAAAATTACTGTAGGTCAGTACAGGCCCCAAAAATTTGGCATTCACCTGACAGAAAAAAACTTGCGATTATGTGGCTGGAGCAACATTAGGTGGCCACTGGATAAAAATTTTACTGTAGGCCAGTACAGGCCCCAAAAATTAGGCATCCACCTGACAGAAAAGAACTTGTGATTATTTGGCTGGAGGTACATTAGGCGGTCACCGGATACAAATTTTACTGTAGGCCACTGGAGTACAGGCCCCAAAAATTAGGCATTCACCTGACAGAAAATGCCTTTTATGCCGCTGTATATACATAAGACAAGAACCATTCTTTGTTCTGGGTGGTGGCGGATATGTATGAGCTGACATGAAGAAATTCAATCACGTGTGGTCGTCACAGGTGTTGAATTCCTCCGAGATCCATGCCTCATTCGTTTTTAGAAATGTGAGGTAGTCCACACTGTCGTGAGCTAGGCGAGTGCGCTTATCGGTCACAATCCCCCCTGCTGCGCTGAACGTCCTGTCGGACAGGACACTCGACGAGGGGCAAGCCAATAGTTACATGGCAAATTGTGCCAGCTTTGGCCACAGATCAAGCTTGCACACCCAGTAGTCCAGGGGTTTCTCTTCTCAGAGCGTCTACATCGGCCGTTAACCCAATGTAGTCAGACACCTGTAGGTCTAGGTGTTCCCTGAGGCTGGATCCGGAGGGCGACTGTCGATGGGTTGGATCCGGAGGGCGACTGTCATTCAGCATTGCAACTTCCTCATCTACCAGCTCCTGCTCCTCGACAGCTTGAGCAATGACGCGACGCAATGCACTTTCCAGAAAGAAGGCGTCAAGTACGATGTCACTGATGGCGCCCTGGCTGCGACTGACCAGTTTGGTGATCTCATCAAATGGCAGCAGAAGTCTGCAAAGATCGTACAGGTAGTCATTAACGGCACGTTGCTGCTGAAGCAGCCTATCAAGCATATACAAGGTGAAGTTCCAGCGCGTCGGGTTGTCACAAATCAGACGTCTGATGGGCAGGTGGTGTCGCCGCTGAATGTCAGCAAGGCGAGACATGGCCGTGTAAGATCTTCTAAAATGGGCAGAGATTTTCCTGGCCTGCCAGAAGACGTCCTCCTGGGGTATTTGGCAACGAATCGCTACAACGAATTGCTGCACGACTAAGATCAGGACGTGTGTCATGCACGGCACGTGTGTTATTTTGCCCTGTTTCAGCGTGATTGGTAGATTGGCACCGTTGTCGCACACCACTTTACCAGCTGTCAAATTGGGCGGGGTTAGCCACTGATCGGCTTGTGACCGCAGAGCTGAAAGGAGTGCAGGAGCGGTTTGGCTCTTCGCTTCCAGGCACAACAGCCACAGCACAGAATGGCAAAGTCTCACCTGGCATGTCGAATAGGTTCTGGGGGCGCAGTGGAAGAAGAGGTAGCAGTGGAAAAGGAGGAGTCAGCTGAGGAGGAGACGGAGCATGAGAAGAAGAGGCAGGCCTGCATGCAGTCTGTGGCTGTAACACTAAATCCACACGGGAGCCTCGGGTTACATACTTGACGGCTGTCAGACTTTTCACCCAGTGGGCAGTAGAAGTTATGTACCTTCCCTGTCCATGTTTGCTAGACCATGTGTCTGTGGTCAGATGTATCTTGGTACCGACACTGTGTAACAGAGATATATTCACTTGCTGCTGAAGGTGGCCATATAGCTCTGGGATCCCCTTCTGGGAGAAATATTTCCTTCCGGGGACCTTCCATTGCGGTGTGCCAGTGGCCACAAATTTTCTAAAGGCCTTCGATCCACCAGTTTATATGGCAGTAGTTGGTGGGCTAGCAGTTCTGACAAGCCAGCGGTTAGCCGTTGGACAAGAGGGTTATCCGGCGTCATCAACTTTTTACGCGTGTACATTTGGGCCACAGAAGCATGCCTTCTGCCAGATGAACGAGGCCACGGCACGGTGGAAAGTGGAGTGGAGGACAAATGGGAGGAGAGAGAAGAAGGAGAAGAGGCATGACGTGGAGCACTGGGAGTGTGGCCTTATGGGTTCTGACAGCGTTGCTCCCACTGGGCTCATTGATGAGAGGCCAGGTGCCTTCTTAAGGCGGTAGTCCCTAGGTGAGTGTTGGGCTTACCACGATTTATGCATTGACAGCACAGGCTGCAGATGGCACAACTATTGTCAGCAGCTGACACGTTAAAAAAAGCCCACACTGCGGAGCCATGTGCCGGTATCCTGGGAGCGCCAAAAGTGACCGCGCATGGTGGATGGCTCGCTCCAGATACATTTGCAGTCTGCTTTTTGCCTCCTGTGCCCTGCAAGCTCTGCCTGCTTCTCCTCCTTCTCCTCCCTCTCTGCTGCTCCGTCTCTCCCTCTGAACTCCCCTCCTCTTCCTCTCTTGTGGACACCCACGTGACGTCCATCAACACGTCATCATTGTCACCTTCACCACCACTGACATTTGAGATCTCGGAGTAGGCAGCAACAGCGGGGACCACCCTCCTTGGGATGATCTGGGTACTGTTGTCAGACTGCTGGGTGGCGGCCGTTGCTACCTCCTCTTCCTCATCCGATGTCAAGAATGGCTGTGCACAGGTAAGGTCTGGGAATGGATGGGGAAATAATTCCTCTGACTCGAATGGAGGGGCTATTGTGGTGGAGGTGGTGTCTTTGGGGGTGCACACAGCAGAAAGCGAGGAGGGTGCAGATACAGAGGATGAGGAGGGTGCAGAAACGCAAGGCTGAAGGACGCACCAACTTTGGTGCATCCTTTGAAGTAATCGCACGCGCCTTCTCCAACTTCCTACTTAGGCTCCGGCCTGGTGCACCTGCCCGACTCCTACCATTCCTGCGGAACGGCCTGCCTCTTCCTCTGTCTGTTATTTTCAAAATGACCCTGGGCCTAAGTCCCAAGATAAGAGCAGTATTTGTGAAAGCAGGTATATCGCAGGCATCAATCGATATTTGGTGGAAACAGGTATATCGAACCCCTTAATCTGTATTTTATGGAAGCATGTATATCACAGGCCTCAATCAATATTTGGTGGAAACAGGTATATCGAACCCCTTAATCAGTATTGTGTGGAATCAGGTATATAGCAGGCCTCAATCAGTATTTTGTGGAAGCTGGTATCTCAAAGCACCTTAATCAGTATTTTGTGGAAGCAGGTATATCACAGGCCTCAATAAATATTTTGTGGAAGCAGTTATTTCAAACCCCATAATCAGAATTTTGTGGAAGCAGGTATCTCGCAGGCCTTAATCAATATTTTTTGGAAGCAGGTATATCAATCCCCTTAATCTGTATTTTGTAGAAGCAGGTATATCGCAGGCCTCAATCAGTATTTGGTGGAAGCAAGTATATCAAACCCCATAATTAGTATTTTGTGGAAGCAGGTATCTCGCAGGCACCAATCAATATTTGGTGGAAGCAGGTATGTCAAAAACCCTTAATCAGTATTTTGTGGAAGCAGGAATATCGCAGTCCTCAATCAATAATTTGTGGAAGCAGGTATATCAAACCTCTTAATCAGTATTTTGTGGAAGCAGGTATAACGCAGCCCTCAATCAATATTTTGTGGAAGCGGGTATATCAAACCCCTTAATCAGTATTTTGTGGAAGCAGGTATATCGCAGGCCTTAATCAATATTTTGTGAAAAAAAGGTATATCGAACACCTTAATCAGTATTTTGTGGGAGCAGGTATATCGTAGGCCTCAATCAATATTTGGTGGAAACAGGTATATCAGACCACTTAATCAGTATTTTGTGGAAGCA
The DNA here is from genome assembly GCF_014858855.1 of Bufo gargarizans. NCBI lineage: Eukaryota > Metazoa > Chordata > Amphibia > Anura > Bufonidae > Bufo > Bufo gargarizans. Next base: position 29,238,969 of record NC_058086.1, read on the forward strand.
GGTATATCGCAGCTTTTAATCAATATTTTGTGGAAGCAGGTATGTCAAACCCCTTAACCAGTATTTTGTGGAAGCAGGTATATCGCAGGCCTTAATCAATATTTGGTGGAAACAGGTATATCGAACCGCCTACTCAATATTTTGTGGAAGCAGATATATCGCAGCCCTCAATTAATATTTGGTGGAAGCAGGTATTTCAAACCCCTTAATCAGTATTTTGTGGAAGCAGGAATATCACAGCCCTCAATCAATAATTTGTGGAAGCAGTTATATCAAACCCCTTAATCAGTATTTTGTGGAAGCAGATATATCGCAGCCCTCAATCAGTATTTTGTGGAAGCAGGTATAGCAAACCCCTTAATCAGTATTTTTTGGAAGCAGGTATGTCGCAGGCCTTAATCAATATTTGGTGGAAACAGGTATATCAAACCCCTTAATCAGTATTTTGTGGAAGCAGGTATATCTCAGGCCCCAATCAATATTTGGTGGAAGCAGGTATATCAAACCCCTTAATCAGTATTTTGTGGAAGCAGGTATATCGCAGCCCTCAATCAATATTTGGTGAAAACAGGTATATCAAACCCCTTAATCTGTATGTTTGGAAGCAGGTATATCATAGGTTTCAATTAATATTTTGTGGAAGCAGGTATAGCACATCCCTTTATCAGTATTTTGTGAAAGCAGGTATATCGCAGGCCTCAATCTATATTTGGTGGAAACAGGAATATCTAACCCATTAATCAGTATTTTGTGGAAGCAGATATATCACAGCCCTCAATCAATATTTGGTGGAAGCAGGTATATCAAACCCCTTATTCAGTATTTTGTGGAAGCAGGCATATTGCAGGCCTCAATCAGTATTTTGTGGAAGCAGGTATATTGCAGCCCTCAATCAGTATTTTGTGGAAGCAGGTATATCAAACCCCTTAATCAGTATTTTGTGGAAGCAGATATATCGCAGCCCTCAATCAGTATTTTGTGGAAGCAGGTACAGCAAACCCCTTAATCAGTATTTTGTGGAAGCAGGTATGTCGCAGGCCTCAATCAGTATTTTGTGGAAGCAGGTATATCAAACCCCTTAATCAGTATTTTGTGGAAGCAGATATATCGCAGCCCTCAATCAGTATTTTGTGGAAGCAGGTACAGAAAACCCCTTAATCAATATTTTGTGGAAGCAGGTATATCAAACCCCTTAATCAGTATTTTGTCGAAGCAGGTGTATTGCATGCCTCAATCAATATTTGGTGGAAACAGGTATATCGAACCCCTTAGTCAGTATTTTGTGGAAGTGGGTATATCGCAGCCCTCCATCAGTATTTTGTCAAAGCAGGTATATCACACCCCTCAATATGTTTTTTGGGGGGCAAGAGGTACATTATACCCGTTGCAAATAGTTGTTCCAAAAGTTCTTGTCCCTCTATATAGCTGCGGTATCGCAGCAGAACCGAACACAACTGCTGCACAATACAAATGCACTATAATATACTTTCTTTGTTATCACACCTATCGATAGCATACGTATACCAGTACTTAAAAGTACTTTTGTGGCCCTATTAGCTAGCGTTTGGTGTCCTTAACAGCCTTTTCCTGCTCCACAAAGCAACCTCTCCCTACACTAGCAAAACACAGAATGTAAAATGGCTGCCTGATCGGGTTCTGTCATAGGGTGGGGGTGTGTCAATGTGCTGAAACGTCTCAATTGGCTGTCCTGTCCCACCTGATGGATGTGTCATGGGTCAAAGTTCGGCTCAATGCAAAATATTATGGTGCCGGCAGGCATTGCCATATGTTCGCATGCCGGGCGAACCGCAAGACCATCTCTACACTTAACCACTTAACTTTAAATTCCACCTAATAACACTTGTTGGGGTGCTATGGTCACCTTATCTAGCATCATGGTCCCAACTCCAATCAACATTCTGTATGTGTCTAGGATGTTTCAGTAGATGCCTAAAAACTGAATTTCAATGCAATGATCAGCTCTTCTAAGGAGGGTTCATTGCTGAGCCCCACCATTCTGTATGGCACCCAACATTTTGTGCGTTCTAACTAGTAAGCTCTAATTAGTTTAATGTCCATGCCTTCCAAATGCAGAAATATAAACCATCACAGTTGGACCATCCATTTTTTGTCAATGTCCCCCAACTGTTACTGTGTACATCCTCCTCCGTGTCTCTATGTATATAGCGCATTGATGGGGAGAAGGGGTGGTGGGGAACACTGACTCTCCTTAAGGAGAAAAGCTGTGTATGGAAATCTAGTGGCAATTCTCCACTGGAAAATAATATGCTTCCAGGAAAAGAGACCCGCGTTCCTAGCACCACCTTTTGAAAGTGGCTCCCTAAGTGTCAAAGTCAGACTTTTTAACAAGCCATGGGACATGTTTGCCCCTCTTCAATATTGAGTAGGATTTTGGGAGGCTGAGTGAGATGCCTTGGATGCAGCATTGGGGATACTGGCTCTCCTTAAAGGGGTTGTCTCACCTAAAACATTGGTAAGGCCAAAGAGGTGGGATCCACACTTGCATCTCTAAAACAAAGCTACCAAAAGAGAATGAGATTGCATTGCGCATGCACGGCTGCCCTTTTTTGTATCTATGGGAGCATTTAAAATAGAAAAGCAGTGCTCGACTGTTTTCGGAGATCACATAAAAATGAATGGAGAGCGCACTGCATTGCTCCACTGCTCCATTCGCTTTTATGGAACTGCCGGAAGTATCTAAGCCAGCACTCGGTGCTCCCATTAAAATTAATGGAGGGCGGCCTCTCATGTGCAGTGCGCTCTCATTCACTTTGTAAGCTTCATTCTAAAGATAGGTGGAGGGATAAGTTGGGACCTTCACCTATCTGACATTGGTGGCACAGCCTAGCCATTTGCCACCAATGTTCCAGGTGAGACAACCCCTTTAAGGAGATCAGCTGCATGTAGGGACTTAGTGGCAATGCTCTTTGGGAAAAGAGGTTATGTATGTAGATACCATAGCTAAGAGCAGACTTGATGTCCTTCGAAAATGACCTACACAGCCCCCCTCCATTGGCGTAAATGCAGATATATACAGTAGCACATGAGGGAGAGCACCACAATCGGCAGCCACTCTCATAGTTGGGGAAGAGCCATCCGTGGTCCCTTGAAGTCGTGCCTGTCTTTGTTTTCCCATTTTCAGTTCTGCATTTTCCTTTTCATTCTCAGGTGTTACATCCTAATCTTTGTATCCAAACATCTCGGGGAGATTTATTTGCGACCGTCACAGAAGCGTGCACACTAACACCCACACATGCAGGTAATTCTGCACCGGTGATATATTTTAATTACAGATTTAGTCAGATGTAATTAAGGCTCCGTGTCACAGGGACGGGGCAGAGTTTTATGGAAGCACATGCAAATTTATCTTTTGTGTTTGCACAGTTTGTGACACGGAGGTTTGCGGAAATAAGAACCCCTCTGCGCTGTTAGATTAATTAATAGAAAGAGAGTAAACTTAATGGGGCCAGAAAAGTGCAAAAAATTGTGCTTTTTCCACCGAATATCACACAGATGGAATGGCTGTCTTGGGATTGCAGTGGGGGACAGTAATTGCATTTTAATTACAATGCTGATGGTTTCTGCTTCCTACCAGATGGAAGGGCCTTTTAAAATCGAGGCACTAACACAAGTCTCTGCTTATTTTCCCTTCTCATGTTGGCTAACGCAATCTGACACAAGACAAAAGCCATTATGTTATTGTTTGATCATAAGGATTCTTCTATTCAGCATTCAAAATCACGGCTACCAGAGAAATGCAAGCTGGAAATTCTCTGCCAGGCTCTCCTCACGCAGTATCTCACAGGTTAATTCTTTTGACTTGGATCCTTCTTTGTCAGTTTTATTTTTAATTCGGTTATTGCCGCACCTTATTCGTCAGTAGGTCTTGCCAAAAAAGGAAAAAAAAAAGCAGGTGGATTTAGCTGCACACACGTCTTTCAGCAATTTATAATGCAAACATTTAGCAACTGTTAATTTCCCTTTGCTATGGGAGTTGTAACTAAAGTCGATTTATTTGGCCACACAGTGGCGCTGTTCTGCAGATGTCCCTGGATAATTACTTATCTGTGCCATCAGGGTGGCAGCTCTCATTACTACAAACAAATGCACTAAGCAAACGAAGCTAAAGCAAGCTGAGTACATGCTAGTAAAAGTATTAACAGTAGATAATGATGGGATAGGAATTTCAGTACATTTGCATCCTTTTTTGACAAATATAGAAGAGTTTAGAACTTTGATCTCCAATCTGCGGCTTAATAGTTATTTGGAACTACAACTCTCAGCCTGCCCTGACAGCCATTGGCAATATTAAGTAATTAGATATAATATAATATAATGAGATATAATGAGGCTTATAGTCGTGAAGAGCATTGTCCAAAACTATTCCTTTTTTTTTTTTCTTGATAAGTAATCTTGACTTAAAGTGGGTCTGGTAGGTCTATCTCAGAGCAACATATGATAGAGGGGGAGACACTGAGCTCGGGGATATATCGTTTTCTATGATTTTGTTCAGTATTTGTAAGTAAAAGGGGCTCATGCACACGACCGTTGTTGTTTTACGGTCCGTTGTTCCATTCTGTTTTTTTTTTCTCTCTGATTTAAGTCCTCTTCCATTCCGTTCTTCCACAAAACATATCCGTATGGTTTCCGTATGCAATCCGCTTTTTGCGGATCGGAAACAGAAACAAAATTAATCACCAAGCACATGAGCAATATGTGCTGGGCATAGCATTTCTACAGTATGGATCCGCAAAATACGGATGAAATACGGATGACATACAGATGTGCTCTGCGTGCGTTCCGTATTTTTTGCGGACCCATTGACTTGAATGGGGCCTCGGACCGCGATTTGCGGACAATAGTAGGACATGCGCTACTTTTTTGCGGAACGTAAATATGTAAACGGAATGCACACGGAGTACCTTCTGTTTTTTTTGCTGACCCATTGAAGTGAATGGTTTCACATACGGTCCGCAAATAAAAACGGAACGGAAGCGGAAACAAAATACGTTTGTGTGCATGAGCCCAAAGACTGTTTAAATGATGCCAGGATTCAAAGAGAGAACCTGTGATCCCTACTTGCTCCACCCACACAAAGAAAAAGACAGTGAGTCCTGCCTGCCTACCCCCACATAGAAGAAGCCTGTGAGTCCTGCTTCATTCACCCACACATAGAAGAAGCCTGTGAGTCCTGCTTCACTCACCCACACATAGAAGAAGCCTGTGAGTCCTGCTTCACTCACCCACACATAGAAGAAGCTTGTGAGTACTGCTTCCCTCACCACACATAGAGAAGCCTGTGAGACTTGATTCCTCCACCTACACATAGAGAGAAGGCTATGAGTCTTGTTTCTCCCACCTACACATAGAGCAAGTATGTGAGTCTTGCTTACTCAACCAACACATAGAGGAAGCATGCGATTACTAGTGATGAGCGGAAGGGGCAATATTCGAATTCGGCATATTTCGCAAATATTTGGACTAATATTCGCCATATATTTACGAATTCAAATCATTATTTTCTTGATTGCGGAAATCGACAATTGAAAAATTTGCGATAAAAATTTGTATTACAGAAATTCGCATTCAACACTACTCCTAAAGTCAAAGATATTGCAGCCTTCTCATTGGCCCACAAGCTAGAAGTAGGGAGGGATCATCTGTACTGATTAAAAAAAATCTCGAATATTCGAAATTACGAATATGTATCACTATATTCTAAATATTCGCGAATTCTCGAAGTGCCGATATTCGCAATAAAAATTCGCAATTCGAATATTCGTGATCAACATGTCACGAGGGTGTCAAGAGCCACGTCTGACTCCGTTATACCCGGGGTCAGGAAGTCGCAGCGGGTGGCTGCGCGCTCTATGTCTAAAGATCACGGTGTTTCTTAGTGTTTGTTTTCTGTGTTTGCCTTGCTATCCTTTTTGTCTCACTCAGGGATCCGTAGCTTCTCCTCCTCAGCTGTTTCTTGTCTGCCACTCCCAAACTCCTTATATTCTCCTCTCACACTTCTCTTGTTGCCAGTTATAGAGCTTCCTGCCTGGACATCTATGCTGACCCACTGGAGCTGAGAATCTGGTTGTTGTTCCAGAGTGCTACCCTCCAGATCCCTGTTGGGCTTTTGTTGTCTCCTGTTGTTGCCCACCTGGGATTATATGTTTAGTTTGTATTGTCTGTCCTCCCCTTGGTGTTTTCCTTTAGAGCTAGTGGTGCGGACTAGTGTTCCCACCGCCCTGTTCACTATCTAGGGCTCATCTTAGGGAAAGCCAGGGTTTTAGGCACGTGATCGGCGTACGGGTGAGGAACCCGTCTAGGGACGACAGGGCAGCCAGGCGCCAGCCGCAAGGTGAGTCAGGGGTCACCACCTTCCCTCTCACTAGGGCAGGGCCTCCCTCTTTTCCTCCCTACGTGTCACGTATGTGACAGTTACGCCGATCGTGATATTATAACTGGCCCTTATTTGTTTTTGAGAAAAAAAAAAAATATATATATATATAATTTTTTTTTTCTCTACTTAGAATCCAATATGGATCCTCATGCTGCTTTGGCAAAACAGCTTCAAGGCCTGTCTTTGGAGGTGGCAGGATTGTCCTCCAACAGCAGCAGCAAATGCAGCAGACCGTAAGCCCAGCGGTTGCTATGGGTAACCAGGTTGTTACAGAACCCAAGGTTGTTCTTCCTGACAGATTCTCTGGGGGAAGGGACAAATTTGTGTTGTTCCGTGAGGCCTGCAAATTATATTTTAAGCTGCGCCCTTACTCCTCAGGTAATGAAGAACAGCGGGTGGGGATTGTTATTTCCCTGCTTCAGGGGGACCCGCAATCCTGGGCGTTCTCGTTACCCCCTGGTTCCCAGGCTCTCCGGTCAGTGGAGGGATTTTTTGGGGCTTTGGGTCTCATATATGATGACCCTGACTGTGTCGCCCTGGCTGAGTCGAAGTTACGGAGACTCCTACAGGGAGATCGGCCAGCAGAGGAATATTGCTCAGAGTTCCGCAGGTGGGCTACGGATACTCAGTGGAACAACCCGGCTCTCAGGAGTCAGTTCTGCTCTGGGTTATCTGAAAGGGTTAAGGATGCGCTGGCGCTGTATGAGACCCCCCTTTCCCTTGATGCGGTTATGTCCCTCTATATCAGGATAGATAGACGTCTTAGGGAGAGATCGAAAATTCCTGAGCAATCGGTAACCTCTCCCAAGCAGCAGTTAGTCTGTACTGACTTGGATGAGCCTATGCAGCTAGGAGGAACTTCTCGTCAGGTCCGTCCTCCTGAGGTTCGCCGTAGGTGGGGGGCTTGTTTTTTCTGTGGGGGGAAGGGTCATTTCATTAATGTCTGTCCCTCATTTCCCAAAAACAAAAGACCGTCGGAAAACTACTAACCCCAGGCTGTGCGGAGGATGTCAGCCGGGGGGTATACGTTTCCTCCATACGAACATCTCAATTTGTGTTGCCAGCGGTTATTGTTTTTGGTGTTAAGACGGAGTCTATTTCTTTTTTTCTAGACAGTGGTGCAGGGGTAAATTTGATAGATGCCCATTTTGCCCGCACTATGGGTTTGTCTCTCTGTACGCTGCAGAGACCCATTCCCATATTCGCTATTGACTCTGCTCCTCTGTCTCAGAGAAACCTCACTCACGTTGTCCATAACTTACATCTTCGGGTAGGGGACCACCATAAGGAGCGTCTTTCATGTTACGTTCTGGAGGGCCTTCCCTCTCCTGTGGTATTGGGTCTTCCCTGGTTGGTAGCGCACAATCCAGTGGTGGATTGGCAGGCCAGGGAGATATTGGAGTGGAGTGAGCATTGCAGAGAGAATTGCTTAAATAACAATTGCTTAATCGCCTCCATAGCTTCCCTACCTACATTTATTTCGGACTTTGAGGACGTTTTTTCTGAAAAGGGTTGTCAGAAGCTACCACCTCATCGTCCTTATGATTGCCCGGTTAACCTGATTCCCGGTGCAAAATTACCCAAGTCCAGGTTGTATAATCTTTCGGGTCCCGAGAGACAAGCCATGAAAGATTATATCTCCGAGAGTCTGGCCAAGGGACACATCAGACCCTCTTCTTCACCCGTGGCTGCAGGGTTTTTCTTTGTTAAAAAGAAAGATGGGGGCCTGCGTCCTTGCCTAGATTTCCGTGAGCTAAACCGGATAACCGTCCGAGACCCATACCCTCTTCCTCTCATTCCTGACCTTTTTAATCAGATTGCGGGTGCTAGGTGGTTCTCCAAACTTGATCTTAGGGGGGCCTACAATCTGATTCGTATCAAGGAAGGGGATGAGTGGAAGACAGCTTTTAACACCCCTGAGGGGCATTACGAAAATTTAGTCATGCCTTTCGGTCTGACCAATGCCCCTGCTGTCTTCCAACATTTCGTTAATGATATTTTTAGTCATCTCATCGGCAGGTTTGTAGTCATATACCTAGATGATATCTTAATTTATTCGGCTGATCTGAAAACACATGAAGTACATGTCAGGCAAGTACTGCAGGTCCTACGGACGAATAAATTATATGCGAAAATTGAAAAATGTGTCTTCGCCGTTCAGGAAATACAATTCCTGGGATATCTATTATCTGCTTCAGGTTTCCGTATGGATCCTGGGAAGGTCCAGGCAATTTTAAATTGGGATCTTCCTGAGAACCTTAAAGCTCTACAACGGTTTTTGGGTTTCGCAAATTTCTACAGAAAGTTTATTAAAAATTATTCAGTGATCGTTAAACCCCTTACTGACATGACTAGGAAGGGGACTGATTTTTCTAAATGGTCTGACGCCGCTAAAATTGCATTTTCCTCTCTAAAAGAGAGATTTACCTCGGCACCTGTCCTAATTCAACCTGATGTCTCCCAGCCTTTTATTGTTGAAGTTGATGCGTCGGAGGTGGGAGTGGGGGCTGTATTGTCTCAGGGTCCGTCTCCTGGCAAATGGCGCCCTTGCGCTTTCTTTTCCAAAAAATTATCTGCAGCAGAAAAGAACTATGATATTGGAAATAGGGAACTGTTGGCGATTAAACTGGCGTTTGAAGAGTGGCGTCACTTCTTAGAGGGAGCAATCCACCCCGTCACGGTAATTACGGATCACAAAAACCTTCTGTACCTAGAATCGGCTAAGCGTCTCACCCCTAGACAAGCTAGGTGGTCGCTATTCTTTACCAGATTTAACTTTGTAATCACCTATCGTCCTGGGGCAAAAAATACCAAGGCAGACGCATTGTCTCGTAGTTTCCCTGGAGGGGGTAATGTTAGTGATCCGGTACCTATTTTACAAAGAGGAGTGGTTGTCTCTGCTGTACACTCTGTTCTAGAGGGAAAGGTGTTAGAGGCCCAGGGGGACGCCCCGGCCTCTTGCCCCTCAGAGAAATTGTTTGTACCGTTAAACCTGCGTCTTGAGTTATTGAAGGAACATCATAATTCGACACTTGCTGGGCACCCGGGTAGTAAAGCAACCTTGGAGCTATTGTCTCGTCGTTTTTGGTGGCCAAGGTTGCGTCAGGATGTAATAGATTTCGTGTCTACTTGTGCACGCGCGAAAGTCTCTCATACACGTCCAGCAGGGTCTTTATTGCCACTTTTCATCCCCAATAGACCATGGACACATCTATCAATGGATTTCATCACTGACTTACCTTTGTCTGCGGGTAAAACAGTTATCTTGGTAGTAGTAGACAGGTTTAGCAAAATGGTACACTTTATTGCGCTACCCGCACTTCCTAATGCTAAGACTCTTGCTCAGGTGTTTATCAGTGAAATCGTGAAGCTTCACGGGGTCCCTTCCGATGTGGTTTCGGATCGGGGAACCCAGTTTATTTCTAAGTTTTGGAAAGCTTTTTGTACCCGTTTAGGGGTACACTTATCCTTTTCCTCAGCTTTCCATCCTCAGTCGAATGGACAGACTGAGTGTACCAACCAAAACCTAGAAACATATTTAAGGTGTTTTGCGTCTGAAAACCAAGAGGTGTGGTCATCATATTTACCGTTAGCCGAGTTTGCCATAAATAATCGCCGTCAGGAATCCACTGGCAAGTCACCATTTCTTGGTGCATACGGTTTTCATCCCCAATTTTGTACTTTCAAAGAGGGGGGGTCTTCTGGGGTTCCCGAAGAGGAACGGTTTTCTTCATCTCTTTCATCGGTATGGCAGAAGGTGCAAGCTAACTTGAAAAATATGAGTGGTAAATACAAATGCATGGCCGATAAGAAACGGTCGCCAGGTCCGGACCTAGGAGTGAATGACTATGTGTGGTTGTCTACTAGGAATATTAAGTTGAAGGTTCCCTCTTGGAAACTGGGTCCTAGGTTCATTGGTCCTTATAAAATTGTAGCCGTCATTAACCCTGTGGCTTTTCGCCTGGAGCTACCTCAGACTTTTAAGATCCATAAGTCGTTGCTCAAGAAGTATGTTCCACCTCTAGAACCATCACCGCTGCCACCTCCTCCTGTTGTTGTGGATGGTAATCTGGAGTTTCAAATATCCAGAATTGTTGATTCTCGTCGGGTCCGCCGCTCTCTTCAGTATCTGGTGCATTGGAGGGGTTACGGTCCCGAGGAAAGAATGTGGGTTCCAGCGTCAGAGGTAAACGCCAACAGGTTGATTCAGGCTTTCCATGTCTCTCATCCGGAGAGACCTGGTCCTGAGTGTCCGGAGGCCCCTCGTGAAAGGGGGGGTACTGTCACGAGGGTGTCAAGAGCCACGTCTGACTCCGTTATACCCGGGGTCAGGAAGTCGCAGCGGGTGGCTGCGCGCTCTATGTCTAAAGATCACGGTGTTTCTTAGTGTTTGTTTTCTGTGTTTGCCTTGCTATCCTTTTTGTATCACTCAGGGAACCGTAGCTTCTCCTCCTCAGCTGTTTCTTGTCTGCCACTCCCAAACTCCTTATATTCTCCTCTCACACTTCTCTTGTTGCCAGTTATAGAGCTTCCTGCCTGGACATCTATGCTGACCCACTGGAGCTGAGAATCTGGTTGTTGTTCCAGAGTGCTACCCTCCGGATCCCTGTTGGGCTTTTGTTGTCTCCTGTTGTTGCCCACCTGGGATTATATGTTTAGTTTGTATTGTCTGTCCTCCCCTTGGTGTTTTCCTTTAGAGCTAGTGGTGCGGACTAGTGTTCCCACCGCCCTGTTCACTATCTAGGGCTCATCCTAGGGAAAGCCAGGGTTTTAGGCACGTGATCGGCGTACGGGTGAGGAACCCGTCTAGGGACGACAGGGCAGCCAGGCGCCAGCCGCAAGGTGAGTCAGGGGTCACCACCTTCCCTCTCACTAGGGCAGGGCCTCCCTCTTTTCCTCCCTCCGTGTCACGTATGTGACAGTTACGCCGATCGCGATACAACATTAGTGATTACTGCATCCCCCAACCACATATAGAGGAAGCCTGTGAGTTCTGTTTCCCCCACCCACATATAGAGAAAGAAGGTGAGTCTTGCTCCTGCCACTATACATAGAGAAAGCCTGTAAGTACTGCTTCCTCCACCCACACATAGGGGAAGCCTGTGAGTCCTGCTTTCTCACTCTACACATAGAGGAAAACTGTGAGTGCTGCTTCCCCACCTTCACATAGAAGAAGTTTGTGAGTCCTGCTTCCTCCACCCCCACATAGAGAAAGCCTGTGAGTCCTACTTTCTCTGCCTACATGTAGAGGAGGCCCAGTGAGTACTGCCTCCTCCACTCACACATAAAGAAAACCTGTGAGTTCTGCTTCTCCTACCCATACATAGAGGAAACCTGTGAGTACTGCTTATTCCACTTGCATAAAAATGCATATAAAAAGTAATTTACTCACCTAGCCAGGCAAGTTCAGCCACCCTGTTGCAGTGTCACTAAGTGCTCATCATAGCCGCGGCAACCAGGAGGACTGGTCGGCCTATCATTGTGCAGGAATGCCGGGCCAATCAGGCTTGGTGCCTGCATTCCGTGTTTGCTAATGTCAGGGGGAGTGACATATCTATGTGCAGGAATGTCGGGCCAATCAGACTCAATGCCAGCATCGCTGTCTCCTAACAGTAGGATATTTGAACAGGCAACTGCTGGCCACAGTTTCTTACGATTGGTCTTACCATCTGACATGAGCCCCTTGTCCTCTTTCTCGGATTCCTAGATTCTGTACTTTTGATTTGATGTTTGGTCCTTGCTTCTGACTGCTGATTTTGCTTTGACATAACTTCTAGTGCAGACCCTGCCTGGTAATTGAAGCAGTGTTAGTCTTAACTTACCTTCTAGTTTTTGACTGCAGATTGTTTCTAGTTTTGTGTTTGTTTTCTGAATTGTTCTTTGTCATCAGTCTACTGGTTCTGACCTGGTTCTGTTTGACTACCTGCTTAGGTCCCATGCACCTAGGAGGGGGCCGTCTCCCAGTTGAGGGCTAGTGTTTAGGGCGGATTATCCAAGTACAGAGGGACAGTGACATGGGTAGAGTTCAGGGCTTTGAGTCTTTCTATCGTGACACAGGAAAAGCCGTCAATCTCTGGTGTTGAAGAATAGGCTCCCTCTATGAATTCTGGCATCAGTTAAATAGCTTTTTAAATACAAGTACCGAAGGAGATCATGAAAAATAATACACCCCTAAGCTTAACATCGTCCCCTATATACAATGCTACTCGTATAGAAGTACTCTCAGATCTACTTTGTCCCACACATTTAGCATTATGACACCCCTGGATAAATGGCAGGCAGAAAAACAACACAGGATCCTTGAAAATCACTTAAAAGTTGTCAAATTGCTGTTTATAGGCTCTATTTAACCTAATGAGTTAAGACAACTCATCCAGTTATAAGACATAATAATAACATGAAACACCATGTGCAGATACTGAAAAGGGAGGAAATGCTTTCAGCTCTGAGGGCTGCAGAACTGTAAGTGCAGCTCTGGGGTATAACAGACTGTAATTTACACCGAATCAGTATAAGATAAGTAATATAAGATAAATAATATAAAACATATTATTAACAAAACATTTTTATGCAGATTTGTTATATGTTTTAGTGGTCAAAATTGGAAAGAAAGGGATGCAAACAAGCTCTTTACAAGCTCTGCCTCTAATGCCACCAGATGTAAGGCTATGTTTGACCAATTAAATAGGCCATGAGACATGACTCGGATATTATATAAGTCAGCACGTCATCTGCAGACAGAGGTGATTGCTCCTCATCAGTGCAGAGCAGAGAGTATTGGCTTAACTGGGCGAGAAGCCTAAGCTAGGATTTGAGGGGTACTATCTCTCCTTGGGGAGAGAGCGCTGCAGCCCTTTCTTCCTAAAATTCCAGAGGAGCATGTATGGCCTATAATGCTCTTCACGCCGATTAAGGCGCTCTCTCCCCAAGGAGAGATTGTACCCCCAAATCCTGGTCAAAGTTGGGCATTCAGTTTAATACCGTATGCTTGCCAGAGTACAAAGAGGATCCTTCGGCAAGCCTGAATTCTGACACAATAATCCACAAAAAAACTTCAGCAGAAGACAACCCCATTTGGAGGGAACATTCGAGCCAATCAATTACCACAAGGGTCTATTTCTTATGAGAAGTTTAACAAATAAAGTATTAGAACTTATTGATGATATGTCCTGTGTGTACAAGGATGCACTTAAAAGCGAATGTTCACATGTTCTGTATAGTGGCCTTCAGAATCATTCCATCTTGTGAGCCCAAGGGATCTGCACAGAACATATAAATGAAATTCTCCATATGATAAAGAATTTATAATAGGATTTATAAGCTGTCATAATGGAAGGGTCCTTTTACACAAACCAATAGATTATTGGGAACACACTAAGCGTTCCCGATAACTGCCTGATTTTCAGTAGAGATGCAGAAATCACCTCCACTGCATGGGCACAAGTGATTGATACAGTGGTCGCCTGTCCCCATAGAGAATTATTATTCCTAGGCAGAAGATCCACATTTAGACAACACAATTTGCTGCACAGGAATGATGATTTTTGGTGCCGGCAGAACTACACACAATCACCCGATGAATGAGCGTCTGTGTGTTCATCCGGTGATCGCTGGCACTTTTTACACAGGCAAATTATCGGGATCGTCACTGATTATCTGCCTGATTATTATTAGTCCATGTAAGAGGACCCTAAGTGATTCTAAGAACATTATATTAGGAAGTTGTGGAATGTCCTAATATAATATATAAAACGGCTACTGCAGGGACAGTGCGGTATTACATTGAGGTCAATCAAAATGAATGGTGGTTCTTGTAATACATGGGGAGCTTGAGTCCACTGCTGCGTGTTAGCGGCTCTGCTGTCGGCTCTGGATCATTGTGGGGGGGTCCTGAGTAAGGGGGGTGGACCCGAAGAGACAACCCCTTTAATATGGGTAATAACCAAAGGTGAATAACTGAAGTTTTTTCTGGTGCAGTTTAATAATTTACTCCCTTGGATGACAATTTAGTATTCTAATGTAGCTGCAGTTTCGCAGTCACACACTTTCAGCTGGAGAATCAGTAATATTTCGGTTTATTGTTTTTCTTATTATAACTGCAAGGTTAATCCCGAAAACTATAACAATATCCTATTTAAAATGAAGCTCTTGCATAGCCAAAGCTATTAGTCCTTATAAATGACAACACCGCGATAGCTTCTAATATTCAGCTTAGAGGCTCCTATAAACTCACCAGCACAGCCAGTCTATAAAAAACACATTGCAGGAGTTAGAGCAAATATTTATCAAGCGTCCGTGCGCTGTTTAGCATTTTAATTACACGGCCTTTCTGTTTATGCTTTTTTATATGTTTTTTGGTTAAAACCAAACGCGCAAGCAGTATTTAAAATACAAAATTAAAGCGCGTTGGAACATTGTCTTCACTGGCATTCGTTGTGGAAATAAGTAGCGTCATTTCAGGCGGTTTGACTCGTTTCTACTCGCTAAACGCTGCAACGTGCAAATTGTTGACTAGGGCATCGCCAGTGCACGGCTCATTCTTCGAATAAAAAAAGGTAAGTATGGTCATGTTCTAAAAAAAAATTCTGTCTCCTGAATAAAATGACCAGTTTTAATGGCCACTTCTGGCAATTGCAAATCACGGGACATCTGCGTTGTTAAATTTTATGGACAAAAGAATGCTTTCCAAAAATTGTAAACTAGGTAGACATTAGGGTTTTTTGTGGCTCTGGAGACTATTACATTATATATAGTTATTCTAAAACCATGAAGATCTTCTATCTGTTGTAGATTAAGGTTATTTTCATTGTTTAAATGTGGAGATAGGAGGAGAGCAGGGGACCTGGTGTAAGAGTTTAGCTTAGCCCCCTCTTCCCTCTTCCCTCTTCCCTCTTCCCTCTTCCCTCTTCCCTCTTCCCTCTTCCCTCTTCCCTCTTCCCTCTTCCCTCTTCCCTCTTCCCTCTTCCCTCTTCCCTCTTCCCTCTTCCCTCTTCCCTCTTCCCTCTTCCCTCTTCCCTCTTCCCTCTTCCCTCTTCCCTCTTCCCTCTTCCCTCAGTACTTTGTGGCCAGGGGCAGGGGAGCACATAGCCCGAGGCAAAAATTTAAACGCCTTCCGCCCATGACAAATTCTTGACCTAACCCCTTCTTGACCTAAGAGGTGTAACTTGACCAACATGCACTTTCTATAATACCGGTATCTTCTTATGTGTCACAAGAGTCTTTTGGCCTCCTCAGGCTCCTTGGCCTGGTAGCGACTGCTGCCTCTGCACATCCTACAGCTACACCCTTGAAGCAGAGTTCACTGCGCAAGTGTGGGCACCCTCCACTATTTTTGGAACTTTCTCAACAGTGAATGGAGAGCATGCCGCACATGTGCGATGGGCTTTCCTTCACTTTGGACAAAGGATTGGGTCCCTGAGGTAGGACCTGCATCTAGCTGACATTGATGGCATATCCTAGTGTCTGTTATGAGTATTGTGGCGAAACCAACCTCGCCACTGGGTTTTGGAGGGGCCTGTTTACCAGCCTCTTGCCTCAGGATTATGGCCCATACTAACTTTAAAGGAGAAGACAGACCGGCCGCACAGCTTAAATCTGTCTTTGGAATTGTATTTTATGTTATGTGAGGGTACCCAGATAGCTAATTTTATTGTATTTGTGTAGTCTGAGTGCCATTCACCTAATAATATGCACTCAGACTTGAGCTATCTGGGGATGTGTTAAATGTCTGTGTTTACTGTAAGGGTGTTCCTGTTTTATCCTTCATCATGTTGAGGCTGGTGTTTGGGTAACTGAGCAACACTGGGGGATTGTTATACGCTGAAGATTTGCTATACTCCCCTGGCATAACTACTAGCTCTTGTAAGAGCTGTTCCTGCTCTCTGGTTTTAGGAGAGGTTCACCCACTGGAGCCTGGAGCCTTGTCATAGGTCCAGGGTGGGTAGGAGACGGTGAGACCTCAACCAAGCTTCGGCGGTCGTGGGGTCTGCAGTGCGTACGGTGTCAAGTGGAGTGCTTGGAGTCCTCGGAAAGCACTAGGAGCATCTATCGACGGAGGTACCCGGTCGGGGTGCTAGGAGATCCGTTACAAGTATAATCCCAATGTTCTCCTGCCAATATGGCTGCTTAATGGACAGCATAAAGTAGTCACGGACATGCTGATTTGAGCGGTTTGTCACTTTTGTAATAAAGTGCGGCATATTTTGAGAACATTAGCGGGCACAGCCAGCATGGAGTCCAATTATATTCTAATATATACAGTATATATATTCCTTGTCTTGAGCTGCTGTTTGACAGAATTGTCCCTACACTAGTTAATACCACATTACAGTAATATAGGTTTGCTTTTTCTGAGACAGTGCCCCATGCTTCCTTTAACACAACTATATAATTAAAAGATACATTTCTATCTGCCTGCTGCCACCACTAGGGGGAACTCGTGTGTTTATTGAAAACATTTATGGAGTGAAATGGGAGACGTGTAAAGAGGGTTATGCAGAATTAGAAAACCATGGCTGCTTTATTCCACAGTCCATGAACTGGTGTGGTGCTGTTTCTGGACAAATGCAGCCATGTTTTTCTAACCATGGATAAAGTCGTCATAGAGCAGCATAGAGCAGGTTTATGCAAATTAGGGCTTAAGTGCAATGGGACCTTGGCACCATGAAGTGCACCATGGTTATAGACTCGCCCCTCGACGGTGCACTGAAGCCTTCATTTGCATAAAGAACAAAAATCATTTTTTTCTCAGGAATGCTGCAACCAATTTTACCAAGATAGGTATTATTTTAATCAGCAGGATTAACCCTAACAGGCTGTAAGCCTAGTTGACTAAGGTTCATTCTGGTGACAGGTGCTCTTTAAATTAGTATAAAATAAGCTTCCACTAATGGCGTCTGCATTCAACTCTGTGACTGTATAAAGAGAGGCAGGTGATCTGGACTGCAATGTAAAAATGGAGTGATGCACCCTGTGCACTGTCCATGGAAATAGAGAGATTATGCTGATTTATATGGTGAAGATGTCCCTCTCATGAATTAACATCAAATTTCCAGGCCTTTTGGCACCAAATATACAAAAAAAAAAGCAATCAAAAAACAACTCCTGTTCCTCATTTAGTGTGGCAAATGGTTGTTCAGAAACCAGGGCCAGGAGGCAGCATCCCAGTGTTGTGAGAGAAGCGTCTTCTATATACTTTACAGTAAAGCTGTTTTCCTGTGACAATGAGAAATTATGTTTTCTAACACAAAAATGACTCTGGGACATTTGTCCAAAACATCATTGCAAATGAAGCAATCTCTGAACTTTTGCATGGACTTTTTACTCTTTCCTGCCTTCGTCTATGGCTCCAGCAGTAATTTGTCTGCCCACTCTATTTTTCTAATGAGAATACTCTGTTTGTGCTCTCTCAGTCTACACAGCAAAGCTGACAAGTGAACAGAACAGGAAATTTTAGCTTAGCTATTTTATAGCTCCTCCCACCCAGCTAGTTACATAGACACTCCCCTATCACTGCCCCTAACAACACCCAGCTAGTTTATAGCTCCTCCCACCCAGCTAGTTACATAGACACTCCCCTATCACTGCCCCTAACAACACCCAGCTAGTTTATAGCTCCTCCCACCCAGCTAGTTACATAGACACTCCCCTATCACTGCCCCACCCATGGACATAATATCACAGGAAATAAGTAAGAGCTGCATGGACATGGTCATGTGACCGCAGCCCAGAATGGGAGATAGGTGCAAAACAAGTAAAAAAAATACTTGACAAAATTACAGAGAGCTTCATAAATGATTATTTTTAAGGATGTTAATGCAAATCAAAAACCTCTTTAATTGCTAGCTAGTTCTGGAGTCATCGATTGTCTACACTGCACTGGGTTGTGCAGTGATTTATATTAATGATCTATTGTCAGGATAGGTCATCAATATCAGATAGGTGGTGGTCCGACAATTGGCTAGGTGACAAACAGCACACCGCCGCAGAGCTGTGGCAGGAAATCAGCTGTTTGAACATTACACTGCTCTTCGTCTCGGAAGTGCAGTGTACCGCAAGTACCAGATTTATTCACTTGAATGGAGCGAGTGCGTGTAATTACACTATGCTACAGCTCCAGAGGAGATGACATGCAGTGTAAAGACCAGGAAGCGGCACTTGCATGGGGTGCTGCCTCCTTATCAAACAGCTGATTGGCGGGGGTCCTGGGTGTTGGACCCCCGCCAATCTGATATTGATGACCTATCCTGACGATGGGTCATCAGTATAAATCACTGCACAACCCCTTTATTCCATACATCCGTAAGCTTTATTCCCCGTGTTTGCCACTGTCTGTGGATGGTTGACTGTATTTTTTGCTGCAGTCTGAACAAACAGAATAAAAATATTCTTTCTGATTCATACCCATTATTATCACATCCCTATTTAGAGCGTCTGTCATAGTGAAAGTGGAAAAAAAAAAGAAAACTGATTCTGTGCTATGCAAAAATGAGGATTAACATTTTACTAATGAGTCGTACTATATTAAACACACGCCATACCTGACATGACCTCTAAAAATAATAAGAAGCTGCACAAAGAATGATAATAAAAAATCTTCCCTCCATATCGCCTTTAATAAAGTGAAGTTATATGCTGCCTAATGACTTCAAATAAATGCTGCTCATTGAGAAAGAAAAGGGTTACATTCTGATAAGCTACAAATAAAAAAAGAGAAAAAAAACATTAAAGGGTTATTCCTATCTCAAACATTGATGGGATATTGCTAGAATATGCCGTCAATGTCAGATAGGCGCGCTCCTCACGTTTAGGAATAGCTCCTATCTCCAAAAGGGGACCCCAAACTTGATAGAGAGTATCCGTGCATGCGGGGCCTCATTCTATTTGCCGCTTTATCGTGTTCTGAGCACCGGCTCCGAGATTTCGGGCAGTCCTGTAGCAGTGAATGGAGAGGCGGCTGTGCATGCGCTGCACACTTTCCATCCACCGCTATCGGACTTCCAAATATAGATGAATGCGCTTGCTTAGCTGTTTACAGAACAGAGAGCAAGAACAGAGAGCACACCATGCATGGTCGGTGCGTTCTTCTTCACTCCGGGGGCCCTATTCTGGATATAGAAAGATGGCATCAATGTCTAAGATGAGAGCTATGTAATCTGGGCCTAATAAACCTTGCACATAGCCTTGTTGGCTTGCTGTATTACCAACCAGTAGACACTTCCTGAATGCTTCAAGGGGGGGATATCTCTGCAATTCAGAATCCGTGTCAAAAGTGCCTTTTGTCTGGTATTGGCCAAAAGTAGCTAAAGTGTCTCGTGTTAAAGGGGTCGTCTCACTTCAGCAAATGTATCATTTATCATGTAGAGAAAGTTAATACAAGGCACTTACTAATGTATTGTGATTGTCCATATTTCCTTCTTTGCTGGCTGGATTCATTTTTCCATCGCATTATACACTGCTCGTTTCCATGGTTATGACCACCCTACAATCCAGCAGCTGTGGTTGTGCTTGCAGTCTATAGCAAAAAGCGCTGGCCTCTCTGGCCCAGGCCATGGGAGTGCTCATAGACACGCATGCGCAGCAGCTCCCTTCCCGCGCCATCTCATATCTGTGCTGCTGCAGTGGTCATAACCCTTGGAACCAAGCCATGTATAATAGTGATGGAAAAATTAATCAAGCCAGCAAAGCAATATGGACAATCACAATACATTAGTAAGTGCCTTGTATTAAAATCCCCCCTTACAATAGTAGAGTACATGAAAAGCTAGAACCAGCCTTGCACCTTGCATGGATTTAGAGATTTTCCCAGTATAAAAATACTCCTCTATAATGTGTGACAATTCACAAAATACCCCCTTCCTTTCATATCAGACCTCCAATCAGATCCTCAAATCAAACCGTCCTATCAGATCTTCAGACCCCCATATGAGATCATTAGACCCCCATATCAGATCCTCAGACCCCCTTATCAGATCAGACCCTCATAGCAGATCCTCAGATCCCCCTATCAGATTCTCAGACCCCCATTTCAGATGCTCAGGCCCCATATCCATGCTCAGACCCCATTATCAGATCCTCAGACCCCATATCAGATGCTCAGACCCCATTATCAGATCCTCAGACCCCCATATCACATTCTCAAACCCCCATATCAGATACTGAGACCCCTATATAAAATGCTCAGACCCCTAAAAGACCTCAGATCAGATTTAGAATAAATAAACTTACCTCTCCTGCTCTGCCGCTGCTTTCTGTGCCCGGTGTCCTGTCTTACAGTCCCAGCTCACTGGTCTCTTCTGGCCCACGCTCAATGTCACCTGACTATGTGCAGCATCAGGTCATAGTGCTCGCTGTACGTCCTGATGCTGTAAGCAATCAGGACAGTGAAGTGCGACCCGGACATGTACTCACAGCGCTTCCTTCTTCCGCCTCCTGCACGCTAATGAGCGCGTCCATAATGGAAGTGCTCACTAGTAGTGTTGGGCGAGCATGCTCGTCTGAACACCATTTTGACTCGAGCATCTCAATGCTCAGCACATCGCGGTGTTCGAGGCTCGAGTCTCCTCCCCGCACGTTTGTTAGCTGTTACGCAGCCAAGAAACGTGCGGGGAAGTACTGCCTTTCACTGTAATGCCGTAGCCATGTTGGTTACTGGTATTACAGTGATTGGCTGGCCGGAACGTGTCATGGGGTGCTATTTAGCACCCCATGACACGTGGTTCGGCTCAGTCTTAGTCAGGGAGAGCTGCAGCAAAAGGGACAGATAGTGTAGGGGCAGGAATATTTTTTTTTTTTAGGCAGGGTTTAGTCTTGAAAGGTGTTAGAGACACAAATGTCCTTTTAAGGACTATTGTTTTATCTGCCTGCAATATATATTATTAGCGCAACCTGCGCTAATTTGAGTGCAATTGTTTGGCCGTGACAGTGACACAACCTCTGCTACATCTGTTGTGTTACATTTGCGCATCCTAAATATCTGTGACATTCAGTGCAATTGTTTGGCCGCTGCTGACAGCAACATTACCTGCGCTACATCTCCTGCATAACGTTTGCACATCCTAAATAACAGTGACATTAAGTTTAATATTTTCGCCGCTGGTGACAGCGACATTACCTGCGCTACATCTCCTGCATAACGTTTGCGCATCCTAAATATCAATGACATTCAGTATAATTTATTTGCGCATACACTTACAAAACCCGTACTACTGTACGTGTGACATACTTGCAAGCATATATACCATTCAATATGCTCAAGGCAAGCAGTAAGGGACGGGTAAATGGCCGTGCTGCTGATGGTGCATGCAGAGGCCATGACCCTGGGCGCAGTGAAACTGTGCCTGCTGCCAGAGCACAAGAAACACACTCATCCACGATACCTAGCTTCATATCCCAGTTTGCAGGGCGGTGCAGGAAACCACTCGCGAAGTCACCAGTGCGAGCAGGTGGTCGGTTGGATTGCAGCAGATAATGCTTTCAGTCGGTTAAGCACCACCCTGCCTTCCACAAAGTCCAGTCTCAGTAACCAAGAATCTGGTAAACAAAATCCTCACCCTGATCCTCCTTCTTCCCACCATGGAGAGTCTTTGCAAACAAGTGATCCCACACTCGGATATTCCAAAGAGCTCTTTCATCGCCATTCCTTGATTTGGCCCTCTTGCCAAGTCTGCTTGAAGAGGGACATGAGGAGATCTTGTGCACTGATTCCCAAACTTTTGAGCATCCACAGTCAGAAAAAGATGACGGTGGGGAATGGCAATTAGTGTTTCACGAGGTCAATTATGATGATGAGACACGGTTGTTAATAAGTCAACCGCAATTAGTGTCCAAAGAGGTTCATGATGAGGATGAGACACAGTTGTAAATAAGTGAGGTTCTTGTTAGGTCAACAAGTCAGGAGGATGACCAGAGTGAGAAAGTGGAAGAGGAGGTGGTGGACGATGAAATCACTGACCCAACCTGGGAAGGTGGCAAACCGAGCAAGGACAGCAGTACAGAGGGGGAGGGACCTGCAGTACTGCAATAGGCTGGAAGAGGTAGTGGGGTGGAAAACGGGAGAAGGTGGGCCACACCAAACAGGCCCACAACTGTTCCCCGGAGCATCCCCTTGCAGCAGTCTCCCTTGCCAAGGGGTATGTGTTCCACAGTTTGTCGCTTTTTTGAAGAAAGTGCGGACGATAAAAGAATTGTCATTTTCAACCTGTGCTGTACCAAAATGAGCAGGGGCGTGAACACTAGCAACCTCACCACCACCAGCATGATCCGCCACATGGCATCAAAGCACCCTAATAGGTGGGCCGAATGCCTGGGTCCTCAATCAGTGTCTACAGGTCACACCTCTGCCTCCTCTTACCCTGTGTTACGTGCTGGGCAATCCCCTGTCCAAGACGCAGGCCTAGATGCCTCCCGCTCTGCACCTGGACCTTCGCAAGCACCATCATCTAGCACATCCACTTCTGTGTCTCAGCGCATCGTACAGATGTCCATAGCACAGGACTTTAAATGAAAGCGCAAATACCCAGCCACCCACCCACAGGCCATAGCACTAAATGTGTACCTTTCCAAATTGCTGGCACTAGAAATGTTGCCATTTAGGCTTGTGGACACAAAGGCCTCATTACTCAGTCCCCAGCCAGACCTTTTTTTTCCCCGGTGTGCCATCCCCGCCTTACACCAGCATGTGTCCTGTAACATCACCCGTGCCCTGACCAACGCAGTTATTGGGAAGGTCCACTTAACGACTGACACATGGACAAGTGCTTTTGGCCAGGGACGCTACATTTCCCTGACGGCACACTGGGTGAACGTTGCGGAGGCCGGGAGCGAGTCGTACACAGGGATGACACAGCTGCTACCGAGGCCAAGGATTGCGTGCCCTACTTCCATCAGGATTTCTGCCACCACCTACATATAGGGGCTGCAACCCCACCCTTTCTCCTCTTTCACCTCCTCCTCCACTACCACCTCTGAATTCTAATCTTGCAGCACCAGTCAGCCATCAGTCAGTAGCTGGAATCAGTGTGGCATTGCAGTGGGGAAGCGGCAACAAGCCACGCTGAAACTAATTTGCTTGGGTGACAAACAGCACACTGCCGCAGAGCTGTGGCAGGGTATAAGAGACCAGACTAAGCTGTGGCTCTCGCCACTCAACCTACAACCAGACATGGTTGTGTCTGATAATGGCCGTAACTTGGTGGCAGCTTTGGAGCTTGGCAAGCTCACACACATACCATGCCTAGACTACGTGTTCAACTTCGTGGTTCAGCGGTTTCTCAAAACCTACCCCAATTTGCCTGAGCTACTGGTGAAGGTGCGCCACGTGTGTGCCCATTTCCGAAAGTCATCTACAGCTGCTGCCAGTCTGGCAACTCTGCAGCAGCACTTGATATTGGCAGCTCACCGACTGTTGTGCGATGTGAGCATGCGCTGTAACTCCACATTCCACATGTGGGCCAGGCTTTGTGAGCAGCAGAGGGCAGTAGTGCAATATCAGCTGCAACATGGTCATTGCCTTTCCAGTCAGCTTCCGCTCTTCACAAGCGACGAGTGGGCATGGATGTATGACCTCTGTGAGGTTTTACACAACTTTGAGGAATCAACACAGATAGTAAGCGGCGATGCCGCTATTATCAGCCTAACCATCCCACTTCTGTGTCTACTGAAATGCTTGCTGCTCATAATGAAGGTGGACGCTTTGCATGTGAAAGACGTGGAAATGGGGGAAGACAGTACACAGGGTGATAGCCAAAGCACCCTCAGTTCTTCTTCTTAGCGCAAATTGGATGATGAGGAGGAGGAGCAGTAGACGGTTGCCTCCGCCACAGAAGGTAGTACCCATACCAGGTTAATTCCATCTGTTCAGCGTGGATGGGCCGAAGAGGAGGAAGAGGATGAGGAGATTGAGAGTCATCCTCCTGATGAGGACAGCAAAGTCTTGTCTGTTGGGACTCTGGCACACATGGCTGACTTTTTGTTATGCTGCCTTTCCAGTGACCCTCGCGTTATACGCATTTTGGCCAACACCGATTACTGGTTGTTCAAGCTTCTCTACCCCTGCTACAAAGAGAACTTCCCATCTCTCATTCCTGTGGTGGAGAGGACTAGCAAAATGGTGCAATACCAGAAGGTCCTTGTGGATACATTGCTCCAAAAATTTCCAGCTGAAAACACTGGTGGCAGAGTACGCTGTTCCTTGGGTAACCGAAGAGTGGAGACGAGGGGAACACACAGGAGTTCCAACAGAGGCAGGGCAACACTCTCTAAGGCCTGCAACTGTTTCATGACACCCCGCCAGCACCCTCACCCTGATGCGTGGCCTAGTGTCACAAGGAGGGAAAAGTTTTGGAAGATGGTGAAGGAGTACATAGCAGACCATGTCAGCATCCTCACTGATCCCTCTGTGCCTTACAACTATTGGGTCTCCAAGCTGGACACGTGGCACGAACTTGCACTCTATGCCTTGGAGGTGCTGGCCTGCCCTGCCACCAGCGTATTGTCAGAGCGGGTATTTATTGCTGCTGGGGGCATAATAACTGATAAGAGCGCCCAAAATGAACAAGGCCTGGATTTCCCCTGACTTCTCTACTCCATCAGAGGAAAGCGACTGAACATAAAGGCACTTTAAATGTGGCTTTTATGGTGTGTTGAATACACTGTATTCCCACCACTAAAAAGGGTATATGGTTCAATTTCCCTCTTATCATCCTCCTCCTCCTCCTCCATCATATCAACATGCTTATTAGGCTGCCCTCGCTCCTAGTGTTTTAGAGGGTTAGCTCAGCAGCAGACCCCCACCCCTAATGTTTTAGAGGGTCAGCTCAGCAGCAGGCCCTCGCCCCTAATGTTTTAGAGGGTTAGCTCAGCAGCAGACTCTCACCCCTAATGTTTTAGATGGTCAGATCAGAAGTAGGCCCTCGCCCCCTATTTTTTTAGAGGGTCAGCTGAGCAGCAGACCCTCACCCCTAATGTTTTAGAGGGTCACCAGCAGGCCCTTACCATAATGTTTTAGATGGTCAGATCAGCAGCAGGCCCTCGCTCCTAATGTTTTAGATGGTCATATCAGCAGCAGGCCCTCGCCCCAAATGTTTTAAAGGGTCAGCTCAGCAGCAGACCCTAACCCCTAATGTTTTAGAGGGTCACCAGCAGGCCCTCGCCCATAATGTTTTAGATGGTCAGATCAGCAGCAGGCCCTGACCCCTAGTGTTTTAGAGGGTCAGCACAGCAGCGGACCCTAAGCCCTAATGTTTTAGAGGGTCACCATCAGGCCTTTGCTCATAATGTTTTAGATGGTCAGATCAGCAGCAGGCTCTCGCCCCTAATGTTTTATATGGTCAGATCAGCAGCAGGCACTCGCCTCTAATGTTTTAGAGGGTGAACTCAGAAGCAGACCCTCACCCCTAATGTTTTAGATGGTCAGATCAGCAGCAGGCCCTCACCCCTAATGTTTTAGAGGGTCACCAGCAGGCCCTTGCTCGTAATGTTTTAGAGGGTCACCAGCAGGCCATCAATCATAATTGTTCAAGGGTGTGTATGATGCCCTCCTTTATGTGTAATAAAGGGTGTATTGTAGTGCCGGTTCCTTGTAATTTTTGGCAGCCCTTTCACTTAGTGCATAGGCTTTATGAGTGTAGAAGTCCCACTTCCTGATTTTTATTTTTATTTTTTTACCACAATGTGAATGAGGCCCTCCTTTATGTGATATACAGGTTGTATCGGAGTGCCTCTTCCTTGTTATTTTTGGCAGCACTTGCACTTTATATACAAGTAAATATACAGGAAATAATGTTTCCTAACAATTTTTCCTCTAAAATCGATTTTCTCTTCGGATTTGTGCGTATTATTGTCAGTCTGTAAAAGTTGCTTACTACTCGGACAACATGGTTCCCAGCAGCGAGCTTGGATTCCAAGATGCATCCAGACATCCTCCCCATGCTGTTCCCGAACCATTTCAGTGGTGTTTCCAGTCATTTCTGACCTTTTCCTGTGAACCAGACATCGTCCCCTCTTCAGAGCAGGGGGTACCTGGTTTAATACTCAGGTTCTCCCATTGACTTCCATTGTGCTCGGGTGCTCGGTAGTGTTCTACTAGAGCACCAGAGCACCCAAGCACTTTGGTGCTCGATCAACACTGCTCACTAGTATTCAAGACTGGGCCCCCTCCCACGCTGGGCCCCTCTGCAGCTTAGTGGCCGTACAGGTGGTATGTCAACCTGTGAGGTGTGGGCTATAACTAGATGTGATATGACAAAGTCACATTGATGCAATTAAAATAGTGTTGCAGCCGTCATAACATACAGCAGACGAACATGTAGCAAAATGTTTCTCCATTATGTACGAGTGTATCCCGTAAAATATGAGTATACATCCTTCATTATGTTCTCATTTTACGTAAGTGCGTATCTGATCTCATTGGGACTATGACAGGAGTCAGTGGCATGTTCTAGTGCTGCTGTTTGACGTCAATTTATTGTCCGCATGGCTGACTACTTGCGGTGCGAGGGTAATGAGCTGTGCTGATAGAATCCTCTCATTGTTGGGTCAGAAAACCATGAGTCCCCTTTATGGATAATTAGAGAAGAGTTCTGCAAAACAATATATGTAACTTACTGTATGTACACATAAAAAAACTTACCGTAGGTGATGCAAACCACAGACTGACCCCTGTTATAAGGGGTGCCCCAGGGTAGATAGCTAAACTGCAGTTATAGGGGGCGCTCCAGACTACACATCCAGACTGCTGTTATAGGGGGCGCTCCAGACTATACAACCAGAATGCTGTTATAGTGGGCGCTCCAGACTACACATCCAGACTGCTGTTATAGGGGGCGCTCCAGGCTACACATCCAGACTGCTGTTATAGGGGGCGCTCCAGACTACAATCTAGACTGCTGTTTTAGGGGGCGCTCCAGACTACACATCCAGACTGCTGTTATAGGGGGCGCTCCAGACTACACATCCAGACTGCAGTTATAGGGGGCGCTCCAGACTACACATCCAGACTGCAGTTATAGGGGGCGCTCCAGGCTACACATCCAGAATGCTGTTATAGGGGGCGCTCCAGACTACACATCCAGACTGCTGTTATAGGGAGCACTCCAGACTACACATTTAGACTGCTGTTATAGGTGGCGCTCCAGACTACACATCCAGACTGCTGTTATAGGGGGTGCTCCAGACTACACATCCAGACTGCTGTTATAGGGAGCGCTCCAGACTACACATCCAGACTGCTGTTACTCTGACGAGCAAAAGTGTAACAATATCTCACCATCCACTACAGCTTCGAACGTGAGACCACCATCATTTTATAGACAATCATCTTGGCTATCTCATGCATAATATCACAGAGAAAAATGACCCTGTGAGCCCACCTATGCCAATCTATTCCTGGGCTGGTGGGAGGACATTATTGTATTTAACGAGCCATGTCATCGATGGGCCCCTAATATTTTATTCTGGAGGAGATACATTGATGACTTGTTCATCTTGTGGGATGGCACCAGGGATTCCTTTTCCAAATTTGTGACCCACCTTAATGTTAATACTATAGGTCTGAGATTTACTCATGAGATTAACAAGGATAGTATTGCATTTTTGAACATACGCATCACAAAACATCAGGGTGAGCTGCACAATGAAACCTATAGAAAACCTACGGCTACTAACAGCCTTTTGCAGTGAGACAGCTATCACCCCATGAGTTTAAAACGAGGTATCCCTCATTCTATCATCAGTCCGCGGACATGCATAAAAGATTTCAACAACGAGGATACCCTAATAATGTCCTAAAGGATGTGTTTAACACTCTAGCAGAATTGATCGCCGCTAGCTAGCAATACTCTAAAGGATCAAGATAAAAGTAGCAATGTCATCAGAATAATTGCCACATGAAAATCAGAGAGTAAGGGTATCCTCAGAAGATATTGGGATATCCTTCTTACTGATCCTGATATTAAAGATGTTCTCCCCTCGATACTGGGAATCACATATAGGCGCGGACGGTCTTTGAGAGATAGACTTGTACACAGTCACTATCAAAGACCGACAAGAGCAACTACGTGGCTCAACCCCAAGGTGGTGGGCACTTACAAATGTTGCAGGGATTGCATTTGTTGCGGTATTATATCCATCCTGAACAGTCAAAAAGACTGAACTGAAGACATCCTGATGCATCCTAAACGGATTGCTCTCCACTCAGAATGCATGGGGATAAAAATGATCAGTTCTTTTCCCCAAGAAAAGAGAGACAGCATCTTCCAGCTAATCGATAGCGGTATCTTGGCCTCTAGGACGGAACTCTATAACGGAAAAGAAAAACGCTGTGAAAGTACCCTAAAAACTGTATATCCCCTGGGACTTTATAAGCAGATCTCCTTTAGCTGCTTTATTTAGCTCCTCTCTTTCTTTCTTATATAAACTGTGTCTATGGTGTCCTGCTCACCAAAAAGGGGGTGAGCCCAGGATCGCCTGTGTTTTATCGAACCGAGATTGGTTCACTTTTGTAATTATTTCATATGGGGACCTGTCTGGGACATTATCTAACATCCCTACAGTTTACATAGCCACGTCCCCGAAAGTAACCCCATCAGGATTAAAAAGGACACATTTGTAGTGTATAGGGCACCTATATAAAGATAATCATCTATTTTACTCTATATACTAGCCTTTCATCTATTTAAGCTTGTATCTTTTCCTCCCTCCTCTAGTTGTTTCAGCTGTCATTGTTGGCTCCTACCAGTCTTATTAAGTTTCTTGATACGTTCCACATACTGGAAGCATCATGTGACAGGGGCGCTGACGCACTTCCGGTTTTGGAATCACATGTGCGTTTTACGCATGTCGCATGTGTTCCATAGACCAGAAGTAGGGCATATATCAGTATTGACGTTTTCTATTCGCTGGCTGAGGGGGAGTGGTAACTTATGAGCGCCAGATTAAAGGTATTTAAGGCAGGGTTACCATAATACAAGTGCACCTTACCATACCAGGATGCCTTTATCTATCAAGATTGATGCTTTTAATTATCTGGTTATTCATCTATGATCCCCTGATGAACCAGCTCTACGGACTCTGGGGAAACATGTCGGGACAAGAATCTGTCAATTTCACCGGCAGGGTCACAGTAGGTGACAGTGAGGGCTTAGCCACCAAGAGGTGGGGTCGCCCCTTTCAGGGTGGGTGCTCCGCCTGTAGGTAGGTGTAGTGTTCAGGGATATCCCAGGGATTTTTGCCCCTTGTCCTGACTTCACCTCTCGATATCCATTATCCAAGTCCTGTAAGTTGTTGCATCTTTATTCATTTGGATGGTATTACCCTTGTCACATCCAAAAGTAAGGCTTTGCCTATTTACCTGGCGCAACATATATGTTCTATTTGTATGGGGTATTATTTTAATATCTATAAGTAAAAGTTACATTTTATATGAAGTCATATCTCTGTGATATTACAAATTGGTACTTTTCAACCCTATAATTTGTTTCAGTGATATTGTTTATCTCATACATAAATTGGACTTGCAACTATTGTGCAGATGATTAGTTATGCAGATTCTTGTCATGTAACTGGATTGTTACTGTTTTGCTCCTAAAATTCTACATTTTTATTTTTAGCATTTTGTTAGCATTTTGTAAATCCACCTTTGGCTTTCAGCACTGCCTGAATCCTACTAGGCATGCTCTCGATCAGATTCAAGCATGTCTTGACCAAAATCTGTTCTTCTACACATTCCTAATGTTAGTGCATACGGAACTGGTTGACTCACTTGGGTATAATTACAGTTTCTTCTTCCCAGAAGTGTTCGATTGGGTTGAGGTCTGGGGACTGTGGGGACCAATCCAGCACCTCTACTTCATTGTCATTTGACCATTTCTTTGCCAATCTTGACGTATGCTTCGGATTGATGTCTTGCTGGAACACTATGTCGTCCTTTTCATACCAATAGTACTCGAGTGTACAAAGTAACTTGATCCTGGGACCACCATTGATCCTGGTCAAGTATCCAATTTCTTTGCCCGTGTAACAACCGCATATCGTCATGCTTCCTCCACCGAACTTGACAGTTCCTTCAATTTATCAAGCTGTTAGCCCCATTTCCCTTGTTTCTTCCAGACCCATTTGCACCCATCAGAGCCCAGTCTATTGACTTTTGTCTTATCTCTTCAAATCACCCGTTTCCAATTGTCTACTGTCCACTGATCTTACTTTTTAGCAAACAAAGACGACTCTTATGACGATATTGAAGTTGAGGCATCTTCACCTTTTTTCGGCCACCATTCCAGACTTGTATAACGCGGGTCGCACGGTGCTTGCATGGACGTCTGTGATCTCATTGTTACGAAGCATACGATCCACTTCCACTGCCGTGTTTGTCGCGCCAGAACTGATAGACCTTGTGATTAGGCGACTTATTGACTCCGATATTTTGCCTGGATGTCCACCTCTTGACTTTGGAATGGATGGACTTCATTTCGTATTCTTCTGACTGTCATGGCACTCACACGATCAGTTTGGCAATTTTCTCGGCCAAGATACTGCTATCGATTAGCTGGAAGATGCTGTCTC
Organism: Bufo gargarizans; assembly: GCF_014858855.1. NCBI lineage: Eukaryota > Metazoa > Chordata > Amphibia > Anura > Bufonidae > Bufo > Bufo gargarizans. Next base: position 29,269,942 of record NC_058086.1, read on the forward strand.
TCTTTTCTTGGGAAATCTTTTTCATGGCTGCTTCTGGATTCAAACCAGTGAGCTTTTGCTTGGGAATAAAACTTATACAACACTGAGCTATAAGGGAATGTGAGGACAAGTTGTAATTTGAAGTATACAAGAAGAAAAAGATTGTTCTACCACCAGGAGCAAAACAGTAACAATGCAGTTACACGACAAGAGTCTGCATAACTAATCATCTGCTAAATAGTCCAATTTATGTATGAGATAGCCAAGATGATTGTCTATAAAATGATGGTAGTCTCACATTCAAAGTTGTACTGGATGGTCAGAAATGGAGCCTGAAAGTCAAAAGTTCAAAACATTGTTACCCTTTTGCTCGTCAGTGTATAGGAGGTGCTCCAGACTACACGACCAGACTGCTGTTATAGGGGATGCTCCCAACCAGACTGCTGTCCACTTTGAATTGCACTGTACACACAGAACATATCATCAATAAGATCTAATAGGTCAGTTGTGATTCATACCATAAGAAATGTCAACTGCAGATGGGGTTATCTTCTGCTGGACCTTTGTGGACCAGTTTCATTAGAGAGCTTTATTTGTTAATCTAAGCCCACTATTGGGTTGCACAATGTTTTCTGAAGGTGCCCACTCACCCAATTTTATCTTTCTGTCAGCAGTGGCCATCTCTATCCAATTAGACGTGATGAAAGCCTACATATGCTAGTCTACCACAAGACTTAGTAGAGTACAAGTTGACTTGTCCAAAGAGTCTAGGTTTGTATTTATCTTTGCTATTGACATCAAATAGAAGAAAAAGTTGTAAAGCAGCAGTTTCTCTGATACTTCTGATTGTTGTTAACAGTAGGTGCTTCAGTGCATTCCTTGTATATTGTGTTCACTGTAAAAACTGCTTTCAGATGACTTGTTCCTAGCAGGACGTTGGTTTGAAATGACTGGCAATCAGCCTGGAAATGAAAGCCTATGGCAGAACAATATGCATGCTTTTTGCATTATTGACTTATATAAGACAAGGTAAATGTGCTTGATGTTCAATGCCATTAAATTATATGAACTGCTTTAATTGCAGGAACAAAACCTTTCATGTTTCAGCTCAGTTGATATTTATGGAAGGATGGCCAGTGAAATTCTTTTGTGGCGTACCTGTAATTTTCCCCAATCAATTTTGCCGTATGAATTTGAAGAAGGACTCTGGCCAGATATCTATTTTTTAGTTTTGGCAAGCGGTTCATCCCTGTCAAGCCATTAAGAAATATTTGATATTAGAAACAAAGCAATTTAACCTTGTGAAGAAAGCTTTACTGGCTTCCTGTTTAGTTTAGTTGAAAGGCAACTTTAAAACTCTTTTTTAAGGGCATCTGTCAGCAGTTTTATACCTATGAAACTGGCTGACCTGTTACATGTGCACTTGGCAGCTGAAGGCATCTGTGTTGGTCCCATGTTCATATGTGCCCGCATTGCTGAGAAAAATGTTTTAATATATTCAAATGAGCCTCTAAGAGCAACAGGGGCGTTACCATTACACCTAGAGGAACAGCTCTCTTTGCAACTGCAGCACCCTCTCCACCTTCATTAACAGTATAAGCATCATTTTGCCTGCCTGTCCCTGTCAATCTGTGAGGGTTAGTGCTTCTGCTGCAGCCAGAAAGAGAGAAATAAAGAAAGAAGAACTTGGAATCTGCATGGCCAAGAGTCTGTAAGGTAGCCTGCAACTACGGCTAACCAGACTTTGCTGCTTGTGAGGGACTACATTTAAGACAGCTGTCACAATTAACCATGTCCTGGCCATATGTGCCTTTAAAGATCTACAGTCAGGTCCATACATATTGGGACAATTCTAACATTTTTGGCTCTATACACCACCGCAATGGATTTGAAATGAAACGAACAAGATGTGCTCGAATTGTGTCGATGTCCCAATATTTATGGACCTGACTGTATATCCCGCAGGGAACACTACAGCCATAAGTGCCAGATTACAGCTACCAGCAAAGGATTCTAGTAAGAGAGACTTTAACTATAGCATACCAAAAGAGACATTATATGCCACTTTGCCAGCCTCCCAACCTCCCTTTCTGAGAGACAGTTGCACTATGTGCAATGGGAGCTGTGTTTTGCTATAATTGGATATTCTGCTAATTTTGTTTAGCACCACAGTAAAGAAAGATGTTTCTTCTTCTATCTCTGGCCTGTTTTTCCTACACTAAACACTGGCCATTGCTCTCTACACGCCCTGCCTTTTACCCATCCAAACACCTAGCATCAAGGGTACCCCCATTACCATCAGACAGGAGCCCCACAATCACGTGTTGTGTGCCTCGAAGGAACAACGGGTGCTCCCCCCTTTAACTGCACGGTCCTAGGGAGCAGTGGTGTGAGGACAGCTGTCGTGATTGACTGGAACAGCCAGAGCCACTACTGCTCCCATCCTCTGCTCCGGCCCCTTACAGGGTGCTGCTATTCCATTCGGGTCAAACTATATTTGACCCAAATTAAAAGTGCCTCAATTGCATGAAAAAGTCTCTGTCGCTCTCCTGCATTAAATCACCCAAAGTTTAAATTGGTTAGAATCAGATTTTTTTTTAAAGAATTTGTGTTGAATTTCTGAAATTTTGAATCAATTCTCTCTTGTTACTACTGGACCCAGGAGCCTAAGGGGGACTGAAGACCCCTTTAACATGTAAGAAGACAACAGTATCATAGAATGCACATGCTGGGTGGGGACCCAGTTACAAAGTTTGCACTGGAGGACAGAATGTTCATGTTATACTTCTGTCCAGCCTGGATGCCCCAAAGTTCATATCTGAATACTTTTTTTTTTTGGAGGGGGGTTGGCAAACCTGCAAAAGAAAGCATACTGACCTGTACCCTGCCTCTTTGTCCCAGCCCCTTTGCTGCTCAGCCTTGGCTGCTTCATATGGGTTCCTCACTGTCAACATCTGATTTGACACATCTGCAGCCATTCACTGTCTGCACTGTTGACCTGCTCCCCATGCGTCACGTGATTAATTGACATGACGCAAGGTGGGCAGGGCACCGCTGCGGCCAATGATTGGCCGCAGATGTGTCAAAGTGGATGTTGACAGTGGGAGACTTGAGCATGGCAGCTGAGACCAGGGGACAAAGGATCCTGTGAAGGTGAGCAGGTCTGCCCAGGAAAAAGATTTTTGCCAAACCTTCCCCCCCATTCCCCAAAAAGTGAACAACCACTTTAAACCAGAAAAGTGAAGGAAACATGACAGCTGACATTACATCTGAAATAATTGTGCCATATCTCAATTTGTTCTTTCAGTTTCGTAAAACTTAGCATATTTTTTGAGAAATAAAAGATTTGTTATTCGCCCAATTTGATGGGAACGTCAACCTTGGAAAAGTCAGGTGTTTTATCAGAATTATACCTCCTCTGCTGCTGGTCTCCTTCCCAACTTTATGAGCAATTTTGGAAAGCATTTGATGTGATTTGAATTTCAACTGTGCATCGTTGTGTGACAAGCAGTGAATGAATCTCCTGCTTTCTCCAAGTCTTGTGTTCTTTAATGTCTTACTGTGCAGCCATCTGCAACAGAACTTTTACCTGTCCCTAAGATGACATTTATGATATCCTTCAACGCCTCATGAATAATGACATGAAGTGCCACATTGCCTCCTCCTCCTCTGCAAGATAGTAGAGCGAAATTTAACTTTTCCATAACCATAGACCAGATCCGGAGTCAAAAAGCTCCATGAAATTTTTGGAAAACCTGGCAGCAAAATGGTTATTAGTCCCCAGAAACCTAATCAAGCTGTCATCTAGGGTATCTCCTGTCATAGTCTGCAGCTGTAGCGGAGGGAGAGGAATCACATTTGAATAAATGAGACCTGTGTTTCTGACATCTTGACCCATTTCACGTGTTTATTTGACGCTCAGAGCCCATAAGGGGGAAGAAAGGACTGCGGAGAGTGAGTTTCTGAATACCCAATGGACTGGTTGATCCCATTCTTTTCTCGCATATGACATAAATATATAGGAATTATTTTATTTTTGAGCTCTTCAGAAGCATCTCTCAGTCCATGATTTCTATAGAAGGAAATACGGTAACACAGTTTTTTTTTCGATTAAGATTTTATCAGATTTTTACCTTTTTATCTTTGTATTGGTTCGTGTATATGGAGGTATTGTAGCTCCATTGAATTTTTTGGTTGTACAGGTCCACTGTGGGACTCTACTGTGCCTCCTTATGAATCTAATTTCATAAAGTTTTCTCTATTATATTTGTGTCTATCACAATTGGTGACATGTTCCACCTGTTGCCATAATATTGAGTTGCTCTTGAGTTAGAAAAAGAGAGAATAACGGTGTATTATGAGCTCCATATGGCAGCACACGCCACTATTCCCAGATCTCTGTAATTTAGAGCTACAGGGACTCCATGTGCTGCTCCATGTACAGTGTCCTGAATGCTCGACCGTGGGATTAAGGCCATATAGAAATTAAATTCTCCAAAAAAAATGTGTGATTATTGAGTGTACGTAGGTCACAACTATGTAGATGGAATCTAAGTGCTACCAACCCATAAAGGCAAAGCCAAACACACTTACATTATTAGTTCTAGCAGGCTTTTCCAGACGAATCCCAATGTACCATGTTTATTTAGCTGTTTCGCAGCTGGATCCTGTTATAGTTAATGGAACCGGACGGCACGGTTTCTCTGCTAGAACAGCCTTCCGGAACTAAAAACATTAGTTTAATTTCACACGTCCTTTAATTTCATAGTAAATATCGTACTCACAGGTCATATCATTAGTAAAGTCTAATAGTGGTGCCCACTCCCATAAGACCAAGGTTGACTGAACCTGCTAATTTTGGTTGGTTGAACGAACTGGCTTATGTGTATGGGAGATCGTCTGGGTGGTTTTGTGACCTCCTGGACGAGTCGTCGATGTGGATGATGGTTCTCACTGTGGTCCGCTGTAGTGCCAGAGCCTTGGTAATGGCTTTGTAGCCTGTTCTAAACTGATAGATTGCAATGGCTTTATTTCTCATCTGTATTTCCATCTTTTTAGAATGTGTTATCAGTGATAATAATTGAGACCTCTTGGTGTTGATAACAGTGACAGTCTTTTTAGAAGGTGGCTTCATGTGCTGCTTTGGGAGATCTCCTAGCTGGTTTCACATTGCCAAACAGGTTCTATTTCGGTGAGCTTTAGATTCACTGGTAACCATGCCTCAGTGTGGATAGTGACACTGTCAATTTAATTTGGTTAAAGGGGTTGACCCATAAAAAAATATTCTACAGTACCCAAACCAGCACCTGGATCTGAATACTTTAGTAATTGCATTTAATCAAAACTTTAACATAGCCACTGAGTTATTTAATAAAATGTATCTGTATAGCGCCACCTGCTGTTTGTTATCTTCTTATTTCTTTGACCTTCTCACTGAGATGGCCGCACATGCTCAGTTTCATCCTTCAACTGCCTCCTGAGCTGTGATAGGGAGAGCATGGAAACGCCCCGTGAGCTGTGATAGGGAGAGCATGGACACGCCCACTTAGCTACAGCAGAAAAGACACTCCCCTTGAGCTGTCAGCTTGATATAAATCTAGCAGAGCAATGAAAGGGGAGATCTCTGGATCCATGTGAGGTACAGGGCTGGTCCTAGCTTTGTTAGAGTTTGCCATGTACTGTATGATGTCTGATTTTCATTTGTTACATGAACCATGGGATAACCACTTAAATTATCTCTTATTAACTTTGTATACAAGTCCAGTTCTTGACATTGACCATTCCCATTTATTACCCTCTCTCATACATTGTGCACTGAACAGTTTCATACAGTGACCACCTGAAGTCTGTATAATATGGTCACTACTACTAATAGCACAGTACCAGATCCACTGCAATAAGAAGCCAAGGAGGCCGAGGAGGATACAGGCTGAACCGTGGCCACAATATTACCTCTAAGGGGAGTATACTGTACGTGCATTTGTTAATAAAAAAAGATTACAAGATATTTTATCTCCTTTAACGTGGCCACTCATGAGCAAATAAACATTGCAAAGTGAACGCACACCTTTGATATTGTCCCTGTAATTTCAGGGGAACTGGAAATCTTTGCAGCTGAATTCCTGTAGAGACTCAATGTAAAGGTCAATGCAATAAAATTGAAAGTGATTTTTGTTTTCTTGTTGTTTTTTGTTGTAAACCACAGGCCAGTTGTGGCTGTTTTTTTATAAATCTTTTTTTTATTTTATTTGTATTTACCAAAAAGCTGTTGTCTAGACCTGTTTTAGTCTAGCAGGAAGTCCAGGCAGATAATTACCATCAAATTGTATTAGCAAAAAATCTGATCTCGGCACACTCATGTCCTCCTTTTGTGATGGCTGCCTTGTTTCTTGGTATTCTATTTCTGGGTTTGCTAGTAAATGTTATTTGCTTCCGGTAAGAATATAAAATCTAATTTCCAGTAATTTAATATCAATACTTGATTGAACACAAGACATTCAACCTTGTACAGCGCTGCCTCTTCTAGCCTTGTGCTCTCTTCTGGTATTGTATGTTGTAGGCAACGTAAACCTCATTCATAAATCATCTAAAGTCAAGTGTATTGTGGCCCAGCCATGGATAAAATGTATTTATCTAAATGTCTCTTATAATTGTAATATCTTCATAAAGTTAATAATCAAAATGTCCAGTTCATCATGTATCCTTTATCCTCCGTGCACGGAAAGAACCAGGTAAGTTCTCAAGATATAAACAGCAGAAAAAAGTTCCAGCACTATTGAATATTTTGTTGCTTTGTCTTTATTTTCGGTAACAAATTACCCCCGCACATTGACGCGTTTCGAACTATACCGTTCTTAGTCGTAATATCTTCATAGCTTTCTTTTGCCAGAATGAAGTAAAATTGGAAAATTACCAACAATGAAACTGCTCTGAATTTCTTTATGACCACTAACATGTTCTTCTGTTATATATTATGGTATATTAACCGTGAGAAAAAAAGTCATCCATTCTGTTCTCTGACTCACACTTGTAAATCCAAAGCACCCACTGAATTTGCTCTGCAGCTTATCAGTTTGTCACTTGCAGCAATAGGGAGGCAGTGAAAAGCCACATATTCCTATCAGGATGAGAGAAAAAACAGTAAAAAAAAACTTAACAGGTTTGGTATTTGACGCTGTGCTGCATTGCATAAAATGAGAGCAGGTGGATCTGCCGTCTATTCTTTCTGTTCCTGAAGGCTCAATTGTGATTTCCTTCCTCTGGTTGCTTAATGCTCTGTGACATCAGAATATAAGTCATTTCCAGCCAATGCACCTGATCTAGAGGAGCCATAAGCAGCTTGCTTTCTGTTCCAAGAATCAACAGAGGCTGTGAGTTGGCTCAGCTAAGGGAGAATATGGAGGGTAAGCCAGCTCCTGCCATCAGCACATATTGAGTTGGGTCCAGACTCTCTTACATACATTGTCATTCTGCTATCAAAATCGCTGCCGAGAGAACAACATTGAGATGTGTAAACTAATAATCCTTTGTGCATAGAATGGGCTGGAGTGATAGTCACATATAAGCATGGAGGATATATATCTATTTTTACCGGATGCCGCCATTTGGATAACCGTGCAGGTAATATTAAGACTGGAAGTTAGAACCAGAAGGGCATCTGAACTTAATGAGCAGAATAAAACATAAATTATAATTAATCCTTTCTCACAAAACTTCTGTTTGTATCAGTCCGTTCAGCTCCTCCTGCTCTGTAACTTGCAGCCTGTAGATTGCACTGCACTCCATGGAGACAGGTCCTCAGACAGTAATAGTTACTGAGTGTTGTAGTTACTGAGGGAGTAGTAGTTCATGAGAGAGTAATTGTTACTGAGAAAGTAATATTTCTATAGAGAGTAGTAGTTCCTGAGAGAGTCACTAAGAGAGTAGCTGTTCCCAAAACAGTGGTAGTCACAGAGAGAGTAGTGAGCTAGTAAGAGTCACTGAGAAGTTATAGTTACGAGCAGGTAATAGTATGAAGATAATAGATACTCTGAGAGTAGTAGTTACTGAGACAATAGTAGTTACTAAGAGAGTAGTAGTCACTGAGAAAGTAGTAGTAGTTACTGTGAGAGTAATAGTCACAGAGAGAGTAGTGGTCACTGAGCTAGTAAGAAGATAACAGTGTCTTAGACAGTAGTAGTTACTGAGAAAATCGTATTTAGTAAATGAGTAGTAGTTATTTAGAGATTAGTATTTACTGAAAAAGTCATAGTTACTGTGAGAGTTATAGTCACAGACAGAGTAGTAGTCACTGAGAAAGTAGTTAGGCCTCATGCACACGACCAATCCATGTTTTGCGGTCCACAACTTGCGGATCAGAAAAACACGGATGCCGCCCATGTGCATTCCTCAATTTACGGAACGGGCCACCCATAAAAGAAATGCCTATGTTCCATTTTTTTGCGGGGCCATGGAATGGAGCAATGGATGGTACAACACCCGGAGTGCTGTCTGCATCTTTTGCAGCCCCATTGAAGTGAATGGGTTTGCATCAAAAAAAGGTGGCTCGGATGCGGACCCAAACAATGTTCATGTACATGAGCCCTTACTGGGAGAGTAACAGTCACAGAGAGAGTAGTGGTCACTGAGCCAGTAAGAGTCACTGAGAAGTTATAGTTTCTGAGTAGGTTTTAGTGTAAGGCTAATAGAAACTTAGTAGTAGTTACTGAGAAAGTAGTATTTACTAAGGGAGTAGTAGCTATTTAGAGAGTAATATTTACTGAGAAAGTAGTAATTATTAAGAGAGTAGTAGTTGTTTAGATTGTAATAGTTACTCAAAAGGGAAAATTTAATTTTGAGGTTCTGTTTTTTGCTGGTGGTGTAAAAATGAAAACAGTCGCAAAATATTTGTGCAAGTGAGTGCAAAAAGTCACAAAAGACCTGTTTTCTGACTTTTTTAAACCAAAATTCTGGAGCGAAGGCATGATAAATCAGGGCCTAAATGTTCATAGTGCTACCGACAGCAACCCTTTAAATGACACAATGTATATTTGTTTTCTTCCCGCCTCGTCAGATCAGTTGCAGAAGTCATGTATTACTTTTGCACAATACAGATTCTCCAAGGGGAGCTGTTGGCTGTGTCTTGCTCTGTCGTCGGCCAGGTCATTGGATCTCTGAGTTCTTGGCCGCTGATGTGGTGTCACTTTACAGCTGTAATCACAATGGATGGAAGTGTATACGTTTCTCCATCTGTGAAAAAATGGCAAGTGCACAGTCCTGCGGCAGCCGCACCATCTCGGCCAGGCTGTTTGGTAAACCAAATATGTTTCTGCTTGAAGTATTTTGGACAGAGGAATCACTGTTTAAAAAACATGCCAGCTTTGATAGATGTGCTCTTTAATTGGGGAATTCTTGGCCGTGCTGTGTTACTTCTCATTTCTGTGTGATCGAACACATTTCATTATTGACTCACAACATTCCAAGCCATTTGGACTGTATTTTTTATGAGATCTTAGAAAGGAAGACATTTCCATTTTTGGCAGCTTTTGTATCTCTTTTTTTTTCCTGCACAGTTTCATTTATTGGCTTGTGAATATTTGGTGCCGCTTTTCAAATTAACTTTGTGATCAACTGATAACAACGGGATCATTAAATTCTGCAGGAAATATTCATTTGTAATAAGTGACATCAAAAGGAGCTGAAATTGAAATAGTTTCTTGCTTAGGTGTCGAATAATTTCCTCCAGATTGGAATGAGTCCAGCTGATTTTGCTTGGGGAAGCCACGTCCAGGACGATATTACCTCTGTAGGGACCACTACAGGGGATATTTAGTATCACAGGTCAGTCTTTTAGTTCAGGGTTCCATAACTCCAGTCCTCAGGGCCCACCTGCCTGTACATTTTGCAGGATTTCCTTGGTAATGATTAGGTGATATAATTAGCATCAGGACTTACCACAGGTATTCATTCTGTGGGATGTTCTCAAATCATGAACGTAGGTGGGCCCTGAGGACTGGAGTTGAGGAACACTGATTTAGATGATAGTCACCAATAGCAGGAATCAGTCTTTTAGAGCATAGCTTCTTGGGAGGAGTCTCAAGTGGAGGACCA